>NC_091755.1:12466504-13091504 GCF_043380555.1 Nothobranchius furzeri | reverse complement strand
GGCCCAAGCAAGACGCGCCCCGAGGAGCGTCTTGCCACGTGTCACCACTGGGTCTGATTGAGCGCCTCCAGGAGAGAGGCCCCAGCAAGACACGCCCCGAGGAGCGTCTTGCCTTATGTCAGCACTCGGTCTGACTGAGCGCCTCCAGGAGAGAGGCCCAAGCAAGACGCGCCCCGAGGAGCGTCTTGCGACATGTCACTACTCGGTCTAACTGAGCGCCTCCAGGAGAGAGGTCCAAGCAAGACGCGCCCCGAGGAGCGTCTTGCCACATGTCACTACTCGGTCTGACTGAGCGCCTCCAGGAGAGAGGCCCAAGCAAGACGTGCCCCGAGGAGCGTCTTGCCACATGTCAACACTGGGTCTGACTGAGCGCCTCCAGGAGAGAGGCCCAAGCAAGACGCGCCCCGAGGAGCGTCAGGCCACATGTCACTACTCAGTCTGACTGAGCGCCTCCAGGAGAGAGGCCCAAGCAAGATGCGCCCCGAGGAGCGTCTTGCCACATGTCAACACTTGGTCTGATTGAGGGCCTTCTGGAGAAAGGCACAAGCAAGACGCGCCCCGAGGAGTGTCTTGCCACATGTCAACAATGGGTCTTACTGAGGGTCTGCAGGAGAGAGGCCAAAGCAAGATGCGCCCGGAGGAAAGTCTTGCCACATGTCAACACTGGCTCTGACAGAGGACCTCCAGGAGAGAGGCCGAAGCAAGACGCGCCCCGAGGAGAGTCTTGCCACATGTCACCTCTGGTTCTGACTGAGTGCCTCCAGGAGAGAGGCCCAAGCAAGACGCGCCCCGAGGAGCGTCTTGCCACATGTCAACAATGGGTCTGACTGAGGGCCTCCAGGAAAGAAGCCCAAGCAACACGCGGCCCGAGGTGCGTCTTGCCACATGTCAGCACTCGGTCTGACTGATCCCCTCCAGGAGAGAGGCCCAAGCAAGACGCGCACCGAGGAGCGTCTTGCCACATGTCAACAATGGGTTTGACTGAGGGCCTCCAGGAGAGAAGGCCAAGCAAGACGCGCCCCGTGGAGCGTCTTGACACATGTCAACACTGGGTCTGACAGAGGGCCTCCAGGAGAGAGGCCCAAGCAAGACGCGCCCCGAGGAGTGTCTTGCCACATGTCACCACTGGGTCTGACTGAGCGCCTCCAGGAGAGAGGCCCAAGCGAGACGCGCCCCGAGGAGCGTCAGACCACATGTCACTACTCAGTCTGTCTGAGCGCCTCCAGGAGAGAGGCCCAAGCAAGACGCGCCCCGAGGAGCGTCTTGCCACGTGTCAACACTGGGTATGATTGAGGGCCTTCTGGAGAGAGGCCCAAGCAAGACGCGCCCCGAGGAGCGTCTTGCCACATGTCAACAATGGGTCTGACTGAGGGCCTCCAGGAGAGAAGCCCAAGCAAGACGCGCCCCGAGGAGCTTCTTGCCACATGTCAGCACTCGGTCTGACTGAGCGCCTCCAGGAGAGAGGCCAAAGCAAGACGCGCCCCGAGGAGCGTCTTGCCACATGTCAACACTGGGTCTGACTTAGCGCCTCCAGGAGAGCGGCCCAAGCAAGATGCACCCCGAGGAGCGTCTTGCCACGTGTCACCACTGGGTCTGACTGAGCTCCTCCAGGAGAGAGGCCCAAGCAAGACGCGCCCCGAGGAGCGTCTTGCCACGTCTCACCACTGGGTCTGATAGAGCACCTCCAGGAGAGAGGCAAGACACGCCCCGAGGAGCGTCTTGACACATGTCAACACTGGGTCTGACTGAGGGCCTCCATGAGAGAAGCCCAACCAAGACGCGCCCTGAGGAATGTCTTGCCACATGCCAACACTGGGTCTGACAGAGGGCATCCAGGAGAGAGGCCCAAGTAAGATACGCCCCGAGAAGTGTCTTGCCACATGTCACCACTGTGTCTGATTGATCGCCTCCAGGAGAGAGGCCCAAGCAAGACGCGCCCCGAGGAGCGTCTTGTCACATGTCAACACTGGGTCTTTCTGAGCGCCTCCAGGAGAGAAGCCCAAGCAAGACGCGCCCCGAGGAGCGTCTTTCCACATGTCAGCACTCGGTCTGACTGAGCGCCTGCAGGAGAGAGGCCCAAGCAAGACGCGCCCCGAGGAGCGTCTTGCAACATGTCAACAATGGGTCTGACTGAGGGCCTCCAGGAGAGAGGCCCAAGCAACACGCGGCCCGAGGAGCGTCTTGCCACATGTCAGCACTCGGTCTGACTGAGCGCCTCCAGGAGAGAGGCCAAAGCAAGACGCGCCCCGAGGAGTGTCTTGCCACATGTCAACAATGGGTATGACTGAGGGCGTCCAGGAGAGAAGCCCAAGCAAGACGCGCCCCGAGGAGCGTCTTGACACATGTCAACACTGGGTCTGACAGAGGGCCTCCAGGAGAGAGGCCAAAGCAAGACGTGCCCCGAGGAGCGTCTTGACACATGTCAACACTGGGTCTGACAGAGGGCCTCCATGAGAGAGGCCCAAGCAAGACGTGCCCCGAGGAGTGTCTTGCCACATGTCAACACTGGGTCTGACTGAGCGCCTCCAGGAGAGAGGCCCAAGCAAGACGCGCCCCGAGGAATGTCTTGCCACGTGTCAACACTGGGTCTGACTGAGTGCCTCCAGGAGAGAGGCCCAAGCAAGATGCGCCCCGAGGAGCGTCTTGCCACGTGTCACCACTGGCTCTGACTGAGCGCCTCCAGGAGAGAGGCCCAAGCAAGACGCGCCCCGAGGAGCGTCTTGCCACGTGTCACCACTGGGTCTGATTGAGCGCCTCCAGGAGAGAGGCCCCAGCAAGACACGCCCCGAGGAGCGCCTTGTCTTATGTCAGCACTCGGTCTGACTGAGCGCCTCCAGGAGAGAGGCCCAAGCAAGACGCGCCCCGAGGAGCGTCTTGCCACATGTCACTACTCGGTCTGACTGAGCGCCTCCAGGAGAGAGGCCCAAGCAAGACGTGCCCCGAGGAGCGTCTTGCCACATGTCAACACTGGGTCTGACTGAGCGCCTCCAGGAGAGAGGCCCAAGCAAGACGCGCCCCGAGGAGCGTCAGGCCACATGTCACTACTCAGTCTGACTGAGCGCCTCCAGGAGAGAGGCCCAAGCAAGATGCGCCCCGAGGAGCGTCTTGCCACATGTCAACACTGGGTCTGATTGAGGGCCTTCTGGAGAAAGGCACAAGCAAGACGCGCCCCGAGGAGCGTCATGCCACATGTCAACAATGGGTCTTACTGAGGGTCTGCAGGAGAGAGGCCAAAGCAAGATGCGCCCGGAGGAAAGTCTTGCCACATGTCAACACTGTGTCTGACAGAGGACCTCCAGGAGAGAGGCCGAAGCAAGACGCGCCCCGAGGAGCGTCTTGCCACATGTCACCTCTGGTTCTGACTGAGCGCCTCCAGGAGAGAGGCCCAAGCAAGACGCGCCCCGAGGAGCGTCTTGCCACATGTCAACAATGGGTCTGACTGAGGGCCTCCAGGAAAGAAGCCCAAGCAACACGCGGCCCGAGGTGCGTCTTGCCACATGACAGCACTCGGTCTGACTGATCCCCTCCAGGAGAGAGGCCCAAGCAAGACGCGCCCCGAGGAGCGTCTTGCCACATGTCAACAATGGGTTTGACTGAGGGCCTCCAGGAGAGAAGCCCAAGCAAGACGCGCCCCGAGGAGCTTCTTGCCACATGTCAGCACTCGGTCTGACTGAGCGCCTCCAGGAGAGAGGCCAAAGCAAGACGCGCCCCGAGGAGCGTCTTGCCACATGTCAACACTGGGTCTGACTTAGCGCCTCCAGGAGAGCGGCCCAAGCAAGATGCACCCCGAGGAGCGTCTTGCCACGTGTCACCACTGGGTCTGACTGAGCTCCTCCAGGAGAGAGGCCCAAGCAAGACGCGCCCCGAGGAGCGTCTTGCCACGTCTCACCACTGGGTCTGATAGAGCACCTCCAGGAGAGAGGCAAGACACGCCCCGAGGAGCGTCTTGACACATGTCAACACTGGGTCTGACTGAGGGCCTCCATGAGAGAAGCCCAACCAAGACGCGCCCTGAGGAATGTCTTGCCACATGCCAACACTGGGTCTGACAGAGGGCATCCAGGAGAGAGGCCCAAGTAAGATACGCCCCGAGAAGTGTCTTGCCACATGTCACCACTGTGTCTGATTGATCGCCTCCAGGAGAGAGGCCCAAGCAAGACGCGCCCCGAGGAGCGTCTTGTCACATGTCAACACTGGGTCTTTCTGAGCGCCTCCAGGAGAGAAGCCCAAGCAAGACGCGCCCCGAGGAGCGTCTTTCCACATGTCAGCACTCGGTCTGACTGAGCGCCTGCAGGAGAGAGGCCCAAGCAAGACGCGCCCCGAGGAGCGTCTTGCAACATGTCAACAATGGGTCTGACTGAGGGCCTCCAGGAGAGAAGCCCAAGCAACACGCGGCCCGAGGAGCGTCTTGCCACATGTCAGCACTCGGTCTGACTGAGCGCCTCCAGGAGAGAGGCCAAAGCAAGACGCGCCCCGAGGAGTGTCTTGCCACATGTCAACAATGGGTATGACTGAGGGCGTCCAGGAGAGAAGCCCAAGCAAGACGCGCCCCGAGGAGCGTCTTGACACATGTCAACACTGGGTCTGACAGAGGGCCTCCAGGAGAGAGGCCAAAGCAAGACGTGCCCCGAGGAGCGTCTTGACACATGTCAACACTGGGTCTGACAGAGGGCCTCCATGAGAGAGGCCCAAGCAAGACGTTTCCCGAGGAGTGTCTTGCCACATGTCAACACTGGGTCTGACTGAGCGCCTCCAGGAGAGAGGCCCAAGCAAGACGCGCCCCGAGGAATGTCTTGCCACGTGTCAACACTGGGTCTGACTGAGTGCCTCCAGGAGAGAGGCCCAAGCAAGATGCGCCCCGAGGAGCGTCTTGCCACGTGTCACCACTGGCTCTGACTGAGCGCCTCCAGGAGAGAGGCCCAAGCAAGACGCGCCCCGAGGAGCGTCTTGCCACGTGTCACCACTGGGTCTGATTGAGCGCCTCCAGGAGAGAGGCCCCAGCAAGACACGCCCCGAGGAGCGCCTTGTCTTATGTCAGCACTCGGTCTGACTGAGCGCCTCCAGGAGAGAGGCCCAAGCAAGACGCGCCCCGAGGAGCGTCTTGCCACATGTCACTACTCGGTCTGACTGAGCGCCTCCAGGAGAGAGGCCCAAGCAAGACGTGCCCCGAGGAGCGTCTTGCCACATGTCAACACTGGGTCTGACTGAGCGCCTCCAGGAGAGAGGCCCAAGCAAGACGCGCCCCGAGGAGCGTCAGGCCACATGTCACTACTCAGTCTGACTGAGCGCCTCCAGGAGAGAGGCCCAAGCAAGATGCGCCCCGAGGAGCGTCTTGCCACATGTCAACACTGGGTCTGATTGAGGGCCTTCTGGAGAAAGGCACAAGCAAGACGCGCCCCGAGGAGCGTCATGCCACATGTCAACAATGGGTCTTACTGAGGGTCTGCAGGAGAGAGGCCAAAGCAAGATGCGCCCGGAGGAAAGTCTTGCCACATGTCAACACTGTGTCTGACAGAGGACCTCCAGGAGAGAGGCCGAAGCAAGACGCGCCCCGAGGAGCGTCTTGCCACATGTCACCTCTGGTTCTGACTGAGCGCCTCCAGGAGAGAGGCCCAAGCAAGACGCGCCCCGAGGAGCGTCTTGCCACATGTCAACAATGGGTCTGACTGAGGGCCTCCAGGAAAGAAGCCCAAGCAACACGCGGCCCGAGGTGCGTCTTGCCACATGACAGCACTCGGTCTGACTGATCCCCTCCAGGAGAGAGGCCCAAGCAAGACGCGCCCCGAGGAGCGTCTTGCCACATGTCAACAATGGGTTTGACTGAGGGCCTCCAGGAGAGAAGGCCAAGCAAGACGCGCCCCGTGGAGCGTCTTGACACATGTCAACACTGGGTCTGACAGAGGGCCTCCAGGAGAGAGGCCCAAGCAAGACGCGCCCCGAGGAGTGTCTTGCCACATGTCACCACTGGGTCTGACTGAGCGCCTCCAGGAGAGAGGCCCAAGCAAGACGCGCCCCGAGGAGCGTCAGACCACATGTCACTTCTCAGTCTGTCTGAGCGCCTCCAGGAGAGAGGCCCAAGCAAGACGCGCCCCGAGGAGCGTCTTGCCACGTGTCAACACTGGGTATGATTGAGGGCCTTCTGGAGAGAGGCCCAAGCAAGACGCGCCCCGAGGAGCGTCTTGCCACATGTCAACAATGGGTCTGACTTAGCGCCTCCAGGAGAGCGGCCCAAGCAAGATGCGCCCCGAGGAGCGTCTTGCAACGTGTCACCACTGGGTCTGACTGAGCTCCTCCAGGAGAGAGGCCCAAGCAAGACGCGCCCCGAGGAGCGTCTTGCCACGTGTCACCACTGGGTCTGATAGAGCACCTCCAGGAGAGAGGCCCCAGCAAGACGCGCCCCGAGGAGCGTCTTGCCTTATGTCAGCACTCGGTCTGACTGAGCGCCTCCAGGAGAGAGGCCCAAGCATGACACGCACTGAGCGTCTTGCCACATGTCACTACTCGGTCTGACTGAGCGCCTCCAGGAGAGAGGCCCAAGCAAGACGTGCCCCGAGGAGCGTCTTGCCACATGTCAACAATGGGTCTGACTGAGGGCCTACAGGAGAGAAGCCCAAGCAAGACGCGCCCCGAGGAGCGTCTTGCCACATGTCAACACTGGGTCTGACTGAGAGCCTCCAGGAGAGAGGCCCAAATGAGACGCGCCCCGAGGAGCGTCTTGCCACATGTCAACAATGGGTCTGACTGAGGGCCTCCAGGAGAGAAGCCCAAGCAAGACGCGCCCCGAGGAGCGTCTTGCCACATGTCAGCACTCGGTCTGACTGAGCGCCTCCAGGAGAGAGGCCCAAGCAAGACGTGCCCCGAGGAGCGTCTTGCCACATGTCAACACTGGGTCTGACGGAGCGCCTCCAGGAGAGAGGCCCAAGCAAGACGCACCCCGAGGAGCGTCTTGCCACATGTGAACACTGGGTCTGACTGAGCGCCTCCAGGAGAGAGGCCCAAGCAAGACGCGCCCGGAGGAGCGTCTTGCCAAATGTCAGCACTCGGTCTGACTGAGCGCCTCCAGGAGAGAGGCCCAAGCAAGACGCGCCCCGAGGAGCATCTTGACACATGTCTCCTCTGGGTCTGACTGAGCGCCTCCAGGAGAGAGGCCCAAGCAAGATGTGCCCCGAGGAGCGTCTTGCCACATGTCAACACTGGGTCAGACTGAGTGCCTCCATGAGAGAAGCCCCAGCAAGACGCGCCCCGAGGAGCGTCTTGCCACATGTCAACACTGGGTCTGACTGAGCGCCTCCAGGAGAGAGGCCCAAGCAAGACGCGCCCCGAGGAGCGTCTTGTCACATGTCACTACTCGGTCTGACTGAGCGCCTCCAGGAGAGAGGCCCAAGCAAGACGTGCCCCGAGGAGCGTCTTACCACATGTCAACAATGGGTCTGACTGAGGGCCTCCAGGAGAGAAGCCCAAGCAAGAAGTGCCCCGAGGAGAGTCTTGCCACATGTCAACACTGGGTCTGACTGAGCGCCTCCAGGAGAGAAGCCCAAGCAAGACACGCCCCGAGGAGCTTCTTGACACATGTCAACACTGGGTCTGACTGAGGGCCTCCATGAGAGAAGCCCAAGCAAGACGCGCCCCGAGGAGAGTCTTGCCACATGTCAACACTGGGTCTGACAGAGGGCATCCAGGAGAGAGGCCCAAGCAATACGCGCCCCGAGGAGCGTCTTGCCACATGTCACCACTGGGTCTGACTGAGCGCCTCCAGGAGAGAGGCCCAAGCAAGACGCGCCCCGAGGAGCGTCTTGCCACGTGTCAACACTGGGTCTGATTGAGGGCCTTCTGGAGAGAGGCCCAAGCAAGACGCGCCCCGAGGAGCGTCTTGCCACATGTCAACAATGGGTCTGACTGAGGGCCTCCAGGAGAGAAGCCCAAGCAAGACGCGCCCCGAGGAGCTTCTTGCCACATGTCAGCACTCGGTCTGACTGAGCGCCTCCAGGAGAGAGGCCCAAGCAAGACGCGCCCCGAGGAGCGTCTTGACACATGTCACTACTCGGTTTGACTGAGCGCCTCCAGGAGAGAGGCCCAAGCAAGACGTGCCCCGAGGAGCGTCTTGCCACATGTCAACAATGGGTCTGACTGAGGGCCTCCAGGAGAGAAGCCCAAGCAAGACGCGCCCCGAGGAGCGTCTTGCCACATGTCAACACTGGGTCTGACTGAGGGCCTCTAGGAGAGAGGTCCAAATAAGACGCGCCCCGAGGAGCGTCTTGCCACATGTCAACAATGGGTCTGACTGAGGGCCTCCAGGAGAGAAGCCCAAACAAGACGCGCCCCGAGGAGCGTCTTGCCACGTGTCAACACTGGGTCTGATTGAGGGCCTTCTGGAGAGAGACCCAAGCAAGACGCGCCCCGAGGAGCGTCTTGCCACATGTCAACAATGGGTCTGACTGAGGGCCTCCAGGAGAGAAGCCCAAGCAAGACGCGCCCCGAGGAGCTTCTTGCCACATGTCAGCACTCGGTCTGACTGAGCGCCTCCAGGAGAGAGGCCAAAGCAAGACGCGCCCCGAGGAGCGTCTTGCCACGTGTCAACACTGGGTCTGACTTAGCGCCTCCAGGAGAGAGGCCCAAGCAAGATGCGCCCCGAGGAGCGTCTTGCCATGTGTCACCACTGGGTCTGACTGAGCTCCTCCAGGAGAGAGGCCCAAGCAAGACGCGCCCCGAGGAGCGTCTTGCCACGTGTCACCACTGGGTCTGATAGAGCACCTCCAGGAGAGAGGCCCCAGCAAGACGCGCCCCGAGGAGCGTCTTGCCTTATGTCAGCACTCGGTCTGACTGAGCGCTTCCAGGAGAGAGGCCCAAGCAAGACACGCCCCGAGGAGCGTCTTGCCACGTGTCAACACTGGGTCTGACTTAGCGCCTCCAGGAGAGAGGCCCAAGCAAGATGCGCCCCGAGGAGCGTCTTGCCATTTGTCACCACTGGGTCTGACTGAGCTCCTCCAGGAGAGAGGCCCAAGCAAGACGTGCCCCGAGGAGCGTCTTGCCACGTGTCACAACTGGGTCTGATAGAGCACCTCCAGGAGAGAGGCCCCAGCAAGACGCGCCCCGAGGAGCGTCTTGCCTTATGTCAGCACTTGGTCTGACTGAGCGAATCCAGGAGAGAGGCCCAAGCAAGACGTGTCCCGAGGAGCGTCTTGCCACATGTCAACAATGGGTCTGACTGAGGGCCTCGAGGAGAGAAGCCCAAGCAAGATGCGCCCCGAGGAGTGTCTTGCCACATGTCACCACTGGGTCTGACTGAGCGCCTCCAGGAGAGAGGCCCAAGCAAGACGCGCCCCGAGGAGCGTCAGGCCACATGTCACTACTCGGTCTGACTGAGCGCCTCAGGGAGAGAGGTCCAAGCAAGACGCGCCCCGAGGAGCGTCTTGCCACATGTCAACACTGGGTCTGACTGAGTTCCTCCATGAGAGAAGCCCCAGCAAGACGCGCCCCGAGGAGCGTCTTGCCACATGTCACTACTCGGTCTGTTTGAGCGCCTCCAGGAGAGAGGCCCAAGCAAGACGTGCCCCGAGGAGAGTCTTGCCACATGTCAACACTCGGTCTGACAGAGGGCATCCAGGAGAGAGGTCCAAGCAATACACGCCCCGAGGAGCGTCTTGCCACATGTCACCACTGGGTCTGACTGAGCGCCTCCAGGAGAGAGACCCAACCAAGACGCGCCCTGAGGAGCGTCTTGCCACATGCCAACACTGGGTCTGACAGAGGGCCTCCAGGAGAGAGGCCCAAGCAAGACGCGCCCCGAGGAGTGTCTTGCCACATGTCACCACTGGTTCTGACTGAGCGCCTCCAGGAGAGAGGCCCAAGCAAGACGCGCCCCGAGGAGCGTCTTGTCACATGTCAACACTGGGTCTTTCTGAGCGCCTCCAGGAGAGAAGCCCAAGAAAGACGCGCCCCGAGGAGAGTCTTTCCACATGTCAGCACTCGGTCTGACTGAGCGCCTCCAGGAGAGAGGCCCAAGCAAGACGCGCCCAAAGGAGCGTCTTGCAACATGTCAACAATGGGTCTGACTGAGGGCCTCCAGGAGAGAAGCCCAAGCATCACGCGGCCCGAGGAGCGTCTTGCCACATGTCAGCACTCGGTCTGACTGAGCGCCTCCAGGAGAGAGGCCCAAGCAAGACGCGCCCCGAGGAGCGTCTTGCCACATGTCAACAATGGGTATGACTGAGGGCCTCCAGGAGAGAGGCCCAAGCAAGACACGCCCCTAGGAGTGTCTTGCCACATGTCACCACTTGGTCTGACTGAGCGCCTCCAGGAGAGAGGCCCAAGCAACACGCGCCCCGAGGAGCGTCAGGCCACATGTCACTACTCAGTCTGACTGAGCGCCTCCAGGAGAGAGGCCAAAGTAAGACGTGCCCCGAGGAGCGTCTTGCCACGTGTCAACACTGGGTCTGATTGAGGGCCTTCTGGAGAGAGGCCCAAGCAAGACGCGCCCCGAGGAGCGTCTTGCCACATGTCAACAATGGGTCTTACTGAGGGCCTCCAGGAGAGAAGCCCAAGCAACACGCGCCCCGAGGAGCTTCTTGCCACATGTCAGCACTCGGTCTGACTGGGCGCCTCCAGGAGAGAGGCCAAAGCAAGACGCGCCCCGAGGAGCGTCTTGACACATGTCAACACTGGGTCTGACAGAGGGCCTCCATGAGAGAGGCCCAAGCAAGACGCGCCCCGAGGAGTGTCTTGCCACATGTCAACACTGGGTCTGACTGAGCGCCTCCAGGAGAGAGGCCCAAGCAAGACGCGCCCCGAGGAGCGTCTTGCCACGTGTCAACACTGGGTCTGACTGAGCGCCTCCAGGAGAGAGGCCCAAGCAAGGTGCGCCCCGAGGAGCGTCTTGCCACGTGTCACCACTGGGTCTGACTGAGCGCCTCCAGGAGAGAGGCCCAAGCAAGACCTGCCCCGAGGAGCGTCTTGCCACATGTCAACAATGGGTCTGACTGAGGGCCTCCAGGAGAGAAGCCCAAGCAAGACGCGCCCCGAGGAGCGTCTTGCCACATGTCAACACTGGGTCTGACTGAGGGCCTCTAGGAGAGAGGTCCAAATAAGACGCGCCCCGAGGAGCGTCTTGCCACATGTCAACAATGGGTCGGACTGAGTGCTTCCAGGAGAGAAGCCCAAGCAAGACACGCCCCGAGGAGCGTATTGACACATGTCAACACTGGGTCGGACTGAGGGCCTCCATGAGAGAAGCCCAAGCAAGACGCGCCCCGAGGAGAGTCTTGCCACATGTCAACACTCGGTCTGACAGAGGGCATTCAGGAGAGAGGCCCAAGCAATACGCGCCCCGAGGAGCGTCTTGCCACATGTCACCACTGGGTCTGAATGAGCGCGTCCAGGAAAGCGGCCCAACCAAGACGCGCCCCGAGGAGCGTCTTGCCACGTGTCAACACTGGGTCTGACTGAGCGCCTCCAGGAGAGAGGCCCAAGCAAGACACGCCCCGAGGAGCGTATTGACACATGTCAACACTGGGTCTGACTGAGGGCCTCAAGGAGAGAGGCCCAAGCAAGATGCGCCCGGAGGAGCGTCTTGCCACATGTCAACACTGGGTCTGAAAGAGGGCCTCCAGGAGAGAGGCCCAAGCACGACGCGCCCCGAGGAGCGTCTTGCCACGTGTCAACACTGGGTCTGACTTAGCGCCTCCTGGAGAGAGGCCCAAGCAAGATGCGCCCCGAGGAGCGTCTTGCCATGTGTCACCACTGGGTCCGACTGAGCTCCTCCAGGAGAGAGGCCCAAGCAAGACGCGCCCCGAAGAGCGTCTTGCCACGTGTCACCACTGGGTCTGATAGAGCACCTCCAGGAGAGAGGCCCCAGCAAGACGCGCCCCGAGGAGCGTCTTGCCTTATGTCAGCACTCGGTCTGACTGAGCGCCTCCAGGAGAGAGGCCCAAGCAAGACACGCCCCGAGGAGCGTCTTGCCACATGTCACTACTCGGTCTGACTGAGCGAATCCAGGAGAGAGGCCCAAGCAAGACGTGTCCCGAGGAGCGTCTTGCCACATGTCAACAATGGGTCTGACTGAGGGCCTCCAGGAGAGAAGCCCAAGCAAGACGCGCCCCGAGGAGTGTCTTGCCACATGTCACCACTGGGTCTGACTGAGCGCCTCCAGGAGAGAGGCCCAAGCAAGACGCGCCCCGAGGAGCGTCTTGCCACATGTCACTACTCAGTCTGAAAGAGGGCCTCCAGGAGAGAGGCCCAAGCAAGACACGCCCCGAGGAGCGTCTTGCCACATGTCACTACTCGGTCTGACTGAGCGAATCCAGGAGAGAGGCCCAAGCAAGACGTGTCCCGAGGAGCGTCTTGCCACATGTCAACAATGGGTCTGACTGAGGGCCTCCAGGAGAGAAGCCCAAGCAAGACGCGCCCCGAGGAGTGTCTTGCCACATGTCACCACTGGGTCTGACTGAGCGCCTCCAGGAGAGAGGCCCAAGCAAGACGCGCCCCGAGGAGCGTCTTGCCACATGTCACCTCTGGTTCTGACTGAGCGCCTCCAGGAGAGAGGCCCAAGCAAGACGCGCCCCCGAGGAGCGTCTTGTCACATGTCAACACTGGGTCTTTCTGAGCGCCTCCAGGAGAGAAGCCCAAGCAAGACGCGCCCCGAGGAGCGTCTTGCCACATGTCAACAATGGGTCTGACTGAGGGCCGCCAGGAGAGAAGCCCAAGCAAGACGCGCCCCGAGGAGCTTCTTGCCACATGTCAGCACTCGGTCTGACTGAGCGCCTCCAGAGGAGAGGCCAAAACAAAACGCGCCCCGAGGAGCGTCTTGACACATGTCAACACTGGGTCTGACAGAGGGCCTCCATGAGAGAGGCCCAAGCAAGACGCGCCCCGAAGAGTGTCTTGCCAAATGTCAACACTGGGTGTGACTGAGCGCCACAGGGAGAGAGGTCCAAGCAAGACGCGCCCCGAGGAGCGTCTTGCCACATGTCACTACTCGGTCTGACTGAGCGCCTCAGGGAGAGAGGTCCAAGCAAGACGCGCCCCGAGGAGCGTCTTGCCACATGTCAACACTGGGTCTGACTGAGTGCCTCCATGAGAGAAGCCCCAGCAAGACGCGCCCTGAGGAGCGTCTTGCCACATGTCACTACTCGGTCTGTTTGAGCGCCTCCAGGAGAGAGGCCCAAGCAAGACGTGCCCCGAGGAGAGTGTTGCCACATGTCAACACTCGGTCTGACAGAGGGCATCCAGGAGAGAGGCCCAAGCAATACACGCCCCGAGGAGCGTCTTGCCACATGTCACCACTGGGTCTGACTGAGCGCCTCCAGGAGAGAGACCCAACCAAGACGCGCCCTGAGGAGCGTCTTGCCACATGCCAACACTGGGTCTGACAGAGGGCCTCCAGGAGAGAGGCCCAAGCAAGACGTGCCCCGAGGAGCGTCTTGCCACATGTCAACACTGGGTCTGACTGAGCGCCTCCAGGAGAGAGGCCCAAGCAAGACGCGCCCGGAGGAGCGTCTTGCCACATGTCAGCACTGGGTCTGACTGAGCGCCTCCAGGAGAGAGGCCCAAGCAAGACACGCCCCGAGGAGCGTATTGACACATGTCAACACTGGGTCGGACTGAGGGCCTCCATGAGAGAAGCCCAAGCAAGACGCGCCCCGAGGAGAGTCTTGCCACATGTCAACCCTCGGTCTGACAGAGGGCATTCAGGAGAGAGGCCCAAGCAATACGCGCCCCGAGGAGCGTCTTGCCACATGTCACCACTGGGTCTGAATGAGCGCGTCCAGGAAAGCGGCCCAACCAAGACGCGCCCCGAGGAGCGTCTTGCCACGTGTCAACACTGGGTCTGACTGAGCGCCTCCAGGAGAGAGGCCCAAGCAAGACACGCCCCGAGGAGCGTCTTGCCATGTGTCACCACTGGGTCTGACTGAGGGCCTCCAGGAGAGAGGCCCAAGCAAGACGCGCCCCGAGGAGCGTCTTGCCACGTGTCACCACTGGGTCTGATAGAGCACCTCCAGGAGAGAGGCCCCAGCAAGACGCGCCCCGAGGAGCGTCTTGCCTTATGTCAGCACTCGGTCTGACTGAGCGCCTCCAGGAGAGAGGCCCAAGCAAGACACGCCCCGAGGAGCGTCTTGCCACATGTCACTACTCGGTCTGACTGAGCGAATCCAGGAGAGAGGCCCAAGCAAGACGTGTCCCGAGGAGCGTCTTGCCACATGTCAACAATGGGTCTTACTGAGGGCCTCCAGGAGAGAGGCCCAAGCAAGATGCGCCCAGAGGAGCGTCTTGCCACATGTCAACACTGGGTCTGACAGAGGGCCTCCAGGAGAGAGGCCCAAGCAAGACGCGCCCCGAGGAGCGTCTTGCCACATGTCACCTCTGGTTCTGACTGAGCGCCTCCAGGAGAGAGGCCCAAGCAAGACGCGCCCCGAGGAGCGTCTTGCCACATGTCAACAATGGGTCTGACTGAGGGCCTCCAGGAAAGAAGCCCAAGCAACACTCGGCCCGAGGAGCGTCTTGCCACATGTCAGCACTCGGTCTGACTGAGCGCCTCCAGGAGAGAGGCCCAAGCAAGACGCGCCCCGAGGAGCATCTTGACACATGTCTCCTCCGGGTCTCACTGAGCGCCTCCAGGAGAGAGGCCCAAGCAAGACGTGCCCCGAGGAGCGTCTTGCCACATGTCAACACTGGGTCTGACTGAGTGCCTCCATGAGAGAAGCCCCAGCAAGACGCACCCCGAGGAGCATCTTGCCACTTGTCAACACTGGGTCTGACTGAGCGCCTCCAGGAGAGAGGCCCAAGCAAGAAGCGCCCCGAGGAGCGTCTTGCCACATGTCAACACTGGGTCCGATTGAGGGCCTTCTGGAGAGAGGCCCAAGCAAGACGCGCCCCGAGGAGCGTCTTGCCACATGTCAACAATGGGTCTGACTGAGGGCCTCCAGGAGAGAAGCCCCAGCAAGACGCGCCCCGAGGATCGTCTTGCCACATGTCAGCACTCGGTCTGACTGAGTGCCTCCAGGAGAGAGGCCCAAGCAAGACGTGCCCCGAGGAGCGTCTTGCCACATGTCAACACTGGGTCTGACGGAGCGCCTCCAGGAGAGAGGCCCAAGCAAGACGCACCCCGAGGAGCATCTTGACACATGTCTCCTCCGGGTCTCACTGAGCGCCTCCAGGAGAGAGGCCCAAGCAAGACGTGCCCCGAGGAGCGTCTTGCCACATGTCAACACTGGGTCTGACTGAGTGCCTCCATAAGAGAAGCCCCAGCAAGACGCGCCCCGAGGAGCATCTTGCCACATGTCAACACTGGGTCTGACTGAGCGCCTCCAGGAGAGAGGCCCAAGCAGGACGCGCCCCGAGGAGCGTCTTGTCACATGTCACTACTCGGTCTGACTGAGCGCCTCCAGGAGAGAGGCCCAAGCAAGACGTGCCCCGAGGAGCGTCTTGCCACAAGTCAACACTGGGTCTGACTGAGGGCCTCCATGAGAGAAGCCCAAGCACGACGCGCCCCGAGGAGAGTCTTGCCACATGTCAACAATGGGTCTGACTGAGGGCCTCCAGGAGAGAAGCCCAAGCAAGACGCGCCCCGAGGAGCGTCTTGCCAAATGTCAGCACTCGGTCTGACTGAGCGCCTCCAGGAGAGAGGCCCAAGCAAGACGTGCCCCGAGGAGCGTCTTGCCACATGTCAACACTGGGTCTGACTGAGCGCCTCCAGGAGAGAGGCCCAAGCAAGACGCGCCCCGAGGAGCGTCTTGCCACATGTGAACACTGGGTCTGACTGAGCGCCTCCATGAGAGAGGCCCAAGCAAGACGCGCCCGGAGGAGCGTCTTGCCACATGTCAGCACTCGGTCTGACTGAGCGCCTCCAGGAGAGAGGCCCAAGCAAGACGCACCCCGAGGAGCATCTTGACACATGTCTCCTCTGGGTCTGACTGAGCGCCTCCAGGAGAGAGGCCCAAGCAAGACGTGCCCCAAGGAGCGTCTTGCCACATGTCAACACTGGGTCTGACTGAGGGCCTCCATGAGAGAAGCCCCAGCAAGACGTGCCCCGAGGAGCATCTTGCCACTTGTCAACACTGGGTCTGACTGAGAACCTCCAGGAGAGAGGCCCAAGCAAGACGCGCCCCGAGGAGCGTCTTGCCACATGTCAACACTGGGTCTGACTGAGCGCCTCCAGGAGAGAGGCTCAAGCAAGACGCGCCCCGAGGAGCGTCTTGTCACATGTCAACAATGGGTCTGACTGAGGGCCTCCAGGAGAGAAGCCCAAGCAAGAAGCGCCCCGAGGAGCTTCTTGCCACATGTCAACACTGGGTCTGACTGAGCGCCTCCAGGAGAGAGGCCCAAGTAAGACACGCCCCGAGGAGCGTCTTGACACATGTCAACACTGGGTCTGACTGAGGGCCTCCATGAGAGAAGCCCAAGCAAGACGCGCCCCGAGGAGAGTCTTGCCACATGTCAACACTGGGTCTGACAGAGGGCATCCAGGAGAGAGGCCCAAGCAATACGCGCCCCGAGGAGCGTCTTGCCACATGTCAACAATGGGTCTGACCGAGGGCCTCCAGGAGAGAAGCCCAAGCAAGACGCGCCCCGAGGAGCTTCTTGCCACATGTCAGCACTCGGTCTGACTGAGCGCCTCCAGGAGAGAGGCCCAAGCAAGACACGCCCAGAGGAGCGTCTTGCCAAATGTCAGCACTCGGTAGTACTGAGCGCCTCCAGGAGAGAGGCCCAAGCAAGACGCGCCCCGAGGAGCATCTTGACACATGTCTCTTCTGGGTCTGACTGAGCGCCTCCAGGAGAGAGGCCCAAGCAAGACGTGCCCCGAGGAGCGTCTTGCCACATGTCAACACTGGGTCTGACTGAGGGCCTCCATGAGAGAAGCCCCAGCAAGACGTGCCCCGAGGAGCATCTTGCCACTTGTCAACACTGGGTCTGACTGAGAACCTCCAGGAGAGAGGCCCAAGCAAGACGCGCCCCGAGGAGCGTCTTGCCACATGTCAACACTGGGTCTGACTGAGCGCCTCCAGGAGAGAGGCCCAAGCAAGACGCGCCCCGAGGAGCGTCTTGTCACATGTCAACAATGGGTCTGACTGAGGGCCTCCAGGAGAGAAGCCCAAGCAAGAAGCGCCCCGAGGAGCTTCTTGCCACATGTCAACACTGGGTCTGACTGAGCGCCTCCAGGAGAGAGGCCCAAGCAAGACACGCCCCGAGGAGCGTCTTGACACATGTCAACACTGGGTCTGACTGAGGGCCTCCAGGAGAGAGGCCCAAATAAGACGTGCCCCGAGGAGCGTCTTGCCACATGTCAACAATGGGTCTGACTGAGGGCCTCCAGGAGAGAAGCCCAAGCAAGACGCGCCCCGAGGAGCGTCTTGCCACATGTCAGCACTCGGTCTGACTGAGCGCCTCCAGGAGAGAGGCCCAAGCAAGACGCGCCCCGAGGAGAGTCTTGCCACATGTGAACACTGGGTCTGACTGAGCGCCTCCAGGAGAGAGGCCCAAGCAAGACGCGCCCGGAGGTGCGTCTTGCCACATGTCAGCACTCGGTGTGACTGAGCGCCTCCAGGGAAGAGGCCCAAGCAAGACGCGCCCCGAGGAGCGTCTTGACACATTTCTCCTCTGGGTCTGACTGAGCGCCTCCAGGAGAGAGGCCCAAGCAAGACGTGCCCCGAGGAGCGTCTTGCCACATGTCAACACTGGGTCTGACTGAGTGCCTCCATGAGAGAAGCCCCAGCAAGACGCGCCCCGAGGAGCGTCTTGCCAAATGTCAACACTGGGTCTGACTGAGGGCCTCCATGAGAGAAGCCCAAGCAAGACGTGCCCCGAGGAGAGTCTTGCCACATGTCAACAATGGGTCTGACTGAGGGCCTCCAGGAGAGAAGCCCAAGCAAGACGCGCCCCGAGGAGCGTCTTGCCACATGTCAGCACTCGGTCTGACTGAGCGCCTCCAGGAGAGAGGCCCAAGCAAGACGTGCCCCGAGGAGCGTCTTGCCACATGTCAACACTGGGTCTGACTGAGCGCCTCCAGGAGAGAGGCCCAAGCAAGACGCGCCCCGAGGAGCGTCTTGCCACGTGTCAACACTGGGTCTGACTGAGCGCCTCCAGGAGAGAGGCCCAAGCAAGACACGCCCCGAGGAGCGTATTGACACATGTCAACACTGGGTCTGACTGAGGGCCTCAAGGAGAGAGGCCCAAGCAAGATGCGCCCGGAGGAGCGTCTTGCCACATGTCAACACTGGGTCTGAAAGAGGGCCTCCAGGAGAGAGGCCCAAGCACGACGCTCCCCGAGGAGCGTCTTGCCACGTGTCAACACTGGGTCTGACTTAGCGCCTCCTGGAGAGAGGCCCAAGCAAGATGCGCCCCGAGGAGCGTCTTGCCATGTGTCACCACTGGGTCCGACTGAGCTCCTCCAGGAGAGAGGCCCAAGCAAGACGCGCCCCGAAGAGCGTCTTGCCACGTGTCACCACTGGGTCTGATAGAGCACCTCCAGGAGAGAGGCCCCAGCAAGACGCGCCCCGAGGAGCGTCTTGCCTTATGTCAGCACTCGGTCTGACTGAGCGCCTCCAGGAGAGAGGCCCAAGCAAGACACGCCCCGAGGAGCGTCTTGCCACATGTCACTACTCGGTCTGACTGAGCGAATCCAGGAGAGAGGCCCAAGCAAGACGTGTCCCGAGGAGCGTCTTGCCACATGTCAACAATGGGTCTGACTGAGGGCCTCCAGGAGAGAAGCCCAAGCAAGACGCGCCCCGAGGAGTGTCTTGCCACATGTCACCACTGGGTCTGACTGAGCGCCTCCAGGAGAGAGGCCCAAGCAAGACGCGCCCCGAGGAGCGTCTTGCCACATGTCACTACTCAGTCTGAAAGAGGGCCTCCAGGAGAGAGGCCCAAGCAAGACACGCCCCGAGGAGCGTCTTGCCACATGTCACTACTCGGTCTGACTGAGCGAATCCAGGAGAGAGGCCCAAGCAAGACGTGTCCCGAGGAGCGTCTTGCCACATGTCAACAATGGGTCTGACTGAGGGCCTCCAGGAGAGAAGCCCAAGCAAGACGCGCCCCGAGGAGTGTCTTGCCACATGTCACCACTGGGTCTGACTGAGCGCCTCCAGGAGAGAGGCCCAAGCAAGACGCGCCCCGAGGAGCGTCTTGCCACATGTCACCTCTGGTTCTGACTGAGCGCCTCCAGGAGAGAGGCCCAAGCAAGACGCGCCCCCGAGGAGCGTCTTGTCACATGTCAACACTGGGTCTTTCTGAGCGCCTCCAGGAGAGAAGCCCAAGCAAGACGCGCCCCGAGGAGCGTCTTGCCACATGTCAACAATGGGTCTGACTGAGGGCCGCCAGGAGAGAAGCCCAAGCAAGACGCGCCCCGAGGAGCTTCTTGCCACATGTCAGCACTCGGTCTGACTGAGCGCCTCCAGAGAAGAGGCCAAAACAAAACGCGCCCCGAGGAGCGTCTTGACACATGTCAACACTGGGTCTGACAGAGGGCCTCCATGAGAGAGGCCCAAGCAAGACGCGCCCCGAGGAGTGTCTTGCCAAATGTCAACACTGGGTGTGACTGAGCGCCACAGGGTGAGAGGTCCAAGCAAGACGCGCCCCGAGGAGCGTCTTGCCACATGTCACTACTCGGTCTGACTGAGCGCCTCAGGGAGAGAGGTCCAAGCAAGACGCGCCCCGAGGAGCGTCTTGCCACATGTCAACACTGGGTCTGACTGAGTGCCTCCATGAGAGAAGCCCCAGCAAGACGCGCCCTGAGGAGCGTCTTGCCACATGTCACTACTCGGTCTGTTTGAGCGCCTCCAGGAGAGAGGCCCAAGCAAGACGTGCCCCGAGGAGAGTGTTGCCACATGTCAACACTCGGTCTGACAGAGGGCATCCAGGAGAGAGGCCCAAGCAATACACGCCCCGAGGAGCGTCTTGCCACATGTCACCACTGGGTCTGACTGAGCGCCTCCAGGAGAGAGACCCAACCAAGACGCGCCCTGAGGAGCGTCTTGCCACATGCCAACACTGGGTCTGACAGAGGGCCTCCAGGAGAGAGGCCCAAGCAAGACGTGCCCCGAGGAGCGTCTTGCCACATGTCAACACTGGGTCTGACTGAGCGCCTCCAGGAGAGAGGCCCAAGCAAGACGCGCCCGGAGGAGCGTCTTGCCACATGTCAGCACTGGGTCTGACTGAGCGCCTCCAGGAGAGAGGCCCAAGCAAGACACGCCCCGAGGAGCGTATTGACACATGTCAACACTGGGTCGGACTGAGGGCCTCCATGAGAGAAGCCCAAGCAAGACGCGCCCCGAGGAGAGTCTTGCCACATGTCAACCCTCGGTCTGACAGAGGGCATTCAGGAGAGAGGCCCAAGCAATACGCGCCCCGAGGAGCGTCTTGCCACATGTCACCACTGGGTCTGAATGAGCGCGTCCAGGAAAGCGGCCCAACCAAGACGCGCCCCGAGGAGCGTCTTGCCACGTGTCAACACTGGGTCTGACTGAGCGCCTCCAGGAGAGAGGCCCAAGCAAGACACGCCCCGAGGAGCGTCTTGCCATGTGTCACCACTGGGTCTGACTGAGGGCCTCCAGGAGAGAGGCCCAAGCAAGACGCGCCCCGAGGAGCGTCTTGCCACGTGTCACCACTGGGTCTGATAGAGCACCTCCAGGAGAGAGGCCCCAGCAAGACGCGCCCCGAGGAGCGTCTTGCCTTATGTCAGCACTCGGTCTGACTGAGCGCCTCCAGGAGAGAGGCCCAAGCAAGACACGCCCCGAGGAGCGTCTTGCCACATGTCACTACTCGGTCTGACTGAGCGAATCCAGGAGAGAGGCCCAAGCAAGACGTGTCCCGAGGAGCGTCTTGCCACATGTCAACAATGGGTCTTACTGAGGGCCTCCAGGAGAGAGGCCCAAGCAAGATGCGCCCAGAGGAGCGTCTTGCCACATGTCAACACTGGGTCTGACAGAGGGCCTCCAGGAGAGAGGCCCAAGCAAGACGCGCCCCGAGGAGCGTCTTGCCACATGTCACCTCTGGTTCTGACTGAGCGCCTCCAGGAGAGAGGCCCAAGCAAGACGCGCCCCGAGGAGCGTCTTGCCACATGTCAACAATGGGTCTGACTGAGGGCCTCCAGGAAAGAAGCCCAAGCAACACTCGGCCCGAGGAGCGTCTTGCCACATGTCAGCACTCGGTCTGACTGAGCGCCTCCAGGAGAGAGGCCCAAGCAAGACGCGCCCCGAGGAGCATCTTGACACATGTCTCCTCCGGGTCTCACTGAGCGCCTCCAGGAGAGAGGCCCAAGCAAGACGTGCCCCGAGGAGCGTCTTGCCACATGTCAACACTGGGTCTGACTGAGTGCCTCCATGAGAGAAGCCCCAGCAAGACGCACCCCGAGGAGCATCTTGCCACTTGTCAACACTGGGTCTGACTGAGCGCCTCCAGGAGAGAGGCCCAAGCAAGAAGCGCCCCGAGGAGCGTCTTGCCACATGTCAACACTGGGTCCGATTGAGGGCCTTCTGGAGAGAGGCCCAAGCAAGACGCGCCCCGAGGAGCGTCTTGCCACATGTCAACAATGGGTCTGACTGAGGGCCTCCAGGAGAGAAGCCCCAGCAAGACGCGCCCCGAGGATCGTCTTGCCACATGTCAGCACTCGGTCTGACTGAGTGCCTCCAGGAGAGAGGCCCAAGCAAGACGTGCCCCGAGGAGCGTCTTGCCACATGTCAACACTGGGTCTGACGGAGCGCCTCCAGGAGAGAGGCCCAAGCAAGACGCACCCCGAGGAGCATCTTGACACATGTCTCCTCCGGGTCTCACTGAGCGCCTCCAGGAGAGAGGCCCAAGCAAGACGTGCCCCGAGGAGCGTCTTGCCACATGTCAACACTGGGTCTGACTGAGTGCCTCCATAAGAGAAGCCCCAGCAAGACGCGCCCCGAGGAGCATCTTGCCACATGTCAACACTGGGTCTGACTGAGCGCCTCCAGGAGAGAGGCCCAAGCAGGACGCGCCCCGAGGAGCGTCTTGTCACATGTCACTACTCGGTCTGACTGAGCGCCTCCAGGAGAGAGGCCCAAGCAAGACGTGCCCCGAGGAGCGTCTTGCCACAAGTCAACACTGGGTCTGACTGAGGGCCTCCATGAGAGAAGCCCAAGCACGACGCGCCCCGAGGAGAGTCTTGCCACATGTCAACAATGGGTCTGACTGAGGGCCTCCAGGAGAGAAGCCCAAGCAAGACGCGCCCCGAGGAGCGTCTTGCCAAATGTCAGCACTCGGTCTGACTGAGCGCCTCCAGGAGAGAGGCCCAAGCAAGACGTGCCCCGAGGAGCGTCTTGCCACATGTCAACACTGGGTCTGACTGAGCGCCTCCAGGAGAGAGGCCCAAGCAAGACGCGCCCCGAGGAGCGTCTTGCCACATGTGAACACTGGGTCTGACTGAGCGCCTCCATGAGAGAGGCCCAAGCAAGACGCGCCCGGAGGAGCGTCTTGCCACATGTCAGCACTCGGTCTGACTGAGCGCCTCCAGGAGAGAGGCCCAAGCAAGACGCACCCCGAGGAGCATCTTGACACATGTCTCCTCTGGGTCTGACTGAGCGCCTCCAGGAGAGAGGCCCAAGCAAGACGTGCCCCAAGGAGCGTCTTGCCACATGTCAACACTGGGTCTGACTGAGGGCCTCCATGAGAGAAGCCCCAGCAAGACATGCCCCGAGGAGCATCTTGCCACTTGTCAACACTGGGTCTGACTGAGAACCTCCAGGAGAGAGGCCCAAGCAAGACGCGCCCCGAGGAGCGTCTTGCCACATGTCAACACTGGGTCTGACTGAGCGCCTCCAGGAGAGAGGCCCAAGCAAGACGCGCCCCGAGGAGCGTCTTGTCACATGTCAACAATGGGTCTGACTGAGGGCCTCCAGGAGAGAAGCCCAAGCAAGAAGCGCCCCGAGGAGCTTCTTGCCACATGTCAACACTGGGTCTGACTGAGCGCCTCCAGGAGAGAGGCCCAAGTAAGACACGCCCCGAGGAGCGTCTTGACACATGTCAACACTGGGTCTGACTGAGGGCCTCCATGAGAGAAGCCCAAGCAAGACGCGCCCCGAGGAGAGTCTTGCCACATGTCAACACTGGGTCTGACAGAGGGCATCCAGGAGAGAGGCCCAAGCAATACGCGCCCCGAGGAGCGTCTTGCCACATGTCAACAATGGGTCTGACCGAGGGCCTCCAGGAGAGAAGCCCAAGCAAGACGCGCCCCGAGGAGCTTCTTGCCACATGTCAGCACTCGGTCTGACTGAGCGCCTCCAGGAGAGAGGCCCAAGCAAGACACGCCCAGAGGAGCGTCTTGCCAAATGTCAGCACTCGGTAGTACTGAGCGCCTCCAGGAGAGAGGCCCAAGCAAGACGCGCCCCGAGGAGCATCTTGACACATGTCTCTTCTGGGTCTGACTGAGCGCCTCCAGGAGAGAGGCCCAAGCAAGACGTGCCCCGAGGAGCGTCTTGCCACATGTCAACACTGGGTCTGACTGAGGGCCTCCATGAGAGAAGCCCCAGCAAGACGTGCCCCGAGGAGCATCTTGCCACTTGTCAACACTGGGTCTGACTGAGAACCTCCAGGAGAGAGGCCCAAGCAAGACGCGCCCCGAGGAGCGTCTTGCCACATGTCAACACTGGGTCTGACTGAGCGCCTCCAGGAGAGAGGCCCAAGCAAGACGCGCCCCGAGGAGCGTCTTGTCACATGTCAACAATGGGTCTGACTGAGGGCCTCCAGGAGAGAAGCCCAAGCAAGAAGCGCCCCGAGGAGCTTCTTGCCACATGTCAACACTGGGTCTGACTGAGCGCCTCCAGGAGAGAGGCCCAAGCAAGACACGCCCCGAGGAGCGTCTTGACACATGTCAACACTGGGTCTGACTGAGGGCCTCCAGGAGAGAGGCCCAAATAAGACGTGCCCCGAGGAGCGTCTTGCCACATGTCAACAATGGGTCTGACTGAGGGCCTCCAGGAGAGAAGCCCAAGCAAGACGCGCCCCGAGGAGCGTCTTGCCACATGTCAGCACTCGGTCTGACTGAGCGCCTCCAGGAGAGAGGCCCAAGCAAGACGCGCCCCGAGGAGAGTCTTGCCACATGTGAACACTGGGTCTGACTGAGCGCCTCCAGGAGAGAGGCCCAAGCAAGACGCGCCCGGAGGTGCGTCTTGCCACATGTCAGCACTCGGTGTGACTGAGCGCCTCCAGGGAAGAGGCCCAAGCAAGACGCGCCCCGAGGAGCGTCTTGACACATTTCTCCTCTGGGTCTGACTGAGCGCCTCCAGGAGAGAGGCCCAAGCAAGACGTGCCCCGAGGAGCGTCTTGCCACATGTCAACACTGGGTCTGACTGAGTGCCTCCATGAGAGAAGCCCCAGCAAGACGCGCCCCGAGGAGCGTCTTGCCAAATGTCAACACTGGGTCTGACTGAGGGCCTCCATGAGAGAAGCCCAAGCAAGACGTGCCCCGAGGAGAGTCTTGCCACATGTCAACAATGGGTCTGACTGAGGGCCTCCAGGAGAGAAGCCCAAGCAAGACGCGCCCCGAGGAGCGTCTTGCCACATGTCAGCACTCGGTCTGACTGAGCGCCTCCAGGAGAGAGGCCCAAGCAAGACGTGCCCCGAGGAGCGTCTTGCCACATGTCAACACTGGGTCTGACTGAGCGCCTCCAGGAGAGAGGCCCAAGCAAGACGCGCCCCGAGGAGCGTCTTGCCACATGTGAACACTGGGTCTGACTGAGCGCCTCCAGGAGAGAGGCCCAAGCAAGACGCGCCCGGAGGAGCGTCTTGCCACATGTCAGCACTCGGTCTGACTGAGCGCCTCCAGGAGAGAGGCCCAAGCAAGACGCGCCCCGAGGAGCATCTTGACACATGTCTCCTCTGGGTCTGACTGAGCGCCTCCAGGAGAGAGGCCCAAGCAAGACGTGCCCCGAGGAGCGTCTTGCCACATGTCAACACTGGGTCTGACTGAGGGCCTCCATGAGAGAAGCCCCAGCAAGACGTGCCCCGAGGAGCATCTTGCCACTTGTCAACACTGGGTCTGACTGAGAACCTCCAGGAGAGAGGCCCAAGCAAGACGCGCCCCGAGGAGCTTCTTGCCACATGTCAACACTGGATCTGACTGAGCGCCTCCAGGAGAGAGGCCCAAGCAAGACGCGCCCCGAGGAGCATCTTGACACATGTCTCCTCTGGGTCTGACTGTGCGCCTCCAGGAGAGAGGCCCAAGCAAGACGTGCCCCGAGGAGCATCTTGCCACATGTCAACACTGGGTCTGACTGAGTCCCTCCATGAGAGAAGCCCCAGCAAGACGCGCCCCGAGGAGCGTCTTGCCACATGTCAACACTGGGTCTGACTGAGCACATCCAGGAGAGAGGCCCAAGCAAGACGCGCCCCGAGGAGCGTCTTGCCACATGTCAACACTGGGTCTGACTGAGCGCCTCCAGGAGAGAGGCCCGAGGAGCGTCTTGCCACATGTCACCTCTGGGTCTGACTGAGCGCCTCCAGGAGAGAGGCGCAAGCAAGAAACGCCCGAGGAGCGTCTTGACACATGTCAACACTGGGTCTGACTGAGCGCCTCCAGGAGAGAGGCCCCAGCAAGACGCGCCCCGAGGAGCGTCTTGCCACATGTCAGCACTCGGTCTGACTGAGCGCCTCCAGGAGAGAGGCCCAAGCAAGAAGCGCCCCGAGGAGCGTCTTGCCACATGTCAACAATGGGTCTGACTGAGGGCCTCCAGGAGAGAAGCCCAAGCAAGACGCGCCCCGAGGAGCGTCTTGCCACATGTCAACACTGGGTCTAATTGAGCACCTCCAGGAGAGAGGCCCAAGCAAGACGCGCCCCGAGGAGCGTCTTGCCACATGTCACTACTCGGTCTGACTGAGCGCCTCCAGGAGAGAGGTCCAAGCAACACGCGCCCCGAGGAGCGTCTTGCCACATGTCACTACTCGGTCTGACTGAGCGCCTCCAGGAGAGAGGCCCAAGCAAGACGCGCCCCGAGGAGCTTCTTTCCACATGTCAACAATGGGTCTTACTGAGGGCCTCCATGAGAGAAGCCCAAGCAAGACGCGCCCCGAGGAGTGTCTTGCCACATGTCAACACTGTGTCTGACTGAGCGCCTCCAGGAGAGAGGCCCAAGCAAGACGCGCCCCGAGGAGCGTCTTGCCACATGTCAACACTGGGTCTGACTTAGCGCCTCCAGGAGAGAGGCCCAAGCAAGATGCGCCCCGAGGAGCGTCTTGCCACGTGTCACCACTGGGTCTGACTGAGCTCCTCCAGGAGAGAGGCCCAAGCAAGACGCGCCCAGAGGAGCGTCTTGCCACGTGTCACCACTGGGTCTGATTGAGCACCTCCAGGAGAGAGGCCCCAGAAAGACGCGCCCCGAGGAGCGTCTTGTCTTATGTCAGCACTCGGTCTGACTGAGCGCCTCCAGGAGAGAGGCCCAAGCAAGACGCGCCCCGAGGAGCGTCTTGCCACATGTCACTACTCGGTCTAACTGAGCGCCTCCAGGAGAGAGGTCCAAGCAAAACGCGCCCCGAGGAGCGTCTTGCCACATGTCACTACTCGGTCTGACTGAGCGCCTCCAGGAGAGAGGCCCAAGCAAGACGTGCCCCGAGGAGCGTCTTGCCACATGTCAACAATGGGTCTGACTAAGGGCCTCCAGGAGAGAAGCCCAAGCAAGACGCGCCCAGAGGAGCGTCTTGCCACATGTCAACACTGGGTCTGACTGAGCGCCTCCAGGAGAGAGGCCCAAGCAAGACACGCCCCGAGGAGTGTCTTGACACATGTCAACACTGGGTCGGACTGAGGGCCTCCATGAGAGAAGCCCAAGCAAGACGCGCCCCGAGGAGAGTCTTGCCACATGTCAACACTCGGTCTGACAGAGGGCATTCAGGAGAGAGGCCCAAGCAATACGCGCCCCGAGGAGCGTCTTGACACATGTCACCACTGGGTCTGAATGAGCGCCTCCAGGAGAGAGGCCCAAGCAAGACGCGCCCCGAGGAGCGTCTTGCCACATGTCAACAATGGGTCTGACTGAGGGCCTCCAGGAGAGAGCCCCAAGCAAGATGCGCCGGGAGGAGCGTCTTGCCACATGTCAACACTGGGTCTGACAGAGGGCCTCCAGGAGAGAGGCCCAAGCAAGACGCGCCCCGAGGAGTGTCTTGTCACATGTCAACACTGGGTCTGTCTGAGCGCCTCCAGGAGAGAAGCCCAAGCAAGACGCGCCCCTAGGAGCGTCTTGCCACATGTCACCACTGGGTCTGACTGAGCGCTTCCAGGAGAGAGGCCCAAGCAAGACGCACCCCGAGGAGCGTCAGGCCACATGTCACTACTCAGTCTGACTGAGCGCCTCCAGGAGAGAGGCCCAAGCAGGACGCGCCCCGAGGAGCGTCTTGCCTTATGTCAGCACTCGGTCTGACTGAGCGCCTCCAGGAGAGAGGCCCAAGCAAGACGCGCCCCGAGGAGCGTCTTTTCACATGTCAACACTGGGTCTTTCTGAGCGCCTCCAGGAGAGAAGCCCAAGCAAGACGCGCCCCGAGGAGCGTCTTGCCACATGTCAGCACTCGGTCTGACTGAGCACCTCCAGGAGAGAGGCCCAAGCAAGACGCGCCCCGAGGAGCGTCTTGCCACATGTCAACAATGGGTCTGACTGAGGGCCTCCAGGAGAGAAGCCCAAGCAACACGTGGCCCGAGGAGCGGCCCGAGGAGCGTCTTGCCACATGTCAACACATGTGGCAAGACGCTCCTCGGGGCGCGTCTTGCTTGGGCCTCTCTCCTGGAGGCGCTCAGTCAGACCCAGTGCTGACATGTGGCAAGACGCTCCTCCGGGCGCGTCTTGCTTGGGCCTCTCTCCTGGAGGCGCTCAGTCAGACCCAGTGTTGACATGTTGCAAGACGCTCCTCGGGGCACGTCTTGCTTGGGCCTCTCTCCTGGAGGCGCTCAGTCAGACCGAGTGCTGACATGTGGCAAGACGCTCCTCGGGGCGCGTCTTGCTTGGGCTTCTCTCCTGGAAGCACTCAGTCAGACCCATTGTTGACATGTGGCAAGACGCTCCTCGGGGCGCGTCTTATTTGGACCTCTCTCCTAGAGGCCCTCAGTCAGACCCAGTGTTGACATGTGGCAAGACGCTCCTCGGGGGGCGTCTTGCTTGGGCTTCTCTCCTGGAGGCCCTCAGTCAGACCCATTGTTGACATGTGGCAAGACGCTCCTCGGGGCACGTCTTGCTTGGGCCTCTCTCCTGGAGGCGCTCAGTCAAACCGAGTAGTGACATGTGGCAAGACGCTCCTCGGGGCGCGTCTTGCTTGGGCCTCTCTCCTAGAGGCGCTCAGTCAGACCGAGTGCTGACATAAGGCAAGACGCTCCTCGGGGCACGTCTTGCTGGGGCCTCTCTCCTGGAGGCGCTCAGTCAGACCCAGTGGTGACACGTGGCAAGACGCTCCTCGGGGCGCATCTTGCTTGGGCCTCTCTCCTGGAGGCGCTCAGTCAGACCCAGTGTTGACACGTGGCAAGACGCTCCTCGGGGCACGTCTTGCTTGGGCCTCTCTCCTGGAGGCGCTCAGTCAGACCCAGTGTTGACATGTGGCAAGACACTCCTCGGGGCGCGTCTTGCTTGGGCCTCTCTCATGGAGGCCCTCTGTCAGACCCAGTGTTGACATGTGTCAAGACGCTCCTCGGGGCGCGTCTTGCTTTGGCCTCTCTCCTGGAGGCGCCCAGTCAGACCGAGTGCTGACATGTGGCAAGAAGCTCCTCGGGGCGCGTGTTGCTTGGGCTTCTCTCCTGGAGGCCCTCAGTAAGACCCATTGTTGACATGTGGCAAGACGCTCCTCGGGGCGCGTCTTGCTTGGGCCTCTCTCCAGAAGGCCCTCAATCAGACCCAGTGTTGACATGTTGCAAGACGCTCCTTTGGGCGCGTCTTGCTTGGGCCTCTCTCCTGGAGGCGCTCAGTCAGACCGAGTGCTGACATGTGGAAAGACTCTCCTCGGGGCGCGTCTTTCTTGGGCTTCTCTCCTGGAGGCGCTCAGAAAGACCCAGTGTTGACATGTGACAAGACGCTCCTCGGGGCGCGTCTTGCTTGGGCCTCTCTCCTGGAGGCCCTCTGTCAGACCCAGTGTTGGCATGTGGCAAGACGCTCCTCAGGGCGCGTCTTGGTTGGGTCTCTCTCCTGGAGGCGCTCAGTCAGACCCAGTGGTGACATGTGGCAAGACGCTCCTCCGGGCGCATCTTGCTTGGGCCTCTCTCCTGGAGGCGCTCAGTCAGACCGAGTGCTGACATGTGGCAAGACGCTCCTCGGGGCGCGTCTTGCTTGGGCTTCTCTCCTGGAAGCACTCAGTCAGACCCATTGTTGACATGTGGCAAGACGCTCCTCGGGGCGCGTCTTATTTGGACCTCTCTCCTAGAGGCCCTCAGTCAGACCCAGTGTTGAAATGTGGCAAGACGCTCCTCGGGGGGCGTCTTGCTTGGGCTTCTCTCCTGGAGGCCCTCAGTCAGACCCATTGTTGACATGTGGCAAGACGCTCCTCGGGGCACGTCTTGCTTGGGCCTCTCTCCTGGAGGCGCTCAGTCAGACCCAGTGTTGACACGTGGCAAGACGCTCCTCGGGGCACGTCTTGCTTGGGCCTCTCTCCTGGAGGCGCTCAGTCAGACCCAGTGTTGACATGTGGCAAGACACTCCTCGGGGCGCGTTTTGCTTGGGCCTCTCTCATGGAGGCCCTCTGTCAGACCCAGTGTTGACATGTGTCAAAACGCTCCTCGGGGCGCGTCTTGCTTTGGCCTCTCTCCTGGAGGCGCCCAGTCAGACCGAGTGCTGACATGTGGCAAGAAGCTCCTCGGGGCGCGTGTTGCTTGGGCTTCTCTCCTGGAGGCCCTCAGTAAGACCCATTGTTGACATGTGGCAAGACGCTCCTCGGGGCGCGTCTTGCTTGGGCCTCTCTCCAGAAGGCCCTCAATCAGACCCAGTGTTGACATGTTGCAAGACGCTCCTTTGGGCGCGTCTTGCTTGGGCCTCTCTCCTGGAGGCGCTCAGTCAGACCGAGTGCTGACATGTGGAAAGACTCTCCTCGGGGCGCGTCTTTCTTGGGCTTCTCTCCTGGAGGCGCTCAGAAAGACCCAGTGTTGACATGTGACAAGACGCTCCTCGGGGCGCGTCTTGCTTGGGCCTCTCTCCTGGAGGCCCTCTGTCAGACCCAGTGTTGGCATGTGGCAAGACGCTCCTCAGGGCGCGTCTTGGTTGGGTCTCTCTCCTGGAGGCGCTCAGTCAGACCCAGTGGTGACATGTGGCAAGACGCTCCTCGGGGCGTGTATTGCTTGGACCTCTCTCCTGGATGCCCTCTGTCAGACCGAGTGTTGACATGTGGCAAGACTCTCCTCGGGGCACGTCTTGCTTGGGCCTCTCTCCTGGAGGCGCTCAAACAGACCGAGTAGTGACATGTGGCAAGACGCTCCTCGGGGCGCGTCTTGCTGGGGCTTCTCTCATGGAGGAACTCAGTCAGACCCAGTGTTGACATGTGGCAAGACGCTCCTCGGGGCGCGTCTTGCTTGGACCTCTCTCCCTGAGGCACTCAGTCAGACCGAGTAGTGACATGTGGCCTGACGCTCCTCGGGGCGCGTCTTGCTTGGGCCTCTCTCCTGGAGGCGCTCAGTCAGACCCAGTGGTGACATGTGGCAAGACACTCCTCGGGGCGCGTCTTGCTTGGGCTTCTCTCCTGGAGGCCCTCAGTCAGACCCATTGTTGACATGTGGCAAGACGCTCCTCGGGACACGTCTTGCTTGGGCCTCTCTCCTGGATTCGCTCAGTCAGACCGAGTGCTGACATAAGGCAAGACGCTCCTCGGGGCGCGTCTTGCTGGGGCCTCTCTCCTGGAGGTGCTCTATCAGACCCAGTGGTGACACGTGGCAAGACGCTCCTCGGGGCGCGTCTTGCTTGGGCCTCTCTCCTGGAGGAGCTCAGTCAGACCCATTGGTGACACATGGCAAGACGCTCCTCGGGGCGCATCTTGCTTGGGCCTCTCTCCTGGAGGCGCTAAGTCAGACCCAGTGTTGACACGTGGCAAGACGCTCCTCGGGGCGTGTCTTGCTTGGGCCTCTCTCCTGGAAGCGCTCAGTCAGACCGAGTGCTGACATAAGGCAAGACGCTCCTCGGGGCGCGTCTTGCTGGGGCCTCTCTCCTGGAGGTGCTCTATCAGACCCAGTGGTGACACGTGGCAAGACGCTCCTCGGGGCGCGTCTTGCTTGGGCCTCTCTCCTGGAGGAGCTCAGTCAGACCCAGTGGTGACACATGGCAAGACGCTCCTCGGGGCGCATCTTGCTTGGGCCTCTCTCCTGGAGGCACTAAGTCAGACCCAGTGTTGACACGTGGCAAGACGCACCTCGGGGCGCGTCTTGCTTGGGCTTCTCTCCTGGAGGCCCTCAGTCAGACCCATTGTTGACATGTGGCAAGACGCTCCTCGGGGCGCGTCTTGCTTGGGTCTCTCTCCAGAAGGCCCTCAATCAGACCCAGTGTTGACACGTGGCAAGACGCTCCTCGGGGCGCGTCTTGTTTGGGCTTCTCTCCTGGAGGCCCTCAGTCAGACCCATTGTTGACACGTGGCAAGACGCTCCTCGGGGCACGTCTTGCTTGGGCCTCTCTCCTGGAGGCGCTCAGTCAAACCGAGTAGTGACATGTGGCAAGACGCTCCTCGGGGCGCGTCTTGCTTGGACCTTTCTCCTGGAGGCGCTCAGTTAGACCGAGTAGTGACATGTGTCAAGACGCGCCTCGGGGCGCGTCTTGCTTGGGCCTCTCTCCAGAAGGCCCTCAATCAGACCCAGTGTTGACACGTGGCAAGACGCTCCTCGGGGCGCGTCTTGCTTGGGCCTCTCTCCTGGAGGCGCTCAGTCAGACCCAGTGGTGACATGTGGCAAGACGCTCCTCGGGGCGCGTATTGCTTGGGCCTCTCTCCTGGATGCCCTCTGTCAGACCCAATGTTGACATGTGGCAAGACTCTCCTCGGGGCGCGTCTTGCTTGGGCTTCTCTCATGGAGGCCCTCAGTCAGACCCAGTGTTGACATGTGTCAAGAAGCTCCTCGGGGCGTGTCTTGCTTGGGCCTCTCTCCTGGAGGAGCTCAGTCAGACCCAGTGTTGACATGTGGCAAGACGCTCCTCGGGGCACTTCTTGCTTGGGCTTCTCTCCTGGAGGCCCTCAGTCAGACCCATTGTTGACATGTGGCAAGACGCTCCTCGGGGCACGTCTTGCTTGGGCCTCTCTCCTGGAGGCGCTCAGTCAGACCGAGTAGTGACATGTGACAAGACGCTCCTCGGGGCGCGTCTTGCTTGGGCCTCTCTCCTGGAGGCGCTCGGTCAGACCCAGTGTTGACATGTGGCAAGACGCTCCTCGGGGCGCGTCTTGCTTGGGCCTCTCTCCTGGAGGTTCTCAGTCAGATCCAGTGTTGACATGTGGCAAGATGCTCCTCGGGGCGCGTCTTGCTGGGGCTTCTCTCATGGAGGCACTCAGTCTGACCCAGTGTTGACATGTGGCAAGACGCTCCTCGGGGCACGTCTTGCTTGGGCCTCTCTCCTGGAGGCGCTCAGTCAGACCCAGAGGAGACATGTGTCAAGATGCTCCTCGGGGCGCGTCTTGCTTGGGCCTCTCTCCTGGAGGCGCTCAGTCAGACCGAGTGCTGACATTTGGCAAGACGCTCCTCCGGGCGCGTCTTGCTTGGGCCTCTCTCCTGGAGGCGCTCAGTCAGACTCAGTGTTAACATGTGGCAAGACGCTCCTCGGGGTGCGTCTTGCTTGGGCCTCTCTCCTGGAGGCGCTCCGTCAGACCCAGTGTTGACATGTGGCAAGACGCTCCTCGGGGCACGTCTTGCTTGGGCCTCTCTCCTGGAGGCGCTCAGTCAGACCGAGTGCTGACATGTGGCAAGACGCTCCTCGGGGCGCGTCTTGCTTGGGCTTCTCTCCTGGAGGCCCTCAGTCAGACCCATTGTTGACATGTGGCAAGACGCTCCTCGGGGCGCGTCTCATTTGGGCCTCTCTCCTGGAGGCTCTCAGTCAGACCCAGTGTTGACATGTGGCAAGACGCTCCTCGGGGCGCGTCTTGCTTGGGCTTCTCTCCTGTAGGCCCTCAGTCAGACCCATTGTTGACATGTGGCAAGACGCTCCTCGGGGCACGTCTTGCTTGGGCCTCTCTCCTGGAGGCTCTCAGTCAGACCGAGTAGTGACATGTGGCAAGACGCTCCTCAGTGCGTGTCATGCTTGGGCCTCTCTCCTGGAGGCGCTCAGTCAGACCGAGTGCTGACATAAGGCAAGACGCTCCTCGGGGCGCGTCTTGCTGGGGCCTCTCTCCTGGAGGTGCTCTATCAGACCCAGTGGTGACACGTGGCAAGACGCTCCTCGGGGCGCGTCTTGCTTGGGCCTCTCTCCTGGAGGAGCTCAGTCAGACCCAGTGGTGACACGTGGCAAGACGCTCCTCGGGGCGCATCTTGCTTGGGCCTCTCTCCTGGAGGCGCTCAGTCAGACCGAGTGCTGACATGTGGCAAGAAGCTCCTCGGGGCGCGTCTTGCTTGGGCTTCTCTCCTGGAGGCCCTCAGTCAGACCCATTGTTGACATGTGGCAAGACGCTCCTCGGGGCGCGTCTTGCTTGGGCCTCTCTCCAGAAGGCCCTCAATCATACCCAGTGTTGACACGTGGCAAGACGCTCCTCGGGGCGCGTCTTGCTTGGGCCTCTCTCCTGGAGGCGCTCAGACAGACTGAGTAGTGACATGTGGTCTGACGCTCCTCGGGGCGCGTCTTGCTTGGGCCTCTCTCCTGGAGGCGCTCAGTCAGACCCAGTGGTGACATGTGGCAAGACACTCCTCGGGGCGCGTCTTGCTTGGGCCTCTCTCCTGGAGGCCCTCTGTCAGACCCAGTGTTGACATGTGTCAAGACGCTCCACGGGGCGCGTCTTGCTTGGCCTTCTCTCCTGGAGGCCCTCAGTCAAACCCATTGTTGACATGTGGCAAGACGCTCCTCGGGGCGCGTCTTGCTTGGGCCTCTCTCCTGGAGGGGATCAGTCAGACCGAGTGCTGACATGTGGCAAGACGCACCTCGGGCCGCGTGTTGCTTGGGCTTCTTTCCTGGAGGCCCTCAGTCAGACCCATTGTTGACATGTGGCAAGACGCTCCTCGGGGCGCGTCTTGCTTGTGCCTTTCTCCAGAAGGCCCTCAATCAGACCCAGTGTTGACATGTGGCAAGACGCTCCTCGGGGCGCATCTTGCTTGGGCCTCTCTCCTGGAGGCGCTCAGTCAGACTGAGTAGTGACATGTGGCCTGACGCTCCTCGGGGCGCGTCTTGCTTGGGCCTCTCTCCTGGAGGCGCTCAGTCAGACCCAGTGTTGACATGTGGCAAGACGCTCCTCGGGGCACGTCTTGCTTGGGCCTCTCTCCTGGAGGCGCTCAGTCAGACCGAGTAGTGACATGTGGCAAGACGCTCCTCGGGGCGCGTCTTGCTTGGACCTCTCTCCTGGAGGCGCTCAGTTAGACCGAGTAGTGACATGTCGCAAGACGCTCCTCGGGGCGCGTCTTGCTTGGGCCTCTCTCCTGGAGGCGCTCAGTCAGACCGAGTGCTGACATAAGGCAAGACGCTCCTCGGGGCGTGTCTTGCTGGGGCCTCTCTCCTGGAGGCGCTCAATCAGACCCAGTGGTGACACGTGGCAAGACGCTCCTCGGGGCGCGTCTTGCTTGGGCCTCTCTCCTGGAGGCGCTCAGTCAGAGCCAGTGGTGACACGTGGCAAGACGCTCCTCGGGGCGCATCTTGCTTGGGCCTCTCTCCTGGAGGCCCTCAGTCAGACCAATTGTTGACATGTTGCAAGACGCTCCTCGGGGCGCGTCTTGCTTGGGCCTCTCTCCTGCAGGCGCTCAGTCAGACCGAGTGCTGACATGTGGAAAGACGCTCCTCGGGGCGCGTCTTGCTTGGGCTTCTCTCCTGGAGGCGCTCAGTCAGACCCAGTGGTGACATGTGGCAAGACACTTCTCGGGGCACATTTTGCTTGGGCCTCTCTCCTGGAGGCCCTCTGTCAGACCCAGTGTTGGCATGTGGCAAGACATTCCTCAGGGCGCGTCTTGGTTGGGCTTCTCTCATGGAGGCCCTCAGTCAGACCCAGTGTTGACATGTGTCAAGACGCTCCTCGGGGCGTGTCTTGCTTGGGCCTCTCTCCTGGTGGCGCTCAGTCAGACCCAGTGTTGACATGTGGCAAGACGCTCCTCGGGGCGCGTCTTGCTTGGGCTACTCTCCTGGAGGCCCTCAGTCAGACCCATTGTTGACATGTGGCAAGACGCTCCTCGGGGCACGTCTTGCTTGGGCTTCTCTCCTGGAGGCGCTCAAACAGACCGAGTAGTGACATGTGGCAAGACGCTCCTCGGGGCGCGTCTTGCTGGGGCTTCTCTCATGGAGGCACTCAGTCAGACCCAGTGTTGACATGTGGCAAGACGCTCCTCGGGGCGCGTCTTGCTTGGACCTCTCTCCCTGAGGCGCTCAGTCAGACCGAGTAGTGACATGTGGCAAGACTCTCCTCGGGGCGCGTCTTGCTTGGACCTCTCTCCTGGAGGCGCTCAGTCAGAACCAGAGGTGACATGTGGCAAGACGCTCCTCGGGGCGCGTCTTGCTTCGGCCTCTCTCCTGGAGGTCCTCTGTCAGACCCAGCGTTGACATGTGGCAAGACTTTCCTCCGGGCGCATCTTGCTTTGGCCTCTCTCCTGCAGACCCTCAGTAAGACCCATTGTTGACATGTGGCAAGCCGCTCCTCGGGGCGCGTCTTGCTTGTGCCTTTCTCCAGAAGGCCCTCAATCAGACCCAGTGTTGACATGTGGCAAGACGCTCCTCGGGGCGCATCTTGCTTGGGCCTCTCTCCTGGAGGCGCTCAGTCAGACTGAGTAGTGACATGTGGCCTGACGCTCCTTGGGGCGCGTCTTGCTTGGGCCTCTCTCCTGGAGGCGCTCAGTCATACCCAGTGTTGACATGTGGCAAGACGCTCCTCGGGGCACGTCTTGCTTGGGCCTCTCTCCTGGAGGCGCTCAGTCAGACCGAGTAGTGACATGTGGCAAGACGCTCCTCGGGGCGCGTCTTGCTTGGACCTCTCTCCTGGAGGCGCTCAGTTAGACCGAGTAGTGACATGTCGCAAGACGCTCCTCGGGGCGCGTCTTGCTTGGGCCTCTCTCCTGGAGGCGCTCCGTCAGACCGAGTGCTGACATAAGGCAAGACGCTCCTCGGGGCGTGTCTTGCTGGGGCCTCTCTCCTGGAGGCGCTCAATCAGACCCAGTGGTGACACGTGGCAAGACGCTCCTCGGGGCGCGTCTTGCTTGGGCCTCTCTCCTGGTGGCGCTCAGTCAGAGCCAGTGGTGACACGTGGCAAGACGCTCCTCGGGGCGCATCTTGCTTGGGCCTCTCTCCTGGAGGCACTCAGTCAGACCCAGTGTTGACACGTGGCAAGACATTCCTCGGGGCGCGTGTTGCTTGGGCCTCTCTCCTGGAGGCGCTCAGTCAGACCCAGTGTTGACATGTGGCAAGACACTCCACGGGGCGCGTCTTGCTTGGGCCTCTCTCATGGAGGCCCTCTGTCAGACCCAGTGTTGACATGTGTCAAGACGCTCCTCGGGGCACGTCTTGCTTTGGCCTCTCTCCTGGAGGCCCTCTGTCAGACCCAGTGTTGACATGTGTCAAGACGCTCCTCGGGGCGCGTCTTGCTTGGGCTTCTCTCCTGGACGCCCTCAGTCATACCCATTGTTGACATGTGGCAAGACACTCCTCGGGGCGAGTCTTGCTTTGGCCTCTCTCCTGGAGGCGCTCAGTCAGACCGAGTGCTGTCATGTGGCCAGACGCTCCTCGGGCCGCGTGTTGCTTGGGCTTCTCTCCTGGAGGCCCTCAGTCAGACCCATTGTTGACATGTTGCAAGACGCTCCTCGGGGCGCGTCTTGCTTGGGCCTCTCTCCTGCAGGCGCTCAGTCAGACCGAGTGCTGACATGTGGAAAGACGCTCCTCGGGGCGCGTCTTTCTTGGGCTTCTCTCCTGGAGGCGCTCAGAAAGACTCAGTGTTGACATGTGACAAGACGCTCCTCGGGGCGCGTCTTGCCTGGGCCTCTCTCCTGGAGGCGCTCAGTCAGACCCAGTGGTGACATGTGGCAAGACACTCCTCGGGGCGCATCTTGCTTGGGCCTCTCTCCTGGAGGCCCTCTGTCAGACCCAGTGTTGGCATGTGGCAAGACATTCCTCAGGGCGCGTCTTGGTTGGGCTTCTCTCATGGAGGCCCTCAGTCAGACCCAGTGTTGACATGTGTCAAGACGCTCCTCGGGGCGTGTCTTGCTTGGGCCTCTCTCCTGGAGGCGCTCAGTCAGACCCAGTGTTGACATGTGGCAAGACGCTCCTCGGGGCGCGTCTTGCTTGGGCTACTCTCCTGGAGGCCCTCAGGTAGACCCATTGTTGACATGTGGCAAGACGCTCCTCGGGGCACGTCTTGCTTGGGCTTCTCTCCTGGAGGCGCTCAAACAGACCGAGTAGTGACATGTGGCAAGACGCTCCTCGGGGCGCGTCTTGCTGGGGCTTCTCTCATGGAGGCACTCAGTCAGACCCAGTGTTGACATGTGGCAAGACGCTCCTCGGGGCGCGTCTTGCTTGGACCTCTCTCCCTGAGGCGCTCTGTCAGACCCAGTGTTGACATTTGGCAAGACACTCCTCGGGGCGCGTCTTGCTTGGGCCTCTCTCATGGAGGCCCTCTGTCAGACCCAGTGTTGACATGTGTCAAGACGCTCCTCGGGGGAAGTCTTGCTTTGGCCTCTCTCCTGGAGGCGCTCAGTCATACCCATTGTTGACATGTGGCAAGAAGCTCCTCGGGGCGCGTCTTGCTTGGGCTTCTCTCCTGGAGGCCCTCAGTAAGAACCATTGTTGACATGTGGCAAGACGCTCCTCGGGACGCGTCTTGCTTGGGCCTCTCTCCAGAAGGCCCTCAATCAGACCCAGTGTTGACACGTGGCAAGACGCTCCTCGGGGCGTGTCTTGCTTGGGCCTCTCTCCTGGAGGCGCTCAGTCAGACCCAGTGGTGACACGTGGCAAGACGCTCCTCGGGGCGCATCTTGCTTGGGCCTCTCTCCTGGAGGCGCTCAGTCAGACCCAGTGTTGACACGTGGCAAGACGCTCCTCGGGGCGCGTCTTGCTTGGGCCTCTCTCCTGGAGGCGCTCAGTCAGACCGAGTGCTGACATGTGGCAAGAAGCTCCTCGGGGCGCGTCTTGCTTGGGCTTCTCTCCTGGAGGCCCTCAGTCAGACCCATTGTTGACATGTGGCAAGACGCTCCTCGGGGCGCGTCTTGCTTGGGCTTCTCTCCTGGAGGCGCTCAGAAAGACCCAGTGTTGACATGTGACAAGACGCTCCTCGGGGCGCGTCTTGCTTGGGCCTCTCTCCTGGAGGCGCTCAGTCAGAACCAGAGGTGACATGTGGCAAGACGCTCCTCGGGACACGTCTTGCTTGGGCCTCTCTCCTGGATTCGCTCAGTCAGACCGAGTAGTGACATGTGGCAAGACGCTCCTCGGGGCGTGTCTTGCTTGGGCCTCTCTCCTGGAGGTGCTCAGTCAGACCGAGTGCTGACATAAGGCAAGACGCTCCTCGGGGCGCGTCTTGCTGGGGCCTCTCTCCTGGAGGTGCTCTATCAGACCCAGTGGTGACACGTGGCAAGACGCTCCTCGGGGCGCGTCTTGCTTGGGCCTCTCTCCTGGAGGAGCTCAGTCAGACCCATTGTTGACATGTGGCAAGACGCTCCTCGGGGCGCGTCTTGCTTGGGTCTCTCTCCAGAAGGCCCTCAATCAGACCCAGTGTTGACACGTGGCAAGACGCTCCTCGTGGCGCGTCTTGCTTGGGCTTCTCTCCTGGAGGCCCTCAGTCAGACCCAGTGTTGACATGTGGCAAGACGCTCCTCGGGGCGCGTCTTGCTTGGGCTTCTCTCCTGGAGGCCCTCAGTCAGACCCATTGTTGACATGTGGCAAGACGCTCCTCGGGGCACGTCTTGCTTGGGCCTCTCTCCTGGAGGCGCTCAGTCAAACCGAGTAGTGACATGTGGCAAGACGCTCCTCGGGGCGCGTCTTGCTTGGACCTTTCTCCTGGAGGCGCTCAGTTAGACCGAGTAGTGACATGTGTCAAGACGCTCCTCGGGGCGCGTCTTGCTTGGGCCTCTCTCCTGGAGGCGCTCAGTCAGACCGAGTGCTGACATGTGGCAAGAAGCTCCTCGGGGCGCATCTTGCTTGGGCTTCTCTCCTGGAGGCCCTCAGTCAGACCCATTGTTGACATGTGGCAAGACGCTCCTCGGGGCACTTCTTGCTTGGGCTTCTCTCCTGGAGGCCCTCAGTCAGACCCATTGTTGACATGTGGCAAGACGCTCCTCGGGGCACGTCTTGCTTGGGCCTCTCTCCTGGAGGCGCTCAGTCAGACCGAGTAGTGACATGTGACAAGACGCTCCTCGGGGCGCGTCTTGCTTGGGCCTCTCTCCTGGAGGCGCTCAGTCAGACCCAGTGTTGACATGTGGCAAGACGCTCCTCGGGGCGCGTCTTGCTTGGGCCTCTCTCCTGGAGGTTCTCAGTCAGATCCAGTGTTGACATGTGGCAAGATGCTCCTCGGGGCGCGTCTTGCTGGGGCTTCTCTCATGGAGGCACTCAGTCAGACCCAGTGTTGACATGTGGCAAGACGCTCCTCGGGGCACGTCTTGCTTGGGCCTCTCTCCTGGAGGCGCTCAGTCAGACCCAGAGGAGACATGTGTCAAGATGCTCCTCGGGGCGCGTCTTGCTTGGGCCTCTCTCCTGGAGGCGCTCAGTCAGACCGAGTGCTGACATGTGGCAAGACGCTCCTCCGGGCGCGTCTTGCTTGGGCCTCTCTCCTGGAGGCACTCAGTCAGACCCAGTGTTCACATGTGGCAAGACGCTCCTCGGGGTGCGTCTTGCTTGGGCCTCTCTCCTGGAGGCGCTCAGTCAGACCGAGTGCTGACATGTTGCAAGACGCTCCTCGGGGCGGGTCTTGCTTGGGCTTCTCTCCTGGAGGCCCTCAGTCAGACCCATTGTTGACATGTGGCAAGACGCTCCTCGGGGCGCGTCTCATTTGGGCCTCTCTCCTGGAGGCTCTCAGTCAGACCCAGTGTTGACATGTGGCAAGACGCTCCTCGGGGCGCGTCTTGCTTGGGCTTCTCTCCTGTAGGCCCTCAGTCAGACCCATTGTTGACATGTGGCAAGACGCTCCTCGGGGCACGTCTTGCTTGGCCTTCTCTCCTGGAGGCGCTCAAACAGACCGAGTAGTGACATGTGGCAAGACTCTCCTCGGGGCGCGTCTTGCTGGGGCTTCTCTCATGGAGGCACTCAGTCAGACCCAGTGTTGACATGTGGCAAGACGCTCCTCGGGGCGCGTCTTGCTTGGACCTCTCTCCCTGAGGCGCTCAGTCAGACCGAGTAGTGACATGTGGCAAGACGCTCCTCGGGGCACGTCTTGCTTGGACCTCTCTCCCAGAGGCGCTCTGTCAGACCCAGTGTTGACATTTGGCAAGACACTCCTCGGGGCGCGTCTTGCTTGGGCCTCTCTCATGGAGGCCCTCTGTCAGACCCAGTGTTGACATGTGTCAAGACGCTCCTCGGGGGAAGTCTTGCTTTGGCCTCTCTCCTGGAGGCGCTCAGTCATACCCATTGTTGACATGTGGCAAGAAGCTCCTCGGGGCGCGTCTTGCTTGGGCTTCTCTCCTGGAGGCCCTCAGTCAGACCCATTGTTGACATGTGGCAAGACGCTCCTCGGGGCGCGTCTTGCTTGGGCCTCTCTCCAGAAGGCCCTCAATCAGACCCAGTGTTGACACGTGGCAAGACGCTCCTCGGGGCGCGTCTTGCTTGGGCCTCTCTCCTGGAGGTGCTCAGTCAGACCCAGTGGTGACATGTGGCAAGACGCTCCTCGGGGCGCGTATTGCTTGGGCCTCTCTCCTGGATGCCCTCTGTCAGACCCAGTGTTGACATGTGGCAAGACTCTCCTCGGGGCGCGTCTTGCTTGGGCTTCTCTCATGGAGGCCCTCAGTCAGACCCAGTGTTGACATGTGTCAAGAAGCTCCTCGGGGCGTGTCTTGCTTGGGCCTCTCTCCTGGAGGCGCTCAGTCAGACCCAGTGTTGACATGTGGCAAGACGCTCCTCGGGGCACTTCTTGCTTGGGCTTCTCTCCTGGAGGCCCTCAGTCAGACCCATTGTTGACATGTGGCAAGACGCTCCTCGGGGCACGTCTTGCTTGGGCCTCTCTCCTGGAGGCGCTCAGTCAGACCGAGTAGTGACATGTGACAAGACGCTCCTCGGGGCGCGTCTTGCTTGGGCCTCTCTCCTGGAGGCGCTCAGTCAGACCCAGTGTTGACATGTGGCAAGACGCTCCTCGGGGCGCGTCTTGCTTGGGCCTCTCTCCTGGAGGTTCTCAGTCAGATCCAGTGTTGACATGTGGCAAGATGCTCCTCGGGGCGCGTCTTGCTGGGGCTTCTCTCATGGAGGCACTCAGTCAGACCCAGTGTTGACATGTGGCAAGACGCTCCTCGGGGCACGTCTTGCTTGGGCCTCTCTCCTGGAGGCGCTCAGTCAGACCCAGAGGAGACATGTGTCAAGATGCTCCTCGGGGCGCGTCTTGCTTGGGCCTCTCTCCTGGAGGCGCTCAGTCAGACCGAGTGCTGACATGTGGAAAGACGCTCCTCCGGGCGCGTCTTGCTTGGGCCTCTCTCCTGGAGGCGCTCAGTCAGACCCAGTGTTCACATGTGGCAAGACGCTCCTCGGGGTGCGTCTTGCTTGGGCCTCTCTCCTGGAGGCGCTCCGTCAGACCCAGTGTTGACATGTGGCAAGACGCTCCTCGGGGCACGTCTTGCTTGGGCCTCTCTCCTGGAGGCGCTCAGTCAGACCGAGTGCTGACATGTTGCAAGACGCTCCTCGGGGCGGGTCTTGCTTGGACTTCTCTCCTGGAGGCCCTCAGTCAGACCCATTGTTGACATGTGGCAAGACGCTCCTCGGGGCGCGTCTCATTTGGGCCTCTCTCCTGGAGGCTCTCAGTCAGACCCAGTGTTGACATGTGGCAAGACGCTCCTCAGGGCGCGTCTTGCTTGGGCTTCTCTCCTGTAGGCCCTCAGTCAGACCCATTGTTGACATGTGGCAAGACGCTCCTCGGGGCACGTCTTGCTTGGCCTTCTCTCCTGGAGGCGCTCAAACAGACCGAGTAGTGACATGTGGCAAGACTCTCCTCGGGGCGCATCTTGCTGGGGCTTCTCTCATGGAGGCACTCAGTCAGACCCAGTGTTGACATGTGGCAAGACGCTCCTCGGGGCGCGTCTTGCTTGGACCTCTCTCCCTGAGGCGCTCAGTCAGACCGAGTAGTGACATGTGGCAAGACGCTCCTCGGGGCACGTCTTGCTTGGACCTCTCTCCCTGAGGCGCTCTGTCAGACCCAGTGTTGACATTTGGCAAGACACTCCTCGGGGCGCGTCTTGCTTGGGCCTCTCTCATGGAGGCCCTCTGTCAGACCCAGTGTTGACATGTGTCAAGACGCTCCTCGGGGGAAGTCTTGCTTTGGCCTCTCTCCTGGAGGCGCTCAGTCATACCCATTGTTGACATGTGGCAAGAAGCTCCTCGGGGCGCGTCTTGCTTGGGCTTCTCTCCTGGAGGCCCTCAGTAAGAACCATTGTTGACATGTGGCAAGACGCTCCTCGGGACGCGTCTTGCTTGGGCCTCTCTCCAGAAGGCCCTCAATCAGACCCAGTGTTGACACGTGGCAAGACGCTCCTTGGGGCGTGTCTTGCTTGGGCCTCTCTCCTGGAGGCGCTCAGTCAGACCCAGTGGTGACACTAGCAAGACGCTCCTCGGGGCGCATCTTGCTTGGGCCTCTCTCCTGGAGGCGCTCAGTCAGACCCAGTGTTGACACGTGGCAAGACGCTCCTCAGGCCGCGTCTTGCTTGGGCCTCTCTCCTGGAGGCGCTCAGTCAGACCCAGTGTTGACATGTGGCAAGACACTCCTCCGGGCGCGTCTTGCTTGGGCCTCTCTCATGGACGCCCTCTGTCAGACCCAGTATTGACATGTGTCAAGACGCTCCTCAGGGCGCGTCTTGCTTTGGCCTCTCTCCTGGAGGCCCTCAGTCATACCCATTGTTGACATGTGGCAAGACGCTCCTCGGTGCGCGTCTTGCTTTGGCCTCTCTCCTGGAGGCGCTCAGTCAGACCGAGTGCTGACATGTGGCAAGACGCTCCTCGGGCCGCGTGTTGCTTGGGCTTCTCTCCTGGAGGCCCTCAGTCAGACCCATTGTTGACATGTTGCAAGACGCTCCTTTGGGCGCGTCTTGCTTGGGCCTCTCTCCTGGAGGCGCTCAGTAAGACCCAGTGTTGACATGTGACAAGATGCTCCTCGGGGCGCGTCTTGCTTGGGCCTCTCTCCTGGAGGCGCTCAGTCAGACCCAGTGGTGACATGTGGCAAGACACTCCTCGGGGCGCGTCTTGGTTGGGCCTCTCTCCTGGAGGCCCTCTGTCAGACCCAGTGTTGGCATGTGGCAAGACGCTCCTCAGGGCGCGTCTTGGTTGGGCCTCTCTCCTGGAGGTGCTCAGTCAGACCCAGTGGTTACATGTGGCAAGACGCTCCTCGGGGCGCGTATTGCTTGGGCCTCTCTCCTGGATGCCCTCTGTAAGAACGAGTGTTGACATGTGGCAAGACTCTCCTCGGGGCGCGTCTTGCTTGGGCTTCTCTCATGGAGGCCCTCAGTCAGACCCAGTGTTGACATGTGTCAAGACGCTCCTCGGGGCGCGTCTTGCTGGGGCTTCTCTCATGGAGGCACTCAGTCAGACCCAGTGTTGACATGTGGCAAGACGCTCCTCGGGGCACGTCTTGCTTGGGCCTCTCTCCTGGAGGCGCTCAGTCAGACCCAGTGTTGACATGTGGCAAGACGCTCCTCGGGGCGCGTCTTGCTTGGGCCTCTCTCCTGGAGGTTCTCAGTCAGATCCAGTGTTGACATGTGGCAAGATGCTCCTCGGGGCGCGTCTTGCTGGGGCTTCTCTCATGGAGGCACTCAGTCAGACCCAGTGTTGACATGTGGCAAGACGCTCCTCGGGGCACGTCTTGCTTGGGCCTCTCTCCTGGAGGCGCTCAGTCAGACCCAGAGGAGACATGTGTCAAGATGCTCCTCGGGGCGAGTCTTGCTTGGGCCTCTCTCCTGGAGGCGCTCAGTCAGACCGAGTGCTGACATGTGGCAAGACGCTCCTCCGGGCGCGTCTTGCTTGGGCCTCTCTCCTGGAGGCGCTCAGTCAGACCCAGTGTTCACATGTGGCAAGACGCTCCTCGGGGTGCGTCTTGCTTGGGCCTCTCTCCTGGAGGCGCTCCGTCAGACACAGTGTTGACATGTGGCAAGACGCTCCTCGGGGCACGTCTTGCTTGGGCCTCTCTCCTGGAGGCGCTCAGTCAGACCGAGTGCTGACATGTTGCAAGACGCTCCTCGGGGCGGGTCTTGCTTGGGCTTCTCTCCTGGAGGCCCTCAGTCAGACCCATTGTTGACATGTGGCAAGACGCTCCTCGGGGCGCGTCTCATTTGGGCCTCTCTCCTGGAGGCTCTCAGTCAGACCCAGTGTTGACCATTGGCAAGACGCTCCTCGGGGCGCGTCTTGCTTGGGCTTCTCTCCTGTAGGCCCTCAGTCAGACCCATTGTTGACATGTGGCAAGACGCTCCTCGGGGCACGTCTTGCTTGGGCTTCTCTCCTGGAGGCGCTCAAACACACCGAGTAGTGACATGTGGCAAGACTCTCCTCGGGGCGCGTCTTGCTGGGGCTTCTCTCATGGAGGCACTCAGTCAGACCCAGTGTTGACATGTGGCAAGACGCTCCTCGGGGCACGTCTTGCTTGGACCTCTCTCCCTGAGGCGCTCAGTCAGACCGAGTAGTGACATGTGGCAAGACACTCCTCGGGGCACGTCTTGCTTGGACCTCTCTCCCTGAGGCGCTCTGTCAGACCCAGTGTTGACATTTGGCAAGACACTCCTCGGGGCGCGTCTTGCTTTGGCCTCTCTCCTGGAGGCGCTCAGTCATACCCATTGTTGACATGTGGCAAGAAGCTCCTCGGGGCGCGTCTTGCTTGGGCTTCTCTCCTGGAGGCCCTCAGTAAGAACCATTGTTGACATGTGGCAAGACGCTCCTCGGGGCGCGTCTTGCTTGGACCTCTCTCCTGGAGGCGCTCAGTTAGACCGAGTAGTGACATGTGGCAAGACGCTCCTCGGGGCGCGTCTTGCTTGGGCCTCTCTCCTGGAGGCGCTCAGTCAGACCGAGTGCTGACATAAGGCAAGACGCTCCTCGGGGCGCGTCTTGCTGGGGCCTCTCTCCTGGAGGTGCTCAATCAGACCCAGTGATGACAAGTGGCAAGACGCTCCTCTGGGCGCGTCTTGCTTGGTTCTCTCTCCTAAAGGAGCTCAGTCAGACCCAGTGGTGACACGTGGCAAGACGCTCCTCGGGGCGCATCTTGCTTGGGCCTCTCTCCTGGAGGCGCTAAGTCAGACCCAGAGTTGACACGTGGCAAGACGCTCCTCGGGGCACGTCTTGCTTGGGCCTCTCTCCTGGAGGCGCTCAGTCAGACACAGTGTTGACATGTGGCAAGACACTCCTCGGGGCGCGTCTTGCTTGGGCTTCTCTCATGGAGGCCCTCAGTAAGACCCATTGTTGACTTGTGGAAAGAAGCTCCTCGGGGCGAGTCTTGCTTTGTCTTCTCTCCTGGAGGCCCTCAGTCAGACCCATTGTTGACATGTGGCAAGATGCTCCACGGGGCGCGTATTGCTTGGGCCTCTCTCCTGGATGCCCTCTGTCAGACCCATTGTTGACATGTGGCAAGACACTCCTCGGGGCGTGTCTTGCTTGGGCTTCTCTCATGGAGGCCCTCAGTCAGACCCAGTGTTGACATGTGTCAAGAAGCTCCTTGGGGCGTGTCTTGCTTGGGCCTCTCTCCTGGAGGCGCTCAGTCAGACCCAGTGTTGATATGTGGCAAGACGCTCCTCGGGGCACATCTTGCCTGGGCCTCTCTCCTGGAGGCGCTCAGTCAGACCGAGTAGTGCCATGTGGCAAGACGCTCCTCGGGGCCCGTCTTGCTGGGGCTTCTCTCATGGAGGCACTCAGTCAGACCCAGTGTTGACATGTGGCAAGACGCTCCTCGGGGCGCGTGTTGCTTGGACCTCTCTCCTGGAGGCGCTCAGTCAGACCGAGTAGTGACATGTGGCAAGACGCTCCTCGGGGCGCGTCTTGCTTGGGCTTCTCCCCTGGAGGCCCTCAGTCAGACCCATTGTTGACATGTGGCAAGACGCTCCTCGGGGCGCTTCTTGCTTGGGCCTCTCTCCTGGAGGCGCTCAGTCAGACCGAGTGCTGACATGAGGCAAGACGCTACTCGGGGCGCGTCTTGCTGGGGCCTCTCTCCTGGAGGCGCTCAGTCAGACCCAGTGTTTACATGTGTCAAGACGCTCCTCGGGCGTTTCTTGCTTGCGCCTCTCTCCTGGAGGCGCTCAGTCAGACCCAGAGGTGACATGTGGCAAGACGCTTCTCGGGGCGCATCTTGCTTGGGCTTCTCTCCTGGAGGCCCTCAGTCAGACCCAGTGTTGACATGTGGCAAGACGCTCCTCGGGGCGCGTCTTATTTGGGCCTCTCTCCTGGAGGCCCTCAGTCAGACCCAGTGTTGACATGGGGCAAGACGCTCCTCGGGGCGCGTCTTGCTTGGGCTTCTCTCCTGGAGGCCCTCAGTCAGACACATTGTTGACATGTGGCAAGACGCTCCTCGGGGCACGTCTTGCTTGGGCCTCTCTCCTGGAGGCGCTCAGTCAGACCAAGTAGTGACATGTGGCAAGACGCTCCTCGGGGCGCTTCTTGCTTGGGCCTCTCTCCTGGAGGTGCTCAGTCAGACCGAGTGCTGACATAAGGCAAGACGCTCCTCGGGGCGCGTCTTGCTGGGGCCTCTCTCCTGGAGGTGCTCAATCAGACCCAGTGGTGACACGTGGCAAGACGCTCCTCTGGGCGCGTCTTGCTTGGGCCTCTCTCCTGGAGGCGCTCAGTCAGACCGAGTAGTGACATGTGGCAAGACGCTCCTCGGGGAGCGTCTTGCTTGGGCTTCTCCCCTGGAGGCCCTCAGTCAGACCCATTGTTGACATGTGGCAAGACGCTCCTCGGGGCGCTTCTTGCTTGGGCCTCTCTCCTGGAGGCGCTCAGTCAGACCCAGTGTTGACATGTGTCAAGACGCTCCTCGGGCGTTTCTTGCTTGCGCCTCTCTCCTGGAGGCGCTCAGTCAGACCCAGAGGTGACATGTGGCAAGACGCTCCTCGGGCCTCTCTCCTGGAGGCCCTCAGTCAGACCCATTGTTGACATGTGGCAAGACGCTCCTCGGGGCACGTCTTGCTTGGGCCTCTCTCCTGGAGGCGCTCAGTCAGACCGAGTAGTGACATGTGACAAGACGCTCCTCGGGGCGCGTCTTGCTTGGGCCTCTCTCCTGGAGGCGCTCAGTCAGACACAGTGTTGACATGTGGCAAGATGCTCCTCGGGGCGCGTCTTGCTTGGGCCTCTCTCCTGGAGGTTCTCAGTCAGACCCAGTGTTGACATGTGGCAAGATGCTCCTCGGGGCGCGTCTTGCTTGGGCTTCTCTCATGGAGGCACTCAGTCAGACCCAGTGTTGACATGTGGCAAGACGCTCCTCAGGGCACGTCTTGCTTGGGCCTCTCTCCTGGAGGCGCTCAGTCAGACCCAGAGGAGACATGTGTCAAGATGCTCCTCGGGGTGCGTCTTGCTTGGGCCTCTCTCCTGGAGGCGCTCAGTCAGACCTAGTGCTGACATGTGGCAAGACGCTCCTCCGGGCGCGTCTTGCTTGGGCCTCTCTCCTGGAGGCGCTCAGTAAGACCCAGTGTTCACATGTGGCAAGACGCTACTCGGGGCGCGTCTTGCTTGGGCCTCTCTCCTGCAGGCGCTCAGTCAGACCCAGTGTTGACATGTTGCAAGACGCTCCTCGGGGCACGTCTTGCTTGGGCCTCTCTCCTGGAGGCACTCAGTCAGACCGAGTGCTGACATGTGGCAAGACGATCCTCGGGGCGCGTCTTGCTTGGGCTTCTCTCCTGGAGGCCCTCAGTCAGACCCATTGTTGACATGTGGCAAGACGCTCCTCGGGGCGCGTCTTGCTTGGGCCTCTCTCCAGAAGGCCCTCAATCAGACCCAGTGTTGACACGTGGCAAGACGCTCCTCGGGGCGCTTCTTGCTTGGGCCTTTCTCCTGGAGGCGCTCAGTCAGACCCAGTGGTGACATGTGGCAAGACGCTCCTCGGGGCGTCTATTGCTTGGGCCTCTCTTCTGGATGCCCTCTGTCAGACCCAGTGTTGACATGTGGCAAGACTCTCCTCGGGGCGCGTCTTGCTTGGGCTTATGTCAGCACTCGGTCTGACTGAGCGCCTCCAGGAGAGAGGCCCAAGCAAGACGCGCCCCGAGGAGCGTCTTGCCACATGTCACTACTCGGTCTAACTGAGCGCCTCCAGGAGAGAGGTCCAAGCAAGACGCGCCCCGAGGAGCGTCTTGCCAAAATTCACTACTCGGTCTGACTGAGCGCCTCCAGGAGGGAGGTCCAAGCAAGACGCGCCCCGAGGAGCGTCAGGCCACATGTCACTACTCAGTCTGACTGAGCTCCTCCAGGAGAGAGGCCCAAGTAAGACGCACCCCGAGGAGCGTCTTGCCACATGTCAGCACTGGGTCTGACTGAGCGCCTCCAGGAGAGAGGCCCAAGCAAGACACGCCCCGAGGAGCGTCTTGACACATGTCAACACTGGGTCGGACTGAGGGCCTCCATGAGAGAAGCCCAAGCAAGACGCGCCCCGAGGAGAGTCTTGCCACATGTCTACACTCGGTCTGACAGAGGGCATTCAGGAGAGCGGCCCAAGCAATACGCGCCCCGAGGAGCGTCTTGCCACATGTCACCACTGGGTCTGAATGAGCGCCTCCAGGAAAGAGGCCCAACCAAGACGCGCCCCGAGGAGTGTCTTGCCACATGCCAACACTGGGTCTGACTGAAAGCCTCCAGGAGAGAGGCCCAAGCAAGACGCGCCCCGAGGAGCGTCTTTCCACGTGTCACCACTGGGGATGACTGAGCGCCTCCAGGAGAGAGGCCCAAGCAAGACGCGCCCAGAGGAGCGTCTTGACACATGTCAACACTGGGTCTGACTGAGCGCCTCCAGGAGAGAGGCCCAAGCAAGACGCGCCCCGAGGAGCGTCTTGCCACATGTCAACACTGGGTCTGACTGAGCGCCTCCAGGAGAGAGGCCCAAGCAAGACGCGCCCCGAGGATCGTCTTGCCACATGTCAGCACTGGGTCTGACTGAGCGCCTCCAGGAGAGAGGCCCCAGCAAGACGCGCCCCGAGGAGCGTCTTGCCTTATGTCAGCACTCGGTCTGACTGAGCGCCTCCAGGAGAGAGGCCCAAGCAAGACGCTCCCCGAGGAGCGTCTTGCCACATGTCAACAATGGGTCTGACTGAGGGCCTCCAGGAGAGAGGCCCAAGCAAGATGCGCCCGGAGGAGCGTCTTGCCACATGTCAACACTGGGTCTGACAGAGGGCCTCCAGGAGAGAGGCCCAAGCAAGACGCGCCCCGAGGAGCGTCTTGCCACATGTCACCTCTGGTTCTGACTGAGAGCCTCCAGGAGAGAGGCCCAAGCAAGACGCGCCCCGAGGAGCGTCTTGTCACATGTCAACACTGGGTCTGACTGAGGGCCTCCAGGAGAGAGGCCCAAGCAAGACGCGCCCCGAGGAGCGTCTTGCCTTATGTCAGCACTCGGTCTGACTGAGCGCCTCCCGGAGAGAGGCCCAAGCAAGACGCGCCTCGAGGAGCGTCTTGCCACATGTCAACAATGGGTCTGACTGAGGGCCTCCAGGAGAGAGGCCCAAGCAAGACCCGCCCGGAGGAGCGTCTTGCCACATGTCAACACTGGGTCTGACAGAGGGCCTCCAGGAGAGAGGCCCAAGCAAGACGCGCCCCGAGGAGCGTCTTGACACATGTCACCACTTGGTCTGACTGAGCGCCTCCAGGAGAGAGGCCCAAGCAACACGCGCCCCTAGGAGCGTCAGGCCACATGTCACTACTCAGTCTGACTGAGCGCCTCCAGGAGAGAGGCCCAAGCAAGACGCGCCCCGAGGAGCGTCTTGCCACGTGTCAACACTGGGTCTGATTGAGGGCCTTCTGGAGAGAGGCCCAAGCAAGACGCGCCCCGAGGAGCGTCTTGCCACATGTCACCACTTGGTCTTACTGAGCGCCTCCAGGAGAGAGGCCCAAGCAACACGCGCCCCGAGGAGCGTCAGGCCACATGTCACTACTCAGTCTGACTGAGCGCCTCCAGGAGAGAGGCCCAAGCAAGAAGCGCCCCAAGGAGCGTCTTGCCACATGTCAACAATGGGTCTTACTGAGGGCCTCCAGGAGAGAAGCCCAAGCAAGACGCGCCCCGAGGAGCTTCTTGCCACAGTACTCAGCACTCGGTCTGACTGAGCGCCTCCAGGAGAGAGGCCAAAGCAAGACGCGCCCCGAGGAGCATCTTGACACATGTCAACACTGGGTCTGACAGAGGGCCTCCATGAGAGAGGCCCAAGCAAGATGCGCCCCGAGGAGTGTCTTGCCACATGTCAACACTGGGTCTAACAGAGGGCCTCCAGGAGAGAGGCCCAAGCAAGACGCGCCCCGAGGAGTGTCTTGCCACATGTCACCACTTGGTCTGACTGAGCGCCTCCAGGAGAGAGGCCCAAGCAACACGCGCCCCGAGGAGCGTCAGGCCAAATGTCACTACTCAGTCTGACTAAGCGCCTCCAGGAGAGAGGCCCAAGCAAGTCGCGCCCCGAGGAGCGTCTTGCCACGTGTCAACACTGGGTCTGATTGAGGGCCTTCTGGAGAGAGGCCCAAGCAAGACGCGCCCCGAGGAGCGTCTTGCCACATGTCAACAATGGTTCTTACTGAGGGACTCCAGGAGAGAAGCCCAAGCAAGACGCGCCCCGAGGAGCTTCTTGCCACATGTCAGCACTCAGTCTGACTGAGCGCCTCCAGGAGAGAGGCCAAAGAAGGACGCCCCCGAGGAGCGTCTTGCCACAAGTCAACACTGGGTCTGACTGAGTTCCTCCATGAGAGAAGCCCCAGCAAGACGCGCCCCGAGGAGCGTCTTGCCACATGTCACTACTCGGTCTGTTTGAGCGCCTCTAGGAGAGTAGCCCAAGCAAGACGTGCCCCGAGGAGCATCTTGCCACATGTCAACAATGGGTCTGACTGAGGGCCTCCAGGAGAGAAGCCCAAGCAAGACGCGCCCCCAGGAGCGTCTTGCCACATGTCAACACTGGGTCTGACTGAGCGCCTCCAGGAGAGAGGCCCAAGCAAGACATGCCCCGAGGAGCGTCTTGACACATGTCAACACTGGGTCTGACTGAGGGCCTCCATGAGAGAAGCCCAAGCAAGACGCGCCCCGAGGAGAGTCTTGCCACATGTCAACACTCGGTCTGACAGAGGGCATCCAGGAGAGAGGCCCAAGCAATACGCGCCCCGAGGAGCGTCTTGCCACATGTCACCACTGGGTCTGACTGAGCACCTCCAGGAGAGAGGCCAACCCAAGACGCGCCCTGAGGAGCGTCTTGCCACATGCCAACACTGGGTCTGACAGAGGGCCTCCAGGAGAGAGGCCCAACCAAGACGCGCCCCGAGGAGTGTCTTGCCACATGTCACCACTGGGTCTGACTGAGCGCCTCCTGGAGAGAGGCCGAAGCAAGACGCGCCCCGAGGAGCGTCTTGTCACATGTCAACACTGGGTCTTACTGAGCGCCTCCAGGAGAGAGGCCCAAGCAAGACGCGCCCAAAGGAGCGTCTTGCAACATGTCAAAAATGGGTCTGACTGAGGGCCTCCAGGAGAGAAGCCCAAGCAACACGCGGCCCGAGGAGGGTCTTGCCACATGTCAGCACTCGGTCTGACTGAGCGCCTCCAGGAGAGAGGCCAAAGCAAGACGCGCCCCGAGGAGCGTCTTGCCACATGTCAACAATGGGTATGACTGAGGGCCTCCAGGAGAGAAGCCCAAGCAAGATGCGCCCCGAGGAGCGTCTTGACACATGTCAACACTGGGTCTGACAGAGGGCCTCCAGGAGAGAGGCCAAAGCAAGACGCGCCCTGAGGAGCGTCTTGACACATGTCAACACTTGGTCTGACAGAGGGCGTCCATGAGAGAGGCCCAAGCAAGACGCGCCCCGAGGAGCGTCTTGCCACGTGTCACCACTGGGTCTGACTGAGCGCCTCCAGGAGAGAGGCCCAAGCAAGACACGCCCCGAGGAGCGTCTTGCCACGTGTCAACACTGGGTCTGATTGAGGGCCTTCTGGAGAGAGGCCCAAGCAAGACGCGTCCCGAGGAGTGTCTGCCACATGTCAACAATGGTTCTTACTGAGGGCCTCCAGGAGAGAAGCCCAAGCAAGACGCGCCCCGAGGAGCTTCTTGCCACATGTCAACAATGGGTATGACTGAGCGCCTCCAGGAGAGAGGCCAAAGCAAGACTTCCCCCGAGGAGCGTCTTGACACATGTCAACACTGGGTCTGACAGAGGGCCTCCATGAGAGAGGCCCAAGCAAGACGCGCCCCGAGGAGTGTCTTGCCAAATGTCAACACTGGGTCTGACAGAGCGCCTCAGGGAGAGAGGTCCAAGCAAGACGCGCCTCGAGGAGCGTCTTGCCACATGTCACTACTCGGTCTGACTGAGCGCCTCAGGGAGAGAGGTCCAAGCAAGACGCGCCCCGAGGAGCGTCTTGCCACATGTCAACACTGGGTCTGACTGAGTGCCTCCATGAGAGAAGCCCCAGCAAGACGCGCCCCGAGGAGCGTCTTGCCACATGTCACTACTCGGTCTGTTTGAGCGCCTCCAGGTGAGAAGCCCAAGCAAGACGTGCCCCGAGGAAAGTCTTGCCACATGTCAACAATGGGTCTGACTGAGGGCCTCCAGGAGAGTAGCCCAAGCAAGACGCACCCCGAGGAGCGTCTTGCCACATGTCAACACTGGGTCTGACTGAGGGCCTCCATGAGAGAAGCCCAACCAAGACGCGCCCTGAGGAATGTCTTGCCACATGCCAACACTGGGTCTGACAGAGGGCCTCCAGGAGAGAGGCCCAAGCAAGATGCGCCCCGAGGAGTGTCTTGCCACATGTCACCACTGGGTCTGACTGAGCGCCTCCAGGAGAGAGGCCCAGGCAAGACGCGCCCCGAGGAGCGTCTTGTCACATGTCAACACTGGGTCTTTCTGAGCGCCTCCAGGAGAGAAGCCCAAGCAAGACGCGCCCCGAGGAGCGTCTTTCCACATGTCAGCACTCGGTCTGACTGAGCGCCTGCAGGAGAGAGGCCCAAGCAAGACGCGCCCCGAGGAGCGTCTTGCAACATGTCAACAATGGGTCTGACTGAGGGCCTCCAGGAGAGAAGCCCAAGCAACACGCGGCCCGAGGAGCGTCTTGCCACATGACAGCACTCGGTCTGACTGAGCGCCTCCAGGAGAGAGGCCAAAGCAAGACGCGCCCCGAGGAGTGTCTTGCCACATGTCAACAATGGGTATGACTGAGGGCGTCCAGGAGAGAAGCCCAAGCAAGACGCGCCCCGAGGAGCGTCTTGACACATGTCAACACTGGGTCTGACAGAGGGCCTCCAGGAGAGAGGCCAAAGCAAGACGTGCCCCGAGGAGCGTCTTGACACATGTCAACACTGGGTCTGACAGAGGGCCTCCATGAGAGAGGCCCAAGCAAGACGCGCCCCGAGGAGTGTCTTGCCACATGTCAACACTGGGTCTGACTGAGCGCCTCCAGGAGAGAGGCCCAAGCAAGACGCGCCCCGAGGAATGTCTTGCCACATGTCAACACTGGGTCTGACTGAGTGCCTCCAGGAGAGAGGCCCAAGCAAGATGCGCCCCGAGGAGCGTCTTGCCACGTGTCACCACTGGCTCTGACTGAGCGCCTCCAGGAGAGAGGCCCAAGCAAGACGCGTCCCGAGGAGCGTCTTGCCACGTGTCACCACTGGGTCTGATTGAGCGCCTCCAGGAGAGAGGCCCCAGCAAGACACGCCCCAAGGAGCGTCTTGCCTTATGTCAGCACTCGGTCTGACTGAGCGCCTCCAGGAGAGAGGCCCAAGCAAGACGCGCCCCGAGGAGCGTCTTGCGACATGTCACTACTCGGTCTAACTGAGCGCCTCCAGGAGAGAGGTCCAAGCAAGACGCGCCCCGAGGAGCGTCTTGCCACATGTCACTACTCGGTCTGACTGAGCGCCTCCAGGAGAGAGGCCCAAGCAAGACGTGCCCCGAGGAGCGTCTTGCCACATGTCAACACTGGGTCTGACTGAGCGCCTCCAGGAGAGAGGCCCAAGCAAGACGTGCCCCGAGGAGCGTCAGGCCACATGTCACTACTCAGTCTGACTGAGCGCCTCCAGGAGAGAGGCCCAAGCAAGATGCGCCCCGAGGAGCGTCTTGCCACATGTCAACACTGGGTCTGATTGAGGGCCTTCTGGAGAAAGGCACAAGCAAGAGGCGCCCCGAGGAGCGTCTTGCCACATGTCAACAATGGGTCTTACTGAGGGTCTGCAGGAGAGAGGCCAAAGCAAGATGCGCCCGGAGGAAAGTCTTGCCACATGTCAACACTGGGTCTGACAGAGGACCTCCAGGAGAGAGGCCGAAGCAAGACGCGCCCCGAGGAGCGTCTTGCCACATGTCACCTCTGGTTCTGACTGAGCGCCTCCAGGAGAGAGGTCCAAGCAAGACGCGCCCCGAGGAGAGTCTTGCCACATGTCACTACTCGGTCTGACTGAGCGCCTCAGGGAGAGAGGTCCAAGCAAGACGCGCCCCGAGGAGCGTCTTGCCACATGTCAACACTGGGTCTGACTGAGTGCCTCCATGAGAGAAGCCCCAGCAAGACGCGCCCCGAGGAGCGTCTTGCCACATGTCACTACTTGGTCTGTTTGAGCGCCTCCAGGAGAGAAGCCCAAGCAAGACGTGCCCCGAGGAGCGTCTTGCCACATGTCAACAATGGGTCTGACTGAGGGCCTCCAGGAGAGTAGCCCAAGCAAGACGCGCCCCGAGGAGCGTCTTGCCACATGTCAACACTGGGTCTGACTGAGCGCCACCAGGAGAGAGGCCCAAGCAAGACACGCCCCGAGGAGCGTCTTGACACATGTCAACACTGGGTCTGACTGAGGGCCTCCATGAGAGAAGCCCAACCAAGACGCGCCCTGAGGAATGTCTTGCCACATGCCAACACTGGGTCTGACAGAGGGCCTCCAGGAGAGAGGCCCAAGCAAGATGCGCCCCGAGAAGTGTCTTGCCACATGTCACCACTGGGTCTGACTGATCGCCTCCAGGAGAGAGGCCCAAGCAAGACGCGCCCCGAGGAGCGTCTTGTCACATGTCAACACTGGGTCTTTCTGAGCGCCTCCAGGAGAGAAGCCCAAGCAAGACGCGCCCCGAGGAGCGTCTTTCCACATGTCAGCACTCGGTCTGACTGAGCGCCTGCAGGAGAGAGGCCCAAGCAAGACGCGCCCCGAGGAGCGTCTTGCAACATGTCAACAATGGGTCTGACTGAGGGCCTCCAGGAGAGAAGCCCAAGCAACACGCGGCCCGAGGAGCGTCTTGCCACATGTCAGCACTCGGTCTGACTGAGCGCCTCCAGGAGAGAGGCCAAAGCAAGACGCGCCCCGAGGAGTGTCTTGCCACATGTGAACAATGGGTATGACTGAGGGCGTCCAGGAGAGAAGCCCAAGCAAGACGCGCCCCGAGGAGCGTCTTGACACATGTCAACACTGGGTCTGACAGAGGGCCTCCAGGAGAGAGGCCAAAGCAAGACGTGCCCCGAGGAGCGTCTTGACACATGTCAACACTGGGTCTGACAGAGGGCCTCCATGAGAGAGGACCAAGCAAGACGCGCCCCGAGGAGTGTCTTGCCACATGTCAACACTGGGTCTGACTGAGCGCCTCCAGGAGAGAGGCCCAAGCAAGACGCGCCCCGAGGAATGTCTTGCCACGTGTCAACACTGGGTCTGACTGAGTGCCTCCAGGAGAGAGGCCCAAGCAAGATGCGCCCCGAGGAGCGTCTTGCCACGTGTCACCACTGGCTCTGACTGAGCGCCTCCAGGAGAGAGGCCCAAGCAAGACGCGCCCCGAGGAGCGTCTTGCCACGTGTCACCACTGGGTCTGATTGAGCGCCTCCAGGAGAGAGGCCCCAGCAAGACACGCCCCGAGGAGCGCCTTGCCTTATGTCAGCACTCGGTCTGACTGAGCGCCTCCAGGAGAGAGGCCCAAGCAAGACGCGCCCCGAGGAGCGTCTTGCGACATGTCACTACTCGGTCTAACTGAGCGCCTCCAGGAGAGAGGTCCAAGCAAGACGCGCCCCGAGGAGCGTCTTGCCACATGTCACTACTCGGTCTGACTGAGCGCCTCCAGGAGAGAGGCCCAAGCAAGACGTGCCCCGAGGAGCGTCTTGCCACATGTCAACACTGGGTCTGACTGAGCGCCTCCAGGAGAGAGGCCCAAGCAAGACGCGCCCCGAGGAGCGTCAGGCCACATGTCACTACTCAGTCTGACTGAGCGCCTCCAGGAGAGAGGCCCAAGCAAGATGCGCCCCGAGGAGCGTCTTGCCACATGTCAACACTGGGTCTGATTGAGGGCCTTCTGGAGAAAGGCACAAGCAAGACGCGCCCCGAGGAGCGTCTTGCCACATGTCAACAATGGGTCTTACTGAGGGTCTGCAGGAGAGAGGCCAAAGCAAGATGCGCCCGGAGGAAAGTCTTGCCACATGTCAACACTGGGTCTGACAGAGGACCTCCAGGAGAGAGGCCGAAGCAAGACGCGCCCCGAGGAGCGTCTTGCCACATATCACCTCTGGTTCTGACTGAGCGCCTCCAGGAGAGAGGCCCAAGCAAGACGCGCCCCGAGGAGCTTCTTGCCACATGTCAACAATGGGTCTGACTGAGGGCCTCCAGGAAAGAAGCCCAAGCAACACGCGGCCCGAGGTGCGTCTTGCCACATGTCAGCACTCGGTCTGACTGATCCCCTCCAGGAGAGAGGCCCAAGCAAGACGCGCCCCGAGGAGCGTCTTGCCACATGTCAACAATGGGTTTGACTGAGGGCCTCCAGGAGAGAAGGCCAAGCAAGACGCGCCCCGTGGAGCGTCTTGACACATGTCAACACTGGGTCTGACAGAGGGCCTCCAGGAGAGAGGCCCAAGCAAGACGCGCCCCGAGGAGTGTCTTGCCACATGTCACCACTGGGTCTGACTGAGCGCCTCCAGGAGAGAGGCCCAAGCAAGACACGCCCCGAGGAGCGTCAGACCACATGTCACTTCTCAGTCTGTCTGAGCGCCTCCAGGAGAGAGGCCCAAGCAAGACGCGCCCCGAGGAGCGTCTTGCCACGTGTCAACACTGGGTATGATTGAGGGCCTTCTGGAGAGAGGCCCAAGCAAGACGCGCCCCGAGGAGCGTCTTGCCACATGTCAACAATGGGTCTGACTGAGGGCCTCCAGGAGAGAAGCCAAAGCAAGACGCGCCCCGAGGAGCGTCTTGCCACATGTCAACACTGGGTCTGACTTAGCGCCTCCAGGAGAGCGGCCCAAGCAAGATGCGCCCCGAGGAGCGTCTTGCCACGTGTCACCACTGGGTCTGACTGAGCTCCTCCAGGAGAGAGGCCCAAGCAAGACGCGCCCCGAGGAGCGTCTTGCCACGTGTCACCACTGGGTCTGATAGAGCACCTCCAGGAGAGAGGCCCCAGCAAGACGCGCCCCGAGGAGCGTCTTGCCTTATGTCAGCACTCGGTCTGACTGAGCGCCTCCAGGAGAGAGGCCCAAGCATGACACGCACTGAGGAGCGTCTTGCCACATGTCACTACTCGGTCTGACTGAGCGCCTCCAGGAGAGAGGCCCAAGCAAGACGTGCCCCGAGGAGCGTCTTGCCACATGTCAACAATGGGTCTGACTGAGGGCCTACAGGAGAGAAGCCCAAGCAAGACGCGCCCCGAGGAGCGTCTTGCCACATGTCAACACTGGGTCTGACTGAGAGCCTCCAGGAGAGAGGCCCAAATGAGACGCGCCCCGAGGAGCGTCTTGCCACATGTCAACAATGGGTCTGACTGAGGGCCTCCAGGAGAGAAGCCCAAGCAAGACGCGCCCCGAGGAGCGTCTTGCCACATGTCAGCACTCGGTCTGACTGAGCGCCTCCAGGAGAGAGGCCCAAGCAAGACGTGCCCCGTGGAGCGTCTTGCCACATGTCAACACTGGGTCTGACGGAGCGCCTCCAGGAGAGAGGCCCAAGCAAGACGCACCCCGAGGAGCGTCTTGCCACATGTGAACACTGGGTCTGACTGAGCGCCTCCAGGAGAGAGGCCCAAGCAAGACGCGCCCGGAGGAGCGTCTTGCCAAATGTCAGCACTCGGTCTGACTGAGCGCCTCCAGGAGAGAGGCCCAAGCAAGACGCGCCCCGAGGAGCATCTTGACACATGTCTCCTCTGGGTCTGACTGAGCGCCTCCAGGAGAGAGGCCCAAGCAAGACGTGCCCCGAGGAGCGTCTTGCCACATGTCAACACTGGGTCAGACTGAGTGCCTCCATGAGAGAAGCCCCAGCAAGACGCGCCCCGAGGAGCGTCTTGCCACATGTCAACACTGGGTCTGACTGAGCGCCTCCAGGAGAGAGGCCCAAGCAAGACGCGCCCCGAGGAGCGTCTTGTCACATGTCACTACTCGGTCTGACTGAGCGCCTCCAGGAGAGAGGCCCAAGCAAGACGTGCCCCGAGGAGCGTCTTGCCACATGTCAACAATGGGTCTGACTGAGGGCCTCCAGGAGAGAAGCCCAAGCAAGAAGTGCCCCGAGGAGAGTCTTGCCACATGTCAACACTGGGTCTGACTGAGCGCCTCCAGGAGAGAGGCCCAAGCAAGACACGCCCCGAGGAGCTTCTTGACACATGTCAACACTGGGTCTGACTGAGGGCCTCCATGAGAGAAGCCCAAGCAAGACGCGCCCCGAGGAGCGTCTTGACACATGTCAACACTGGGTCTGACAGAGGGCCTCCATGAGAGAGGACCAAGCAAGACGCGCCCCGAGGAGTGTCTTGCCACATGTCAACACTGGGTCTGACTGAGCGCCTCCAGGAGAGAGGCCCAAGCAAGACGCGCCCCGAGGAATGTCTTGCCACGTGTCAACACTGGGTCTGACTGAGTGCCTCCAGGAGAGAGGCCCAAGCAAGATGCGCCCCGAGGAGCGTCTTGCCACGTGTCACCACTGGCTCTGACTGAGCGCCTCCAGGAGAGAGGCCCAAGCATGACACGCACTGAGGAGCGTCTTGCCACATGTCACTACTCGGTCTGACTGAGCGCCTCCAGGAGAGAGGCCCAAGCAAGACGTGCCCCGAGGAGCGTCTTGCCACATGTCAACAATGGGTCTGACTGAGGGCCTACAGGAGAGAAGCCAAAGCAAGACGCGCCCCGAGGAGCGTCTTGCCACATGTCAACACTGGGTCTGACTTAGCGCCTCCAGGAGAGCGGCCCAAGCAAGATGCGCCCCGAGGAGCGTCTTGCCACGTGTCACCACTGGGTCTGACTGAGCTCCTCCAGGAGAGAGGCCCAAGCAAGACGCGCCCCGAGGAGCGTCTTGCCACGTGTCACCACTGGGTCTGATAGAGCACCTCCAGGAGAGAGGCCCAAGCAAGACGTGCCCCGTGGAGCGTCTTGCCACATGTCAACACTGGGTCTGACGGAGCGCCTCCAGGAGAGAGGCCCAAGCAAGACGCACCCCGAGGAGCGTCTTGCCACATGTGAACACTGGGTCTGACTGAGCGCCTCCAGGAGAGAGGCCCAAGCAAGACGCGCCCGGAGGAGCGTCTTGCCAAATGTCAGCACTCGGTCTGACTGAGCACCTCCAGGAGAGAGGCCCAAGCAAGACGCGCCCCGAGGAGCATCTTGACACATGTCTCCTCTGGGTCTGACTGAGCGCCTCCAGGAGAGAGGCCCAAGCAAGACGTGCCCCGAGGAGCGTCTTGCCACATGTCAACACTGGGTCAGACTGAGTGCCTCCATGAGAGAAGCCCCAGCAAGACGCGCCCCGAGGAGCGTCTTGCCACATGTCAACACTGGGTCTGACTGAGCGCCTCCAGGAGAGAGGCCCAAGCAAGACGCGCCCCGAGGAGCGTCTTGTCACATGTCACTACTCGGTCTGACTGAGCGCCTCCAGGAGAGAGGCCCAAGCAAGACGTGCCCCGAGGAGCGTCTTGCCACATGTCAACAATGGGTCTGACTGAGGGCCTCCAGGAGAGAAGCCCAAGCAAGAAGTGCCCCGAGGAGAGTCTTGCCACATGTCAACACTGGGTCTGACTGAGCGCCTCCAGGAGAGAGGCCCAAGCAAGACACGCCCCGAGGAGCTTCTTGACACATGTCAACACTGGGTCTGACTGAGGGCCTCCATGAGAGAAGCCCAAGCAAGACGCGCCCCGAGGAGCGTCTTGACACATGTCAACACTGGGTCTGACAGAGGGCCTCCATGAGAGAGGACCAAGCAAGACGCGCCCCGAGGAGTGTCTTGCCACATGTCAACACTGGGTCTGACTGAGCGCCTCCAGGAGAGAGGCCCAAGCAAGACGCGCCCCGAGGAATGTCTTGCCACGTGTCAACACTGGGTCTGACTGAGTGCCTCCAGGAGAGAGGCCCAAGCAAGATGCGCCCCGAGGAGCGTCTTGCCACGTGTCACCACTGGCTCTGACTGAGCGCCTCCAGGAGAGAGGCCCAAGCAAGACGCGCCCCGAGGAGCGTCTTGCCACGTGTCACCACTGGGTCTGATTGAGCGCCTCCAGGAGAGAGGCCCCAGCAAGACACGCCCCGAGGAGCGCCTTGCCTTATGTCAGCACTCGGTCTGACTGAGCGCCTCCAGGAGAGAGGCCCAAGCAAGACGCGCCCCGAGGAGCGTCTTGCGACATGTCACTACTCGGTCTAACTGAGCGCCTCCAGGAGAGAGGTCCAAGCAAGACGCGCCCCGAGGAGCGTCTTGCCACATGTCACTACTCGGTCTGACTGAGCGCCTCCAGGAGAGAGGCCCAAGCAAGACGTGCCCCGAGGAGCGTCTTGCCACATGTCAACACTGGGTCTGACTGAGCGCCTCCAGGAGAGAGGCCCAGCAAGACGCGCCCCGAGGAGCGTCAGGCCACATGTCACTACTCAGTCTGACTGAGCGCCTCCAGGAGAGAGGCCCAAGCAAGATGCACCCCGAGGAGCGTCTTGCCACATGTCAACACTGGGTCTGATTGAGGGCCTTCTGGAGAAAGGCACAAGCAAGACGCGCCCCGAGGAGCGTCTTGCCACATGTCAACAATGGGTCTTACTGAGGGTCTGCAGGAGAGAGGCCAAAGCAAGATGCGCCCGGAGGAAAGTCTTGCCACATGTCAACACTGGGTCTGACAGAGGACCTCCAGGAGAGAGGCCGAAGCAAGACGCGCCCCGAGGAGCGTCTTGCCACATGTCACCTCTGGTTCTGACTGAGCGCCTCCAGGAGAGAGGCCCAAGCAAGACGCGCCCCGAGGAGCGTCTTGCCACATGTCAACAATGGGTCTGACTGAGGGCCTCCAGGAAAGAAGCCCAAGCAACACGCGGCCCGAGGTGCGTCTTGCCACATGTCAGCACTCGGTCTGACTGATCCCCTCCAGGAGAGAGGCCCAAGCAAGACGCGCCCCGAGGAGCGTCTTGCCACATGTCAACAATGGGTTTGACTGAGGGCCTCCAGGAGAGAAGGCCAAGCAAGACGCGCCCCGTGGAGCGTCTTGACACATGTCAACACTGGGTCTGACAGAGGGCCTCCAGGAGAGAGGCCCAAGCAAGACGCGCCCCGAGGAGTGTCTTGCCACATGTCACCACTGGGTCTGACTGAGCGCCTCCAGGAGAGAGGCCCAAGCAAGACGCGCCCCGAGGAGCGTCAGACCACATGTCACTTCTCAGTCTGTCTGAGCGCCTCCAGGAGAGAGGCCCAAGCAAGACGCGCCCCGAGGAGCGTCTTGCCACGTGTCAACACTGGGTATGATTGAGGGCCTTCTGGAGAGAGGCCCAAGCAAGACGCGCCCCGAGGAGCGTCTTGCCACATGTCAACAATGGGTCTGACTGAGGGCCTCCAGGAGAGAAGCCAAAGCAAGACGCGCCCCGAGGAGCGTCTTGCCACATGTCAACACTGGGTCTGACTTAGCGCCTCCAGGAGAGCGGCCCAAGCAAGATGCGCCCCGAGGAGCGTCTTGCCACGTGTCACCACTGGGTCTGACTGAGCTCCTCCAGGAGAGAGGCCCAAGCAAGACGCGCCCCGAGGAGCGTCTTGCCACGTGTCACCACTGGGTCTGATAGAGCACCTCCAGGAGAGAGGCCCCAGCAAGACGCGCCCCGAGGAGCGTCTTGCCTTATGTCAGCACTCGGTCTGACTGAGCGCCTCCAGGAGAGAGGCCCAAGCATGACACGCACTGAGGAGCGTCTTGCCACATGTCACTACTCGGTCTGACTGAGCGCCTCCAGGAGAGAGGCCCAAGCAAGACGTGCCCCGAGGAGCGTCTTGCCACATGTCAACAATGGGTCTGACTGAGGGCCTACAGGAGAGAAGCCCAAGCAAGACGCGCCCCGAGGAGCGTCTTGCCACATGTCAACACTGGGTCTGACTGAGAGCCTCCAGGAGAGAGGCCCAAATGAGACGCGCCCCGAGGAGCGTCTTGCCACATGTCAACAATGGCTCTGACTGAGGGCCTCCAGGAGAGAAGCCCAAGCAAGACGCGCCCCGAGGAGCGTCTTGCCACATGTCAGCACTCGGTCTGACTGAGCGCCTCCAGGAGAGAGGCCCAAGCAAGACGTGCCCCGTGGAGCGTCTTGCCACATGTCAACACTGGGTCTGACGGAGCGCCTCCAGGAGAGAGGCCCAAGCAAGACGCACCCCGAGGAGCGTCTTGCCACATGTGAACACTGGGTCTGACTGAGCGCCTCCAGGAGAGAGGCCCAAGCAAGACGCGCCCGGAGGAGCGTCTTGCCAAATGTCAGCACTCGGTCTGACTGAGCGCCTCCAGGAGAGAGGCCCAAGCAAGACGCGCCCCGAGGAGCATCTTGACACATGTCTCCTCTGGGTCTGACTGAGCGCCTCCAGGAGAGAGGCCCAAGCAAGACGTGCCCCGAGGAGCGTCTTGCCACATGTCAACACTGGGTCAGACTGAGTGCCTCCATGAGAGAAGCCCCAGCAAGACGCGCCCCGAGGAGCGTCTTGCCACATGTCAACACTGGGTCTGACTGAGCGCCTCCAGGAGAGAGGCCCAAGCAAGACGCGCCCCGAGGAGCGTCTTGTCACATGTCACTACTCGGTCTGACTGAGCGCCTCCAGGAGAGAGGCCCAAGCAAGACGTGCCCCGAGGAGCGTCTTGCCACATGTCAACAATGAGTCTGACTGAGGGCCTCCAGGAGAGAAGCCCAAGCAAGAAGTGCCCCGAGGAGAGTCTTGCCACATGTCAACACTGGGTCTGACTGAGCGCCTCCAGGAGAGAGGCCCAAGCAAGACACGCCCCGAGGAGCTTCTTGACACATGTCAACACTGGGTCTGACTGAGGGCCTCCATGAGAGAAGCCCAAGCAAGACGCGCCCCTAGGAGAGTCTTGCCACATGTCAACACTGGGTCTGACAGAGGGCATCCAGGAGAGAGGCCCAAGCAAGACGCGCCCCGAGGAGCGTCTTGCCACGTGTCAACACTGGGTCTGATTGAGGGCCTTCTGGAGAGAGGCCCAAGCAAGACGCGCCCCGAGGAGCGTCTTGCCACATGTCAACAATGGGTCTGACTGAGGGCCTCCAGGAGAGAAGGCCAAGCAAGACGCGCCCCGAGGAGCTTCTTGCCACATGTCAGCACTCGGTCTGACTGAGCGCCTCCAGGAGAGAGGCCCAAGCAAGACGCGCCCCGAGGAGCGTCTTGACACAGGTCACTACTCGGTCTAACTGAGCGCCTCCAGGAGAAAGGTCAAAGCAAGACGCGCCCCGAGGAGCGTCTTGCCACATGTCACTACTCGGTTTGACTGAGCGCCTCCAGGAGAGAGGCCCAAGCAAGACGTGCCCCGAGGAGCGTCTTGCCACATGTCAACAATGGGTCTGACTGAGGGCCTCCAGGAGAGAAGCCCAAGCAAGACGCGCCCCGAGGAGCGTCTTGCCACATGTCAACACTGGGTCTGACTGAGGGCCTCCAGGAGAGAAGCCCAAACAAGACGCGCCCCGAGGAGCGTCTTGCCACGTGTCAACACTGGGTCTGATTGAGGGCCTTCTGGAGAGAGACCCAAGCAAGACGCGCCCCGAGGAGCGTCTTGCCACATGTCAACAATGGGTCTGACTGAGGGCCTCCAGGAGAGAAGCCCAAGCAAGACGCGCCCCGAGGAGCTTCTTGCCACATGTCAGCACTCGGTCTGACTGAGCGCCTCCAGGAGAGAGGCCAAAGCAAGACGTGTCCCGAGGAGCGTCTTGCCACATGTCAACAATGGGTCTGACTGAGGGCCTCGAGGAGAGAAGCCCAAGCAAGACGCGCCCCGAGGAGTGTCTTGCCACATGTCACCACTGGGTCTGACTGAGCGCCTCCAGGAGAGAGGCCCAAGCAAGACGCGCCCCGAGGAGCGTCAGGCCACATGTCACTACTCGGTCTGACTGAGCGCCTCAGGGAGAGAGGTCCAAGCAAGACGCGCCCCGAGGAGCGTCTTGCCACATGTCAACACTGGGTCTGACTGAGTTCCTCCATGAGAGAAGCCCAAGCAACAACGCCCCGAGGAGCGTCAGGCCACATGTCACTACTCAGTCTGACTGAGCGCCTCCAGGAGAGAGGCCAAAGTAAGACGTGCCCCGAGGAGCGTCTTGCCACGTGTCAACACTGGGTCTGATTGAGGGCCTTCTGGAGAGAGGCCCAAGCAAGACGCGCCCCGAGGAGCGTCTTGCCACATGTCAACAATGGGTCTTACTGAGGGCCTCCAGGAGAGAAGCCCAAGCAACACGCGCCCCGAGGAGCTTCTTGCCACATGTCAGCACTCGGTCTGACTGGGCGCCTCCAGGAGAGAGGCCAAAGCAAGACGCGCCCCGAGGAGCGTCTTGACACATGTCAACACTGGGTCTGACAGAGGGCCTCCATGAGAGAGGCCCAAGCAAGACGCGCCCCGAGGAGTGTCTTGCCACAAGTCAACACTGGGTCTGACTGAGCGCCTCCAGGAGAGAGGCCCAAGCAAGACGCGCCCCGAGGAGCGTCTTGCCACGTGTCAACACTGGGTCTGACTGAGCGCCTCCAGGAGAGAGGCCCAAGCAAGATGCGCCCCGAGGAGCGTCTTGCCACGTGTCACCACTGGGTCTGAATGAGCGCCTCCAGGAGAGAGGCCCCAGCAAGACGTGCCCCGAGGAGCGTCTTGCCTTATGTCAGCACTCGGTCTGACTGAGCGCCTCCAGGAGAGAGGCCCAAGCAAGACGCGCCCCGAGGAGCGTCTTGCCACATGTCACTACTCGGTTTGACTGAGCGCCTCCAGGAGAGAGGCCCAAGCAAGACGTGCCCCGAGGAGCGTCTTGCCACATGTCAACAATGGGTCTGACTGAGGGCCTCCAGGAGAGAAGCCCAAGCAAGACGCGCCCCGAGGAGCGTCTTGCCACATGTCAACACTGGGTCTGACTGAGGGCCTCTAGGAGAGAGGTCCAAATAAGACGCGCCCCGAGGAGCGTCTTGCCACATGTCAACAATGGGTCGGACTGAGTGCTTCCAGGAGAGAAGCCCAAGCAAGACACGCCCCGAGGAGCGTATTGACACATGTCAACACTGGGTCGGACTGAGGGCCTCCATGAGAGAAGCCCAAGCAAGACGCGCCCCGAGGAGAGTCTTGCCACATGTCAACACTCGGTCTGACAGAGGGCATTCAGGAGAGAGGCCCAAGCAATACGCGCCCCGAGGAGCGTCTTGCCACATGTCACCACTGGGTCTGAATGAGCGCGTCCAGGAAAGCGGCCCAACCAAGACGCGCCCCGAGGAGCGTCTTGCCACGTGTCAACACTGGGTCTGACTGAGCGCCTCCAGGAGAGAGGCCCAAGCAAGACACGCCCCGAGGAGCGTATTGACACATGTCAACACTGGGTCTGACTGAGGGCCTCAAGGAGAGAGGCCCAAGCAAGATGCGCCCGGAGGAGCGTCTTGCCACATGTCAACACTGGGTCTGAAAGAGGGCCTCCAGGAGAGAGGCCCAAGCACGACGCGCCCCGAGGAGCGTCTTGCCACGTGTCAACACTGGGTCTGACTTAGCACCTCCTGGAGAGAGGCCCAAGCAAGATGCGCCCCGAGGAGCGTCTTGCCATGTGTCACCACTGGGTCTGACTGAGCTCCTCCAGGAGAGAGGCCCAAGCAAGACGCGCCCCGAGGAGCGTCTTGCCACGTGTCACCACTGGGTCTGATAGAGCACCTCCAGGAGAGAGGCCCCAGCAAGACGCGCCCCGAGGAGCGTCTTGCCTTATGTCAGCACTCGGTCTGACTGAGCGCCTCCAGGAGAGAGGCCCAAGCAAGACACGCCCCGAGGAGCGTCTTGCCACATGTCACTACTCGGTCTGACTGAGCGAATCCAGGAGAGAGGCCCAAGCAAGACGTGTCCCGAGGAGCGTCTTGCCACATGTCAACAATGGGTCTGACTGAGGGCCTCCAGGAGAGAAGCCCAAGCAAGACGCGCCCCGAGGAGTGTCTTGCCACATGTCACCACTGGGTCTGACTGAGCGCCTCCAGGAGAGAGGCCCAAGCAAGACGCGCCCCGAGGAGCGTCAGGCTACATGTCACTACTCAGTCTGAAAGAGGGCCTCCAGGAGAGAGGCCCAAGCAAGACGCGCCCCGAGGAGCGTCTTGCCACATGTCACCTCTGGTTCTGACTGAGCGCCTCCAGGAGAGAGGCCCAAGCAAGACGCGCCCCGAGGAGCGTCTTGTCACATGTCAACACTGGGTCTTTCTGAGCGCCTCCAGGAGAGAAGCCCAAGCAAGACGCGCCCCGAGGAGCGTCTTGCCACATGTCAACAATGGGTCTGACTGAGGGCCGCCAGGAGAGAAGCCCAAGCAAGACGCGCCCCGAGGAGCTTCTTGCCACATGTCAGCACTCGGTCTGACTGAGCGCCTCCAGGAGAGAGGCCCAAGCAAGACGCGCCCCGAGGAGCGTCTTGACACATGTCAACACTGGGTCTGACAGAGGGCCTCCATGAGAGAGGCCCAAGAAAGACGCGCCCCGAGGAGTGTCTTGCCAAATGTCAACACTGGGTGTGACTGAGCGCCACAGGGAGAGAGGTCCAAGCAAGATGCGCCCCGAGGAGCGTCTTGCCACATGTCACTACTCGGTCTGACTGAACGCCTCAGGGAGAGAGGTCCAAGCAAGACGCGCCCCGAGGAGCGTCTTGCCACATGTCAACACTGGGTCTGACTGAGTGCCTCCATGAGAGAAGCCCCAGCAAGACGCGCCCCGAGGAGCATCTTGCCACATGTCACTACTCGGTCTGTTTGAGCGCCTCCAGGAGAGAGGCCCAAGCAAGACGTGCCCCGAGGAGAGTCTTGCCACATGTCAACACTCGGTCTGACAGAGGGCATCCAGGAGAGAGGCCCAAGCAATACACGCCCCGAGGAGCGTCTTGCCACATGTCACCACTGGGTCTGACTGAGCGCCTCCAGGAGAGAGACCCAACCAAGACGCGCCCTGAGGAGCGTCTTGCCACATGCCAACACTGGGTCTGACAGAGGGCCTCCAGGAGAGAGGCCCAAGCAAGACGCGCCCCGAGGAGCTTCTTGCCACATGTCAGCACTCGGTCTGACTGAGCGCCTCCAGGAGAGAGGCCCAAGCAAGACACGCCCAGAGGAGCGTCTTGCCACATGTCAGCACTCGGTAGTACTGAGCGCCTCCAGGAGAGAGGCCCAAGCAAGACGCGCCCCGAGGAGCATCTTGACACATGTCTCTTCTGGGTCTGACTGAGCGCCTCCAGGAGAGAGGCCCAAGCAAGACGTGCCCCGAGGAGCGTCTTGCCACATGTCAACACTGGGTCTGACTGAGGGCCTCCATGAGAGAAGCCCCAGCAAGACGTGCCCCGAGGAGCATCTTGCCACTTGTCAACACTGGGTCTGACTGAGAACCTCCAGGAGAGAGGCCCAAGCAAGACGCGCCCCGAGCAGCGTCTTGCCACATGTCAACACTGGGTCTGACTGAGCGCCTCCAGGAGAGAGGCCCAAGCAAGACGCGCCCCGAGGAGCGTCTTGTCACATGTCAACAATGGGTCTGACTGAGGGCCTCCAGGAGAGAAGCCCAAGCAAGAAGCGCCCCGAGGAGCTTCTTGCCACATGTCAGCACTCGGTCTGACTGAGCGCCTCCAGGGAAGAGGCCCAAGCAAGACGCGCCCCGAGGAGCGTCTTGACACATTTCTCCTCTGGGTCTGACTGAGCGCCTCCATGAGAGAAGCCCCAGCAAGACGCGCCCCGAGGAGCGTCTTGCCACATGTCAACACTGGGTCTGACTGAGGGCCTCCATGAGAGAAGCCCAAGCAAGACGCGCCCCGAGGAGAGTCTTGCCACATGTCAACAATGGGTCTGACTGAGGGCCTCCAGGAGAGAAGCCCAAGCAAGACGCGCCCCGAGGAGCGTCTTGCCACATGTCAACACTGGGTCTGACTGAGGGCCTCCATGAGAGAAGCCCAAGCAAGACGCGCCCCGAGGAGAGTCTTGCCACATGTCAACAATGGGTCTGACTGAGGGCCTCCAGGAGAGAAGCCCAAGCAAGATGCGCCCCGAGGAGCGTCTTGCCACATGTCAGCACTCGGTCTGACTGAGCGCCTCCAGGAGAGAGGCCCAAGCAAGACGTGCCCCGAGGAGCGTCTTGCCACATGTCAACACTGGGTCTGACTGAGTGCCTCCATGAGAGAAGCCCCAGCAAGACGCGCCCCGAGGAGCTTCTTGCCACATGTCAGCACTCGGTCTGACTGAGCGCCTCCAGGAGAGAGGCCCAAACAAGACGCGCCCGGAGGAGCGTCTTGCCACATGTCAGCACTCGGTCTGACTGAGCGCCTCCAGGAGAGAGGCCCAAGCAAGACGCGCCCCGAGGAGCATCTTGACACATGTCTCCTCTGGGTCTGACTGAGCGCCTCCAGGAGAGAGGCCCAAGCAAGACGTGCCCCGAGGAGCGTCTTGCCACATGTCAACACTGGGTCTGACTGAGGGCCTCCATGAGAGAAGCCCCAGCAAGACGTGCCCCGAGGAGCATCTTGCCACTTGTCAACACTGGGTCTGACTGAGAACCTCCAGGAGAGAGGCCCAAGCAAGACGCGCCCCGAGGAGCGTCTTGCCACATGTCAACACTGGGTCTGACTGAGCGCCTCCAGGAGAGAGGCCCAAGCAAGACGCGCCCCGAGGAGCGTCTTGTCACATGTCAACAATGGGTCTGACTGAGGGCCTCCAGGAGAGAAGCCCAAGCAAGAAGCGCCCCGAGGAGCTTCTTGCCACATGTCAACACTGGGTCTGACTGAGCGCCTCCAGGAGAGAGGCCCAAGCAAGACACGCCCCGAGGAGCGTCTTGACACATGTCAACACTGGGTCTGACTGAGGGCCTCCATGAGAGAAGCCCAAGCAAGACGCGCCCTGAGGAGAGTCTTGCCACATGTCAACACTGGGTCTGACAGAGGGCATCCAGGAGAGAGGCCCAAGCAATACGCGCCCCGAGGAGCGTCTTGCCACATGTCAGCACTCGGTCTGACTGAGCGCCTCCAGGAGAGAGGCCCAAGCAAGAAGCGCCCCGAGGAGCGTCTTGCCACGTGTCAACACTGGGTCTGATTGAGGGCCTTCTGGAGAGAGGCCCAAGCAAGACGCGCCCCGAGGAGCGTCTTGCCACATGTCAACAATGGGTCTGACTGAGGGCCTCCAGGAGAGAAGCCCAAGCAAGACGCGCCCCGAGGAGCTTCTTGCCACATGTCAGCACTCGGTCTGACTGAGCGCCTCCAGGAGAGAGGCCCAAGCAAGACGCGCCCCGAGGAGCGTCTTGACACATGTCAACACTGGGTCTGACAGAGGGCCTCCAGGAGAGAGGCCCAAATAAGACGTGCCCCGAGGAGCGTCTTGCCACATGTCAACAATGGGTCTGACTGAGGGACTCCAGGAGAGAAGCCCAAGCAAGACGCGCCCCGAGGAGCGTCTTGCCACATGTCAGCACTCGGTCTGACTGAGCGCCTCCAGGAGAGAGGCCCAAGCAAGACGCGCCCCGATGAGAGTCTTGCCACATGTGAACACTGGGTCTGACTGAGCGCCTCCAGGAGAGAGGCCCGAGGAGCGTCTTGCAACATGTCACCTCTGGGTCTGACTGAGCGCCTCCAGGAGAGAGGCGCAAGCAAGAAACGCCCGAGGAGCGTCTTGAAACATGTCAACACAGGGTCTGACTGAGCGCCTCCAGGAGAGAGGCCCAAGCAAGAAGCGCCCCGAGGAGCGTCTTGCCACATGTCAACAATGGGTCTGACTGAGGGCCTCCAGGAGAGAAGCCCAAGCAAGACGCACCCTGAGGAGCGTCTTGCCACATGTCAACACTGGGTCTAATTGAGCGCCTCCAGGAGAGAGGCCCAAGCAAGACGCGCACCGAGGAGCGTCTTGCCACATGTCACTACTCGGTCTGACTGAGCGCCTCCAGGAGAGAGGTCCAAGCAACACGCGCCCCGAGGAGCGTTTTGCCACATGTCAACACTGGGTCTGACTGAGTGCCTCCATGAGAGAAGCCCCAGCAAGACGCGCCCCGAGGAGCGTCTTGCCACATGTGAACACTGGGTCTGACTGAGCGCCTCCAGGAGAGAGGCCCAAGCAAGACGCGCCCGGAGGAGCGTCTTGCCACATGTCAGCACTCGGTCTGACTGAGCGCCTCCAGGAGAGAGGCCCAAGCAAGACGCGCCCCGATGAGCGTCTTGCCACATGTCACCTCTGGTTCTGACTGAGCGCCTCCGGGAGAGAGGCCCAAGCAAGACGCGCCCCGAGGAGCGTCTTGTCACATGTCAACACTGGGTCTGTCTGAGCGCCTCCAGGAGAGAAGCCCAAGCAAGACGCGCCCCGAGGAGCGTCTTGCCTCATGTCAACAATGGGTCTGACTGAGGGCCTCCAGGAGAGAGGCCCAAGCAAGACGCGCCCCGAGGAGCGTCAGGCCACATGTCACTGGAGGCGCTCAGTCAGACCGAGTGCTGACATGTGGCAAGACGCTCCTCGGGGCGCGTGTTGCTTGGACCTCTCTCCTGGAGCCGCTCAGTCAGACCGAGTAGTGACATGTGGCAAGACGCTCCTCGGGGCGCGTCTTGCTTGGGCTTCTCTCCTGGAGGCCCTCAGTCAGACCCATTGTTGACATGTGGCAAGACGCTCCTCGGGGCTCTTCTTGCATGGGCCTCTCTCCTGGAGACGCTCAGTCAGACCCTGTGTTGACATGTTTCAAGACGCTCCTCGGGCGTTTCTTGCTTGCGCCTCTCTCCTGGAGGCGCTCAGTCAGACCCAGAGGTGACATGTGGCAAGACGCTCCTCGGGCCTCTCTCCTGGAGGCACTCAGTCAGACCCAGTGTTGACATGTGGCAAGACGCTTCTCGGGGCGCGTCTTGCTTGGGCCTCTCTCCTGGAGGTGCTCAGTCAGACCCAGTGTTGACATGTGGCAATACGCTCCTCGGGGCGCGTCTTGCTGGGGCTTCTCTCATGGAGGCACTCAGTCAGACCCAGTGTTGACATGTGGCAAGATGCTCCTCGGGGCACGTCTTGCTTGGGCCTCTCTCCCTGAGGCGCTCAGTCAGACCCAGTGTTGACATTTGGCAAGACACTCCTCGGGGCGCGTCTTGCTTGGGCCTCTCTCATGGAGGCCCTCTGTCAAACCCAGTGTTGACATGTGTCAAGACGCTCCTCAGGGGGCGTCTTGCTTTGGCCTCTCTCCTGGAGGCGCTCAGTCAGACCGAGTGCTGACATGTGGCAAGAAGCTCCTCGGGGCGCGTCTTGCTTGGGCTTCTCTCCCGGAGGCCCTCAGTAAGAACCATTGTTGACACGTGGCAAGACGCCCCTCAGGGCGCGTCTTGCTTGGGCCTCTCTCCTGGAGGCCCTCAGTCAGACCCATTGTTGACATGTGGCCTGACGCTCCTCGGGGCGCATCTTGCTTGGGCTTCTCTCCTGGAGGCGCTCAGACAGACCTAGTGTTGACATGTGACAAGACGCTCCTCGGGGCGCGTCTTGCTTGGGCCTCTCTCCTGGAGGCGCTCAGTCAGAACCAGAGGTGACATGTGGCAAGACGCTCCTCGGGGCGCGTCTTGCTTGGGCCTCTCTCCTGGATGCGCTCAGTCAGACCGAGTGCTGACATGTGGCAAGATGCTCCTCCGGGCGCGTCTTGCTTGGGCCTCTCTCCTGGAGGCGCTCAGTCAGACCCAGTGTTCACATGTGGCAAGACGCTCCTCGGGGCGCGTCTTGCTTGGGCCTCTCTCCTGGAGGCGCTCAGTCAGACCCAGTGTAGACATGTGGCAAGACGCTCCTCGGGGCGCGTCTTGCTTGGGCCTCTCTCCTGGAGGCGCTCAGTCAGACCGAGTGCTGACATGTGGCAAGACGCTCCTCGGGGCGCGTCTTGCTTGGGCCTCTCTCCTGGAGGCGCTCAGTCAGACCCAGTGGTGACATGTGGCAAGACACTCCTCGGGGCGCATCTTGCTTGGGCCTCTCTCCTGGAGGCCCTCTGTCAGACCCAGTGTTGGCATGTGGCAAGACGCTCCTCAGGGCGCGTCTTGGTTGGGTCTCTCTCCTGGAGGCGCTCAGTCAGACCCAGTGGTGACATGTGGCAAGACGCTCCTCGGGGCGCGTATTGCTTGGGCCTCTCTCCTGGATGCCCTCTGTCAGACAGAGTGTTGACATGTGGCAAGACTCTCCTCGGGGCGCGTCTTGCTTGGGCTTCTCTCATGGAGGCCCTCAGTCAGACCCAGTGTTGACATGTGTCAAGACGCTCCTCGGGGCGTGTCTTGCTTGGGCCTCTCTCCTGGAGGCGCTCAGTCAGACCCAGTGTTGACATGTGGCAAGACGCTCCTCGGGGCGCGTCTTGCTTGGGCTTCTCTCCTGGAGGCCCTCGTTCAGACCCATTGTTGACATGTGGCAAGACGCGCCTCGGGGCGCGTCTTGCTTGGACCTCTCTCATGGAGGCCCTCTGTCAGACCCATTGTTGACATGTGTCAAGACGCTCCTCGAGGCGCGTCTTGCTTTGGCCTCTCTCCTGGAGGCGCTCAGTCAGACCGAGTGCTGACATGTGGCAAGAAGCTCCTCGGGGCGCGTCTTGCTTGGGCTTCTCTCCCGGAGGCCCTCAGTAAGAACCATTGTTGACACGTGGCAAGACGCTCCTCGGGGCGTGTCTTGCTTGGGCCTCTCTCCTGGAGGCGCTCAGTCAGACTGAGTAGTGACATGTGGCCTGACGCTCCTCGGGGCGCGTGTTGCTTGGGCCTCTCTCCTGGAGGCGCTCAGTCAGACCAAGTGGTGACATGTGGCAAGACACTCCTCGGGGCGCGTCTTGCTTGGGCCTCTCTCCTGGAGGCCCTCTGTCAGACCCAGTGTTGACATGTGGCAAGACACTCCTCGGGGCGCGTCTTGCTTGGGCCTCTCTCATGGAGGCCCTCTGTCAGACCCAGTGTTGACATGTGTCAAGACGCTCCTCGGGGCGCGTCTTGCTTTGGCCTCTCTCCTGGAGGCGCTCAGTCAGACCGAGTGCTGACATGTGGCAAGAAGCTCCTCGGGGCGCGTCTTGCTTGGGCTTCTCTCCTGGAGGCCATCAGTAAGACCCATTGTTGAAATGTGGCAAGACGCTCCTCGGGGCGCGATTTGCTTGGGCCTCTCTCCTGGAGGCGCTCAGTCAGACTGAGTAGTGACATGTGGCCTGACGCTCCTCGGGGCGCGTGTTGCTTGGGCCTCTCTCCTTGAGGCGCTCAGTCAGACCAAGTGGTGACATGTGGCAAGACACTCCTCGGGGCGCGTCTTGCTTGGGCCTCTCTCCTGGAGGCCCTCTGTCAGACCCAGTGTTGACATGTGTCAAGACGCTCCTCGGGGCGCGTCTTGCTTGAGCTTCTCTCCTGGAGGCCCTCAGTCAGACCCATTGTTGACATGTCGCAAGACGCTCCTCGGGGCGCGTCTTGCTTGGGCCTCTCTCCTGGAGGCGCTCAGTCAGACCGAGTGCTGACATAAGGCAAGACGCTCCTCGGGGCGCGTCTTGCTGGCGCCTCTCTCCTGGAGGCGCTCAGTCAGACCCAGTGCTGACATGTGGCAAGACGCTCCTCGGGGCGCGTCCTGCTTGGGCCTCTCTCCTGGAGGCGCTCAGTCAGACTGAGTAGTGACATGTGGCCTGACGCTCCTCGGGGCGCGTCTTGCTTGGGCCTCTTTCCTGGAGGCCCTCAGTCAGACCCATTGTTGACATGAGGCAAGACGCTCCTCGGGGCGCGTCTTGCTTGGGCTTCTCTCCTGGAGGCGCTCAGACAGACCCAGTGTTGACATGTGACAAGACGCTCCTCGGGGCGCGTCTTGCTTGGGCCTCTCTCCTGGAGGTGCTCAGTCAGAACCAGAGGTGACATGTGGCAAGACGCTCCTCGGGGCGCGTCTTGCTTGGGCCTCTCTCCTGGAGGCCCTCTGTCAGACCCAGTGTTGACATGTGGCAAGACGCTCCTCCCGGCGCATCTTGCTTGGGCCTCTCTCCTGGAGGCCCTCAGTCAGACCCATTGTTGACATGTGGCAAGCCGCTCCTCGGGGCGCGTCTTGCTTGGGCCTCTCTCCTGGAGGCGCTCAGTCAGACCAAGTGGTGACATGTGGCAAGACACTCCTCGGGGCGCGTCTTGCTTGGGCCTCTCTCCTGGAGGCCCTCTGTCAGACCCAGTGTTGACATGTGTCAAGACGCTCCTCGGGGCGCGTCTTGCTTGGGCTTCTCTCCTGGAGGCCCTCAGTCAGACCCATTGTTGACATGTGGAAAGACGCTCCTCGGGGCGCATCTTGCTTGGGCCTCTCTCCTGGAGGCGCTCAGTCAGACCGAGTGCTGACATGTGGCAAGACGCTCCTCGGGCCGCGTGTTGCTTGGGCTTCTCTCCTGGAGGCCCTCAGTCAGACCCATTGTTGACATGTGGCAAGACGCTCCTCGGGGCGCGTCTTTCTTGGGCCTCTCTCCTGGAGGTGCTCAGTCAGACCGAGTGCTGACATGTGGCAAGATGCTCCTCGGGGCGCGTCTTGCTTGGGCTTCTCTCCTGGAGGCGCTCAGAAAGACCCAGTGTTGACATGTGAAAAGACGCTCCTCGGGGCGCGTCTTGCTTGGGCCTCTCTCCTGGAGGCGCTCAGTCAGACCGAGTGCTGACATAAGGCAAGACGCTCCTCGGGGCGCGTCCTGCTTGGGCCTCTCTCCTGGAGGCGCTCAGTCAGACTGAGTAGTGACATGTGGCCTGACGCTCCTCGGGGCGCGTCTTGCTTGGGCCTCTCTCCTGGAGGCGCTCAGTCAGACCCAGTGGTGACATGTGGCAAGACACTCCTCGGGGCGCGTCTTGCTTGGGCCTCTCTCCTGGAGGCCCTCTGTCAGACCCAGTGTTGACATGTGTCAAGACGCTCCTCGGGGCGCGTCTTGCTTGGGCCTCTCTCCTGGAGGCGCTCAGTCAGACCCAGTGGTGACATGTGGCAAGACGCTCCTCGGGGCGCATCTTGCTTGGGCCTCTCTCCTGGAGGCGCTCAGTCAGACCGAGTGCTGACATAAGGCAAGACGCTCCTCGGGGCGCGTCTTGCTGGGGCCTCTCTCCTGGAGGCCCTCAGTCCGACCCAGTGTTGACATGTGTCAAGACGCTCCTCGGGCGTTTCTTGCTTGCGCCTCTCTCCTGGAGGCGCTCAGTCAGACCCAGAGGTGACATGTGGCAAGACGCTCCTCGGGCCTCTCTCCTGGAGGCGCTCAGTCAGACCCAGTGTTGACATGTTTCAAGACGCTCCTCGGGGCGCGTCTTGCTTGGGCCTCTCTCCTGGATGTGCTCAGTCAGACCCAGTGTTGACATGTGGCAAGACGCTCCTCGGGGCGCGTCTTGCTGGGGCTTCTCTCATGGAGGGACTCAGTCAGACCCAGTGTTGACATGTGGCAAGATGCTCCTCGGGGCACGTCTTGCTTGGGCCTCTCTCCTGGAGGCGCACAGTCAGACCCAGAGGAGACATGTGTCAAGATGCTCCTCGGGGCGCGTCTTGCTTGGGCCTCTCTCCTGGAGGCGCTCAGTCAGACCGAGTGCTGACATGTGGCAAGACGCTCCTCCGGGCGCGTCTTGCTTGGGCCTCTCTTCTGGAGGCGCTCAGTCAGACCCAGTGTTCACATGTGGCAAGACGCTCCTCGGGGCGCTTCTTGCTTGGGCCTCTCTCCTGGAGGCGCTCAGTCAGACCGAGTGCTGACATGTGGCAAGACACTCCTCGGGGCGCATCTTGCTTGGGCTTCTCTCCTGGAGGCCCTCAGTCAGACCCAGTGTTGACATGTGGCAAGACGCTCCTCGGGGCGCGTCTTATTTGGGCCTCTCTCCTGGAGGCCCTCAGTCAGACCCAGTGTTGACATGTGGCAAGACGCTCCTCGGGGCGCGTCTTATTTGGGCCTCTCTCCTGGAGGCCCTCAGTCAGACTGAGTAGTGACATGTGGCAAGACGCTCCTCGGGGCGCGTCTTGCTTGGGCCTCTCTCCTGGAGGCGCTCAGTCAGACCCAGTGTTGACATGTGGCAAGACACTCCTCGGGGCGCGTCTTGCTTGGGCCTCTCTTATGGAGGCCCTCTGTCAGACCCATTGTTGACATGTGTCAAGACGCTCCTCGGGGCGCATCTTGCTTTGGCCTCTCTCCTGGAGGCGCTCAGTCAGACCGAGTGCTGACATGTGGCAAGAAGCTCCTCGGGGCGCGTCTTCTTTGGGCTTCTCTCCTGTAGGCCCTCAGTCAGACCCATTGTTGACATGTGGCAAGACGCTCCTCGGGGCGCGTATTGCTTGGGCCTCTCTCCTGGATGCCCTCTGTCAGACCCAGTGTTGACATGTGGCGAGACTCTCCTCGGGGCGCGTCTTGCTTGGGCTTCTCACATGGAGGCCCTCAGTCAGACCCAGTGTTAACATGTGTCAAGACGCTCCTCGGGGCGTGTCTTTCTTGGGCCTCTCTCCTGGAGGCGCTCAGTCAGACCCAGTGTTGACATTTGGCAAGATGCTCCTCGGGGCGCTTCTTGCTTGGGCTTCTCTCCTGGAGGCCCTCAATCAGACCCATTGTTGACATGTGGCAAGACGCTCCTCGGGGCACGTCTTGCTTGGGCCTCTCTCCTGGAGGCGCTCAGTCAGACCGAGTAGTGACATGTGACAAGACGCTCCTCGGGGCGCGTCTTGCTGGGGCTTCTCTCATGGAGGCACTCAGTCAGACCCAGTGTTGACATGTGGCAAGACGCTCCTCGGGGCGCGTGTTGCTTGGACCTCTCTCCAGGAGGCGCTCAGTCAGACCCAGTGTTGACATGTGTCAAGACGCTCCTCGGGCGTTTCTTGCTTGGGCCTCGCTCCTGGAGGCGCTCAGTCAGACCCAGTGTTGACATGTGACAAGACGCTCCTCGGGGCGCGTCTTGCTTGGGCCTCTCTCCTGGAGGCGCTCAGTCAGACCCAGAGGTCAAATGTGGCAAGACGCTACTCGGGCCTCTCTCCTGGAGGCGCTCAGTCAGACCCAGTGTTGACATGTGGCAAGACGCTCCTCGGGGCGCGTCTTGCTGGGGCTTCTCTCATGGAGGCACTCAGTCAGACCCAGTGTTGACATGTGGCAAGACGCTCCTCGGGGCACGTCTTGCTTGGGCCTCTCTCCTGGAGGCGCTCAGTCAGACCCAGAGGAGAAATGTGTCAAGACGCTCCTCGGGGCGCGTCTTGCTTGGGCCTCTTCCCTGGAGGCGCTCAGTCAGACCCAGTGTTGACATGTGGCAATACGCTCCTCGGGTTGCGTCTTGCTTGGGCCTCTCTCCTGGAGGCGCTCAGTCAGACCCAGTGTTGACATGTGGCAAGAAGCTCCTCGGGGCGCGTCTTGCTTGGGCCTCTCTCCTGGAGGTTCTCAGTCAGACCCAGTGTTGACAAGTGGCAAGATGCTCCTCGGGGCACGTCTTGCTGGGGCTTCTCTCATGGAGGCCCTCAGTCAGACCCAGTGTTGACATGTGGCAAGACGCTCCTCGGGGCACGTCTTGCTTGGGCCTCTCTCCTGGAGGCGCTCAGTCAGACCCAGAGGAGACATGTGTCAAGATGCTCCTCGGGGCGTGTCTTGCTTGGGCTTCTCTCCTGGAGGCGCTCAGAAAGACCCAGTGTTGACATGTGAAAAGACGCTCCTCGGGGCGCGTCTTGCTTGGGCCTCTCTCCTGGAGGCGCTCAGTCAGACCGAGTGCTGACATAAGGCAAGACGCTCCTCGGGGCGCGTCCTGCTTGGGCCTCTCTCCTGGAGGCGCTCAGTCAGACTGAGTAGTGACATGTGGCCTGACGCTCCTCGGGGCGCGTCTTGCTTGGGCCTCTCTCCTGGAGGCGCTCAGTCAGACCCAGTGGTGACATGTGGCAAGACACTCCTCGGGGCGCGTCTTGCTTGGGCCTCTCTCCTGGAGGCCCTCTGTCAGACCCAGTGTTGACATGTGTCAAGACGCTCCTCGGGGCGCGTCTTGCTTGGGCCTCTCTCCTGGAGGCGCTCAGTCAGACCCAGTGGTGACATGTGGCAAGACGCTCCTCGGGGCGCATCTTGCTTGGGCCTCTCTCCTGGAGGCGCTCAGTCAGACCGAGTGCTGACATAAGGCAAGACGCTCCTCGGGGCGCGTCTTGCTGGGGCCTCTCTCCTGGAGGCCCTCAGTCCGACCCAGTGTTGACATGTGTCAAGACGCTCCTCGGGCGTTTCTTGCTTGCGCCTCTCTCCTGGAGGCGCTCAGTCAGACCCAGAGGTGACATGTGGCAAGACGCTCCTCGGGCCTCTCTCCTGGAGGCGCTCAGTCAGACCCAGTGTTGACATGTTTCAAGACGCTCCTCGGGGCGCGTCTTGCTTGGGCCTCTCTCCTGGATGTGCTCAGTCAGACCCAGTGTTGACATGTGGCAAGACGCTCCTCGGGGCGCGTCTTGCTGGGGCTTCTCTCATGGAGGGACTCAGTCAGACCCAGTGTTGACATGTGGCAAGATGCTCCTCGGGGCACGTCTTGCTTGGGCCTCTCTCCTGGAGGCGCACAGTCAGACCCAGAGGAGACATGTGTCAAGATGCTCCTCGGGGCGCGTCTTGCTTGGGCCTCTCTCCTGGAGGCGCTCAGTCAGACCGAGTGCTGACATGTGGCAAGACGCTCCTCCGGGCGCGTCTTGCTTGGGCCTCTCTTCTGGAGGCGCTCAGTCAGACCCAGTGTTCACATGTGGCAAGACGCTCCTCGGGGCGCTTCTTGCTTGGGCCTCTCTCCTGGAGGCGCTCAGTCAGACCGAGTGCTGACATGTGGCAAGACACTCCTCGGGGCGCATCTTGCTTGGGCTTCTCTCCTGGAGGCCCTCAGTCAGACCCAGTGTTGACATGTGGCAAGACGCTCCTCGGGGCGCGTCTTATTTGGGCCTCTCTCCTGGAGGCCCTCAGTCAGACCCAGTGTTGACATGTGGCAAGACGCTCCTCGGGGCGCGTCTTATTTGGGCCTCTCTCCTGGAGGCCCTCAGTCAGACTGAGTAGTGACATGTGGCAAGACGCTCCTCGGGGCGCGTCTTGCTTGGGCCTCTCTCCTGGAGGCGCTCAGTCAGACCCAGTGTTGACATGTGGCAAGACACTCCTCGGGGCGCGTCTTGCTTGGGCCTCTCTTATGGAGGCCCTCTGTCAGACCCATTGTTGACATGTGTCAAGACGCTCCTCGGGGCGCATCTTGCTTTGGCCTCTCTCCTGGAGGCGCTCAGTCAGACCGAGTGCTGACATGTGGCAAGAAGCTCCTCGGGGCGCGTCTTCTTTGGGCTTCTCTCCTGTAGGCCCTCAGTCAGACCCATTGTTGACATGTGGCAAGACGCTCCTCGGGGCGCGTATTGCTTGGGCCTCTCTCCTGGATGCCCTCTGTCAGACCCAGTGTTGACATGTGGCGAGACTCTCCTCGGGGCGCGTCTTGCTTGGGCTTCTCACATGGAGGCCCTCAGTCAGACCCAGTGTTAACATGTGTCAAGACGCTCCTCGGGGCGTGTCTTTCTTGGGCCTCTCTCCTGGAGGCGCTCAGTCAGACCCAGTGTTGACATTTGGCAAGATGCTCCTCGGGGCGCTTCTTGCTTGGGCTTCTCTCCTGGAGGCCCTCAATCAGACCCATTGTTGACATGTGGCAAGACGCTCCTCGGGGCACGTCTTGCTTGGGCCTCTCTCCTGGAGGCGCTCAGTCAGACCGAGTAGTGACATGTGACAAGACGCTCCTCGGGGCGCGTCTTGCTGGGGCTTCTCTCATGGAGGCACTCAGTCAGACCCAGTGTTGACATGTGGCAAGACGCTCCTCGGGGCGCGTGTTGCTTGGACCTCTCTCCAGGAGGCGCTCAGTCAGACCCAGTGTTGACATGTGTCAAGACGCTCCTCGGGCGTTTCTTGCTTGGGCCTCGCTCCTGGAGGCGCTCAGTCAGACCCAGTGTTGACATGTGACAAGACGCTCCTCGGGGCGCGTCTTGCTTGGGCCTCTCTCCTGGAGGCGCTCAGTCAGACCCAGAGGTCAAATGTGGCAAGACGCTACTCGGGCCTCTCTCCTGGAGGCGCTCAGTCAGACCCAGTGTTGACATGTGGCAAGACGCTCCTCGGGGCGCGTCTTGCTTGGGCCTCTCTCCTGGAGGTGCTCAGTCAGACCCAGTGTTGACATGTGGCAAGACGCTCCTCGGGGCGCGTCTTGCTGGGGCTTCTCTCATGGAGGCACTCAGTCAGACCCAGTGTTGACATGTGGCAAGACGCTCCTCGGGGCACGTCTTGCTTGGGCCTCTCTCCTGGAGGCGCTCAGTCAGACCCAGAGGAGAAATGTGTCAAGACGCTCCTCGGGGCGCGTCTTGCTTGGGCCTCTTCCCTGGAGGCGCTCAGTCAGACCCAGTGTTGACATGTGGCAATACGCTCCTCGGGTTGCGTCTTGCTTGGGCCTCTCTCCTGGAGGCGCTCAGTCAGACCCAGTGTTGACATGTGGCAAGAAGCTCCTCGGGGCGCGTCTTGCTTGGGCCTCTCTCCTGGAGGTTCTCAGTCAGACCCAGTGTTGACAAGTGGCAAGATGCTCCTCGGGGCACGTCTTGCTGGGGCTTCTCTCATGGAGGCCCTCAGTCAGACCCAGTGTTGACATGTGGCAAGACGCTCCTCGGGGCACGTCTTGCTTGGGCCTCTCTCCTGGAGGCGCTCAGTCAGACCCAGAGGAGACATGTGTCAAGATGCTCCTCGGGGCGTGTCTTGCTTGGGCCTCTCTCCTGGAGGCGCTCAGTCAGACCGAGTGCTGACATGTGGCAAGACGCTCCTCGGGGCGCGTCTTGCTTGGGCCTCTCTCCTGGAGGCGCTCAGTCAGACCCAGTGTTGACATGTGGCAAGACGCTCCTCGGGGCGCGTCTTGCTTGGGCCTCTCTCCTGGAGGTTCTCAGTCAGACCCAGTGTTGACAAGTGGCAAGATGCTCCTCGGGGCACGTCTTGCTGGGGCTTCTCTCATGGAGGCCCTCAGTCAGACCCAGTGTTGACATGTGGCAAGACGCTCCTCGGGGCACGTCTTGCTTGGGCCTCTCTACTGGAGGCGCTCAGTCAGACCCAGAGGAGATATGTGTCAAGATGCTCCTCGGGGCGCGTCTTGCTTGGGCCTCTCTCCTGGAGGCGCTCAGTCAGACCGAGTGCTGACATGTGGCAAGACGCTCCTCCGGGCGCGTCTTGCTTGGGCCTCTCTCCTGGAGGCGCTCAGTCAGACCCAGTGTTCACATGTGGCAAGACGCTCCTCGGGGCGCGTCTTGCTTGGGCCTCTCTCCTGGAGGCGCTCAGTCAGACCCAGTGTTGACATGTGGCAAGACGCTCCTCGGGCAACGTCTTGCTTGGGCCTCTCTCCTGGAGGCGCTCAGTCAGACCGAGTGCTGACATGTGGCAAGACGCTCCTCGGGGCGCGTCTTGCTTGGGCTTCTCTCCTGGAGGCCCTCAGTCAGACCCATTGTTGACATGTGGCAAGACTCTCCTCGGGGCGCGTCTTGCTTGGGCTTCTCTCATGGAGGCCCTCAGTCAGACCCAGTGTTGACATGTGGCAAGACGCTCCTCGGGGCACGTCTTGCTTGGGCCTCTCTCCTGGAGGTGCTCAGTCAGACCGAGTAGTGACATGTGACAAGACGCTCCGCGGGGCGCGTCCTGCTTGGGCCTCTCTCCTGGAGGCGCTCAGTCAGACCCAGTGTTGACATGTGGCAAGACGCTCCTCGGGGCCCGTCTTGCTTGGGCCTCTCTCCTGGAGGTTCTCAGTCAGACCCAGTGTTGACATGTGGCAAGATGCTCCTCGGGGTGCGTCTTGCTGGGGCTTCTCTCATGGAGACACTCAGTCAGACCGAGTGTTGACATGTGGCAAGACGCTCCTCGGGGCACGTCTTGCTTGGGCCTCTCTCCTGGAGGCGCTCAGTGAGACCCAGAGGAGACATGTGTCAAGATGCTCCTCGGGGCGCGTCTTGCTTGGGCCTCTCTCCTGGAGGCGCTCAGTCAGACCCAGTGTTGACATGTGGCAAGACGCTCCTCGGGGCACGTCTTGCTTGGGCCTCTCTCCTGGAGGCACTCAGTCAGACCGAGTGCTGACATGTGGCAAGACGATCCTCGGGGCGCGTCTTGCTGGGGCTTCTCTCCTGGAGGCCCTCAGTCAGACCCATTGTTGACATGTGGCAAGACGCTCCTCGGGGCGCGTCTTGCTTGGGCCTCTCTCCAGAAGGCCCTCAATCGGACCCAGTGTTGACACGTGGCAAGACGCTCCTCGGGGCGCTTCATGCTTGGGCCTCTCTCCTGGAGGCGCTCAGTCAGACCCAGTGGTGACATGTGGCAAGACGCTCCTCGGGGCGCGTATTGCTTGGGCCTCTCTCCTGGATGCCCTCTGTCAGACCCAGTGTTGACATGTGGCAAGACTCTCCTCGGGGCGCGTCTTGCTTGGGCTTCTCTCATGGAGGCCCTCAGTCAGACCCAGTGTTGACATGTGGCAAGACGCTCCTCGGGGCACGTCTTGGTTGGGCCTCTCTCCTGGAGGCGCTCAGTCAGACCGAGTAGTGACATGTGACAAGACGCTCCTCGGGGCGCGTCTTGCTTGGGCCTCTCTCCTGGAGGCGCTCAGTCATACCCAGTGTTGACATGTGGCAAGACACTCCTCGGGGCGAGTCTTGCTTGGGCCTCTCTCATGGAGGCCCTCTGTCAGACCTAGTGTTGACATGTGTCAAGACGCTCCTCGGGGCGCGTCTTGTTTTGGCCTCTCTCCTGTAGGCGCTCAGTCAGACCGAGTGCTGAGTACTGTGGCAAGAAGCTCCTCGGGGCGCGTCTTGCTTGGGCTTCTCTCCTGGAGGCCCTCAGTAAGACCCATTGTTGACATGTGGCAAGACGCTCCTCGGGGCGCGTCTTGCTTGGGCCTCTCTCCTGGAGGCGCTCAGTCAGACTGAGTAGTGACATGTGGCCTGACGCTCCTCGGGGCGCGTGTTGCTTGGGCCTCTCTCCTGGAGGCGCTCAGTCAGACCAAGTGTTGTGCTTCGTGCAACATAATTCTGGGTGCCATTTACAAACCATAAGTGCTAATGACTCCATTCCTTTTTGTGGTTGTAGGGGCTGTTGATTGGAGTACACTAAAACAAACCTGACCTCTCTAGGACATTCAGAAGCCAAGTTATAATCCCACAAAGGTGTAACTGGACTACTTCTTTAAAGTGACACCAGGCCCGGTGACCTTTGGGACATGGTTTGACCCCCTATGGGAATGTGAGATCATCATGAAACGTTCAGATCACTTACAACTCAATAGATTCTACTTTCTTGTAATGTTTCAGCCTGATTGGACCTTGTTTTCACACAAATGGACCCAGAATGATGTGAAATTGTGCTTCGTGCAACATAATTCTGGGTGCCATTTACAAACCATAAGGCTAATGACTCCATTCCTTTTGTGGTTGTAGGGGCTGTTGATTGGAGTACACTAAAACAAACCTGATCTCTCTAGGACATTCAGAAGCCAAGTTATAAGCCCACAAATGTGTAACTGGACTACTTCTTTAAATTGACACCAGATCCGGTGACCTTTGGGACATGGTTTGATCCCCTTAGGAAAGCGCTATCATCATGAAACGTTCAGATCACTTACAACTAAATAGATTCTACCTTCCTGTGACGTTTCAGCCTGACTGGACCTTGTTTTCACACAAATGAACCCAGAATGATGTGAAATTGTGCTTCGTGCAACATAATTCTGGGTGCCATTTACAAACCATAAATGCTAATAACTCCATTCCTTTTTGTGGTTGTAGGGGCTGTTGATTGGAGAACATTAAAACAAACCTGATCTCTCTAGGACATTCAGAAGCCATGTTATAAGACCACAAATGTGTAACTGGACTACTTCTTTAAAGTGACACCAGGCCCGGTGACCTTTGGGACATGGTTTTACCCCCTATGGGAATGTGAGATCATCATGAAACGTTCAGATCACTTACAACTCAATAGATTCTACCTTCTTGTAATGTTTCAGCCTGATTGGACCTTGTTTTCACACAAATGGACCCAGAATGATGTGAAATTGTGCTTCGTGCAACATAATTCTGGGTGCCATTTACAAACCATAAGGCTAATGACTCCATTCCTTTTGTGGTTGTAGGGGCTGTTGATTGGAGTACACTAAAACAAACCTGATCTCTCTAGGACATTCAGAAGCCAAGTTATAAGCCCACAAATGTGTAACTGGACTACTTCTTTAAATTGACACCAGATCCGGTGACCTTTGGGACATGGTTTGATCCCCTTAGGAAAGCGCTATCATCATGAAACGTTCAGATCACTTACAACTAAATAGATTCTACCTTCCTGTAACGTTTCAGCCTGATTGGACCTTGTTTTCACAAAAATGAACCCAGAAATATGTGAAATTGTGCTTCGTACAACATAATTCTGGGTGCCATTTACAAACCATAAATGCTAATGACTCCATTCCTTTTTGTGGTTGTAGGGGCTGTTGATTGGAGAACATTAAAACAAACCTGATCTCTCTAGGACATTCAGAAGCCATGTTATAAGCCCACAAATGTGTAACTGGACTACTTCTTTAAATTGACACCAGATCCGGTGACCTTTGGGACATGGTTTGACCCCCTTAGGAAAGTGCTATCATCATGAAACGTTCAGATCACTTACAACTCAATAGATTCTACCTTCTTGTAAGTGTTGACATGTGGCAAGACGTTCCTCGGGGCGCGTCTTGCTTGGACCTCTCTCCTGGAGGTGCTCAGTCAGACCCAGTGTTGACATGTGGCAAGACGCTCATCGGGGCGCGTCTTGCTGGGGCTTCTCCCATGGAGGCACTCAGTCAGACCCAGTGTTGACATGTGGCAAGATGCTCCTCGGGGCACGTCTTGCTTGGGCCTCTCTCCTGGAGGCGCTCAGTCAGACCCAGAGGAGACATGTGTCAAGACGGTCCTCGGGGTGCGTCTTGCTTGGGCCTCTCTCCTGGAGGCGCTCAGTCAGACCGAGTGCTGACATGTGGCAAGACGCTCCTCCGGGCGCGTCTTGCTTGGGCCTCTCTCCAGGAGGCGCTCAGTCAGACCCAGTGTTCACATGTGGCAAGACGCTCCTCGGGGCGCGTCTTGCTTGGGCCTCTCTCCTGGGGGCGCTCAGTCAGACCCAGTGCTGACATGTGGAAAGACTCTCCTCGGGGCGCGTCTTGCTTGGGCTTCTCTCCTGGAGGCGCTCAGAAAGACCCAGTGTTGACATGTGACAAGACGCTCCTCGGGGCGCGTCTTGCTTGGGCCTCTCTCCTGGAGGCGCTCAGTCAGAACCAGTGGTGACATGTGGCAAGACACTCCTCGGGGCGCGTCTTGCTTGGGCCTCTCTCCTGGAGGCCCTCTGTCAGACCCAGTGTTGGCATGTGGCAAGACGCTCCTCAGGGCGCGTCTTGGTTGGGTCTCTCTCCTGGAGGCGCTCAGTCAGACCCAGTGGTGACATGTGGCAAGACGCTCCTCGGAGCGTGTATTGCTTGGGCCTCTCTCCTGGAGGCCCTCTGTCAGACCCAGTGTTGGCATGTGGCAAGACGCTCCTCAGGGCGCGTCTTGGTTGGGTCTCTCTCCTGGAGGCGCTCAGTCAGACCCAGTGGTGACATGTGGCAAGACTCTCCTCGGGGCACGTCTTGCTTGGGCCTCTCTCCTGGAGGCGCTCAAACAGACCGAGTAGTGACATGTGGCAAGACGCTCCTCGGGCGCGTCTTGCTGGGGCTTCTCTCATGGAGGCACTCAGTCAGACCCAGTGTTGACATGTGGCAAGACGCTCCTCGGGGCGCATCTTGCTTGGACCTCTCTCCCTGAGGCGCTCAGTCAGACCGAGTAGTGACATGTGGCAAGACGCTCCTCGGGGCGCGTCTTGCTTGGGCCTCTCTCCTGGAGGCCCTCTTTCAGACTGAGTAGTGACATGTGGCCTGACGCTCCTTGGGGCGCGTCTTGCTTGGGCCTCTCTCCTGGAGGCGCTCAGTCAGACCCAGTGGTGACATGTGGCAAGGCACTCCTCGGGGCGCGTCTTGCTTGGGCTTCTCTCCTGGAGGCCCTCAGTCAGACCCATTGTTGACATGTGGCAAGACGCTCCTCGGGACACGTCTTGCTTGGGCCTCTCTCCTGGATTCGCTCAGTCAGACCGAGTAGTGACATGTGGCAAGACGCTCCTCGGGGCGTGTCTTGCTTGGGCCTCTCTCCTGGAGGCGCTCAGTCAGACCGAGTGCTGACATAAGGCAAGACGCTCCTCGGGGCGCGTCTTGCTGGGGCCTCTCTCCTGGAGGTGCTCTATCAGATCCAGTGGTGACACGTGGCAAGACGCTCCTCGGGGCGCGTCTTGCTTGGGCCTCTCTCCTGGAGGAGCTCAGTCAGACCCATTGTTGACATGTGGCAAGACGCTCCTCGGGGCGCGTCTTGCTTGGGTCTCTCTCCAGAAGGCCCTCAATCAGACCCAGTGTTGACACGTGTCAAGACGCTCCTCGGGGCGCGTCTTGCTTGGGCTTCTCTCCTGGAGGCCCTCAGTCAGACCCATTGTTGACATGTGGCAAGACGCTCCTCGGGGCGCGTCTTATTTGGACCTCTCTCCTAGAGGCCCTCAGTCAGACCCAGTGTTGACATGTGGCAAGACGCTCCTCGGGGCGCGTCTTGCTTGGGCTTCTCTCCTGGAGGCCCTCAGTCAGACCCATTGTTGACATGTGGCAAGACGCTCCTCGGGGCACGTCTTGCTTGGGCCTCTCTCCTGGAGGCGCTCAGTCAGACCGAGTAGTGACATGTGGCAAGACGCTCCTCGGGGCGCGTCTTGCTTGGACCTTTCTCCTGGAGGCGCTCAGTTAGACCGAGTAGTGACATGTGTCAAGACGCTCCTCGGGGCGCGTCTTGCTTGGGCCTCTCTCCTGGAGGCGCTCAGTCAGACCGAGTGCTGACATGTGGCAAGAAGCTCCTCGGGGCGCGTCTTGCTTGGGCTTCTCTCCTGGAGGCCCTCAGTCAGACCCATTGTTGACATGTGGCAAGACGCTCCTCGGGGCGCGTCTTGCTTGGGCCTCTCTCCAGAAGGCCCTCAATCAGACCCAGTGTTGACACGTGGCAAGACGCTCCTCGGGGCGCGTCTTGCTTGGGCCTCTCTCCTGGAGGCGCTCAGTCAGACCCAGTGGTGACATGTGGCAAAACGCTCCTCGGGGCGCGTATTGCTCTGGCCTCTCTCCTGGATGCCCTCTGTCAGACCCAGTGTTGACATGTGGCAAGACTCTCCCCGGGGCGCGTCTTGCTTGGGCTTCTCTCATGGAGGCCCTCAGTCAGACCCAGTGTTGACATGTGTCAAGAAGCTCCTCGGGGCGTGTCTTGCTTGGGCCTCTCTCCTGGAGGCGCTCAGTCAGACCCAGTGTTGACATGTGGCAAGACGCTCCTCGGGGCACTTCTTGCTTGGGCTTCTCTCCTGAAGGCCCTCAGTCAGACCCATTGTTGACATGTGGCAAGACGCTCCTCGGGGCACGTCTTGCTTGGGCCTCTCTCCTGGAGGCGCTCAGTCAGACCGAGTAGTGACATGTGACAAGACGCTCCTCGGGGCGCGTCTTGCTTGGGCCTCTCTCCTGGAGGCGCTTAGTCAGACCCAGTGTTGACATGTGGCAAGACGCTCCTCGGGGCGCGTCTTGCTTGGGCCTCTCTCCTGGAGGTTCTCAGTCAGATCCAGTGTTGACATGTGGCAAGATGCTCCTCGGGGCGCGTCTTGCTGGGGCTTCTCTCATGGAGGCACTCAGTCAGACCCAGTGTTGACATGTGGCAAGACGCTCCTCGGGGCACGTCTTGCTTGGGCCTCTCTCCTGGAGGCGCTCAGTCAGACCCAGAGGAGACATGTGTCAAGATGCTCCTCGGGGCGCGTCTTGCTTGGGCCTCTCTCCTGGAGGCGCTCCGTCAGACCCAGTGTTGACATGTGGCAAGACGCTCCTCGGGGCACGTCTTGCTTGGGCCTCTCTCCTGGAGGCGCTCAGTCAGACCGAGTGCTGACATGTTGCAAGACGCTCCTCGGGGCGCGTCTTGCTTGGGCTTCTCTCCTGGAGGCCCTCAGTGAGACCCATTGTTGACATGTGGCAAGACGCTCCTCGGGGCGCGTCTCATTTGGGCCTCTCTCCTGGAGGCTCTCAGTCAGACCCAGTGTTGACATGTGGCAAGACGCTCCTCGGGGCGCATCTTGCTTGGGCTTCTCTCCTGTAGGCCCTCAGTAAGACCCATTGTTGACATGTGGCAAGACGCTCCTCGGGGCGCGTCTTGATTCGGCCTCTCTCCTGGAGGCCCTCTGTCAGACCCAGTGTTGACATGTGGCAAGACTTTCCTCCGGGCGCATCTTGCTTTGGCCTTTCTCCTGCAGACCCTCAGTAAGACCCATTGTTGACATGTGGCAAGACGCTCCTCGGGGCGCGTCTTGCTTGTGCCTTTCTCCAGAAGGCCCTCAATCAGACCCAGTGTTGACATGTGGCAAGACGCTCCTCGGGGCGCATCTTGCTTGGGCCTCTCTCCTGGAGGCGCTCAGTCAGACTGAGTAGTGACATGTGGCCTGACGCTCCTCGGGGCGCGTCTTGCTTGGGCCTCTCTCCTGGAGGCGCTCGGTCAGACCCAGTGTTGACATGTGGCAAGACGCTCCTCGGGGCACGTCTTGCTTGGGCCTCTCTCCTGGAGGCGCTCAGTCAGACCGAGTAGTGACATGTGGCAAGACGCTCCTCGGGGCGCGTCTTGCTTGGACCTCTCTCCTGGAGGTTCTCAGTCAGATCCAGTGTTGACATGTGGCAAGATGCTCCTCGGGGCGCGTCTTGCTGGGGCTTCTCTCATGGAGGCACTCAGTCAGACCCAGTGTTGACATGTGGCAAGACGCTCCTCGGGGCACGTCTTGCTTGGGCCTCTCTCCTGGAGGCGCTCAGTCAGACCCAGAGGAGACATGTGTCAAGATGCTCCTCGGGGCGCGTCTTGCTTGGGCCTCTCTCCTGGAGGCGCTCAGTCAGACCGAGTGCTGACATGTGGCAAGACGCTCCTCCGGGCGCGTCTTGCTTGGGCCTCTCTCCTGGAGGCGCTCAGTCAGACCCAGTGTTCACATGTGGCAAGAAGCTCCTCGGGGTGCGTCTTGCTTGGGCCTCTCTCCTGGAGGTGCTCCGTCAGACCCAGTGTTGACATGTGGCAAGACGCTCCTCGGGGCACGTCTTGCTTGGGCCTCTCTCCTGGAGGCGCTCAGTCAGACCCAGTGGTGACATGTGGCAAGGCACTCCTCGGGGCGCGTCTTGCTTGGGCTTCTCTCCTGGAGGCCCTCAGTCAGACCCATTGTTGACATGTGGCAAGACGCTCCTCGGGACACGTCTTGCTTGGGCCTCTCTCCTGGATTCGCTCAGTCAGACCGAGTAGTGACATGTGGCAAGACGCTCCTCGGGGCGTGTCTTGCTTGGGCCTCTCTCCTGGAGGCGCTCAGTCAGACCGAGTGCTGACATAAGGCAAGACGCTCCTCGGGGCGCGTCTTGCTGGGGCCTCTCTCCTGGAGGTGCTCTATCAGATCCAGTGGTGACACGTGGCAAGACGCTCCTCGGGGCGCGTCTTGCTTGGGCCTCTCTCCTGGAGGAGCTCAGTCAGACCCATTGTTGACATGTGGCAAGACGCTCCTCGGGGCGCGTCTTGCTTGGGTCTCTCTCCAGAAGGCCCTCAATCAGACCCAGTGTTGACACGTGTCAAGACGCTCCTCGGGGCGCGTCTTGCTTGGGCTTCTCTCCTGGAGGCCCTCAGTCAGACCCATTGTTGACATGTGGCAAGACGCTCCTCGGGGCGCGTCTTATTTGGACCTCTCTCCTAGAGGCCCTCAGTCAGACCCAGTGTTGACATGTGGCAAGACGCTCCTCGGGGCGCGTCTTGCTTGGGCTTCTCTCCTGGAGGCCCTCAGTCAGACCCATTGTTGACATGTGGCAAGACGCTCCTCGGGGCACGTCTTGCTTAAGCCTCTCTCCTGGAGGCGCTCAGTCAGACCGAGTAGTGACATGTGGCAAGACGCTCCTCGGGGCGCGTCTTGCTTGGACCTTTCTCCTGGAGGCGCTCAGTTAGACCGAGTAGTGACATGTGTCAAGACGCTCCTCGGGGCGCGTCTTGCTTGGGCCTCTCTCCTGGAGGCGCTCAGTCAGACCGAGTGCTGACATGTGGCAAGAAGCTCCTCGGGGCGCGTCTTGCTTGGGCTTCTCTCCTGGAGGCCCTCAGTCAGACCCATTGTTGACATGTGGCAAGACGCTCCTCGGGGCGCGTCTTGCTTGGGCCTCTCTCCAGAAGGCCCTCAATCAGACCCAGTGTTGACACGTGGCAAGACGCTCCTCGGGGCGCGTCTTGCTTGGGCCTCTCTCCTGGAGGCGCTCAGTCAGACCCAGTGGTGACATGTGGCAAAACGCTCCTCGGGGCGCGTATTGCTCTGGCCTCTCTCCTGGATGCCCTCTGTCAGACCCAGTGTTGACATGTGGCAAGACTCTCCCCGGGGCGCGTCTTGCTTGGGCTTCTCTCATGGAGGCCCTCAGTCAGACCCAGTGTTGACATGTGTCAAGAAGCTCCTCGGGGCGTGTCTTGCTTGGGCCTCTCTCCTGGAGGCGCTCAGTCAGACCCAGTGTTGACATGTGGCAAGACGCTCCTCGGGGCACTTCTTGCTTGGGCTTCTCTCCTGAAGGCCCTCAGTCAGACCCATTGTTGACATGTGGCAAGACGCTCCTCGGGGCACGTCTTGCTTGGGCCTCTCTCCTGGAGGCGCTCAGTCAGACCGAGTAGTGACATGTGACAAGACGCTCCTCGGGGCGCGTCTTGCTTGGGCCTCTCTCCTGGAGGCGCTTAGTCAGACCCAGTGTTGACATGTGGCAAGACGCTCCTCGGGGCGCGTCTTGCTTGGGCCTCTCTCCTGGAGGTTCTCAGTCAGATCCAGTGTTGACATGTGGCAAGATGCTCCTCGGGGCGCGTCTTGCTGGGGCTTCTCTCATGGAGGCACTCAGTCAGACCCAGTGTTGACATGTGGCAAGACGCTCCTCGGGGCACGTCTTGCTTGGGCCTCTCTCCTGGAGGCGCTCAGTCAGACCCAGAGGAGACATGTGTCAAGATGCTCCTCGGGGCCCGTCTTGCTTGGGCCTCTCTCCTGGAGGCGCTCAGTCAGACCGAGTGCTGACATGTGGCAAGACGCTCCTCCGGGCGCGTCTTGCTTGGGCCTCTCTCCTGGAGGCGCTCAGTCAGACCCAGTGTTCACATGTGGCAAGACGCTCCTCGGGGTGCGTCTTGCTTGGGCCTCTCTCCTGGAGGCGCTCCGTCAGACCCAGTGTTGACATGTGGCAAGACGCTCCTCGGGGCACGTCTTGCTTGGGCCTCTCTCCTGGAGGCGCTCAGTCAGACCGAGTGCTGACATGTTGCAAGACGCTCCTCGGGGCGCGTCTTGCTTGGGCTTCTCTCCTGGAGGCCCTCAGTCAGACCCATTGTTGACATGTGGCAAGACGCTCCTCGGGGCGCGTCTCATTTGGGCCTCTCTCCTGGAGGCTCTCAGTCAGACCCAGTGTTGACATGTGGCAAGACGCTCCTAGGGGCGCATCTTGCTTGGGCTTCTCTCCTGTAGGCCCTCAGTAAGACCCATTGTTGACATGTGGCAAGACGCTCCTCGGGGCGCGTCTTGATTCGGCCTCTCTCCTGGAGGCCCTCTGTCAGACCCAGTGTTGACATGTGGCAAGACTTTCCTCCGGGCGCATCTTGCTTTGGCCTTTCTCCTGCAGACCCTCAGTAAGACCCATTGTTGACATGTGGCAAGACGCTCCTCGGGGCGCGTCTTGCTTGTGCCTTTCTCCAGAAGGCCCTCAATCAGACCCAGTGTTGACATGTGGCAAGACGCTCCTCGGGGCGCATCTTGCTTGGGCCTCTCTCCTGGAGGCGCTCAGTCAGACTGAGTAGTGACATGTGGCCTGACGCTCCTCGGGGCGCGTCTTGCTTGGGCCTCTCTCCTGGAGGCGCTCGGTCAGACCCAGTGTTGACATGTGGCAAGACGCTCCTCAGGGCACGTCTTGCTTGGGCCTCTCTCCTGGAGGCGCTCAGTCAGACCGAGTAGTGACATGTGGCAAGACGCTCCTCGGGGCGCGTCTTGCTTGGACCTCTCTCCTGGAGGTTCTCAGTCAGATCCAGTGTTGACATGTGGCAAGATGCTCCTCGGGGCGCGTCTTGCTGGGGCTTCTCTCATGGAGGCACTCAGTCAGACCCAGTGTTGACATGTGGCAAGACGCTCCTCGGGGCACGTCTTGCTTGGGCCTCTCTCCTGGAGGCGCTCAGTCAGACCCAGAGGAGACATGTGTCAAGATGCTCCTCGGGGCGCGTCTTGCTTGGGCCTCTCTCCTGGAGGCGCTCAGTCAGACCGAGTGCTGACATGTGGCAAGACGCTCCTCCGGGCGCGTCTTGCTTGGGCTTCTCTCCTGAAGGCCCTCAGTCAGACCCATTGTTGACATGTGGCAAGACGCTCCTCGGGGCACGTCTTGCTTGGGCCTCTCTCCTGGAGGCGCTCAGTCAGACCGAGTAGTGACATGTGACAAGACGCTCCTCGGGGCGCGTCTTGCTTGGGCCTCTCTCCTGGAGGCGCTTAGTCAGACCCAGTGTTGACATGTGGCAAGACGCTCCTCGGGGCGCGTCTTGCTTGGGCCTCTCTCCTGGAGGTTCTCAGTCAGATCCAGTGTTGACATGTGGCAAGATGCTCCTCGGGGCGCGTCTTGCTGGGGCTTCTCTCATGGAGGCACTCAGTCAGACCCAGTGTTGACATGTGGCAAGACGCTCCTCGGGGCACGTCTTGCTTGGGCCTCTCTCCTGGAGGCGCTCAGTCAGACCCAGAGGAGACATGTGTCAAGATGCTCCTCGGGGCGCGTCTTGCTTGGGCCTCTCTCCTGGAGGCGCTCAGTCAGACCGAGTGCTGACATGTGGCAAGACGCTCCTCCGGGCGCGTCTTGCTTGGGCCTCTCTCCTGGAGGCGCTCAGTCAGACCCAGTGTTCACATGTGGCAAGACGCTCCTCGGGGTGCGTCTTGCTTGGGCCTCTCTCCTGGAGGCGCTCCGTCAGACCCAGTGTTGACATGTGGCAAGACGCTCCTCGGGGCACGTCTTGCTTGGGCCTCTCTCCTGGAGGCGCTCAGTCAGACCGAGTGCTGACATGTTGCAAGACGCTCCTCGGGGCGCGTCTTGCTTGGGCTTCTCTCCTGGAGGCCCTCAGTCAGACCCATTGTTGACATGTGGCAAGACGCTCCTCGGGGCGCGTCTCATTTGGGCCTCTCTCCTGGAGGCTCTCAGTCAGACCCAGTGTTGACATGTGGCAAGACGCTCCTCGGGGCGCATCTTGCTTGGGCTTCTCTCCTGTAGGCCCTCAGTAAGACCCATTGTTGACATGTGGCAAGACGCTCCTCGGGGCGCGTCTTGATTCGGCCTCTCTCCTGGAGGCCCTCTGTCAGACCCAGTGTTGACATGTGGCAAGACGCTCCTCGGGGCGCGTCTTGCTTGTGCCTTTCTCCAGAAGGCCCTCAATCAGACCCAGTGTTGACATGTGGCAAGACGCTCCTCGGGGCGCATCTTGCTTGGGCCTCTCTCCTGGAGGCGCTCAGTCAGACTGAGTAGTGACATGTGGCCTGACGCTCCTCGGGGCGCGTCTTGCTTGGGCCTCTCTCCTGGAGGCGCTCGGTCAGACCCAGTGTTGACATGTGGCAAGACGCTCCTCGGGGCACGTCTTGCTTGGGCCTCTCTCCTGGAGGCGCTCAGTCAGACCGAGTAGTGACATGTGGCAAGACGCTCCTCGGGGCGCGTCTTGCTTGGACCTCTCTCCTGGAGGTTCTCAGTCAGATCCAGTGTTGACATGTGGCAAGATGCTCCTCGGGGCGCGTCTTGCTGGGGCTTCTCTCATGGAGGCACTCAGTCAGACCCAGTGTTGACATGTGGCAAGACGCTCCTCGGGGCACGTCTTGCTTGGGCCTCTCTCCTGGAGGCGCTCAGTCAGACCCAGAGGAGACATGTGTCAAGATGCTCCTCGGGGCGCGTCTTGCTTGGGCCTCTCTCCTGGAGGCGCTCAGTCAGACCGAGTGCTGACATGTGGCAAGACGCTCCTCCGGGCGCGTCTTGCTTGGGCCTCTCTCCTGGAGGCGCTCAGTCAGACCCAGTGTTCACATGTGGCAAGAAGCTCCTCGGGGTGCGTCTTGCTTGGGCCTCTCTCCTGGAGGTGCTCCGTCAGACCCAGTGTTGACATGTGGCAAGACGCTCCTCGGGGCACGTCTTGCTTGGGCCTCTCTCCTGGAGGCGCTCAGTCAGACCGAGTGCTGACATGTTGCAAGACGCTCCTCGGGGCGCGTCTTGCTTGGGCTTCTCTCCTGGAGGCCCTCAGTCAGACCCATTGTTGACATGTGGCAAGACGCTCCTCGGGGCGCGTCTCTTTTGGGCCTCTCTCCTGGAGGCTCTCAGTCAGACCCAGTGTTGACATGTGGCAAGACGCTCCTCGGGGCGCATCTTGCTTGGGCTTCTCTCCTGTAGGCCCTCAGTCAGACCCATTGTTGACATGTGGCAAGACGCTCCTCGGGGCACGTCTTGCTTGGGCCTCTCTCCTGGAGGCGCTCAGTCAGACCGAGTAGTGACATGTGGCAAGACGCTCCTCGGTGCGTGTCATGCTTGGGCCTCTCTCCTGGAGGCGCTCAGTCAGACCGAGTGCTGACATAAGGCAAGACGCTCCTCGGGGCGCGTCTTGCTGGGGCCTCTCTCCTGGAGGTGTTCTATCAGACCCAGTGGTGACACGTGGCAAGACGCTCCTCGGGGCGCGTCTTGCTTGGGCCTCTCTCCTGGAGGAGCTCAGTCAGACCCAGTGGTGACACGTGGCAAGACGCTCCTCGGGGCGCATCTTGCTTGGGCCGCTCTCCTGGAGGCGCTAAGTCAGACCCAGTGTTGACATGTGGCAAGACGCTCCTCGGGGCGCGTCTTGCTTTGGCCTGTCTCCTGGAGGCGCTCAGTCAGACCGAGTGCTGACATGTGGCAAGACGCTCCTCCGGGCGCGTCTTGCTTGGGCCTCTCTCCTGGAGGCGCTCAGTCAGACCCAGTGTTCACATGTGGCAAGACGCTCCTCGGGGTGCGTCTTGCTTGGGCCTCTCTCCTGGAGGTGCTCCGTCAGACCCAGTGTTGACATGTGGCAAGACGCTCCTCGGGGCACGTCTTGCTTGGGCCTCTCTCCTGGAGGCGCTCAGTTAGACCGAGTGCTGACATGTTGCAAGACGCTCCTCGGGGCGCGTCTTGCTTGGGCTTCTCTCCTGGAGGCCCTCAGTCAGACCCATTGTTGACATGTGGCAAGACGCTCCTCGGGGCGCGTCTCATTTGGGCCTCTCTCCTGGAGGCTCTCAGTCAGACCCAGTGTTGACATGTGGCAAGACGCTCCTCGGGGCGCATCTTGCTTGGGCTTCTCTCCTGTAGGCCCTCAGTCAGACCCATTGTTGACATGTGGCAAGACGCTCCTCGGGGCACGTCTTGCTTGGGCCTCTCTCCTGGAGGCGCTCAGTCAGACCGAGTAGTGACATGTGGCAAGACGCTCCTCGGTGCGTGTCATGCTTGGGCCTCTCTCCTGGAGGCGCTCAGTCAGACCGAGTGCTGACATAAGGCAAGACGCTCCTCGGGGCGCGTCTTGCTGGGGCCTCTCTCCTGGAGGTGTTATATCAGACCCAGTGGTGACACGTGGCAAGACGCTCCTCGGGGCGCGTCTTGCTTGGGCCTCTCTCCTGGAGGAGCTCAGTCAGACCCAGTGGTGACACGTGGCAAGACGCTCCTCGGGGCGCATCTTGCTTGGGCCGCTCTCCTGGAGGCGCTAAGTCAGACCCAGTGTTGACATGTGGCAAGACGCTCCTCGGGGCGCGTCTTGCTTTGGCCTGTCTCCTGGAGGCGCTCAGTCAGACCGAGTGCTGACATGTGGCAAGACGCTCCTCCGGGCGCGTCTTGCTTGGGCCTCTCTCCTGGAGGCGCTCAGTCAGACCCAGTGTTCACATGTGGCAAGACGCTCCTCGGGGTGCGTCTTGCTTGGGCCTCTCTCCTGGAGGTGCTCCGTCAGACCCAGTGTTGACATGTGGCAAGACGCTCCTCGGGGCACGTCTTGCTTGGGCCTCTCTCCTGGAGGCGCTCAGTCAGACCGAGTGCTGACATGTTGCAAGACGCTCCTCGGGGCGCGTCTTGCTTGGGCTTCTCTCCTGGAGGCCCTCAGTCAGACCCATTGTTGACATGTGGCAAGACGCTCCTCGGGGCGCGTCTCATTTGGGCCTCTCTCCTGGAGGCTCTCAGTCAGACCCAGTGTTGACATGTGGCAAGACGCTCCTCGGGGCGCATCTTGCTTGGGCTTCTCTCCTGTAGGCCCTCAGTCAGACCCATTGTTGACATGTGGCAAGACGCTCCTCGGGGCACGTCTTGCTTGGGCCTCTCTCCTGGAGGCGCTCAGTCAGACCGAGTAGTGACATGTGGCAAGACGCTCCTCGGTGCGTGTCATGCTTGGGCCTCTCTCCTGGAGGCGCTCAGTCAGACCGAGTGCTGACATAAGGCAAGACGCTCCTCGGGGCGCGTCTTGCTGGGGCCTCTCTCCTGGAGGTGTTCTATCAGACCCAGTGGTGACACGTGGCAAGACGCTCCTCGGGGCGCGTCTTGCTTGGGCCTCTCTCCTGGAGGAGCTCAGTCAGACCCAGTGGTGACACGTGGCAAGACGCTCCTCGGGGCGCATCTTGCTTGGGCCGCTCTCCTGGAGGCGCTAAGTCAGACCCAGTGTTGACATGTGGCAAGACGCTCCTCGGGGCGCGTCTTGCTTTGGCCTCTCTCCTGGAGGCGCTCAGTCAGACCGAGTGCTGACATGTGGCAAGAAGCTCCTCGGGGCGCGTCTTGCTTGGGCTTTTCTCCTGGAGGCCCTCAGTCAGACCCATTGTTGACATGTGGAAAGACGCTCCTCGGGGCGCGTCTTGCTTGGGCCTCTCTCCAGAAGGCCCTCAATCATACCCAGTGTTGACACGTGGCAAGACGCTCCTCGGGGCGCGTCTTGCTTGGGCCTCTCTCCTGGAGGCGCTCAGTCAGACCCAGTGGTGACATGTGGCAAGACACTCCTCGGGGCGCGTCTTGCTTGGGCCTCTCTCCTGGAGGCCCTCTGTCAGACCCAGTGTTGACATGTGTCAAGACGTTCCACGGGGTGCGTCTTGCTTGGCCTTCTCTCCTGGAGGCCCTCAGTCAAACCCATTGTTGACATGTGGCAAGACGCTCCTCGGGGCGCGTCTTGCTTGGGCCTCTCTCCTGGAGGGGCTCAGTCAGACCGAGTGCTGACATGTGGCAAGACGCTCCTCGGGCCGCGTGTTGCTTGGGCTTCTTTCCTGGAGGCCCTCAGTCAGACCCATTGTTGACATGTGGCAAGACGTTCCTCGGTGCGCGTCTTGCTTGGGCCTCTCTCCTGGAGGCGCTCAGTCAGAACCAGAGGTGACATGTGGCAAGACGCTCCTCGGGGCGCGTCTTGCTTCGGCCTCTCTCCTGGAGGCCCTCTGTCAGACCCAGTGTTGACATGTGGCAAGACTTTCCTCCGGGCGCATCTTGCTTTGGCCTTTCTCCTGCAGACCCTCAGTAAGACCCATTGTTGACATGTGGCAAGACGCTCCTCGGGGCACGTCTTGCTTGTGCCTTTCTCCAGAAGGCCCTCAATCAGACCCAGTGTTGACATGTGGCAAGACGCTCCTCGGGGCGCATCTTGCTTGGGCCTCTCTCCTGGAGGCGCTCAGTCAGACTGAGTAGTGACATGTGGCCTGACGCTCCTCGGGGCGCGTCTTGCTTGGGCCTCTCTCCTGGAGGCGCTCGGTCAGACCCAGTGTTGACATGTGGCAAGACGCTCCTCGGGGCACGTCTTGCTTGGGCCTCTCTCCTGGAGGCGCTCAGTCAGACCGAGTAGTGACATGTGGCAAGACGCTCCTCGGGGCGCGTCTTGCTTGGACCTCTCTCCTGGAGGCGCTCAGTTAGACCGAGTAGTGACATGTCGCAAGACGCTCCTCGGGGCGCGTCTTGCTTGGGCCTCTCTCCTGGAGGCGCTCAGTCAGACCGAGTGCTGACATAAGGCAAGACGCTCCTCGGGGCGTGTCTTGCTGGGGCCTCTCTCCTGGAGGCGCTCAATCAGACCCAGTGGTGACACGTGGCAAGACGCTCCTCGGGGCGCGTCTTGCTTGGGCCTCTCTCCTGGAGGCGCTCAGTCAGAGCCAGTGGTGACACGTGGCAAGACGCTCCTCGGGGCGCATCTTGCTTGGGCCTCTCTCCTGGAGGCACTCAGTCAGACCCAGTGTTGACACGTGGCAAGACATTCCTCGGGGCGCGTCTTGCTTGGGCCTCTCTCCTGGAGGCGCTCAGTCAGACCCAGTGTTGACATGTGGCAAGACACTCCTCGGGGCGCGTCTTGCTTGGGCCTCTCTCATGGAGGCCCTCTGTCAGACCCAGTGTTGACATGTGTCAAGACGCTCCTCGGGGCGCGTCTTGCTTTGGCCTCTCTCCTGGAGGCCCTCTGTCAGACCCAGTGTTGACATGTGTCAAGACGCTCCCCAGGGCGCGTCTTGCTTGGGCTTCTCTCCTGGACGCCCTCAGTCATACCCATTGTTGACATGTGGCAAGACACTCCTCGGGGCGCGTCTTGCTTTGGCCTCTCTCCTGGAGGCGCTCAGTCAGACCGAGTGCTGACATGTGGCAAGACACTCCTCGGGCCGCGTGTTGCTTGGGCTTCTCTCCTAGAGGCCCTCAGTCAGACCCATTGTTGACATGTTGCAAGACGCTCCTCGAAGCGCGTCTTGCTTGGGCCTCTCTCCTGCAGGCGCTCAGTCAGACCGAGTGCTGACATGTGGAAAGACGCTCCTCGGGGCGCGTCTTGCTTGGGCTTCTCTCCTGGAGGCGCTCAGAAAGACCCAGTGTTGACATGTGACAAGACGCTCCTCGGGGCGCGTCTTGCTTGGGCCTCTCTCCTGGAGGCGCTCAGTCAGACCCAGTGGTGACATGTGGCAAGACACTCCTCGGGGCGCATCTTGCTTGGGCCTCTCTCCTGGAGGCCCTCTGTCAGACCCAGTGTTGGCATGTGGCAAGACATTCCTCAGGGCGCGTCTTGGTTGGGCTTCTCTCATGGAGGCCCTCAGTCAGACCCAGTGTTGACATGTGTCAAGACGCTCCTCGGGGGGTGTCTTGCTTGGGCCTCTCTCCTGGAGGCGCTCAGTCAGACCCAGTGTTGACATGTGGCAAGACGCTCCTCGGGGCGCGTCTTGCTTGGGCTACTCTCCTGGAGGCCCTCAGTCAGACCCATTGTTGACATGTGGCAAGACGCTCCTCGGGGCACGTCTTGCTTGGGCTTCTCTCCTGGAGGCGCTCAAACAGACCGAGTAGTGACATGTGGCAAGACGCTCCTCGGGGCGCGTCTTGCTGGGGCTTCTCTCATGGAGGCACTCAGTCAGACCCAGTGTTGACATGTGGCAAGACGCTCCTCGGGGCGCGTCTTGCTTGGACCTCTCTCCCTGAGGCGCTCAGTCAGACCGAGTAGTGACATGTGGCAAGACGCTCCTCGGGGCGCGTCTTGCTTGGAACTCTCTCCCTGAGGCGCTCTGTCAGACCCAGTGTTGACATTTGGCAAGACACTCCTCGGGGCGCGTCTTGCTTGGGCCTCTCTCATGGAGGCCCTCTGTCAGACCCAGTGTTGACATGTGTCAAGACGCTCCTCGGTGGAAGTCTTGCTTTGGCCTCTCTCCTGGAGGCGCTCAGTCATACCCATTGTTGACATGTGGCAAGAAGCTCCTCGGGGCGCGTCTTGCTTGGGCTTCTCTCCTGGAGGCCCTCAGTAAGAACCATTGTTGACATGTGGCAAGACGCTCCTCGGGACGCGTCTTGCTTGGGCCTCTCTCCAGAAGGCCCTCAATCAGACCCAGTGTTGACACGTGGCAAGACGCTCCTCGGGGCGTGTCTTGCTTGGGCCTCTCTCCTGGAGGCGCTCAGTCAGACCCAGTGGTGACACTAGCAAGACGCTCCTCGGGGCGCATCTTGCTTGGGCCTCTCTCCTGGAGGCGCTCAGTCAGACCCAGTGTTGACACGTGGCAAGACGCTCCTCGGGGCGCGTCTTGCTTGGGCCTCTCTCCTGGAGGCGCTCAGTCAGACCAAGTGTTGACATCTGGCAAGACACTCCTCCGGGCGCGTCTTGCTTGGGCCTCTCTCATGGACGCCCTCTGTCAGACCCAGTGTTGACATGTGTCAAGACGCTCCTCAGGGCGCATCTTGCTTTGGCCTCTCTCCTGGAGGCCCTCAGTCATACCCATTGTTGACATGTGGCAAGACGCTCCTCGGGGCGCGTCTTGCTTTGGCCTCTCTCCTGGAGGCGCTCAGTCAGACCGAGTGCTGACATGTGGCAAGACGCTCCTCGGGCCGCTTGTTGCTTGGGCTTCTCTCCTGGAGGCCCTCAGTCAGACCCATTGTTGACATGTTGCAAGACGCTCCTTTGGGCGCGTCTTGCTTGGGCCTCTCTCCTGGAGGCGCTCAGTAAGACCCAGTGTTGACATGTGACAAGACGCTCCTCGGGGCGCGTCTTGCTTGGGCCTCTCTCCTGGAGGCGCTCAGTCAGACCCAGTGGTGACATGTGGCAAGACACTCCTCGGGGCGCGTCTTGGTTGGGCCTCTCTCCTGGAGGCCCTCTGTCAGACCCAGTGTTGGCATGTGGCAAGACGCTCCTCAGGGCGCGTCTTGGTTGGGCCTCTCTCCTGGAGGTGCTCAGTCAGACCCAGCAAGACGCGCCCCGAGGAGCGTCTTTCCACATGTCAGCACTCGGTCTGACAGAGCGCCTGCAGGAGAGAGGCCCAAGCAAGACGCGCCCAAAGGAGCGTCTTGCAACATGTCAACAATGGGTCTGACTGAGGGCCTCCAGGAGAGAAGCCCAAGCAACACGCGGCCCGAGGAGCGTCTTGCCACATGTCAGCACTCGGTCTGACTGAGCGCCTCCAGGAGAGAGGCCAAAGCAAGACGCGCCCCGAGGAGTGTCTTGCCACATGTCAACTATGGGTATGACTGAGGGCGTCCAGGAGAGAAGCCCAAGCAAGACGCGCCCCAAGGAGCGTCTTGACACATGTCAACACTGGGTCTGACAGAGGGCCTCCAGGAGAGAGGCCAAAGCAAGACGCGCCCCGAAGAGCGTCTTGACACATGTCAACACTGGGTCTGACAGAGGGCCTCCATGAGAGAGGCCCAAGCAAGACGCGCCCCGAGGAGTGTCTTGCCACATGTCAACACTGGGTCTGACTGAGCGCCTCCAGGAGAGAGGCCAGAGCAAGACGCGCCCCGAGGAATGTCTTGCCACGTGTCAACACTGGGTCTGACTGAGTGCCTCCAGGAGAGAGGCCCAAGCAAGATGCGCCCCGAGGAGCGTCTTGCCACGTGTCACCACTGGCTCTGACTGAGCGCCTCCAGGAGAGAGGCCCAAGCAAGACGCGCCCCGAGGAGCGTCTTGCCACGTGTCACCACTGGGTCTGATTGAGCGCCTCCAGGAGAGAGGCCCCAGCAAGACACGCCCCGAGGAGCGTCTTGCCTTATGTCAGCACTCGGTCTGACTGAGCGCCTCCAGGAGAGAGGCCCAAGCAAGACGCGCCCCGAGGAGCGTCTTGCGACATGTCACTACTCGGTCTAACTGAGCGCCTCCAGGAGAGAGGTCCAAGCAAGACGCGCCCCGAGGAGCGTCTTGCCACATGTCACTACTCGGTCTGACTGAGCGCCTCCAGGAGAGAGGCCCAAGCAAGACGTGCCCCGAGGAGCGTCTTGCCACATGTCAACACTGGGTCTGACTGAGCGCCTCCAGGAGAGAGGCCCAAGCAAGACGCGCCCCGAGGAGCGTCAGGCCACATGTCACTACTCAGTCTGACTGAGCGCCTCCAGGAGAGAGGCCCAAGCAAGATGCGCCCCGAGGAGCGTCTTGCCACATGTCAACACTGGGTCTGATTGAGGGCCTTCTGGAGAAAGGCACAAGCAAGACGCGCCCCGAGGAGCGTCTTGCCACATGTCAACAATGGGTCTTACTGAGGGTCTGCAGGAGAGAGGCCAAAGCAAGATGCGCCCGGAGGAGCGTCTTGCCACATGTCAAAACTGGGTCTGACAGAGGGCCTCCAGGAGAGAGGCCGAATCAAGACGCGCCCCATGGAGCGTCTTGCCACATGTCACCTCTGGTTCTGACTGAGCGCCTCCAGGAGAGAGGCCCAAGCAAGACGCGCCCCGAGGAGCGTCTTGCCACATGTCAACAATGGGTCTGACTTAGGGCCTCCAGGAAAGAAGCCCAAGCAATACGCGCCCCGAGGAGCGTCTTGCGACATGTCACTACTCGGTCTGATTGAGCGCCTCCAGGAGAGAGGCCCCAGCAAGACACGCCCCGAGGAGCGTCTTGCCTTATGTCAGCACTCGGTCTGACTGAGCGCCTCCAGGAGAGAGGCCCAAATAAGACGCGCCCCGAGGAGCGTCTTGCCACATGTCACTACTCGGTCTGACTGAGCGCCTCCAGGAGAGAGGCCCAAGCAAGACGTGCCCCGAGGAGCGTCTTGCCACATGTCAACACTGGGTCTGACTGAGCGCCTCCAGGAGAGAGGCCCAAGCAAGACGCGCCCCGAGGAGCGTCAGGCAACATGTCACTACTCAGTCTGACTGAGCGCCTCCAGGAGAGAGGCCCAAGCAAGATGCGCCCCGAGAAGCGTCTTGCCACATGTCAACAATGGGTCTTACTGAGGGTCTGCAGGAGAGAGGCCAAAGCAAGATGCGCCCGGAGGAGCGTCTTGCCACATGTCAACACTGGGTCTGACAGAGGGCCTCCAGGAGAGAGGCCGAAGCAAGACGCGCCCCGAGGTGCGTCTTGCCACATATCACCTCTGGTTCTGACTGAGCGCCTCCAGGAGAGAGGCCCAAGCAAGACGCGCCCCGAGGAGCGTCTTGCCACATGTCAACAATGGGTCTGACTGAGGGCCTCCAGGAAAGAAGCCCAAGCAATACGCGCCCCGAGGAGCGTCTTGCCACATGTCACCACTGGGTCTGACTGAGCGCCTCCAGGAGAGAGGCCCAAGCAAGACGCGCCCCGAGGAGCGTCTTGCCACGTGTCAACACTGGGTCTGACTGAGGGCCTCCAGGAGAGAAGCCCAAGCAAGACGCGCCCCGAGGAGCTTCTTGCCACATGTCAGCACTCGGTCTGACTGAGCGCCTCCAGGAGAGAGGCCGAAGCAAGACGCGCCCCGAGGAGCGTCTTGACAAATGTCAACACTGGGTCTGACAGAGGGTCTCCATGAGAGAGGCCCAAGCAAGACGCGCCCCGAGGAGTGTCTTGCCACATGTCAACACTGGGTCTGACTGAGCGCCTCCAGGAGAGAGGCCCAAGCAAGATGCGCCCCGAGGAGCGTCTTGCCACGTGTCACCACTGGGTCTGACTGAGCTCCCCCAGTTGAGAGGCCCAAGCAAGACGCGCCCCGAGGAGCGTCTTGCCTTATGTCAGCACTCGGTCTGACTGAGCGCCTCCAGGAGAGAGGCCCAAACAAGACGCGCCCCGAGGAGCGTCTTGCCACATGTCACTACTCGGTCTAACTGAGCGCCTCCAGGAGAAAGGTCCAAGCAAGACGCGCCCCGAGGAGCGTCTTGCCACATGTCACTACTCGGTTTGACTGAGCGCCTCCAGGAGAGAGGCCCAAGCAAGACGTGCCCCGAGGAGCGTCTTGCCACATGTCAACAATGGGTCTGACTGAGGGCCTCCAGGAGAGAAGCCCAAGCAAGACGCGCCCCGAGGAGCGTCTTGCCACATGTCAACACTGGGTCTGACTGAGGGCCTCTAGGAGAGAGGTCCAAATAAGACGCGCCCCGAGGAGCATCTTGCCACATGTCAACAATGGGTCTGACTGAGGGCCTCCAGGAGAGAAGCCCAAGCAAGACGCGCCCCGAGGAGCGTCTTGCCACATGTCAGCACTCGGTCTGACTGAGCGCCTCCAGGAGAGAGGCCCAAGCAAGACGCGCCCCGAGGATTGTCTTGCCACATGTCAACAATGGGTCTGACTGAGGGCCTCCAGGAGAGAAGCCCAAGCAAGACGCGCCCCGAGGAGCTTCTTGCCACATGTCAGCACTTGGTCTGACTGAGCGCCTCCAGGAGAGAGGCCCAAGCAAGACGCGCCCCGAGGAGCGTCTTGACACATGTCAACACTGGGTCTGACAGAGGGCCTCCATGAGAGAGGCCCAAGCAAGACGCGCCCCGAGGAGTGTCTTGCAACATGTCAACACTGGGTCTGACTGAGCGCCTCCACGAGAGAGGCCCAAGCAAGACGCGCCCCGAGGAGCGTCTTGCCACGTGTCAACACTGGGTCTGACTTAGCGCCTCCAGGAGAGAGGCCCAAGCAAGATGCGCCCCGAGGAGCGTCTTGCCACGTGTCACCACTGGGTCTGACTGAGCTCCTCCAGGAGAGAGGCCCAAGCAAGACGCGCCCCGAGGAGCATCTTGCCTTATGTCAGCACTCGGGCTGACTGAGCGCCTCCAGGAGAGAGGCCCAAGCAAGACGCACCCCGAGGAGCGTCTTGCCACATGTCACTACTCGGTCTAACTGAGCGCCTCCAGGAGAAAGGTCCAAGCAAGACGCGCCCCGAGGAGCGTCTTGCCACATGTCACTACTCGGTTTGACTGAGCGCCTCCAGGAGAGAGGCCCAAGCAAGACGTGCCCCGAGGAGCGTCTTGCCACATGTCAACAATGGGTCTGACTGAGGGCCTCCAGGAGAGAAGCCCAAGCAAGACGCGCCCCGAGGAGCGTCTTGCCACATGTCAACACTGGGTCTGACTGAGGGCCTCTAGGAGAGAGGTCCAAATAAGACGCGCCCCGAGGAGCGTCTTGCCACATGTCAACAATGGGTCTGACTGAGGGCCTCCAGGAGAGAAGCCCAAGCAAGACGCGCCCCGAGGAGCGTCTTGCCACATGTCAGCACTCGGTCTGACTGAGCGCCTCCAGGAGAGAGGCCCAAGCAAGACGCGCCCCGAGGAGCGTCTTGCCACATGTCAACACTGGGTCTGACTGAGGGCCTCTAGGAGAGAGGTCCAAATAAGACGCGCCCCGAGGAGCGTCTTGCCACATGTCAACACTGGGTCTGACTGAGCGCCTCCAGGAGAGAGGCCCAAGCAAGACGCGCCCCGAGGAGAGTCTTGCCACATGTGAACACTGGGTCTGACTGAGCGCCTCCAGGAGAGAGGCCCAAGCAAGACGCGCCCCGAGGAGCGTCTTGACACATGTCACTACTCGGTCTAACTGAGCGCCTCCAGGAGAAAGGTCCAAGCGCATACGCATGCACGGGTCGTTACGGTCCGTGTCACGGACCGGTGTGTTACAACCCGACTAACGAAACGTACCAGGTGATAACATTGCATCTGCCCATTACAGCGGAGCGAGCGTTTCGCCACACTCCCAAACCAAGGTTAATAGTTGTAGCGCACGCCCTTTCGGACCTCGGTGCACGCGAAACACTGGCGTAGCCTCACAACATCACGCTCGAGACAGCTCAAGCGTTACGCGAAACAAAGGACGTGTTCAAATCCATAGAGAATATACGGTCTTTAGCGTATGCGTATATAAGGAAGGTCGATGACATTTACAGACCCGGGGGCGTGGGCACCACAGTAGAACAACAAGGTGCTCTCAAGCGCACACAGATACTGGCCGCATTATCACTCGCGATGTCTGTCCTGACATGCCCGTTTCTGATTTCTATGTATATTAAATTATGACAAGAGCTACGGTGGTTACGATTACACTCTGACCACGTGCCTTAGTTTCTGCTAGTGACCTATAAATACATTTGACCACTTGCTCTCACTGCCATTAAAGCGGCTGTACCCGCACGTACAACACCCAAGAAAAAAAAAGCTCTCGCTGTTTGTACTGGGTGTACTCTCAGTAGTCGCAGTTGCTCAGGCCATGATGGTACGCTCACATAACGCCTCTGAGATACGTCCCATCACACCACCTCCTAGACTACTCGCGAAGGAGTATTCAACACCCCCTTTGTACGAAGACAACCATTATAACGAGCACAGCACAACGCTTGCCGCACGCGAAGACAACATGCAGGAGACAACGCTACCACCTGTTGTGAGAACAACGGATTCGAGTGACAACGATCGCGACTATGACGAGCACATTACAACACCCTTTGTGCACGAAGACCAGGTGCAGGAGACAACGCTACCACCTGTCGTGAGAAACAAGAGTTTGGTTAACAATGATCATCGTCGTGTCCCATTGTAAACGGGCGCGCCATTGCAAACATCGTACATGTGTGTTAACCCACCTGTATGCGACAGACTTTGTGTGTTGCATGACATCGAGATGTATTGACGTCTGTGTCAATACAGGACTCTCTATAAGCCGGGAGCTGGACGCTAACGACCCGTGCATGCGCCACACAAAAGGTATCGTACATGTGTTAACCCACCTGTATGCGACAGACTTTGTGTGTTGCATGACATCGAGATGTATTGACGTCTGTGTCAATACAGGACTCTCTAAGCTGGGAGCTGGACGCTAACGACCCGTGCATGCGCCACACAAAAGGTAACTCGACTAACTACAAAACAAATATTGTGATGTAGAAAGTTGGCTCGACTGTTTGAATCAGCTGCAGCTGCGGTTTACTCACGAAGTGAATCGCACGCTTGTTAGAAGTACATTCGGAGCACTTAAAAAATACATCACTCTCATCGAGTTCTGTCTCAGCGTTCACCGGCTGATGGGCAAGAGCGTGACATGGGATCGCCAGGAACTTACTTAAGGACTATCATCTCATTTGGCATTTACTCACGGACCCAAGAAACCAGTTCCGAAAAATGGTCAAGAATTATAACTTGTCTAATAGCAACTGGAAGATATGTTGCGTCATAAGCCTCTGATGGTTCACAAGGTGCACGGTCCACTCAAAATCCTAATGCTGTATTTGTAGTACATACACTAAGTCTTCTCTGTTGATGTCAGACTAGAGTTTTATTAGAGTTTTACTTTGCAACAATGGGATTCGAGCAATTGATGTGTATATTTTTAATAGCCTATTCCTAGGCTGAATGTATGACATGGCTCTTATGTATCATTATGTATCGTTTCCATTAAGTACTAATTTAAATAAAGTCCCTCTGTCCTCAGTGCTAGGTTGTGGGTTTAATACACATTATTATGATCAACCTGTTGAATAGTATAATAACAATATTCCTGTAAAAGTCATTTAGTAATGAACAACCTCAGTTCTGTGAAAGAACATCATGTCTCTGATGTGTACACTGCAGGCCTGACCAGGGTTTGCACGCAAGGGCCTGTGTGTGTGTGTGTGTGTGTGTGTGTGTGTGTGTGTGTGTGTGTGTGTGTGTGTGTGTGTGTGTGTGTGTGTGTGTGTGAAACAAATAAAGATAAATATAGCTAGTGCGGCCACGAGCGGTCGTGCAGGGTAGAGGCTGCGCGAAAACGCCTCTAAAACAAGCGCGTGCCCACGCCCGATCCGTGGAAGCACGTAGAACTAGCAAACATACTAGCAGAAATCAACGATCGCACACGGGTCATTGAGTGTGTACAGGGTTCGTCTGCGTGTGTGGCATTGGGCAATCTAGCGGCAACCGAGTGGCCTGAAGGTGGAACCGGCCAACCCGTCGCCCTCACCATCGTTGCGCTTCGAGATGAACTATTGCTAAAGATGATCGTCCTCGTCAACCACGGCGCTACCAGAGTTACCACGACATGCGCCTTAAAAGCGTTCTCATTTGGGTCAGCGCCACCAGAATTGAATCGGCAAGTCAGCGGATATTACACAACTCGTAACGAAGACCCTCTCCGCGACGTCGCGGCCAGTGTGCGCAGTGTACAGCAAATGACAAACGATGTTGCGAGCGATATATCGGAAAAACTTTGCACTGACTCGACGGTCGCCACTGCAGGTTGTGTGAGTCTCGCGCAACGTGCCATATCAAACGTGCGCAAGCTAGTGACAGGCAACTTCACCAGATCCGTAGATTCTTCATACGCTTGGATACGAATGAAAGTATCGAGAGATAACACCGACACGAGTTGCGCGACGGCGCTGGCTGCAGTCGCTACAACACTGGATTTATTAATCAACGCAATTGTGATCGTAATGGCGTATCGAGTGTGCACCAGAAACTACAACCAGTACTACAGAAAACTGGCATGAGGGTCGCGGTCTAACGTTATGTTGGTGTCTCGCATCGACCGTCGACAGCCGTTTGCCAGCGGCTGAAAATGGCACAGTTGACGAAATGGAAACGCCGACCGTCGATAGTGCACTCTTGCAAGTTCCAACCGCACCATCTCAGGAGACTTACCACAGAGGCATATTAGCGGAGGGTAGATAGAAAATGCGCAAACCGCCGCAACCGCCCATATACATACTATACGAGTTCAACATAGAGTGGAGTAAGAAGTTACTACCGATTGTATTTCCAACGTGCAAGCAGCTGGTGTGTGACGCTTTACTTGAGTATCACAGAGGTTGCGATGTCCTGTGTTCCACGAGCGCATGGAAACAAGTGAACGAACTTCTACGGACCGTACTGTTGGGGTATGAGCGAGCTGTAAAATCAATACACGGGACTTTATTTAAATTAGTACTTAATGGAAACGATACATAATGATACATAAGAGCCATGTCATACATTCAGCCTAGGAATAGTAGAATTGTGCACTATTAAAAATATACACATCAATTGCTCGAATCCCATTGTTGCAAAGTAAAACTCTAATAAAACTCTAGTCTGACATCAACAGAGAAGACTTAGTGTATGTACTACAAATACAGCATTAGGATTTCGAGTGGACCGTGCACCTTGTGAACCATCAGAGGCTTATGACGCAATATATCTTCCAGTTGCTATTAGACAAGTTATCACAATTACGTTGATTAATAAATCCAGTGATGTAGCGACTGCAGCCAGCGCAGTCGCGCAACTCGTGTCGGTGTTATCTCTCGATACTTTCATTCGTATCCGAGCGTATGCAGAATCTACGGATCTGGTGAAGTTGCTTGTCACTAGCTTGCGCACATTTGATATGGCACTTTGCGCGTGACTCACACAACCTGCAGTGGCGACCGTCACGTTCGTGCTAAGTTTTTCCGATATATCGCTCGCAACATCGTTTGTCATTTGCTGTACACTGCGCACACTGGCCGCGAGGTCGCGGAGAGGGTCTTCGTTACGAGTTGTGTAATATCCGCTGACTTGCCGATTCAATTCTGGTGGCGCTGACCCAAACGAGAACGCTTTTAAGGCGCATGTCGTGGTAACTCTGGTAGCACCGTGGATGACGAGGACGATCATCTTTAGCAATAGTTCATCTCGAAGCGCAACGATGGTGAGGGCGACGGGTTGGCCGGTTCCGCCTTCAGGCCACTCGGTTGCCGCTAGATTGCCCAATGCCACACACGCAGACGAACCCTGTACACACTCAATGACCCGTGTGCGATCGTTGATTTCTGCTAGTACGTTTGCTAGTTCTACGTGCTTCCACGGATCGGGCGTGGGCACGCGCTTGTTTTAGAGGCGTTTTCGCGCAGCCTCTACCCTGCACGACCGCTCCTGGCCGCACTAGCTATATTTATCTTTATTTGTTTCACACACACACACACACACACACACACACACACACACACACACACACACACACACACACACACACACACACACACACACACACACACACACACACACACACACACACACACATACACACACACACACACACACACACACACACACACACACACACACACACACACACACACACAGGCCCTTGCGTGCAAACCCCGGTCAGGCCTGCAGTGTACACATCAGAGACATGATGTTCTTTCACAGAACTGAGGTTGTTCATTACTAAATGACTTTTACAGGAATATTGTTATTATACTATTCAACAGGTTGATCATAATAATGTGTATTAAACCCACAACCTAGCACTGAGGACAGAGGGACCTTATTTAAATTAGTACTTAATGGAAACGATACATAATGATACATACGAGCCATGTCATACATTCAGCCTAGGAATAGTAGCATTGTGCACTATTAAAAATATACACATCAATTGCTCGAATCCCATTGTTGCAAAGTCAAACTCTAATAAAACTCTAGTCTGACATCAACAGAGAAGACTTAGTGTATGTACTACAAATACAGCATTAGGATTTCGAGTGGACCGTGCACCTTGTGAACCATCAGAGGCTTATGACGCAATATATCTTCCAGTTGCTATTAGACAAGTTATCACAATTACGTTGATTAATAAATCCAGTGTTGTAGCGACTGCAGCCAGCGCCGTCGCGCAACTCGTGTCGGTGTTATCTCTCGATACTTTCATTCGTATCCGAGCGTATGCAGAATCTACGGATCTGGTGAAGTTGCTTGTCACTAGCTTGCGCACATTTGATATGGCACTTTGCGCGTGACTCACACAACCTGCAGTGGCGACCGTCGCGTCAGTGCAAAGTTTTTCCGATATATCGCTCGCAACATCGTTTGTCATTTGCTGTACACTGCGCACACTGGCCGCGAGGTCGCGGAGAGGGTCTTCGTTACGAGTTGTGTAATATCCGCTGACTTGCCGATTCAATTCTGGTGGCGCTGACCCAAACGAGAACGCTTTTAAGGCGCATGTCGTGGTAACTCTGGTAGCACCGTGGTTGACGAGGACGATCATCTTTAGCAATAGTTCATCTCGAAGCGCAACGATGGTGAGGGCGACGGGTTGGCCGGTTCCGCCTTCAGGCCACTCGGTTGCCGCTAGATTGCCCAAGGCCACACACGCAGACCAACCCTGTACACACTCAATGACCCGTGTGCGATCGTTGATTTCTGCTAGTACGTTTGCTAGTTCTACGTGCTTCCACGGATCGGGCGTGGGCACGCGCTTGTTTTAGAGGCGTTTTCGCGCAGCCTCTACCCTGCACGACCGCTCGTGGCCGCACTAGCTATATTTATCTTTATTTGTTTCACACACACACACACACACACACACACACACACACACACACACACACACACACACACACACACACACACACACACACACACACACACACACACACACACACACACACACACACACACACACACACACACACACACACACACACACATACACAGGCCCTTGCGTGCAAACCCCGGTCAGGCCTGCAGTGTACATATCAGAGACATGATGTTCTTTCACAGAACTGAGGTTGTTCATTACTAAATGACTTTTACAGGAATATTGTTATTATACTATTCAACAGGTTGATCATAATAATGTGTATTTAACCCACAACCTAGCACTGAGGACAGAGGGACTTTATTTAAATTAGTACTTAATGGAAACGATACATAATGATAAATAAGAGCCATGTCATACATTCAGCCTAGGAATAGTAGCATTGTGCACTATTAAAAATATACACATCAATTGCTCGAATCCCATTGTTGCAAAGTAAAACTCTAATAAAACTCTAGTCTGACATCAACAGAGAAGACTTAGTGTATGTACTACAAATACAGCATTAGGATTTCGAGTGGACCGTGCACCTTGTGAACCATCAGAGGCTTATGACGCAACATATCTTCCAGTTGCTATTAGACAAGTTATAATTCTCGACCATTTTTCGGAACTGGTTTCTTGGATCCGTGAGTAAATGCCAAATGAGATGATAGTCCTTAAGTAAGTTCCTGGCGATCCCATGTCACGCTCTTGCCCATCAGCCGGTGAACGCTGAGACGGAACTCGATGAGAGCGATGTATTTTTTAAGTGCTCCGAATGTACTTCTAACAAGCGTGCGATTCACTTCGTGAGTAAACCGCAGCTGCAGCTGATTCAAACAGTCGAGCCAACTTTCTACATCACAATATTCGTTTTGTAGTTAGTCGAGTTACCTTTTGTGTGGCGCATGCACGGGTCGTTAGCGTCCAGCTCCCAGCTTAGAGAGTCCTGTATTGACACAGACGTCAATACATCTCGATGTCATGCAACACACAAAGTCTGTCGCATACAGGTGGGTTAACACATGTACGATACCTTTTGTGTGGCGCATGCACGGGTCGTTAGCGTCCAGCTCCCGGCTTATAGAGAGTCCTGTATTGACACAGACGTCAATACATCTCGATGTCATGCAACACACAAAGTCTGTCGCATACAGGTGGGTTAACACACATGTATGATGTGTGCAATGGCGCGCCCGTTTACAATGGGACACGACGATGATCATTGTTAACCAAACTCTTGTTTCTCACGACAGGTGGTAGCATTGTCTCCTGCTCCTGGTCTTCGTGCACAGAGGGTGTTGTAATGTGCTCGTCATAGTCGCGATCGTTGTCACTCGAATCCGTTGTTCTCACGACAGGTGGTAGCGTTGTCTCCTGCATGTTGTCTTCGCGTGCGGCAAGCGTTGTGATGTGCTCGTTATAATGGTTGTCTTCGTACAAAGGGGGTGTTGAATACTCCTTCGCGAGTAGTCTAGGAGGTGGTGTGATGGGACGTATCTCAGAGGCGTTATGTGAGCGTACCACCATGGCCTGAGCAACTGCGACTACTGAGAGTACACCAAGTACAGACAGCGAGATCATTTTTTTTCTTGGGTGTTGTACGTGTGGGTACAGCCGCTTTAATGGCAGTGAGAGCAAGTGGTCAAATGTATTTATAGGTCACTAGCAGAAACTAAGGCACGTGGTCAGAGTGTAATCGTAACCACCGTAGCTCTTGTCATAATTTAATATATATAGAAATCAGAAACGGGCATGTCAGGATAGACATCGCGAGTGATAATGCGGCCAGTATCTGTGTGCGCTTGAGAGCACCTTGTTGTTCTACTGTGGTGCCCACGCCGCCGGGTCTGTAAATGTCATCGACCTTCTTTATATACGCATACGCTAAAGACCGTATATTCTCTATGGATTTGAACAAGTCCTTTGTTTCGAGTAACGCTTGAGCTGTCTCGAGCGTGATGTTGTAAGTGTACGCCAGTGTTTCGCGTGCACCGAGGTCCGAAAGGGCATGCGCTACAACTATTAACCTTGGTTTGGGAGTGTGGCGAAACGCTCGCTCCGCTGTAATGGGCAGATGCAATGTTATCACCTGGTATGTTTCGTTAGTCGGGTCGTAACACACCGGTCCGTGACACGGACCGTCATATTGTATGGGGCACAGTAAGGACAACACGCCGTCGACCGTGACTTCGCAATCGACATGGGATCGCCAGGAACTTACTTAAGGACTATCATCTCATTTGGCATTTACTCACGGACCCAAGAAACCAGTTCCGAAAAATGGTCGAGAATTATAACTTGTCTAATAGCAACTGGAAGATATGTTGCGTCATAAGCCTCTGATGGTTCACAAGGTGCACGGTCCACTCGAAATCCTAATGCTGTATTTGTAGAACATACACTAAGTCTTCTCTGTTGATGTCAGACTAGAGTTTTATTAGTTTTACTTTGCAACAATGGGATTCGAGCAATTGATGTGTATATTTTTAATAGTGCACAATGCTACTATTCCTAGGCTGAATGTATGACATGGCTCTTATGTATCATTATGTATCGTTTCCATTAAGTACTAATTTAAATAAAGTCCCTCTGTCCTCAGTGCTAGGTTGTGGGTTTAATACACATTATTATGATCAACCTGTTGAATAGTATAATAACAATATTCCTGTAAAAGTCATTTAGTAATGAACAACCTCAGTTCTGTGAAAGAACATCATGTCTCTGATGTGTACACTGCAGGCCTGACCGGGGTTTGCACGCAAGGGCCTGTGTGTGTGTGTGTGTGTGTGTGTGTGTGTGTGTGTGTGTGTGTGTGTGTGTGTGTGTGTGTGTGTGTGTGTGTGTGTGTGTGTGTGTGTGTGTGTGTGTGTGTGTGTGAAACAAATAAAGATAAATATAGCTAGTGCGGCCACGAGCGGTCGTGCAGGGTAGAGGCTGCGCGAAAACGCCTCTAAAACAAGCGCGTGCCCGCGCCCAATCCGGCGTCTACTTGTTCGACGAACTCAGCAGGTTCTCCAACAATAGGGTCGGCGTGATCGTGTCCTTACCACATGTCAACACTGGGTCTGACAGAGGGCCTCCAGGAGAGAGGCCCAAGCAAGACGCGCCCCGAGGAGCGTCTTGCCACATGTCACCTCTGGGTCCAACTGAGCGCCTCCAGGAGAGAGGCCCAAGCAAGACGCGCCCCGAGGAGCGTCTTGTCACATGTCAACACTGGGTCTGACTGAGTGCCTCCAGGAGAGAAGCCCCAGCAAGACGTGCTCCGAGGAGCGTCTTGCCACATGTCAGCACTCGGTCTGACTGAGCGCCTCCAGGAGAGAGGCCCAAGCAAGAAGCGCCCCGAGGAGCGTCTTGCCACATGTCAACAATGGGTCTGACTGAGGGCCTCCAGGAGAGAAGCCCAAGCAAGATGCGCCCCGAGGAGCGTCTTGCCACATGTCAGCACTCGGTCTGACTGAGCGCCTCCAGGAGAGAGGCCCAAGCAAGAAGCGCCCCGAGGAGCGTCTTGCCACATGTCAACAATGGGTCTGACTGAGGGCCTCCAGGAGAGAAGCCCAAGCAATACGCGCCCCGAGGAGCGTCTTGCCACATGTCAACGAAGGGTCTGACAGAGGGCCTCCAGGAGAGAAGCCCAAGCAAGACGCGCTCCGAGGAGCGTCTTGCCACATGTCAGCACTAGGACTGACTGAGCGCCTCCAGGAGAGAGGCCCAAGCAAGACGCGCCCCGAGGAGCGTCTTGCCACATGTCAACACTGGGTCTGACTGAGCGCCTCCAGGAGAGAGGCCCAAGCAAGACGCGCCCCGAGGAGCGTCTTGCCACATGTCAACACTGGTTCTGACAGAGGGCCTCCAGGAGAGAGGCCCAAGCAAGACGCGCCCCGAGGAGCGTCTTGCCACATGTCACCTCTGGGTCTGACTGAGCGCCTCCAGGAGAGAGGCCCAAGCAAGACGCGCCCCGAGGAAAGTCTTGTCACATGTCAACACTGGGTCTGACTGAGCGCCTCCAGGAGAGAAGCCCCAGCAAGACGTGCCCCGAGGAGCGTCTTGCCACATGTCACCTCTGGGTCTGACTGAGCGCCTCCAGGAGAGAGGCCCAAGCAAGACGCGCCCCGAGGAAAGTCTTGTCACATGTCAACACTGGGTCTGACTGAGCGCCTCCAGGAGAGAAGCCCCAGCAAGACGTGCCCCGAGGAGCGTCTTGCCACATGTCAGCACTCGGTCTGACTGAGCGTCTCCAGGAGAGAGGCCCAAGCAAGATGCGCCCCGAGGAGCATCTTGCCACATGTCAACAATCGTTCTGACTGAGGGCCTCCAGGAGAGAATCCCAAGCAAGAGGCGGCCCGAGAGAGCGTCTTGCCACATGTCAGCACTCGGTCTGACTGAGCGCCTCCAGGAGAGAGGGCCAAGCAAGACGCGCCCCGAGGAGCGTCTTGCCACATGTCAACGAAGGGTCTGACTGAGGGCCTCCAGGAGAGAAGCCCAAGCAAGACGCGCCCCGAGGAGCGTCTTGCCACATGTCAGCACTAGGTCTGACTGAGCGCCTCCAGGAGAGAGGCCCAAGCAAGACGCGCCCCGAGGAGTGTCTTGCCACATGTCAACACTGGGTCTGACTGAGCGCCTCCAGGAGAGAGGCCCAAGCAAGACGCGCCCCGAGGAGCGTCTTGCCACATGTCAGCACTAGGACTGACTGAGCGCCTCCAGGAGAGAGGCCCAAGCAAGACGCGCCCCGAGGAGCGTCTTGCCACATGTCAACACTGGGTCTGACTGAGCGCCTCCAGGAGAGAGGCCCAAGCAAGACGCGCCCCGAGGAGCGTCTTGCCACATGTCAGCACTAGGACTGACTGAGCGCCTCCAGGAGAGAGGCCCAAGCAAGACGCGCCCCGAGGAGCGTCTTGCCACATGTCAACACTGGGTCTGACTGAGCGCCTCCAGGAGAGAGGCCCAAGCAAGACGCGCCCCGAGGAGCGTCTTGCCACATGTCAACACTGGGTCTGACAGAGGGCCTCCAGGAGAGAGGCCCAAGCAAGACGCGCCCCGAGGAGCGTCTTGCCACATGTCACCTCTGGGTCTGACTGAGCGCCTCCAGGAGAGAGGCCCAAGCAAGACGCGCCCCGAGGAGCGTCTTGTCACATGTCAACACTGGGTCTGACTGAGCGCCTCCAGGAGAGAAGCCCCAGCAAGACGTGCCCCGAGGAGCGTCTTGCCACATGTCAGCACTCGGTCTGACTGAGCGCCTCCAGGAGAGAGGCCCAAGCAAGATGCGCCCCGAGGAGCGTCTTGCCACATGTCAACAATGGTTCTGACTGAGGGCCTCCAGGAGAGAATCCCAAGCAAGAGGCGCCCCGAGGAGCGTCTTGCCACATGTCAGCACTCGGTCTGACTGAGCGCCTCCAGGAGAGAGGGCCAAGCAAGACGCGCCCCGAGGAGCGTCTTGCCACATGTCAACGAAGGGTCTGACTGAGGGCCTCCAGGAGAGAAGCCCAAGCAAGACGCGCCCCGAGGAGCGTCTTGCCACATGTCAGCACTAGGTCTGACTGAGCGCCTCCAGGAGAGAGGCCCAAGCAAGACGCGCCCCGAGGAGCGTCTTGCCACATGTCAACACTGGGTCTGACTGCGCTTCTCCAGGAGAGAGGCTCAAGCAAGACGCGCCCCAAGGAGCGTCTTGCCACATGTCACCTCTGGGTCTGACTGAGCACCTCCAGGAGAGAGGCCTAAGCAAGACGCGCCCCGAGGAGCGTCTTGTCACATGTCAACACTGGGTCTGACTGAGCGCCTCCAGGAGAGAGGCCCAAGCAAGAAACGCCCGAGGAGCGTCTTGACACATGTCAACACTGGGTCTGACTGATCGCCTCCCCAGGAGAGAGGCCCAAGCAAGACGCGCCCCAAGGAATGTCTTGCCACATGTCAACACTGGGTCTGACTGAGCGCCTCCAGAAGAGAGGCCCAAGCAAGACGCGCCTGGAGGAGCGTTTTGCCACATGTCAACACTGGGTCTGACAGAGGGCCTCAAGGGGAGAGGCCCAAGCAAGATGCGCCCCGAGGAGCATCTTGCCACATGTGAACAATGGGTCTGACTGAGGGCCTCCAGGAGAGAAGCCCAAGCAAGACGCGCCCCGAGGAGCGTCTTGCCACATGTCAGCACTGGGTCTGACTGAGCGCCTCCAGGAGAGAAGCCCCAGCAAGACGTGCCCTGAGGAGCGTCTTGCCACATGTCAGCACTCGGTCTGACTGAGCGCCTCCAGGAGAGAGGCCCAAGCAAGATGCGCCCCGAGGAGCGTCTTGCCACATGTCAACAATGGGTCTGACTGAGGGCCTCCAGGAGAGAATCCCAAGCAAGAGGCGCCCCGAGGAGCGTCTTGCCACATGTCAGCACTCGGTCTGACTGAGCGCCTCCAGGAGAGAGGGCCAAGCAAGACGCGCCCCGAGGAGCGTCTTGCCACATGTCAACACTGGGTCTGACAGAGGGCATTCAGGAGAGAGGCCCAAGCAATACGCGCCCCGAGGAGCGTCTTGCCACATGTCACCACTGGGTCTGACTGAGCGCCTCCAGGAGAGAGGGCCAAGCAAGACGCGCCCCGAGGAGCGTCTTGCCACATGTCAACGAAGGGTCTGACTGAGGGCCTCCAGGAGAGAAGCCCAAGCAAGACGCGCCCCGAGGAGCGTCTTGCCACATGTCAGCACTAGGTCTGACTGAGCGCCTCCAGGAGAGAGGCCCAAGCAAGACGCGCCCCGAGGAGTGTCTTGCCACATGTCAACACTGGGTCTGACTGAGCGCCTCCAGGAGAGAGGCCCAAGCAAGATGCGCCCCGAGGAGCGTCTTGCCACATGTCAGCACTAGGACTGACTGAGCGCCTCCAGGAGAGAGGCCCAAGCAAGACGCGCCCCGAGGAGCGTCTTGCCACATGTCAACACTGGGTCTGACTGAGCGCCTCCAGGAGAGAGGCCCAAGCAAGACGCGCCCCGAGGAGCGTCTTGCCACATGTCAGCACTAGGACTGACTGAGCGCCTCCAGGAGAGAGGCCCAAGCAAGACGCGCCCCGAGGAGCGTCTTGCCACATGTCAACACTGGGTCTGACTGAGCGCCTCCAGGAGAGAGGCCCAAGCAAGACGCGCCCCGAGGAGCGTCTTGCCACATGTCAACACTGGGTCTGACAGAGGGCCTCCAGGAGAGAGGCCCAAGCAAGACGCGCCCCGAGGAGCGTCTTGCCACATGTCACCTCTGGGTCTGACTGAGCGCCTCCAGGAGAGAGGCCCAAGCAAGACGCGCCCCGAGGAGCGTCTTGTCACATGTCAACACTGGGTCTGACTGAGCGCCTCCAGGAGAGAAGCCCCAGCAAGACGTGCCCCGAGGAGCGTCTTGCCACATGTCAGCACTCGGTCTGACTGAGCGCCTCCAGAAGAGAGGCCCAAGCAAGATGCGCCCCGAGGAGCGTCTTGCCACATGTCAACAATGGTTCTGACTGAGGGCCTCCAGGAGAGAATCCCAAGCAAGAGGCGCCCCGAGGAGCGTCTTGCCACATGTCAGCACTCGGTCTGACTGAGCGCCTCCAGGAGAGAGGGCCAAGCAAGACGCGCCCCGAGGAGCGTCTTGCCACATGTCAACGAAGGGTCTGACTGAGGGCCTCCAGGAGAGAAGCCCAAGCAAGACGCGCCCCGAGGAGCGTCTTGCCACATGTCAGCACTAGGTCTGACTGAGCGCCTCCTGGAGAGAGGCCCAAGCAAGACGCGCCCCGAGGAGCGTCATGCCACATGTCAACACTGGGTCTGACTGCGCTTCTCCAGGAGAGAGGCTCAAGCAAGACGCGCCCCAAGGAGCGTCTTGCCACATGTCACCTCTGGGTCTGACTGAGCACCTCCAGGAGAGAGGCCTAAGCAAGACGCGCCCCGAGGAGCGTCTTGTCACATGTCAACACTGGGTCTGACTGAGCGCCTCCAGGAGAGAGGCCCAAGCAAGAAACGCCCGAGGAGCGTCTTGACACATGTCAACACTGGGTCTGACTGATCGCCTCCCCAGGAGAGAGGCCCAAGCAAGACGCGCCCCAAGGAATGTCTTGCCACATGTCAACACTGGGTCTGACTGAGCGCCTCCAGAAGAGAGGCCCAAGCAAGACGCGCCTGGAGGAGCGTTTTGCCACATGTCAACACTGGGTCTGACAGAGGGCCTCAAGGGGAGAGGCCCAAGCAAGATGCGCCCCGAGGAGCATCTTGCCACATGTGAACAATGGGTCTGACTGAGGGCCTCCAGGAGAGAAGCCCAAGCAAGACGCGCCCCGAGGAGCGTCTTGCCACATGTCAGCACTGGGTCTGACTGAGCGCCTCCAGGAGAGAAGCCCCAGCAAGACGTGCCCTGAGGAGCGTCTTGCCACATGTCAGCACTCGGTCTGACTGAGCGCCTCCAGGAGAGAGGCCCAAGCAAGATGCGCCCCGAGGAGCGTCTTGCCACATGTCAACAATGGGTCTGACTGAGGGCCTCCAGGAGAGAATCCCAAGCAAGAGGCGCCCCGAGGAGCGTCTTGCCACATGTCAGCACTCGGTCTGACTGAGCGCCTCCAGGAGAGAGGGCCAAGCAAGACGCGCCCCGAGGAGCGTCTTGCCACATGTCAACACTGGGTCTGACAGAGGGCATTCAGGAGAGAGGCCCAAGCAATACGCGCCCCGAGGAGCGTCTTGCCACATGTCACCACTGGGTCTGACTGAGCGCCTCCAGGAGAAAGGCCCAAGCAAGAAGCGCCCCGAGGAGCGTCTTGCCACGTGTCAACACTGGGTCTGATTGAGGGCCTTCTGGAGAGAGGCCCAAGCAAGACGCGCCCCGAGGAGCGTCTTGCCACATGTCAACAATGGGTCTGACTGAGGGCCTTCTGGAGAGAGGCCCAAGCAAGACGCGCCCCGAGGAGCGTCTTGCCACATGTCAACAATGGGTCTGACTGAGGGCCTCCAGGAGAGAAGCCCAAGCAAGACGCGCCCCGAGGATCGTCTTGCCACATGTCAGCACTCGGTCTGACTGAGCGCCTCCATGAGAGAGGCCCAAGCAAGACGTGCCCCGAGGAGCGTCTTGCCACATGTCAACCCTGGGTCTGACTGAGCGCCTCCAGGAGAGAGGCCCAAGCAAGACGCGCCCCGAGGAGCGTCTTGCCACATGTGAACACTGGGTCTTACTGAGCGCCTCCAGGAGAGAGGCCCAAGCAAGACGCGCCCCGAGGAGCATCTTGACACATGTCTCCTCTGGGTCTGACTGAGCGCCTCCAGGAGAGAGGCCCAAGCAAGACGTGCCCCGAGGAGCGTCTTGCCACATGTCAACACTGGGTCTGACTGAGTGCCTCCATGAGAAAAGCCCCAGCAAGACGCGCCCCAAGGAGCATCTTGCCACATGTCAACACTGGGTCTGACTGAGAACCTCCAGGAGAGAGGCCCAAGCAAGACGCGCCCCGAGGAGCATTTTGCCACATGTCAACACTGGGTCTGACTGAGCGCCTCCAGGAGAGAGGCCCAAGCAAGACGCGCCCCGAGGAGCGTCTTGTCACATGTCACTACTCGGTCTGACTGAGCGCCTCCAGGAGAGAGGCCCAAGCAAGACGTGCCCCGAGGAGCGTCTTGCCACATGTCAACAATGGGTCTGACTGAGGGCCTCCAGGAGAGAAGCCCAAGCAAGAAGCGCCCCGAGGAGCGTCTTGCCACATGTCAACACTGGGTCTGACTGAGGGCCTCCATGAGAGAAGCCCAAGCAAGACGCGCCCCGAGGAGAGTCTTGCCACATGTCAACACTGGGTCTGACAGAGGGCATCCAGGAGAGAGGCCCAAGCAAGACGCGCCCCGAGGAGCGTCTTGCCACATGTCACCACTGGGTCTGACTGAGCGCCTCCAGGAGAAAGGCCCAAGCAAGAAGCGCCCCGAGGAGCGTCTTGCCACGTGTCAACACTGGGTCTGATTGAGGGCCTTCTGGAGAGAGGCCCAAGCAAGACGCGCCCCGAGGAGCGTCTTGCCACATGTCAACAATGGGTCTGACAGAGGGCCTCCAGGAGAGAGGCCCAAGCAAGACGCGCCCCGAGGAGCGTCTTGCCACATGTCACCTCTGGGTCTGACTGAGCGCCTCCAGGAGAGAGGCCCAAGCAAGACGCGCCCCGAGGAAAGTCTTGTCACATGTCAACACTGGGTCTGACTGAGCGCCTCCAGGAGAGAAGCCCCAGCAAGACGTGCCCCGAGGAGCGTCTTGCCACATGTCACCTCTGGGTCTGACTGAGCGCCTCCAGGAGAGAGGCCCAAGCAAGACGCGCCCCGAGGAAAGTCTTGTCACATGTCAACACTGGGTCTGACTGAGCGCCTCCAGGAGAGAAGCCCCAGCAAGACGTGCCCCGAGGAGCGTCTTGCCACATGTCAGCACTCGGTCTGACTGAGCGCCTCCAGGAGAGAGGCCCAAGCAAGATGCGCCCCGAGGAGCATCTTGCCACATGTCAACAATCGTTCTGACTGAGGGCCTCCAGGAGAGAGGGCCAAGCAAGACGCGCCCCGAGGAGCGTCTTGCCACATGTCAACGAAGGGTCTGACTGAGCGCCTCCAGGAGAGAGGCCCAAGCAAGATGCGCCCCGAGGAGCATCTTGCCACATGTCAACAATCGTTCTGACTGAGGGCCTCCAGGAGAGAGGGCCAAGCAAGACGCGCCCCGAGGAGCGTCTTGCCACATGTCAACGAAGGGTCTGACTGAGGGCCTCCAGGAGAGAAGCCCAAGCAAGACGCGCCCCGAGGAGCGTCTTGCCACATGTCAGCACTAGGTCTGACTGAGCGCCTCCAGGAGAGAGGCCCAAGCAAGACGCGCCCCGAGGAGTGTCTTGCCACATGTCAACACTTGGTCTGACTGAGCGCCTCCAGGAGAGAGGCCCAAGCAAGACGCGCCCCGAGGAGCGTCTTGCCACATGTCAGCACTAGGACTGACTGAGCGCCTCCAGGAGAGAGGCCCAAACAAGACGCGCCCCGAGGAGCGTCTTGCCACATGTCAACACTGGGTCTGACTGAGCGCCTCCAGGAGAGAGGCCCAAGCAAGACGCGCCCCGAGGAGCGTCTTGCCACATGTCAGCACTAGGACTGACTGAGCGCCTCCAGGAGAGAGGCCCAAGCAAGACGCGCCCCGAGGAGCGTCTTGCCACATGTCAACACTGGGTCTGACTGAGCGCCTCCAGGAGAGAGGCCCAAGCAAGACGCGCCCCGAGGAGCGTCTTGCCACATGTCAACACTGGGTCTGACAGAGGGCCTCCAGGAGAGAGGCCCAAGCAAGACGCGCCCCGAGGAGCGTCTTGCCACATGTCACCTCTGGGTCTGACTGAGCGCCTCCAGGAGAGAGGCCCAAGCAAGACGCGCCCCGAGGAGCGTCTTGTCACATGTCAACACTGGGTCTGACTGAGCGCCTCCAGGAGAGAAGCCCCAGCAAGACGTGCCCCGAGGAGCGTCTTGCCACATGTCAGCACTCGGTCTGACTGAGCGCCTCCAGGAGAGAGGCCCAAGCAAGATGCGCCCCGAGGAGCGTCTTGCCACATGTCAACAATGGTTCTGACTGAGGGCCTCCAGGAGAGAATCCCAAGCAAGAGGCGCCCCGAGGAGCGTCTTGCCACATGTCAGCACTAGGTCTGACTGAGCGCCTCCAGGAGAGAGGCCCAAGCAAGACGCGCCCCGAGGAGCGTCTTGCCACATGTCAACACTGGGTCTGACTGCGCTTCTCCAGGAGAGAGGCTCAAGCAAGACGCGCCCCAAGGAGCGTCTTGCCACATGTCACCTCTGGGTCTGACTGAGCACCTCCAGGAGAGAGGCCCAAGCAAGACGCGCCCCGAGGAGCGTCTTGTCACATGTCAACACTGGGTCTGACTGAGCGCCTCCAGGAGAGAGGCCCAAGCAAGAAACGCCCGAGGAGCGTCTTGACACATGTCAACACTGGGTCTGACTGATCGCCTCCCCAGGAGAGAGGCCCAAGCAAGACGCACCCCAAGGAATGTCTTGCCACATGTCAACACTGGGTCTGACTGAGCGCCTCCAGGAGAGAGGCCCAAGCAAGACGCGCCTGGAGGAGCGTTTTGCCACATGTCAACACTGGGTCTGACAGAGGGCCTCAAGGGGAGAGGCCCAAGCAAGATGCGCCCCGAGGAGCATCTTGCCACATGTGAACAATGGGTCTGACTGAGGGCCTCCAGGAGAGAAGCCCAAGCAAGACGCGCCCCGAGGAGCGTCTTGCCACATGTCAGCACTGGGTCTGACTGAGCGCCTCCAGGAGAGAAGCCCCAGCAAGACGTGCCCCGAGGAGCGTCTTGCCACATGTCAGCACTCGGTCTGACTGAGCGCCTCCAGGAGAGAGGCCCAAGCAAGATGCGCCCCGAGGAGCGTCTTGCCACATGTCAACAATGGGTCTGACTGAGGGCCTCCAGGAGAGAATCCCAAGCAAGAGGCGCCCCGAGGAGCGTCTTGCCACATGTCAGCACTCGGTCTGACTGAGCGCCTCCAGGAGAGAGGGCCAAGCAAGACGCGCCCCGAGGAGCGTCTTGCCACATGTCAACACTGGGTCTGACAGAGGGCATTCAGGAGAGATGCCCAAGCAATACGCGCCCCGAGGAGCGTCTTGCCACATGTCACCACTGGGTCTGACTGAGCGCCTCCAGGAGAAAGGCCCAAGCAAGAAGCGCCCCGAGGAGCGTCTTGCCACGTGTCAACACTGGGTCTGATTGAGGGCCTTCTGGAGAGAGGCCCAAGCAAGACGCGCCCCGAGGAGCGTCTTGCCACATGTCAACAATGGGTCTGACTGAGGGCCTCCAGGAGAGAAGCCCAAGCAAGACGCGCCCCGAGGATCGTCTTGCCACATGTCAGCACTCGGTCTGACTGAGCGCCTCCATGAGAGAGGCCCAAGCAAGACGTGCCCCGAGGAGCGTCTTGCCACATGTCAACCCTGGGTCTGACTGAGCGCCTCCAGGAGAGAGGCCCAAGCAAGACGCGCCCCGAGGAGCGTCTTGCCACATGTGAACACTGGGTCTTACTGAGCGCCTCCAGGAGAGAGGCCCAAGCAAGACGCGCCCGGAGGAGCGTCTTGCCACATGTCAGCACTCGGTCTGACTGAGCGCCTCCAGGAGAGAGGCCCAAGCAAGACGCGCCCCGAGGAGCATCTTGACACATGTCCCCTCTGGGTCTGACTGAGCGCCTCCAGGAGAGAGGCCCAAGCAAGACGTGCCCCGAGGAGCGTCTTGCCACATGTCAACACTGGGTCTGACTGAGTGCCTCCATGAGAAAAGCCCCAGCAAGACGCGCCCCGAGGAGCATCTTGCCACATGTCAACACTGGGTCTGACTGAGAACCTCCAGGAGAGAGGCCCAAGCAAGACGCGCCCCGAGGAGCATTTTGCCACATGTCAACACTGGGTCTGACTGAGCGCCTCCAGGAGAGAGGCCCAAGCAAGACGTGCCCCGAGGAGCGTCTTGCCACATGTCAACAATGGGTCTGACTGAGGGTCTCCAGGAGAGAAGCCCAAGCAAGAAGCGCCCCGAGGAGCGTCTTGCCACATGTCAACACTGGGTCTGACTGAGGGCCTCCATGAGAGAAGCCCAAGCAAGACGCGCCCCGAGGAGAGTCTTGCCACATGTCAACACTGGGTCTGACAGAGGGCATCCAGGAGAGAGGCCCAAGCAAGACGCGCCCCGAGGAGCGTCTTGCCACATGTCACCACTGGGTCTGACTGAGCACCTCCAGGAGAAAGGCCCAAGCAAGAAGCGCCCCGAGGAGCGTCTTGCCACGTGTCAACACTGGGTCTGATTGAGGGCCTTCTGGAGAGAGGCCCAAGCAAGACGCGCCCCGAGGAGCGTCTTGCCACATGTCAACAATGGGTCTGACTGAGGGCCTCCAGGAGAGAAGCCCAAGCAAGACGCGCCCCGAGGAGCTTCTTGCCACGTCAGCACTCGGTCTGACTGAGCGCCTCCAGGAGAGAGGCCAAAGCAAGACGCGCCCCGAGGAGCGTCTTGCCACATGTCAACAATGGTTCTGACTGAGGGCCTCCAGGAGAGAATCCCAAGCAAGAGGCGCCCCGAGGAGCGTCTTGCCACATGTCAGCACTAGGTCTGACTGAGCGCCTCCAGGAGAGAGGCCCAAGCAAGACGCGCCCCGAGGAGCGTCTTGCCACATGTCAACACTGGGTCTGACTGCGCTTCTCCAGGAGAGAGGCTCAAGCAAGACGCGCCCCAAGGAGCGTCTTGCCACATGTCACCTCTGGGTCTGACTGAGCACCTCCAGGAGAGAGGCCCAAGCAAGACGCGCCCCGAGGAGCGTCTTGTCACATGTCAACACTGGGTCTGACTGAGCGCCTCCAGGAGAGAGGCCCAAGCAAGAAACGCCCGAGGAGCGTCTTGACACATGTCAACACTGGGTCTGACTGATCGCCTCCCCAGGAGAGAGGCCCAAGCAAGACGCACCCCAAGGAATGTCTTGCCACATGTCAACACTGGGTCTGACTGAGCGCCTCCAGGAGAGAGGCCCAAGCAAGACGCGCCTGGAGGAGCGTTTTGCCACATGTCAACACTGGGTCTGACAGAGGGCCTCAAGGGGAGAGGCCCAAGCAAGATGCGCCCCGAGGAGCATCTTGCCACATGTGAACAATGGGTCTGACTGAGGGCCTCCAGGAGAGAAGCCCAAGCAAGACGCGCCCCGAGGAGCGTCTTGCCACATGTCAGCACTGGGTCTGACTGAGCGCCTCCAGGAGAGAAGCCCCAGCAAGACGTGCCCCGAGGAGCGTCTTGCCACATGTCAGCACTCGGTCTGACTGAGCGCCTCCAGGAGAGAGGCCCAAGCAAGATGCGCCCCGAGGAGCGTCTTGCCACATGTCAACAATGGGTCTGACTGAGGGCCTCCAGGAGAGAATCCCAAGCAAGAGGCGCCCCGAGGAGCGTCTTGCCACATGTCAGCACTCGGTCTGACTGAGCGCCTCCAGGAGAGAGGGCCAAGCAAGACGCGCCCCGAGGAGCGTCTTGCCACATGTCAACACTGGGTCTGACAGAGGGCATTCAGGAGAGAGGCCCAAGCAATACGCGCCCCGAGGAGCGTCTTGCCACATGTCACCACTGGGTCTGACTGAGCGCCTCCAGGAGAAAGGCCCAAGCAAGAAGCGCCCCGAGGAGCGTCTTGCCACGTGTCAACACTGGGTCTGATTGAGGGCCTTCTGGAGAGAGGCCCAAGCAAGACGCGCCCCGAGGAGCGTCTTGCCACATGTCAACAATGGGTCTGACTGAGGGCCTCCAGGAGAGAAGCCCAAGCAAGACGCGCCCCGAGGATCGTCTTGCCACATGTCAGCACTCGGTCTGACTGAGCGCCTCCATGAGAGAGGCCCAAGCAAGACGTGCCCCGAGGAGCGTCTTGCCACATGTCAACCCTGGGTCTGACTGAGCGCCTCCAGGAGAGAGGCCCAAGCAAGACGCTCCCCGAGGAGCGTCTTGCCACATGTGAACACTGGGTCTTACTGAGCGCCTCCAGGAGAGAGGCCCAAGCAAGACGCGCCCGGAGGAGCGTCTTGCCACATGTCAGCACTCGGTCTGACTGAGCGCCTCCAGGAGAGAGGCCCAAGCAAGACGCGCCCCGAGGAGCATCTTGACACATGTCCCCTCTGGGTCTGACTGAGCGCCTCCAGGAGAGAGGCCCAAGCAAGACGTGCCCCGAGGAGCGTCTTGCCACATGTCAACACTGGGTCTGACTGAGTGCCTCCATGAGAAAAGCCCCAGCAAGACGCGCCCCGAGGAGCATCTTGCCACATGTCAACACTGGGTCTGACTGAGAACCTCCAGGAGAGAGGCCCAAGCAAGACGCGCCCCGAGGAGCATTTTGCCACATGTCAACACTGGGTCTGACTGAGCGCCTCCAGGAGAGAGGCCCAAGCAAGACGTGCCCCGAGGAGCGTCTTGCCACATGTCAACAATGGGTCTGACTGAGGGTCTCCAGGAGAGAAGCCCAAGCAAGAAGCGCCCCGAGGAGCGTCTTGCCACATGTCAACACTGGGTCTGACTGAGGGCCTCCATGAGAGAAGCCCAAGCAAGACGCGCCCCGAGGAGAGTCTTGCCACATGTCAACACTGGGTCTGACAGAGGGCATCCAGGAGAGAGGCCCAAGCAAGACGCGCCCCGAGGAGCGTCTTGCCACATGTCACCACTGGGTCTGACTGAGCACCTCCAGGAGAAAGGCCCAAGCAAGAAGCGCCCCGAGGAGCGTCTTGCCACGTGTCAACACTGGGTCTGATTGAGGGCCTTCTGGAGAGAGGCCCAAGCAAGACGCGCCCCGAGGAGCGTCTTGCCACATGTCAACAATGGGTCTGACTGAGGGCCTCCAGGAGAGAAGCCCAAGCAAGACGCGCCCCGAGGAGCTTCTTGCCACGTCAGCACTCGGTCTGACTGAGCGCCTCCAGGAGAGAGGCCAAAGCAAGACGCGCCCCGAGGAGCGTCTTGCCACGTTTCAACACTGGGTCTGACATAGCGCCTCCAGGAGAGAGGCCCAAGCAAGATGCGCCCCGAGGAGCGTCTTGCCACGTGTCACCACTGGGTCTGACTGAGCTCCTCCTGGAGAGAGGCCCAAGCAAGACGCGCCCCGAGGAGCGTCTTGGCACGTGCCACCACTGGGTCTGATAGAGCACCTCCAGGAGAGAGGCCCAAGCAAGACACGCCCCGAGGAGCGTCTTGCCACATGTCACTACTCGGTATGACTGAGCGCCTCCAGGAGAGAGGCCCAAGCAAGACGTGCCCCGAGGAGCGTCTTGCCACATGTCAACACTGGGTCTGACTGAGTGCCTCCATGAGAGAAGCCCCAGCAAGACGCGCCCCGAGGAGCATCTTTCCACATGTCAACACTGGGTCTGACTGAGAACCTCCAGGAGAGAGGCCCAAGCAAGACGCGCCCCGAGGAGCATCTTGCCACATGTCAACACTGGGTCTGACTGAGCTTCTCCAGGAGAGAGGCCCAAGCAAGACGCGCCCCGAGGAGCATCTTGTCACATGTCACTACTCGGTCTGACTGAGCGCCTCCAGGAGAGATGCCCAAGCAAGACGTGCCCCGAGGAGCGTCTTGCCACATGTCAACAATGGGTCTGACTGAGGGCCCCCAGGAGAGAAGCCCAAGCAAGAAGCGCCCCGAGGAGCGTCTTGCCACATGTCAACACTGGGTCTGACTGAGGGCCTCCATGAGAGAAGCCCAAGCAAGACGCGGCCCGAGGAGAGTCTTGCCACATGTCAACACTGGGTCTGACAGAGGGCATCCAGGAGAGAGGCCCAAGCAAGACGCGCCCCGAGGAGCGTCTTGCCACATGTCACCACTGGGTCTGACTGAGCGCCTCCAGGAGAGAGGCCCAAGCAAGAAGCGCCCCGAGGAGCATCTTGCCACGTGTCAACACTGGGTCTGATTGAGGGCCTTCTGGAGAGAGGCCCAAGCAAGACGCGCCCCGAGGAGCATCTTGCCACATGTCAACAATGGGTCTGACTGAGGGCCTCCAGGAGAGAAGCCCAGGCAAGACGCGCCCCGAGGAGCTTCTTGCCACGTCAGCACTCGGTCTGACTGAGCGCCTCCAGGAGAGAGGCCAAAGCAAGACGCGCCCCGAGGAGCGTCTTGCCACGTTTCAACACTGGGTCTGACATAGCGCCTCCAGGAGAGAGGCCCAAGCAAGATGCGCCCCGAGGAGCGTCTGGCCACGTGTCACCACTGGGTCTGACTGAGCTCCTCCTGGAGAGAGGCCCAAGCAAGACGCGCCCCGAGGAGCGTCTTGGCACGTGCCACCACTGGGTCTGATAGAGCACCTCCAGGAGAGAGGCCCAAGCAAGACATGCCCCGAGGAGCGTCTTGCCACATGTCACTACTCGGTATGACTGAGCGCCTCCAGGAGAGAGGCCCAAGCAAGACGTGCCCCGAGGAGCGTCTTGCCACATGTCAACAATGGGTCTGACTGAGGGCCTCCAGGAGAGAAGCCCAAGCAAGACGCGCCCCGAGGAGCGTCTTGCCACATGTCAACACTGGGTCTGACTGAGGGCCTCCAGGAGAGAGGCCCAAATGAGACGCGCCCCGAGGAGCGTCTTGCCACATGTCAACAATGGGTCTGACTGAGGGCCTCCAGGAGAGAAGCCCAAGCAAGACACGCCCCGAGGAGCGTCTTGCCACATGTCAGCACTGGGTCTGATTGAGGGCCTTCTGGTGAAAGGCCCAAGCAAGACGCGCCCCGAGGAGCGTCTTGCCACATGTCAACAATGGGTCTGACTGAGGGCCTCAAGGAGAGAAGCCCAAGCAAGACGCGCCCCGAGGAGCGTCTTGCCACATGTCAGCACTCGGTCTGACTGAGCGCCTCCAGGAGAGAGGCCCAAGCAAGACGCACCCCGAGGAGCGTCTTGCCACATGTGAACACTGGGTCTGACTGAGCGCCTCCAGGAGAGAGGCCCAAGCAAGACGCGCCCGGAGGAGCGTCTTGCCACATGTCAGCACTTGGTCTGACTGAGCGCCTCCAGGAGAGAGGCCCAAGCAAGACGCGCCCCGAGGAGCATCTTGACACATGTCTCCTCTGGGTCTGACTGAGCGCCTCCAGGAGAGAGGCCCAAGCAAGACGTGCCCCGAGGAGCGTCTTGCCACATGTCAACACTGGGTCTGACTGAGTGCCTCCATGAGAGAAGCCCCAGCAAGACACGCCCCGAGGAGCATCTTGCCACATGTCAACACTGGGTCTGACTGAGAACCTCCAGGAGAGAGGCCCAAGCAAGACGCGCCCCGAGGAGCGTCTTGCCACATGTCAACACTGGGTCTGACTGAGCGCCTCCAGGAGAGAGGCCCAAGCAAGACGCGCCCCGAGGAGCGTCTTGTCACATGTCACTACTCGGTCTGACTGAGCGCCTCCAGGAGAGAGGCCCAAGCAAGACGTGCCCCGAGGAGCGTCTTGCCACATGTCAACAATGGGTCTGACTGAGGGCCTCCAGGAGAGAAGCCCAAGCAAGAAGCGCCCCGAGGAGCGTCTTGCCACATGTCAACACTGGGTCAGACTGAGCGCCTCCAGGAGAGAGGCCCAAGCAAGACACGCCCCGAGGAGCGTCTTGACACATGTCAACACTGGGTCTGACTGAGGGCCTCCATGAGAGAAGCCCAAGCAAGACGCGCCACGAGGAGAGTCTTGCCACATGTCAACACTGGGTCTGACAGAGGGCATCCAGGAGAGAGGCCCAAGCAATACGCGCCCCGAGGAGCGTCTTGCCACATGTCACCACTGGGTCTGACTGAGCGCCTCCAGGAGAGAGGCCCAAGCAAGAAGCGCCCCGAGGAGCGTCTTGCCACGTGTCAGCACTGGGTCTGACTGAGCGCCTCCAGGAGAGAGGCCCCAGCAAGACGCGCCCCGAGGAGCGTCTTGCCTTATGTCAGCACTCGGTCTGACTGAGCGCCTCCAGGAGAGAGGCCCAAGCAAGACGCGCCCCGAGGAGCGTCATTCCACATGTCAACAATGGGTCTGACTGAGGGCCTCCAGGAGAGAGGCCCAAGCAAGATGCGCCCGGAGGAGCGTCTTGCCACATGTCAACACTGGGTCTTTCTGAGCGCCTCCAGGAGAGAAGCCCAAGCAAGACGCGCCCCGAGGAGCGTCTTGCCACATGTCAGCACTCGGTCTGACTGAGCGCCTCCAGGAGAGAGGCCCAAGCAAGACGCGCCCCGAGGAGCTACTTGCCACATGTCAATACTCGGTCTAACTGAGCGCCTCCAGGAGAGAAGCCCAAGCAAGACGCGCCCCGAGGAGCTTCTTGCCACATGTCAGCACTCGGTCTGACTGAGCTCCTCCAGGAGAGAGGCCCAAGCAAGACGGGCCCCGAGGAGTGTCTTGCCACGTGTCACCACTCGGTCTGACTGAGCGCCTCCAGGAGAGAGGCCCAAGCAAGACGTGCCCCGAGGAGCGTCTTGCCACATGTCAACAATGGGTCTGACTGAGGGCCTCCAGGAGAGAAGCCCAAGCAAGACGCGCCCCGAGGAGCGTCTTGCCACCTGTCAACACTGGGTCTGACTGAGGGCCTCTAGGAGAGAGGTCCAAATAAGACGCGCCCCGAGGAGTGTCTTGCCACATGTCAACAATGGGTCTGACTGAGGGCCTCCAGGAGAGAAGCCCAAGCAAGACGCGCCCCGAGGAGCGTCTTGCCACATGTCAGCACTCGGTCTGACTGAGCGCCTCCAGGAGATAGGCCCAAGCAAGACGCGCCCCGAGGAGAGTCTTGCCACATGTGAACACTGGGTGTGACTGAGCGCCTCCAGGAGAGAGGCCCAAGCAAGACGCGCCCGGAGGAGCGTCTTGCCACATGTCAGCACTGGGTCTGACTGAGCGCCTCCAGGAGAGAGGCCCAAGCAAGACACGCCCCGAGGAGCGTCTTGACACATGTCAACACTGGGTCGGACTGAGGGCCTCCATGAGAGAAGCCCAAGCAAGACACGCCCCAAGGAGAGTCTTGCCACATGTCAACACTCGGTCTGACATAGGGCATTCAGGAGAGAGGCCCAAGCAATACGCGCCCAGAGGAGCGTCTTGCCACATGTCCCCACTGGGTCTGAATGAGCGCCTCCAGGAAAGAGGCCCAACCAAGACGCGCCCCGAGGAGCGTCTTGCCACGTGTCAACACTGGGTCTGACTGAGCGCCTCCAGGAGAGAGGCCCAAGCAAGACGCGCCCCGAGGAGCGTCTTTCCACGTGTCACCACTGGGTCTGACTGAGCGCCTCCAGGAGAGAGGCCCAAGCAAGACGCGCCCCGAGGAGCGTCAGGCCACATGTCACTACTCAGTCTGACTGAGCACCTCCAGGAGAGAGGCCCAAGCAAGACGCGCCCGGAGGAGCGTCTTGCCATATGTCAGCACTGGGTCTGACTGAGCGCCTCCAGGAGAGTGGCCCCAGCAAGATGCGCCCCGAGGAGCGTCTTGCCTTATGTCAGCACTCGGTCTGACTGAGCGCCTCCAGGAGAGAGGCCCAAGCAAGACGCGCCCGGAGGAGCGTCTTGCCATATGTCAGCACTGGGTCTGACTGAGCGCCTCCAGGAGAGAAGCCCCAGCAAGATGCGCCCCGAGGAGCGTCTTGCCACATGTCAACACTGGGTCTGACTGAGGGCCTCCAGGAGAGAGGCCCAAGCAAGATGCACCCGGAGGAGCGTCTTGCCACATGTCAACACTGGGTCTGAAAGAGGGCCTCCAGGAGAGAGGCCCAAGCAAGACGCGCCCCGAGGAGCGTCTTGCCACATGTCACCTCTGGTTCTGACTGAGCGCCTCGAGGAGAGAGGCCCAAGCAAGACGCGCCCCGAGGAGCGTCTTGTCACATGTCAACACTGGGTCTTTCTGAGCGCCTCCAGGAGAGAGGCCCAAGCAAGACGCGCCCCGAGGAGGGTCTTGCCACATGTCAACAATGGGTCTGACTGAGGGCCTCCAGGAGAGAAGCCCAAGCAACACGCGACTCGAGGAGCGTCTTGCCACATGTCAGCACTCGGTCTGACTGAGCGCCTCCAGGAGAGAGGCCCAAGCAAGACGGGCCCCGAGGAGCGTCTTGACACATGTCAACACTGGGTCTGACAGAGGGCCTGCATGAGGGAGGCCCAAGCAAGACGCGCCCCGAGGAGTGTCTTGCCAAATGTCAACACTGGGTCTGACTGAGCGCCTCAGGGAGAGAGGTCCAAGCAAGACGCGCCCCGAGGAGCGTCTTGCCACATGTCACTACTCGGTCTGACTGAGCGCCTCAGGGAGAGAGGTCCAAGCAAGACGCGCCCCAAGGAGCGTCTTGCCACATGTCAACAATGGGTCTGACTGAGGGCCTCCAGGAGAGAAGCCCAAGCAAGAAGCGCCCCGAGGAGCGTCTTGCCACATGTCAACACTGGGTCTGACTGAGGGCCTCCATGAGAGAAGCCCAAGCAATACGCGCCCCGAGGAGCGTCTTTCAACATGTCACCACTGGGTCTGACTGAGCGCCTCCAGGAGAGAGGCCCAAGCAAGAAGCGCCCCGAGGAGCGTCTTGCCACGTGTCAACACTGGGTCTGATTGAGGGCCTTCTTGAGAGAGGCCCAAGCAAGACGCGCCCCGAGGAGCGTCTTGCCACATGTCAACAATGGGTCTGACTGAGGGCCTCCAGGAGAGAAGCCCAAGCAAGACGCGCCCCGAGGAGCTTCTTGCCACATGTCAGCACTCGGTCTGACTGAGCGCCTCCAGGAGAGAGGCCAAAGCAAGACGCGCCCCGAGGAGCGTCTTTCCACGTTTCAACACTGGGTCTGACTTAGCGCCTCCAGGAGAGAGGCCCAAGCAAGATGCGCCCTGAGGAGCGTCTTGCCACGTGTCACCACTGGATCTGACTGAGCTCCTCCAGGAGAGAGGCCCAAGCAAGACGCGCCCCGAGGAGCGTCTTGCCACGTGTCACCACTGGGTCTGATAGAGCACCTCCAGGAGAGAGGCCCAAGCAAGACACGCCCCGAGGAGCGTCTTGCCACATGTCACTACTCGGTCTGACTGAGCGCCTCCAGGAGAGAGGCCCAAGCAAGACGTGCCCCGAGGAGCGTCTTGCCACATGTCAACAATGGGTCTGACTGAGGGCCTCCAGGAGAGAAGCCCAAGCAAGACGCGCCCCGAGGAGCGTCTTGCCACTGTCAACACTGGGTCTGACTGAGGGCCTCCAGGAGAGAGGCCCAAATGAGACGCGCCCCGAGGAGCGTCTTGCCACATGTCAACAATGGGTCTGACTGAGGGCCTCCAGGAGAGAAGCCCAAGCAAGACGCGCCCCGAGGAGCGTCTTGCCACATGTCAGCACTGGGTCTGATTGAGGGCCTTCTGGTGAAAGGCCCAAGCAAGACGCGCCCCGAGGAGCGTCTTGCCACATGTCAACAATGGGTCTGACTGAGGGCCTCCAGGAGAGAAGCCCAAGCAAGACGCACCCCGAGGAGCGTCTTGCGACATGTCAGCACTCGGTCTGACTGAGCGCCTCCAGGAGAGAGGCCCAAGCAAGACGTGCCCCGAGGAGCGTCTTGCCACATGTCAACACTGGGTCTGACTGAGCGCCTCCAGGAGAGAGGCCCAAGCAAGACGCACCCCGAGGAGCGTCTTGCCACATGTGAACACTGGGTCTGACTGAGCGCCTCCAGGAGAGAGGCCCAAGCAAGACGCGCCCGGAGGAGCGTCTTGCCACATGTCAGCACTCGGTCTGACTGAGCGCCTCCAGGAGAGAGGCCCAAGCAAGACGCGCCCCGAGGAGCATCTTGACACATGTCTCCTCTGGGTCTGACTGAGCGCCTCCCGGAGAGAGGCCCAAGCAAGACGTGCCCCGAGGAGCCTCTTGCCACATGTCAACACTGGGTCTGACTGAGTAAATCCATGAGAGAAGCCCCAGCAAGACGCGCCCCGAGGAGCATCTTGCCACATGTCAACACTGGGTCTGACTGAGAACCTCCAGGAGAGAGGCCCAAGCAAGACGCGCCCCGAGGAGCGTCTTGCCACATGTCAACACTGGGTCAGACTGAGCGCCTCCAGGAGAGAGGCCCAAGCAGGACGCGCCCCGAGGAGCGTCTTGTCACATGTCACTACTCGGTCTGACTGAGCACCTCCAGGAGAGAGGCCCAAGCAAGACGTGCCCCGAGGAGCGTCTTGCCACATGTCAACAATGGGTCTGACTGAGGGCCTCCAGGAGAGAAGCCCAAGCAAGAAGCGCCCCGAGGAGAGTCTTGCCACATGCCAACACTGGGTCTGACAGAGGGCATCCAGGAGAGAGGCCCAAGCAATACGCGCCCCGAGGAGCGTCTTGCCACATGTCAACACTGGGTCTGACTGAGCGCCTCCAGGAGAGAGGCCCAAGCAAGAAGCGCCCCGAGGAGCGTCTTGCCACATGTCAACACTGGGTCTGATTGAGGGCCTTCTGGAGAGAGGCCCAAGCAAGACGCGCCCCGAGGAGCGTCTTGCCACATGTTAACAATGGGTCTGACTGAGGGCCTCCAGGAGAGAAGCCCAAGCAAGACGCGCCCCGAGGAGCTTCTTGCCACATGTCAGCACTCGGTCTGACTGAGCGCCTCCAGGAGAGAGGCCCAAGCAAGACGCGCCCCGAGGAGCCTCTTGACACATGTCAACACTGGGTCTGACAGAGGGCCTCCATGAGAGAGGCCCAAGCAAGACGCGCCCCGAGGAGTGTCTTGCCACGTGTCACCACTGGGTCTGACTGAGCTCCTCCAGGAGAGAGGCCCAAGCAAGACGGGCCCCGAGGAGTGTCTTGCCACGTGTCACCACTGGGTCTGATTGAGCACCTCCAGGAGAGAGGCCCCAGCATGATGCGTCCTGAGGAGCGTCTTGCCTTATGTCAGCACTCGGTCTGACTGAGCGCCTCCAGGAGAGAGGCCCAAGCAAGACGCGCCCCGAGGAGCTACTTGCCACATGTCAATACTCGGTCTAACTGAGCGCCTCCAGGAGAGAGGTCCAAGCAAGACGCGCCCCGAGGAGCGTCTTGCCACATGTCACTACTCGGTCTGACTGAGCGCCTCCAGGAGAGAGGCCCAAGCAAGACGTGCCCCGAGGAGCGTCTTGCCACATGTCAACAATGGGTCTGACTGAGGGCCTCCAGGAGAGAAGCCCAAGCAAGACGCGCCCCGAGGAGCGTCTTGCCACCTGTCAACACTGGGTCTGACTGAGGGCCTCTAGGAGAGAGGTCCAAATAAGACGCGCCCCGAGGAGTGTCTTGCCACATGTCAACAATGGGTCTGACTGAGGGCCTCCAGGAGAGAAGCCCAAGCAAGACGCGCCCCGAGGAGCGTCTTGCCACATGTCAGCACTCGGTCTGACTGAGCGCCTCCAGGAGAGAGGCCCAAGCAAGACGCGCCCCAAGGAGCGTCTTGCCACATGTCAACAGTGGGTCTGACTGAGCGCCTCCAGGAGATAGGCCCAAGCAAGACGCGCCCCGAGGAGAGTCTTGCCACATGTGAACACTGGGTGTGACTGAGCGCCTCCAGGAGAGAGGCCCAAGCAAGACGCGCCCGGAGGAGCGTCTTGCCACATGTCAGCACTGGGTCTGACTGAGCGCCTCCAGGAGAGAGGCCCAAGCAAGACACGCCCCGAGGAGCGTCTTGACACATGTCAACACTGGGTCGGACTGAGGGCCTCCATGAGAGAAGCCCAAGCAAGACACGCCCCAAGGAGAGTCTTGCCACATGTCAACACTCGGTCTGACATAGGGCATTCAGGAGAGAGGCCCAAGCAATACGCGCCCAGAGGAGCGTCTTGCCACATGTCCCCACTGGGTCTGAATGAGCGCCTCCAGGAAAGAGGCCCAACCAAGACGCGCCCCGAGGAGCGTCTTGCCACGTGTCAACACTGGGTCTGACTGAGCGCCTCCAGGAGAGAGGCCCAAGCAAGACGCGCCCCGAGGAGCGTCTTTCCACGTGTCACCACTGGGTCTGACTGAGCGCCTCCAGGAGAGAGGCCCAAGCAAGACGCGCCCCGAGGAGCGTCAGGCCACATGTCACTACTCAGTCTGACTGAGCACCTCCAGGAGAGAGGCCCAAGCAAGACGCGCCCGGAGGAGCGTCTTGCCATATGTCAGCACTGGGTCTGACTGAGCGCCTCCAGGAGAGTGGCCCCAGCAAGATGCGCCCCGAGGAGCGTCTTGCCTTATGTCAGCACTCGGTCTGACTGAGCGCCTCCAGGAGAGAGGCCCAAGCAAGACGCGCCCGGAGGAGCGTCTTGCCATATGTCAGCACTGGGTCTGACTGAGCGCCTCCAGGAGAGAAGCCCCAGCAAGATGCGCCCCGAGGAGCGTCTTGCCACATGTCAACACTGGGTCTGACTGAGGGCCTCCAGGAGAGAGGCCCAAGCAAGATGCACCCGGAGGAGCGTCTTGCCACATGTCAACACTGGGTCTGAAAGAGGGCCTCCAGGAGAGAGGCCCAAGCAAGAGGCGCCCCGAGGAGCGTCTTGCCACATGTCACTACTCGGTCTGTTTGAGCGCCTCCAGGAGAGAGGCCCAAGCAAAACGTGCCCCGAGGAGCGTCTTGCCACATGTCAACAATGGGTCTGACTGAGGGCCTCCAGGAGAGAAGCCCAAGCAAGACACGCCCCGAGGAGCGTCTTGACACATGTCAACACTGGGTCTGACTGAGGGCCTCCATGAGAGAAGCCCAAGCAAGACGCGCCCCAAGGAGAGTCTTGCCACATGTCAACACTCGGTCTGACAGAGGGCATCCAGGAGAGATGCCCAAGCAATACGTGCCCCGAGGAGTGTCTTGCCACATGTCACCACTGGGTCAGACTGAGCGCCTCCAGGAGAGAGACCCAACCAAGACGCGCCCTGAGGAGCGTCTTGTCACATGTCAACACTGGGTCTTTCTGAGCGCCTCCAGGAGAGAAGCCCAAGCAAGACGCGCCCCGAGGAGCGTCTTTCCACATGTCAGCACTCGGTCTGACTGAGCGCCTCCAGGAGAGAGGCCCAAGCAAGACGCGCCCAAAGGAGCGTCTTGCAACATGTCAACAATGGGTCTGACTGAGGGCCTCCAGGAGAGAAGCCCAAGCAACACGCGGCCGGGGAGGAGCGTCTTGCCACATGTCAGCACTCGGTCTGACTGAGCGCCTCCAGGAGAGAGGCCAAAGCAAGACGCGCCCCGAGGAGCGTCTTGCCACATGTCAACAATGGGTATGACTGAGGGCCTCCCGGAGAGAAGCCCAAGCAAGACGAGCCCCGAGGAGCGTCTTGACACATGTCAACACTGGGTCTGACAGAGGGCCTCCAGGAGAGAGGCCCAAGCAAGACGCGCCCCGAGGAGTGTCTTGCCACATGTCACCACTTGGTCTGACTGAGCGCCTCCAGGAGAGAGGCCCAAGCAACACGCGCCCCGAGGAGCGTCAGGCCACATGTCACTACTCAGTCTGACTGAGCGCCTCCAGGAGAGAGGCCAAAGTAAGACGTGCCCCGAGGAGCGTCTTGCCACTTGTCAACACTGGGTCTGATTGAGGGCCTTCTGGAGAGAGGCCCAAGCAAGACGCGCCCCGAGGAGCGTCTTGCCACATGTCAACAATGGGTCTTACTGAGGGCCTCCAGGAGAGAAGCCCAAGCAACACGCGCCCCGAGGAGCTTCTTGCCACATGTCAGCACTCGGTCTGACTGAGCGCCTCCAGGAGAGAGGCCAAAGCAAGACGCGCCCCGAGGAGCGTCTTGCCACATGTCAACAATGGGTATGACTGAGGGCCTCCCGGAGAGAAGCCCAAGCAAGACGAGCCCCGAGGAGCGTCTTGACACATGTAAACACTGGGTCTGACAGAGGGCCTCCAGGAGAGAGGCCCAAGCAAGACGCGCCCCGAGGAGTGTCTTGCCACATGTCACCACTTGGTCTGACTGAGCGCCTCCAGGAGAGAGGCCCAAGCAACACGCGCCCCGAGGAGCGTCAGGCCACATGTCACTACTCAGTCTGACTGAGCGCCTCCAGGAGAGAGGCCAAAGTAAGACGTGCCCCGAGGAGCGTCTTGCCACGTGTCAACAATGGGTCTTACTGAGGGCCTCCAGGAGAGAAGCCCAAGCAACACGCGCCCCGAGGAGCTTCTTGCCACATGTCAGCACTCGGTCTGACTGAGCACCTCCAGGAGAGAGGCCAAAGCAAGATGCGCCCCGAGGAGCGTCTTGCCACGTGACACCACTGGGTCTGACTGAGCGCCTCCAGGAGAGAAGCCCAAGCAAGACGTGCCCCGAGGAGCGTCTTGCCACGTGTCACCACTGGGTCTGATTGAGCGCCTCCAGGAGAGAGGCCCCAGCAAGACGCGCCCCGAGGAGCGTCTTGCCTTATGTCACTACTCGGTCTGACTGAGCGCCTTCAGGAGAGAGGCCCAAGCAAGACGTGCCCCGAGGAGCGTCTTGCCACATGTCAACAATGGGTCTGACTGAGGGCCTCCAGGAGAGAAGCCCAAGCAAGACGCGCCCCGAGGAGCGTCTTACCACATGTCAACACTGGGTCTGACTGAGCGCCTCCAGGAGAGAGGCCCAAGCAAGACGCGCCCCGAGGAGCGTCAGGCCACATGTCACTACTCAGTCTGACTGAGCGCCTCCAGTAGAGAGGCCCAAGCGAGACGCGCCCTGAGGAGCGTCTTGCCACATGTCAACACTGGGTCTGATTGAGGGCCTTCTGCAGAGAGGCCCAAGCAAGACGCGCCCCGAGGAGCGTCTTGCCACATGTCACCTCTGGTTCTGACTGAGCGCCTCCAGGAGAGAGGCCCAAGCAAGACGCGCCCCGAGGAGCGTCTTGCCACATGTCAACAATGGGTCTGACTGAGGGCCTCCAGGAAAGAAGCCCAAGCAACACGCGGCCCGAGGAGCGTCTTGCCACATGTCAGCACTCGGTCTGACTGAGCGCCTCCAGGAGAGAGGCCCAAGCAAGACGCGCCCCGAGGAGCGTCTTGCCACATGTCAACAATGGGTCTGACTGAGGGCCTCCAGGAGAGAAGCCCAAGCAAGACGCGCCCCTTGGAGCGTCTTGACACATGTCAACACTGGGTCTGACAGAGGGCCTCCAGGAGAGAGGCCCAAGCAAGACGCGCCCCGAGGAGTGTCTTGCCACATGTCACCACTGGGTCTGACTGAGCGCCTCCAGGAGAGAGGCCCAAGCAAGACGCGCCCCGAGGAGCGTCAGGCCACATGTCACTACTCAGTCTGACTGAGCGCCTCCAGGAGAGAGGCCCAAGCAATACGCGCCACGAGGAGCGTCTTGCCACACGCCAACAATGGGGCTTACTGAGGGCCTCCAGGAGAGAAGCCCAAGCAAGACGCGCCCCGAGGAGCTTCTTGCCACATGTCAGCACTCGGTCTGACTGAGCGCCTCCAGGAGAGAGGCCAAAGCAAGACGCGCCCCGAGGAGCGTCTTGACACATGTCAACACTGGGTCATACAGAGGGCCTCCATGAGAGAGGCCCAAGCAAGACGCGCCCCGAGGAATGTCTTGCCACATGTCAACACTGGTTCTGACTGAGCGCCTCCAGGAGAGAGGCCCAAGCAAGACGCGCCCCGACGAGCGTCTTGCCACGTGTCAACACTGGGTCTGACTGAGCGCCTCCAGGAGAGAGGCCCAAGCAAGATGCGCCCCGAGGAGCTTCTTGCCACGTGTCACCACTGGGTCTGACTGAGCGCCTCCAGGAGAGAGGCCCAAGTAAGACGCGCCCCGAGGAGCGTCTTGCCACGTGTCACCACTGGGTCTGATTGAGCGCCTCCAGGAGAGAGGCCCCAGCAAGACCGGTCAGGCCTGCAGTGTACACATCAGAGACATGATGTTCTTTCACAGAACTGAGGTTGTTCATTACTAAATGACTTTTACAGGAATATTGTTATTATACTATTCAACAGGTTTATCATAATAATGTGTATTAAACCCACAACCTAGCAGTGAGGACAGAGGGACTTTATTTAAATTAGTACTTAATGGAAACGATACATAATGATACATAAGAGCCATGTCATACATTCAGCCTAGGAATAGTAGCATTGTGCACTATTAAAAATATACACATCAATTGCTCGAATCCCATTGTTGCAAAGTAAAACTCTAATAAAACTCTAGTTTGACATCAACAGAGAAGACTTAGTGTATGTACTACAAATACAGCATTAGGATTTCGAGTGGACCGTGCACCTTGTGAACCATCAGAGGCTTATGACGCAACATATCTTCCAGTTGCTATTAGACAAGTTATAATTCTCGACCATTTTTCGGAACTGGTTTCTTGGGTCCGTGAGTAAATGCCAAATGAGATGATAGTCCTTAAGTAAGTTCCTGGCGATCCCACGTCACGCTCTTGCCCATCAGCCGGTGAACGCTGAGACGGAACTCGATGAGAGCGATGTATTTTTTAAGTGCTCCGAATGTACTTCTAACAAGCGTGCGATTCACTTCGTGAGTAAACCGCAGCTGCAGCTGATTCAAACAGTCAAGCCAACTTTCTACATCACAATATTCGTTTTGTAGTTAGTCGAGTTACCTTTTGTGTGGCGCATGCACGGGTTGTTAGCGTCCAGCTCCCAGCTTAGAGAGTCCTGTATTGACACAGACGTCAATACATCTCGATGTCATGCAACACACAAAGTCTGTCGCATACAGGTGGGTTAACACATGTACGATACCTTTTGTGTGGCGCATTCACGGGTCGTTAGCGTCCAGCTCCCGGCTTATAGAGAGTCCTGTATTGACACAGACGTCAATACATCTCGATGTCATGCAACACACAAAGTCTGTCGCATACAGGTGGGTTAACACACATGTACGATGTGTGCGATGGCACGCCCGTTTACAATGGGACACGACGATGATCATTGTTAACCAAATTCTTGTTTCTCACGACAGGTGGTAGCGTTGTCTCCTGCACCTGGTCTTCGTGCACAGAGGGTTTTGTAATGTGCTCGTCATAGTCGCGATCGTTGTCACTCGAATCCGTTTTTCTCACGACAGGTGGTAGCGTTGTCTCCTGCATGTTGTCTTCGCGTGCGGCAAGCGTTGTGCTGTGCTCGTTATAATGGTTGTCTTCGTACAAAGGGGGTGTTGAATACTCCTTCGCGAGTAGTGTAGGAGGTGGTGTGATGGGACGTATCTCAGAGGCGTCATGTGAGCGTACCACCATGGCCTGAGCAACTGCGACTACTGAGAGTACACCCAGTACAGACAGCGAGATCTTTTTTTTTCTTGGATGTTGTACGTGCGGGTACAGCCGCTTTAATGGCAGTGAGAGCAAGTGGGCAAATGTATTTATAGGTCACTAGCAGAAACTAAGGCACGTGGTCAGAGTGTAATCGTAACCACCGTAGCTCTTGTCATAATTTAATATACATAGAAATCAGAAACGGGCATGTCAGGATAGACATTGCGAGTGATAATGCGGCCAGTATCTGTGTGCGCTTGAGAGCACCTTGTTGTTCTACTGTGGTGCCCACGCCGCCGGGTCTGTAAATGTCATCGACCTTCTTTATATAAGCATACGCTAAAGACCGTATATTCTCTATGGATTTTAACACGTCCTTTGTTTCGCGTAACGCTTGAGCTGTCTCGAGCGTGATGTTGTGAGTGTACGCCAGTGTTTCACGTGCACCGAGGTCCGAAAGGGCGTGCGCTACAACTATTAACCTTGGTTTGGGAGTGTGGCGAAACGCTCGCTCCACTGTAATGGGCGGATGCAATGTTATCACCTGGTACGTTTTGTTAGTCGGGTCGTAACACACCGGTCCGTCACATGGACCGTCACATTGTATGGGGCACAGTAAGGACAACACGCCGCCGACCGTGACTTCGCACTCGACCGCGGTGGTGTTATCGATTTGCAAAGGATCACATACGCCTCTCCAGTCGCAATGAGGCACATTGTAGTCGACGCGACCGTCGGTCACCATAGCTTTCGTCAGCCAACACACTCGATTGCCCTTCGAAACATTGGCGATCAACGTGAGCGTAGAGGTCGCCGTCGCTTTACTGTACGCCAGGATATCCGTGTGTGAGTGAACGCTCGACGTCGATTGACAACCGGTCATGTCAGACCTGATCAGACCTTCCGAACACATGACCATTAGTTGTTGTGCGGCCGAGAGTATCGCGATCATACCGTTGAGATGTGTAGAAAGCGATTACACGCCAGCCTTCCACGTTTCCAAAGTTTCCAGCAGTCTAGAGGGACTTGTCTTAGCGCGCACGGCTGTGCTGAATTTGCGTTGGGTAGACACAACGGCTTCGACCTCGCTTAGGATCTGTGGGCTCATGTACTCGTGGTAGGCCAAGACGTGTATAGTCGAGCGCGGTGACGCCCCGAACACGTGACCCAGTTTTGTTGTGGCGATATGCGTGTCCAGTAACGCGGCAAAGTCCGCGTGTCTAGCGTGTATTGATTTTACAGCTTGCTCACACCCCAACAGTACGGTCCGTAGAAGTTCGTTCACTTGTTTCCATGCGCTCGTGGAACACAGGACATTGCAACCTCTGTGATACTCAAGTAAAGCGTCACACACCAGCTGCTTGCACGTTGGAAATACAATCGGTAGTAACTTCTTACTCCACTCTATGTTGAACTCGTATAGTATGTATATGGGCGGTTGCGGCGGTTTGCGCATTTTCTATCTACCCTCCGCTAATATGCCTCTGTGGTCTGTCTCCTGAGATGGTGCGGTTGGAACTTGCGAGAGTGCACTATCGACGGTCGGCGTTTCCATTTCGTCAACTGTGCCATTTTCAGCCGCTGGCAAACGGCTGTCGACGGTCGATGCGAGACACCAACATAACGTTAGACCGCGACCCTCATGCCAGTTTTCTGTAGTACTGGTTGTAGTTTCTGGTGCACACTCGATACGCCATTACGATCACAATTGCGTTGATTAATAAATCCAGTGTTGTAGCGACTGCAGCCAGCGCCGTCGCGCAACTCGTGTCGGTGTTATCTCTCGATACTTTCATTCGTATCCAAGCGTATGCAGAATCTACGGATCTGGTGAAGTTGCCTGTCACTAGCTTGCGCACGTTTGATATGGCACTTTGCGCGAGACTCACACAACCTGCAGTGGTGACCGTCGAGTCAGTGCAAAGTTTTTCCGATATATCGCTCGCAACATCGTTTGTCATTTGCTGTACACTGCGCACACTGGCTGCGACGTCGCGGAGAGGGTCTTCGTTACGAGTTGTGTAATATCCGCTGACTTGCCGATTCAATTCTGGTGGCGCTGACCCAAACGAGAACGCTTTTAAGGCGCATGTCGTGGTAACTCTGGTAGCGCCGTGGTTGACGAGGATGATCATCTTTAGCAATAGTTCATCTCGAAGCGCAACGATGGTGAGGGCGACGGGTTGGCCGGTTCCGCCTTCAGGCCACTCGGTTGCCGCTAGATTGCCCAATGCCACACACGCAGACGAACCCTGTACACACTCAATGACCCGTGTGCGATCGTTGATTTCTGCTAGTACGTTTGCTAGTTCTACGTGCTTCCACGGATCGGGCGTGGGCACGCGCTTGTTTTAGAGGTGTTTTCGTGCAGCCTCTACCCTGCACGACCGCTCGTGGCCGCACTAGCTATATTTATCTTTATTTGTTTCACACACACACACACACACACACACACACACACACACACACACACACACACACACACACACACACACACAGGCCCTTGCGTGCAAACCCCGGTCAGGCCTGCAGTGTACACATCAGAGACATGATGTTCTTTCACAGAACTGAGGTTGTTCATTACTAAATGACTTTTACAGGAATATTGTTGTTATACTAATCAACAGGTTGATCATAATAATGTGTATTAAACCCACAACCTAGCACTGAGGACAGAGGGACTTTATTTAAATTAGTACTTAATGGAAACGATACATAATGATACATAAGAGCCATGTCATACATTCAGCCTAGGAATAGGCTATTAAAAATATACACATCAATTGCTCGAATCCCATTGTTGCAAAGTAAAACTCTAATAAAACTCTAGTCTGACATCAACAGAGAAGACTTAGTGTATGTACTACAAATACAGCATTAGGATTTCGAGTTGACCGTGCACCTTGTCAACCATCAGAGGCTTATGACGCAACATATCTTCCAGTTGCTATTAGACAAGTTATAATTCTCGACCATTTTTCGGAACTGGTTTCTTGGGTCCGTGAGTAAATGCCAAATGAGATGATAGTCCTTAAGTAAGTTCCTGGCGATCCCATGTCACGCTCTTGCCCATCAGCCGGTGAACGCTGAGACAGAACTCGATGAGAGCGATGTATTTTTTAAGTGCTCCGAATGTACTTCTAACAAGCGTGCGATTCACTTCGTGAGTAAACCGCAGCTGCAGCTGATTCAAACAGTCGAGCCAACTTTCTACATCACAATATTTGTTTTGTAGTTAGTCGAGTTACCTTTTGTGTGGCGCATGCACGGGTCGTTAGCGTCCAGCTCCCAGCTTAGAGAGTCCTGTATTGACACAGACGTCAATACATCTCGATGTCATGCAACACACAAAGTCTGTCGCATACAGGTGGGTTAACACATGTACGATACCTTTTGTGTGGCGCATGCACGGGTCGTTAGCGTCCAGCTCCCGGCTCATAGAGAGTCCTGTATTGACACAGACGTCAATACATCTCGATGTCATGCAACACACAAAGTCTGTCGCATACAGGTGGGTTAACACACATGTACGATGTGTGCAATGGCGCGCCCGTTTACAATGGGACACGGCGATGATCATTGTTAACCAAACTCTTGTTTCTCACGACAGGTGGTAGCGTTGTCTCCTGCACCTGGTCTTCGTGCACAGAGGGTGTTATAATGTGCTCGTCATAGTCGCGATCGTTGTCACTCGAATCCGTTGTTCTCACGACAGGTGGTAGCGTTGTCTCCTGCATGTTGTCTTCGCGTGCGGCAAGCGTTGTGCTGTGCTCGTTATAATGGTTGTCTTCGTACAAAGGGGGTGTTGAATACTTCTTCGCGAGTAGTCTAGGAAGTGGTGTGATGGGACGTATCTCAGAGGCGTTATGTGAGCGTACCATCATGGCCTGAGCAACTAGGACTACTGAGAGTACACCCAGTACAGACAGCGAGACCTTTTTTTTCTTGGGTGTTGTACGTGTGGGTACAGCCGCTTTAATGGCAGTGAGAGCAAGTGGTCAAATGTATTTATAGGTCACTAGCAGAAACTAAGGCACGTGGTCAGAGTGTAATCGTAACCACCGTAGCTCTTGTCATAATTTAATATACATAGAAATCAGAAACGGGCATGTCAGGATAGACATCGCGAGTGATAATGCGGCCAGTACCTGTGTGCGCTTGAGAGCACCTTGTTGTTCTACTGTGGTGCCCACGCCGCCGGGTCTGTAAATGTCATCGACCTTCTTTATATACGCATACACTAAAGACCGTAAATTCTCTATGGATTTGAACACGTCCTTTGTTTCGCGTAACGCTTGAGCTGTCTCGAGCGTGATGTTGTGAGGCTACGCCAGTGTTTCGCGTGCACCGAGGTCCGAAAGGGCGTGCGCTACAACTATTAACCTTGGTTTGGGAGTGTGGCGAAACGCTCGCTCCGCTGTAATGGGCAGATGCAATGTTATCACCTGGTACGTTTCGTTAGTCGGGTCGTAACACACCGGTCCGTGACACGGACCATAACGACCTGTGCATGCGCCACACAAAAGGTATCGTACATGTGTTAACCCACCTGTATGCGACAGACTTTGTGTGTTGCATGACATCGAGATGTATTGACGTCTGTGTCAATACAGGACTCTCTAAGCTGGGAGCTGGACGCTAACGACCCGTGCATGCGCCACACAAAAGGTAACTCGACTAACTACAAAACGAATATTGTGATGTAGAAAGTTGGCTCGACTGTTTGAATCAGCTGCAGCTGCTGTTTACTCACGAAGTGAATCGCACGCTTGTTAGAAGTAAATTCGGAGCACTTAAAAAATACATCGCTCTCATCGAGTTCTGTCTCAGCGTTCACCGGCTGATGGGCAAGAGCGTGACATGGGATCGCCAGGAACTTACTTAAGGACTATCATCTCATTTGGCATTTACTCACGGACCCAAGAAACCAGTTCCGAAAAATGGTCGAGAATTATAACTTGTCTAATAGCAACTGGAAGATATGTTGCGTCATAAGCCTCTGATGGTTCACAAGGTGCACGGTCCACTCGAAATCCTAATGCTGTATTTGTAGTACATACACTAAGTCTTCTCTGTTGATGTCAGACTAGAGTTTTATTAGAGTTTTACTTTGCAACAATGGGATTCGAGCAATTGATGTGTATATTTTTAATAGTGCACAATGCTACTATTCCTAGGCTGAATGTATGACATGGCTCTTATGTATCATAATGTATCGTTTCCATTAAGTACTAATTTAAATAAAGTCCCTCTGTCCTCAGTGCTAGGTTGTGGGTTTAATACACATTATTATGATCAACCTGTTGAATAGTATAACAATATTCCTGTAAAAGTCATTTAGTAATGAACAACCTCAGTTCTGTGAAAGAACATCATGTCTCTTATGTGTACACTGCAGGCCTGACCGGGGTTTGCACGCAAGGGCCTGTGTGTGTGTGTGTGTGTGTGTGTGTGTGTGTGTGTGTGTGTGTGTGTGTGTGTGTGTGTGTGTGTGTGTGTGTGTGTGTGTGTGTGTGTGTGTGTGTGTGTGTGTGTGTGTGTGTGTGTGTGTGTGTGTGTGTGTGTGTGTGTGTGTGTGTGTGTGTGAAACAAATAAAGATAAATATAGCTAGTGCGGCCACGAGCGGTCGTGCAGGGTAGAGGCTGCGCGAAAATGCCTCTAAAACAAGCGCGTGCCCACGCCCGATCCGTGGAAGCACGTAGAACTAGCAAACGTACTAGCAGAAATCAACGATCGCACACGGGTCATTGAGTGTGTACATGGTTCGTCTGCGTGTGTGGCATTGGGCAATCTAGCGGCAACCGAGTGGCCTTAAGGCGGAACCGGCCAACCCGTCGCCCTCACCATCGTTGCGCTTCGAGATGAACTATTGCTAAAGATGATCATCCTCATCAACCACGGCGCTACCAGAGTAGCTCGTAACGAAGACCCTCTCCGCGACCTCGCGGCCAGTGTGCGCAGTGTACAGCAAATGACAAACGATGTTGCGAGCGATATATCCGAAAAACTTTGCACTGATGCGACGGTCGCCACTGCAGGTTGTGTGAGTCTCGCGCTAAGTGCCATATCAAATGTGCGCAAGCTAGTGACAAGCAACTTCACCAGATCCGTAGATTCTGCATACGCTCGGATACGAATGAAAGTATCGAGAGATAACACCGACACGAGTTGCGCGACGGCGCTGGCTGAAGTCGCTACAACACTGGATTTATTAATCAACGTAATTGTGATCGTAATGGCGTTTCGAGTGTGCACCAGAAACTACAACCAGTACTACAGAAAACTGGCATGAGGGTCGCGGTCTAACGTTATGTTGGTGTCTCGCATCGACCGTCGACGGCCGTTTGCCAGCGGCTGAAAATGGCACAGTTGACGAAATGGAAACGCCGACCGTCGATAGTGCACTCTCGCAAGTTCCAACCGCACCATCTCAGGAGACAGACCACAGAGTCATATTAGCGGAGGGTAGATAGAAAATTCGCAAACCGCCGCAACCGCCCATATACATACTATACGAGTTCAACATAGAGTGGAGTAAGAAGTTACTACCGATTGTATTTCCAACGTGCAAGCAGCTGGTGTGTGACGCTTTACTTGAGTATCACAGAGGTTGCGATGTCCTGTGTTCCACGAGCGCATGGAAACAAGTGAACGAACTTCTACGGACCGTACTGTTGGGGTATGAGCGAGCTGTGAAATCAATACACGCTAGACATGCGGACTTTGCCGCGTAACTGGACACGCATATCGCCACAACAAAACCGGGTCAAGTGTTCGGGGCGTCACCGCGCTCGACTATACACGTCTTGGCCTACCACGAGTACATGAGCCCACAGATCCTAAGCGAGGTCGAAGCCGTTGTGTCTACCCAACGCAAATTCAGCACAGCCGTGCGCGCTAAGACAAGTCCCTCTAGACTGCTGGAAACTTTGGAAACGTGGAAGGCTGGCGTGTACGCGCTTTCTACACATCTCAACGGTATGATCGCGATACTCTCGGCCGCACAACAACTAGTGTCCCATTGTAAACGGGCGTGCCATCGCACATATCGTACATGTGTGTTAACCCACCTGTATGCGACAGACTTTGTGTGTTGCATGACATCGGGATGTATTGACGTCTGTGTCCATACAGGACTCTCTATAAGCCGGGAGCTGGACGCTAACGACCCGTGCATGCGCTACACAAAAGGTATCGTACATGTGTTAACCCACCTGTATGCGACAGACTTTGTGTGTTGCATGACATCGAGATGTATTGACGTCTGTGTCAATACAGGACTCTCCAAGCTGGGAGCTGGACGCTAACAACCCGTGCAAGCGCCACACAAAAGGTAACTCGACTAACTACAAAACGCATATTGTGATGTAGAAAGTTGGCTTGACTGTTTGAATAGGCTGCAGCTGCGGTTTACTCACGAAGGCGCTCAATCATACCCAGTGGTGACACGTGGCAAGACGCTCCTCTGGGCGCGTCTTGCTTGGGCCTCTCTCCTGGAGGCGCTCAGTCAGACCCAGTGGTGACACGTGGAAAGACGCTCCTCGGGGCGCATCTTGCTTGGGCCTCTCTCCTGGAGGCGCTCAGTCAGACCCAGTGTTGACACGTGGCAAGACGCTCCTCGGGGCGCGTCTTGCTTGGGCCTCTCTCCTGGAGGCGCTCAGTCAGACCCAGTGTTGACATGTGGCAAGACACTCCTCGGGGCGCGTCTTGCTTCGGCCTCTCTCATGGAGGCCCTCTGTCAGACCCAGTGTTGACATGTGTCAAGACGCTCCTCGGGGCGCGTCTTGCTTTGGCCTCTCTCCTGGAGGCGCTCAGTCAGACCGAGTGCTGACATGTGTCAATACGCTCCTCGGGGCGCGTCTTGCTTGGGCCTCTCTCCAGAAGGCCCTCAATCAGACCCAGTGTTGACACGTGGCAAGACGCTCCTCGGGGCACGTCTTACTTGGGCCTCTCTCCTGGAGGCGCTCAGTCAGACTGAGTAGTGACATGTGGCCTGACGCTCCTCGGGGCGCGTGTTGCTTGGGCCTCTCTCCTGGAGGCGCTCAGTCAGACCAAGTGGTGACATGTGGCAAGACGCTCCTCGGGGCGCGTCTTGCTTGGGCTTCTCTCCTGGAGGCGCTCAGAAAGACCCAGTGTTGCCATGTGACAAGACGCTCCTCAGGGCGCGTCTTGGTTGGGTCTCTCTCCTGGAGGAGCTCAGTCAGACCCAGTGGTGACATGTGGCAAGACGCTCCTCGGGGCGCTTCTTGCTTGGGCCTCTCTCCTGGATGCCCTCTGTCAGACCGAGTGTTGACATGTGGTAAGACTCTCCTCGGGGCGCGTCTTGCTTGGGCTTCTCTCATGGAGGCGCTCAGTCAGACCCAGTGTTGACATGTGTCAAGACGCTCCGCGGGGCATGTCTTGCTTGGGCTTCTCTCCTGGAGGCCCTCAGTCATACCCATTGTTGACATGTTGCAAGACGCTCCTTTGGGCGCGTCTTGCTTGGGCCTCTCTCCTGGAGGTGCTCAGTCAGACCGAGTGCTGACATGTGGAAAGACGCTCCTCGGGGCGCGTCTTGCTTGGGCTTCTCTCCTGGAGGCGCTCAGAAAGACCCAGTGTTGACATGTGTCAAGACGCTCCGCGGGGCATGTCTTGCTTGGGCTTCTCTCCTGGAGGCCCTCAGTCAGACCCATTGTTGACATGTGGCAAGACGCTCCTCGGGGCGCGTCTTGCTGGGGCTTCTCTCATGGAGGCACTCAGTCAGACCCAGTGTTGACATGTGGCAAGACGCTCCTCGGGGCGCGTCTTGCTTGGACCTCTCTCCCTGAGGCGCTCAGTCAGACCGAGTAGTGACATGTGGCAAGACGCTCCTCGGGGCGCGTCTTGCTTGGACCTCTCTCCCTGAGGCGCTCAGTCAGACCCAGTGTTGACATTTGGCAAGACACTCCTCGGGGCGCGTCTTGCTTGGGCCTCTCTCATGGAGGCCCTCTGTCAGACCCAGTGTTGACATGTGTCAAGACGCTCCTCGGGGCGCGTCTTGCTTGGGCCTCTCTAATGGAGGTGCTCAGTCAGACCGAGTGCTGACATGTGGCAAGACGCTCCTAGAGCCGCGTGTTGCTTGGGCTTCTCTCCTGGAGGCCCTCAGTCAGACCCCTTGTTGACATGTGGCAAGACGCTCCTCGGGGTGCGTCTTGCTTGGGCCTCTCTCCTGGAGGCGCTCAGTCAGACCGAGTGCTGACATGTGCCAAGACGCTCCTCGGGGCGCGTCTTGCTTTGGCTTCTCTCCTGGAGGTGCTCAGTCAGAACCAGAGGTGACATGTGGCAAGACGCTCCTCGGGGTGCGTCTTGCTTGGGCCTCTCTCCTGGAGGCCCTCTTTCAGACCCAGTGTTGACATGTGGCAAGATGCTCCTCCGGGCGCATCTTGCTTGGGCCTCTCTCCTGGAGGCCCTCAGTCAGACCCATTGTTGACATGTGGCAAGACGCTCCTCGGGGCGCGTCTTGCTTGGGCCTCTCTCCTGGAGGCGCTCAGTCAGACCGAGTGCTGACATAAGGCAAGACGCTCCTCGGGGCGCGTCTTGCTGGGGCCTCTCTCCTGGAGGCGCTCAGTCAGACCCAGTGCTGACATGTGGCAAGACGCTCCTCGGGGCGCGTCTTGCTTGGGCCTCTCTCCTGGAGGCGCTCAGTCAGACTGAGTAGTGACATGTGGCCTGACGCTCCTCGGGGCGCGTCTTGCTTGGGCCTCTCTCCTGGAGGCGCTCAGTCAGACCCAGTGGTGACATGTGGAAAGACACTCCTTGGGGCGCGTCTTGCTTGGGCCTCTCTCCTGGAGGCCTTCTGTCAGACCCAGTGTTGACATGCGTCAATACGCTCCTCGGGGCGTGCCTTGCTTGGGCCTCTCTCCTGGAGGCGCTCAGTCAGACCCAGTGGTGACACGTGGAAAGACGCTCCTCGGGGCGCGTCTTGCTTGGGCCTCTCTCCTGGAGGCGCTCAGTCAGACCCAGTGTTGTCACGTGGCAAGACGCTCCTCGGGGCGCGTCTTGGTTGGGCCTCTTTCCTGGAGGCGCTCATTCAGACCCAGTGGTGACATGTGGCAAGACGCTCCTCGGGGCGCGTATTGCTTGGGCCTCTCTCCTGAATGCCCTCTGTCAGACCGAGTGTTGACATGTGGCAAGACTCTCCTCGGGGCGCGTCTTGCTTGGGCTTCTCTCATGGAGGCCCTCAGTCCGACCCAGTGTTGACATGTGTCAAGACGCTCCTCGGGGCATGTCTTGCTTGGGCCTCTCTCCTGGAGGCGCTCAGTCAGACCCAGTGCTGGCATGTGGCAAGACGCTCCTCGGGGCGCGTCTTGCTTGGGCCTCTCTCCTGGAGGCGCTCAGTCAGACCCAGTGTTGACATGTGGCAAGATGCTCCTCGGGGCGCGTCTTGCTGGGGCTTCTCTCATGGAGGCACTCAGTCAGACCCAGTGTTGACATGTGGCAAGACGCTCCTCGGGGCGCGTCTTGCTTGGGCCTCTCTCCTGGAGGCACTCAGTCAGACCCAGAGGAGACATGTGTCAAGATGCTCCTCGGGGCACGTCTTGCTTGGGCCTCTCTCCTGGAGGCGCTCACTCAGACCGAGTGCTGACATGTGGCAAGACGCTCCTCCGAGCGCGTCTTGCTTGGGACTCTCTCCTGGAGGCACTCAGTCAGACCCAGTGTTCACATGTGGCAAGACGCTCCTTGGGGCGCGTCTTGCTTGGGCCTCTCTCCTGGAGGCACTCAGTCAGACCCAGTGTTGACATGTGGCAAGACGCTCCTCGCGGCGCGTCTTGCTTGGACCTCTCTCCCTGAGGCGCTCAGTCAGACCGAGTAGTGACATGTGGCAAGACGCTCCTCGGGGCGCGTCTTGCTTGGACCTCTCTCCCTGAGGCGCTCAGTCAGACCCAGTGTTGACATTTGGCAAGACACTCCTCGGGGCGCGTCTTGCTTGGGCCTCTCTCATGGAGGCCCTCTGTCAGACCCAGTGTTGACATGTGTCAAGACGCTCCTCGGGGCGCGTCTTGCTTGGGCCTCTCTAATGGAGGTGCTCAGTCAGACCGAGTGCTGACATGTGGCAAGACGCTCCTAGAGCCGCGTGTTGCTTGGGCTTCTCTCCTGGAGGCCCTCAGTCAGACCCCTTGTTGACATGTGGCAAGACGCTCCTCGGGGTGCGTCTTGCTTGGGCCTCTCTCCTGGAGGCGCTCAGTCAGACCGAGTGCTGACATGTGGCAAGACGCTCCTCGGGGCGCGTCTTGCTTTGGCTTCTCTCCTGGAGGCGCTCAGTCAGAACCAGAGGTGACATGTGGCAAGACGCTCCTCGGGGTGCGTCTTGCTTGGGCCTCTCTCCTGGAGGCCCTCTTTCAGACCCAGTGTTGACATGTGGCAAGATGCTCCTCCGGGCGCATCTTGCTTGGGCCTCTCTCCTGGAGGCCCTCAGTCAGACCCATTGTTGACATGTGGCAAGACGCTCCTCGGGGCGCGTCTTGCTTGGGCCTCTCTCCTGGAGGCGCTCAGTCAGACCGAGTGCTGACATAAGGCAAGACGCTCCTCGGGGCGCGTCTTGCTGGGGCCTCTCTCCTGGAGGCGCTCAGTCAGACCCAGTGCTGACATGTGGCAAGACGCTCCTCGGGGCGCGTCTTGCTTGGGCCTCTCTCCTGGAGGCGCTCAGTCAGACTGAGTAGTGACATGTGGCCTGACGCTCCTCGGGGCGCGTCTTGCTTGGGCCTCTCTCCTGGAGGCGCTCAGTCAGACCCAGTGGTGACATGTGGCAAGACACTCCTCGGGGCGCGTCTTGCTTGGGCCTCTCTCCTGGAGGCCTTCTGTCAGACCCAGTGTTGACATGCGTCAATACGCTCCTCGGGGCGTGTCTTGCTTGGGCCTCTCTCCTGGAGGCGCTCAGTCAGACCCAGTGGTGACACGTGGAAAGACGCTCCTCGGGGCGCGTCTTGCTTGGGCCTCTCTCCTGGAGGCGCTCAGTCAGACCCAGTGTTGTCACGTGGCAAGACGCTCCTCGGGGCGCGTCTTGGTTGGGCCTCTTTCCTGGAGGCGCTCATTCAGACCCAGTGGTGACATGTGGCAAGACGCTCCTCGGGGCGCGCATTGCTTGGGCCTCTCTCCTGAATGCCCTCTGTCAGACCGAGTGTTGACATGTGGCAAGACTCTCCTCGGGGCGCGTCTTGCTTGGGCTTCTCTCATGGAGGCCCTCAGTCCGACCCAGTGTTGACATGTGTCAAGACGCTCCTCGGGGCGTGTCTTGCTTGGGCCTCTCTCCTGGAGGCGCTCAGTCAGACCCAGTGCTGACATGTGGCAAGACGCTCCTCGGGGCGCGTATTGCTTGGGCCTCTCTCCTGGATGCCCTCTGTCAGACCCAGTGTTGACATGTGGCAAGACTCTCCTCGGGGCGCGTCTTGCTTGGGCTTCTCTCATGGAGGCCCTCAGTCAGACCCAGTGTTGACATGTGTCAAGACGCTCCTCGGGGCGTGTCTTGCTTCGGCCTCTCTCTTGGAGGCGCTCAGTCAGACCCAGTGTTGACATGTGGCAAGACGCTCCTCGGGGCGCTTCTTGCTTGGGTTTTTCTCCTGGAAGCCCTCAGTCAGAACCATTGTTGACATGTGGCAAGACGCTACTCGGGGCACGTCTTGCTTGGGCCTCTCTCCTGGAGGCGCTCAGTCAGACCGAGTAGTGACATGTGACAAGACGCTCCTCGGGGCGCGTCTTGCTTGGGCCTCTCTCCTGGAGGCGCTCAGTCAGACCCAGTGTTGACATGTGGCAAGACGCTCCTCGGGGCGCGTCTTGCTTGGGCCTCTCTCCTGGAGGTTCTCAGTCAGACCCAGTGTTGACATGTGGCAAGATGCTCCTCGGGGCGCATCTTGCTGGGGCTTCTCTCATGGAGGCACTCAGTCAGACCCAGTCTTGACATGTGGCAAGACGCTCCTCGGGGCGCGTCTTGCTTGGGCCTCTCTCCTGGAGGCGCTCAGTCAGACCCAGAGGAGACATGTGTCAAGATGCTCCTCGGGGCACGTCTTGCTTGGGCCTCTCTCCTGGAGGCGCTCAGTCAGACCCAGTGTTGACATGTGGCAAGACGCTCCTCAGGGCGCGTCTTGCTTGGGCCTCTCTCCTGGAGGCGCTCAGTGAGACCGAGTGCTGACATGTGGCAAGACGCTCCTCGGGGCGCGTCTTGCTTGGGCTTCTCTCCTGGAGGCCCTCAGTCAGACCCTTTGTTGACATGTGGCAAGACGCTCCTCGGGGCGCGTCTTGCTTGGGCCTCTCTCCAGAAGGCCCTCAATCAGACCCAGTGCTGACATGTGGCAAGACGCTCCTCGGGGCGCGTCTCATTTGGGCCTCTCTCCTGGAGGCCCTCAGTCAGACCCAGTGTTGACATGTGGCAAGACGCTCCTCGGGGCGCGTCTTGCTTGGGCTTCTCTCCTGGAGGCCCTCATTCAGACCCATTGTTGACATGTGGCAAGACGCTCCTCGGTGCGCGTCTTGCTTGGGCCTCTCTCCTGGAGCCGCTTAGTCAGACTGAGTAGTGACATGTGGCCTGAGGCTCCTCGGGGCGCGTGTTGCTTGGTCCTCTCTCCTGGAGGCGCTCAGTCAGACCAAGTGGTGACATGTGGCAAGACACTCCTTGGGGCGCGTCTTGCTTGGGCCTCTCTCCTGGAGGCCCTCTGTCAGACCCAGTGTTGACATGTGGCACGACACTCCTCGGGGCGCGTCTTGCTTGGGCCTCTCTCCTGGAGGTTCTCAGTCGGACCCAGTGTTGACATGTGGCAAGATGCTCCTCGGGGCGCATCTTGCTGGGGCTTCTCTCATGGAGGCACTCAGTCAGACCCAGTGTTGACATGTGGCAAGACACTCCTCGGGGCGCGACTTGCTTGGGCCTCTCTCCTGGAGGCGCTCAGTCAGACCCAGAGGAGACATGTGTAGAGATGCTCCTCGGGGCACGTCTTGCTTGGGCCTCTCTCCTGGAGGCGCTCAGTCAGACCGAGTGCTGACATGTGGCAAGACGCTCCTCCGAGCCCGTCTTGCTTGGGACTCTCTCCTGGAGGCACTCAGTCAGACCCAGTGTTCACATGTGGCAAGACGCTCCTCGGGGCGCGTCTTGCTTGGGCCTCTCTCCTGGAGGCGCTCAGTCAGACCCAGTGTTGACATGTGGCAAGACGCTCCTCGGGGCGCGTCTTGCTTGGGCCTCTCTCCTGGAGGTGCTCAGTCAGACCGAGTGCTGACATGTGGCAAGACGCTCCTCGGGGCGCGTCTTGCTTGGGCTTCTCTCCTGGAGGCCCTCAGTCAGACCCATTGTTGACATGTGGCAAGACGCTCCTCGGGGCGCGTCGTGCTTGGGCCTCTCTCCAGAAGGCCCTCAATCAGACCCAGTGCTGACATGTGGCAAGACGCTCCTCGGGGCGCGTCTTGCCTGGGCTTCTCTCCTGGAGGCCCTCAGTCAGACCCATTGTTGACATGTGGCAAGCCGCTCCTCGGGGCGCGTCTCATTTGGGCCTCTCTCCTGGAGGCCCTCAGTCAGACCCAGTGTTGACATGTGGCAAGACGCTCCTCGGGGCGCGTCTTGCTTGGGCTTCTCTCCTGGAGGCCCTCAGTCAGACCCATTGTTGACATGTGGCAAGACGCTCCTCGGGGCGCGTCTTGCTTGGGCCTCTCTCCTGGAGCCGCTTAGTCAGACTGAGTAGTGACATGTGGCCTGACGCTCCTCGGGGCGTGTGTTGCTTGGGCCTCTCTCCTGGAGGCGCTCAGTCAGACCAAGTGGTGACATGTGGCAAGACACTCCTTGGGGCGCGTCTTGCTTGGGCCTCTCTCCTGGAGGCCCTCTGTCAGACCCAGTGTTGACATGTGGCACGACACTCCTCGGGGCGCGTCTTGCTTGGCCCTCTCTCCTGGAGGCGCTCAGTCAGACCCAGAGGAGACATGTGTCAAGATGCTCCTCGGGGCACGTCTTGCTTGGGCCTCTCTCCTGGAGGCGCTCACTCAGACCGAGTGCTGACATGTGGCAAGACGCTCCTCCGAGCGCGTCTTGCTTGGGACTCTCTCCTGGAGGAACTCAGTCAGACCCAGTGTTCACATGTGGCAAGACGCTCCTTGGGGCGCGTCTTGCTTGGGCCTCTCTCCTGGAGGCGCTCAGTCAGACCCAGTGTTGACATGTGGCAAGACGCTCCTCGGGGCGCGTCTTGCTTGGACCTCTCTCCCTGAGGCGCTCAGTCAGACCGAGTAGTGACATGTGGCAAGACGCTCCTCGGGGCGCGTCTTGCTTGGACCTCTCTCCCTGAGGCGCTCAGTCAGACCCAGTGTTGACATTTGGCAAGACACTCCTCGGGGCGCGTCTTGCTTGGGCCTCTCTCATGGAGGCCCTCTGTCAGACCCAGTGTTGACATGTGTCAAGACGCTCCTCGGGGCGCGTCTTGCTGGGCCTCTCTAATGGAGGTGCTCAGTCAGACCGAGTGCTGACATGTGGCAAGACGCTCCTAGAGCCGCGTGTTGCTTGGGCTTCTCTCCTGGAGGCCCTCAGTCAGACCCCTTGTTGACATGTGGCAAGACGCTCCTCGGGGTGCGTCTTGCTTGGGCCTCTCTCCTGGAGGCGCTCAGTCAGACCGAGTGCTGACATGTGGCAAGACGCTCCTCGGGGCGCGTCTTGCTTTGGCTTCTCTCCTGGAGGCGCTCAGTCAGAACCAGAGGTGACATGTGGCAAGACGCTCCTCGGGGTGCGTCTTGCTTGGGCCTCTCTCCTGGAGGCCCTCTTTCAGACCCAGTTTTGACATGTGGCAAGATGCTCCTCCGGGCGCATCTTGCTTGGGCCTCTCTCCTGGAGGCCCTCAGTCAGACCCATTGTTGACATGTGGCAAGACGCTCCTCGGGGCGCGTCTTGCTTGGGCCTCTCTCCTGGAGGCGCTCAGTCAGACCGAGTGCTGACATAAGGCAAGACGCTCCTCGGGGCGCGTCTTGCTGGGGCCTCTCTCCTGGAGGCGCTCAGTCAGACCCAGTGCTGACATGTGGCAAGACGCTCCTCGGGGCGCGTCTTGCTTGGGCCTCTCTCCTGGAGGCGCTCAGTCAGACTGAGTAGTGACATGTGGCCTGACGCTCCTCGGGGCGCGTCTTGCTTGGGCCTCTCTCCTGGAGGCGCTCAGTCAGACCCAGTGGTGACATGTGGCAAGACACTCCTCGGGGCGCGTCTTGCTTGGGCCTCTCTCCTGGAGGCCTTCTGTCAGACCCAGTGTTGACATGCGTCAATACGCTCCTCGGGGCGTGTCTTGCTTGGGCCTCTCTCCTGGAGGCGCTCAGTCAGACCCAGTGGTGACACGTGGAAAGACGCTCCTCGGGGCGCGTCTTGCTTGGGCCTCTCTCCTGGAGGCGCTCAGTCAGACCCAGTGTTGTCACGTGGCAAGACGCTCCTCGGGGCGCGTCTTGGTTGGGCCTCTTTCCTGGAGGCGCTCATTCAGACCCAGTGGTGACATGTGGCAAGACGCTCCTCGGGGCGCGCATTGCTTGGGCCTCTCTCCTGAATGCCCTCTGTCAGACCGAGTGTTGACATGTGGCAAGACTCTCCTCAGGGCGCGTCTTGCTTGGGCTTCTCTCATGGAGGCCCTCAGTCCGACCCAGTGTTGACATGTGTCAAGACGCTCCTCGGGGCGTGTCTTGCTTGGGCCTCTCTCCTGGAGGCGCTCAGTCAGACCCAGTGCTGACATGTGGCAAGACGCTCCTCGGGGTGCGTATTGCTTGGGCCTCTCTCCTGGATGCCCTCTGTCAGACCCAGTGTTGACATGTGGCAAGACTCTCCTCGGGGCGCGTCTTGCTTGGGCTTCTCTCATGGAGGCCCTCAGTCAGACCCAGTGTTGACATGTGTCAAGACGCTCCTCGGGGCGTGTCTTGCTTGGGCCTCTCTCTTGGAGGCGCTCAGTCAGACCCAGTGTTGACATGTGGCAAGACGCTCCTCGGGGCGCTTCTTGCTTGGGTTTTTCTCCTGGAAGCCCTCAGTCAGAACCATTGTTGACATGTGGCAAGACGCTACTCGGGGCACGTCTTGCTTGGGCCTCTCTCCTGGAGGCGCTCAGTCAGACCGAGTAGTGACATGTGACAAGACGCTCCTCGGGGCGCGTCTTGCTTGGGCCTCTCTCCTGGAGGTGCTCAGTCAGACCCAGTGTTGACATGTGGCAAGAAGCTCCTCGGGGCGCGTCTTGCTTGGGCCTCTCTCCTGGAGGTTCTCAGTCAGACCCAGTGTTGACATGTGGCAAGATGCTCCTCGGGGCGCATCTTGCTGGGGCTTCTCTCATGGAGGCACTCAGTCAGACCCAGTCTTGACATGTGGCAAGACGCTCCTCGGGGCGCGTCTTGCTTGGGCCTCTCTCCTGGAGGCGCTCAGTCAGACCCAGAGGAGACATGTGTCAAGATGCTCCTCGGGGCACGTCTTGCTTGGGCCTCTCTCCTGGAGGCGCTCAGTCAGACCGAGTGCTGACATGTGGCAAGACGCTCCTCCGAGCGCGGCTTGCTTGGGACTCTCTCCTGGAGGCACTCAGTCAGACCCAGTGTTCACATGTGGCAAGACGCTCCTCGGGGCGCGTCTTGCTTGGGCCTCTCTCCTGGAGGCGCTCAGTCAGACCCAGTGTTGACATGTGGCAAGACGCTCCTCAGGGCGCGTCTTGCTTGGGCCTCTCTCCAGAAGGCCCTCAATCAGACCCAGTGCTGACATGTGGCAAGACGCTCCTCGGGGCGCGTCTTGCCTGGGCTTCTCTCCTGGAGGCCCTCAGTCAGACCCATTGTTGACATGTGGCAAGCCGCTCCTCGGGGCACGTCTCATTTGGGCCTCTCTCCTGGAGGCCCTCAGTCAGACCCAGTGTTGACATGTGGCAAGACGCTCCTCGGGGCGCGTCTTGCTTGGGCTTCTCTCCTGGAGGCCCTCATTCAGACCCATTGTTGACATGTGGCAAGACGCTCCTCGGTGCGCGTCTTGCTTGGGCCTCTCTCCTGGAGCCGCTTAGTCAGACTGAGTAGTGACATGTGGCCTGAGGCTCCTCGGGGCGCGTGTTGCTTGGGCCTCTCTCCTGGAGGCGCTCAGTCAGACCAAGTGGTGACATGTGGCAGGACACTCCTTGGGGCGCGTCTTGCTTGGGCCTCTCTCCTGGAGGCCCTCTGTCAGACCCAGTGTTGACATGTGGCACGACACTCCTCTGGGCGCGTCTTGCTTGGGCCTCTCTCCTGGAGGTTCTCAGTCAGACCCAGTGTTGACATGTGGCAAGATGCTCCTCGGGGCGCATCTTGCTGGGGCTTCTCTCATGGAGGCACTCAGTCAGACCCAGTGTTGACATGTGGCAAGACACTCCTCGGGGCGCGTCTTGCTTGGGCCTCTCTCCTGGAGGCGCTCAGTCAGACCCAGAGGAGACATGTGTAGAGATGCTCCTCGGGGCACGTCTTGCTTGGGCCTCTCTCCTGGAGGCGCTCAGTCAGACCGAGTGCTGACATGTGGCAAGACGCTCCTCCGAGCCCGTCTTGCTTGGGACTCTCTCCTGGAGGCACTCAGTCAGACCCAGTGTTCACATGTGGCAAGACGCTCCTCGGGGCGCGTCTTGCTTGGGCCTCTCTCCTGGAGGCGCTCAGTCAGACCCAGTGTTGACATGTGGCAAGACGCTCCTCGGGGCGCGTCTTGCTTGGGCCTCTCTCCTGGAGGCGCTCAGTCAGACCGAGTGCTGACATGTGGCAAGACGCTCCTCGGGGCGCGTCTTGCTTGGGCTTCTCTCCTGGAGGCCCTCAGTCAGACCCATTGTTGACATGTGGCAAGACGCTCCTCGGGGCGCGTCTTGCTTGGGCCTCTCTCCAGAAGGCCCTCAATCAGACCCAGTGCTGACATGTGGCAAGACGCTCCTCGGGGCGCGTCTTGCCTGGGCTTCTCTCCTGGAGGCCCTCAGTCAGACCCATTGTTGACATGTGGCAAGCCGCTCCTCGGGGCGCGTCTCATTTGGGCCTCTCTCCTGGAGGCCCTCAGTCAGACCCAGTGTTGACATGTGGCAAGACGCTCCTCGGGGCGCGTCTTGCTTGGGCTTCTCTCCTGGAGGCCCTCAGTCAGACCCATTGTTGACATGTGGCAAGACGCTCCTCGGGGCGCGTCTTGCTTGGGCCTCTCTCCTGGAGCCGCTTAGTCAGACTGAGTAGTGACATGTGGCCTGACGCTCCTCGGGGCGTGTGTTGCTTGGGCCTCTCTCCTGGAGGCGCTCAGTCAGACCAAGTGGTGACATGTGCCAAGACACTCCTTGGGGCGCGTCTTGCTTGGGCCTCTCTCCTGGAGGCCCTCTGTCAGACCCAGTGTTGACATGTGGCACGACACTCCTCGGGGCGCGTCTTGCTTGGCCCTCTCTCATGGAGGCCTTCTGTCAGACCCAGTGTTGACATGTGTCAAGACGCTCCTCGGGGCGCGTCTTGCTTTGGCCTCTCTCCTGGAGGCGCTCAGTCAGACCGAGTGCTGAGTACTGTGGCAAGAAGCTCCTCGGGGCGCGTCTTGCTTGGGCTTCTCTCCTGGAGGCCCTCAGTAAGACCCATTGTTGACATGTGGCAAGATGCTCCTTGGGGCGTGTCTTGCTTGGGCCTCTCTCCTGGAGGCGCTCAGTCAGACCGAGTGCTGACATAAGGCAAGACGCTCCTCGGGGCGCGTCTTGCTTGGGCCTCTCTCCAGAAGGCCCTCAATCAGACCCAGTGTTGACACGTGGCAAGACGCTCCTCGGGGCGCATCTTGCTTGGGCCTCTCTCCTGGAGGCGCTCAGTCAGACTGAGTAGTGACATGTGGCCTGATGCTCCTCGGGGCGCGTGTTGCTTGGGCCTCTCTCCTGGAGGCGCTCAGTCAGACCAAGTGGTGACATGTGGCAAGACACTCCTCGGGGCTCGTCTTGCTTGGGCCTCTCTCCTGGAGGCCCTCTGTCAGACCCAGTGTTGAAATGTGGCAAGACACTCCTCGGGGCGCGTCTTGCTTGGGTCTCTCTCCTGGAGGAGCTCAGTCAGACCCAGTGGTGACACGTGGCAAGACGCTCCACGGGGCGCGTCTTGCTGGGGCCTCTCTCCTGGAGGAGCTCAATCAGACCCAGTGGTGACACGTGGCAAGACGCTCCTCTGGGCGCGTCTTGCTTGGGCCTCTCTCCTGGAGGAGCTCAGTCAGACCCAGTGGTGACACGTGGCAAGACGCTCCTCGGGGCGCATCTTGCTTGGGCCTCTCTCCTGGAGGCGCTCAGTCAGACACAGTGTTGACATGTGGCAAGACACTCCTCGGGGCGCGTCTTGCTTGGGCTTCTCTCATGGAGGCCCTCAGTAAGACCCATTGTTGACATGTGGCAAGACGCTCCTCGGGGCGCGTATTGCTTGGGCCTCTCTCCTGGATGCCCTCTGTCAGACCCAGTGTTGACATGTGGCAAGACTCTCCTCGGGGCGCGTCTTGCTTGGGATTCTCTCATGGAGGCCCTCAGTCAGACCCAGTGTTGACATGTGTCAAGACGCTCCCGGGGCGTGTCTTGCTTGGGCCTCTCTCCTGGAGGCGCTCAGTCAGACCGAGTAGTGACATGTGGCAAGACGCTCCTCGGGGCGCGTGTTGCTTGGACCTCTCTCCTGAAGGCGCTCAGTCAGACCGAGTAGTGACATGTGGCAAGACGCTCCTCGGGGCGCGTCTTGCTTGGGCCTCTCTCCTGGAGGCGCTCAATTAGACCCAGTGTTGACATGTGGCAAGACGCTCCTCGGGGCGCGTCTTGCTTGGGCCTCTCTCCTGGAGGCGCTCAGTCAGACTGAGTAGTGACATGTGGCAAGACGCTCCTCGGGGCGCGTCTTGCGTGGGCCTCTCTCCTGGAGGCGCTCAGTCAGACCGAGTGCTGACATGTGGCAAGACGCTCCTCGGGGCGCGTCTTGCTTGGGCCTCTCTCCTGGAGGCGCTCAGTCAGACCCAGAGGAGACATGTGTCAAGATGCTCCTCGGGGCACGTCTTGCTTGGGCCTCTCTCCTGGAGGCGCTCAGTCAGACCGAGTGCTGACATGTGGCAAGACGCTCCTCCGAGCGCGTCTTGCTTGGGACTCTCTCCTGGAGGCACTCAGTCAGACCCAGTGTTCACATGTGGCAAGACGCTCCTCGGGGCGCGTCTTGCTTGGGCCTCTCTCCTGGAGGCGCTCAGTCAGACCCAGTGTTGACATGTGGCAAGACGCTCCTCGGGGCGCGTCTTGCTTGGGCCTCTCTCCTGGAGGCGCTCAGTCAGACCGAGTGCTGACATGTGGCAAGACGCTCCTCGGGGCGCGTCTTGCTTGGGCTTCTCTCCTGGAGGCCCTCAGTCAGACCCATTGTTGACATGTGGCAAGACGCTCCTCGGGGCGCGTCTTGCCTGGGCTTCTCTCCTGGAGGCCCTCAGTCAGACCCATTGTTGACATGTGGCAAGCCGCTCCTCGGGGCGCGTCTCATTTGGGCCTCTCTCCTGGAGGCCCTCAGTCAGACCCAGTGTTGACATGTGGCAAGACGCTCCTCGGGGCGCGTCTTGCTTGGGCTTCTCTCCTGGAGGCCCTCAGTCAGACCCATTGTTGACATGTGGCAAGACGCTCCTCGGGGCGCGTCTTGCTTGGGCCTCTCTCCTGGAGCCGCTTAGTCAGACTGAGTAGTGACATGTGGCCTGACGCTCCTCGGGGCGCGTGTTGCTTGGGCCTCTCTCCTGGAGGCGCTCAGTCAGACCAAGTGGTGACATGTGGCAAGACACTCCTTGGGGCGCGTCTTGCTTGGGCCTCTCTCATGGAGGCCCTCTGTCAGACCCAGTGTTGACATGTGTCAAGACGTTCCTCGGGGCGCGTCTTGCTTTGGCCTCTCTCCTGGAGGCGCTCAGTCAGACCGAGTGCTGAGTACTGTGGCAAGAAGCTCCTCGGGGCGCGTCTTGCTTGGGCTTCTCTCCTGAAGGCCCTCAGTAAGACCCATTGTTGACAGGTGGCAAGATGCTCCTTGGGGCGTGTCTTGCTTGGGCCTCTCTCCTGGAGGCGCTCAGTCAGACTGAGTAGTGACATGTGGCCTGACGCTCCTCGGGGCGCGTGTTGCTTGGGCCTCTCTCCTGGAGGCGCTCAGTCAGACCAAGTGGTGACATGTGGCAAGACGCTCCTCGGGGCGCGTCTTGCTTGGGCCTCTCTCCAGAAGGCCCTCAATCAGACCCAGTGTTGACACGTGGCAAGACGATCCTCGGGGCGCATCTTGCTTGGGCCTCTCTCCTGGAGGCGCTCAGTCAGACTGAGTAGTGACATGTGGCCTGATGCTCCTCGGGGCGCGTGTTGCTTGGGCCTCTCTCCTGGAGGCGCTCAGTCAGACCAAGTGGTGACATGTGGCAAGACACTCCTCGGGGCTCGTCTTGCTTGGGCCTCTCTCCTGGAGGCCCTCTGTCAGACCCAGTGTTGACATGTGGCAAGACACTCCTCGGGGCGCGTCTTGCTTGGGTCTCTCTCCTGGAGGAGCTCAGTCAGACCCAGTGGTGACACGTGGCAAGACGCTCCTCGGGGCGCGTCTTGCTGGGGCCTCTCTCCTGGAGGTGCTCAATCAGACCCAGTGGTGACACGTGGCAAGACGCTCCTCTGGGCGCGTCTTGCTTGGGCCTCTCTCCTGGAGGAGCTCAGTCAGACCCAGTGGTGACACGTGGCAAGACGCTCCTCGGGGCGCATCTTGCTTGGGCCTCTCTCCTGGAGGCGCTCAGTCAGACACAGTGTTGACATGTGGCAAGACACTCCTCGGGGCGCGTCTTGCTTGGGCTTCTCTCATGGAGGCCCTCAGTAAGACCCATTGTTGACATGTGGCAAGACGCTCCTCGGGGCGCGTATTGCTTGGGCCTCTCTCCTGGATGCCCTCTGTCAGACCCAGTGTTGACATGTGGCAAGACTCTCCTCGGGGCGCGTCTTGCTTGGGATTCTCTCATGGAGGCCCTCAGTCAGACCCAGTGTTGACATGTGTCAAGACGCTCCCGGGGCGTGTCTTGCTTGGGCCTCTCTCCTGGAGGCGCTCAGTCAGACCGAGTAGTGACATGTGGCAAGACGCTCCTCGGGGCGCGTGTTGCTTGGACCTCTCTCCTGGAGGTGCTCAGTCAGACCGAGTAGTGACATGTGGCAAGACGCTCCTCGGGGCGCGTCTTGCTTCGGCCTCTCTCCTGGAGGCGCTCAATTAGACCCAGTGTTGACATGTGGCAAGACGCTCCTCGGGGCGCGTCTTGCTTGGGCCTCTCTCCTGGAGGCGCTCAGTCAGACTGAGTAGTGACATGTGGCCTGACGCTCCTCGGGGCGCGTCTTGCTTGGACCTCCCTCCTGGAGGCGCTCAGTCAGACCGAGTAGTGACATTTGGCAAGACGCTCCTCGGGGCGCGTCTTGCTTGGACCTCTCTCCTGGAGGCGCTCAGTTAAACCGAGTAGTGACATGTGGCAAGACGCTCCTCGGGGCGCGTCTTGCGTGGGCCTCTCTCCTGGAGGCGCTCAGTCAGACCGAGTGCTGACATAAGGCAAGATGCTCCTCTGGGCGCGTCTTGCTTGGGCCTCTCTCCTGGAGGAGCTCAGTCAGACCCAGTGGTGACACGTGGCAAGACGCTCCTCGGGGCGCATCTTGCTTGGGCCTCTCTCCTGGAGGCGCTCAGTCAGACACAGTGTTGACATGTGGCAAGACACTCCTCGGGGCGCGTCTTGCTTGGGCTTCTCTCATTGAGGCCCTCAGTAAGACCCATTGTTGACAGTGGAAAGAAGCTCCTCGGGGCGCGTTTTGCTTTGGCTTCTCTCCTGGAGGCCCTCAGTCAGACCCATTGTTGACATGTAGCAAGACGCTCCTCGGGGCGCGTGTTGCTTGGGCTTCTCTCCTGGAGGCCCTCAGTAAGACCCATTGTTGACATGTGGCAAGACGCTCCTCGGGGCGCGTCTTGCTTGGGCCTCTCTCCAGAAGGCCCTCAATCAGACCCAGTGTTGACACGTGGCAAGACGCTCCTCGGGGCACGTCTTACTTGGGCCTCTCTCCTGGAGGCGCTCAGTCAGACCAAGTGGTGACATGTGGCAAGACACTCCTCGGGGCGCATCTTGCTTGGGCCTCTCTCCTGGAGGCCCTCTGTCAGACCCAGTGTTGACAAGTGTCAAGACGCTCCTCGGGGCGCGTCTTGCTTGGGCTTCTCTCCGGGAGGCCCTCAGTCATACCCATTGTTGACATGTTGCAAGACGCTCCTTTGGGCGCGTCTTGCTTGGGCCTCTCTCCTGGAGGTGCTCAGTCAGACCGAGTGCTGACATGTGGAAAGACGCTCCTCGGGGCGCGTCTTGCTTGGGCTTCTCTCCTGGAGGCGCTCAGAAAGACCCAGTGTTGACATGTGACAAGACGCTCCTCAGGGCGCGTCTTGGTTGGGTCTCTCTCCTGGAGGCGCTCAGTCAGACCCAGTGGTGACATGTGGCAAGACGCTCCTCGGGGCGCGTATTGCTTGGGCCTCTCTCCTGGATGCCCTCTGTCAGACCGAGTGTTGACATGTGGCAAGACTCTCCTCGGGGCGCGTCCTGCTTGGGCTTCTCTCATGGAGGCGCTCAGTCAGACCCAGTGTTGACATGTGTCAAGACGCTCCGCGGGGCGTGTCTTGCTTGGGCTTCTCTCCTGGAGGCCCTCAGTCAGACCCTTTGTTGACATGTTGCAAGACGCTCCTCGGGGCACGTCTTGCTTGGGCCTCTCTCCTGGAGGCGCTCAAACAGACCGAGTAGTGACATGTGGCAAGACGCTTCTCGGGGCGCGTCTTGCTGGGGCTTCTCTCATGGAGGCACTCAGTCAGGCCCAGTGTTGACATGTGGCAAGACGCTCCTCGGGGCGCGTCTTGCTTGGACCTCTCTCCCTGAGGCGCTCAGTCAGACCGAGTAGTGACATGTGGCAAGACGCTCCTTGGGGCGCGTCTTGCTTGGACCTCTCTCCCTGAGGCGCTCAGTCAGACCCAGTGTTGACATTTGGCAAGCCACTCCTCGGGGCGCGTCTTGCTTGGGCCTCTCTCATGGAGGCCCTCTGTCAGACCCAGTGTTGACATGTGTCAAGACGCTCCTCGAGCGCGTCTTGCTTGGGCCTCTCTCCTGGAGGTGCTCAGTCAGACCGAGTGCTGACATGTGGCAAGACGCTCCTCGAGCCGCGTGTTGCTTGGGCTTCTCTCCTGGAGGCCCTCAGTCAGACCCCTTGTTGACATGTGGCAAGACGCTCCTCGGGGCGCGTCTTGCTTGGGCCTCTCTCCTGGAGGCGCTCAGTCAGACCGAGTGCTGACATGTGGCAAGACGCTCCTCGGGGCGCATCTTGCTTGGGCTTCTCTCCTGGAGGCGCTCAGAAAGACCCAGTGTTGACATGTGACAAGACGCTCCTCGGGCGCGTCTTGCTTGGGCCTCTCTCCTGGAGGCGCTCAGTCAGAACCAGAGGTGACATGTGGCAAGACGCTCCTCGGGGCGCGTCTTGCTTGGGCCTCTCTCCTGGAGGCCCTCTTTCAGACCCAGTGTTGACATGTGGCAAGATGCTCCTCCGGGCGCATCTTGCTTGGGCCTCTCTCCTGGAGGCCCTCAGTCAGACCCATTGTTGACATGTGGCAAGATGCTCCTCGGGGCGCGTCTTGCTTGGGCCTCTCTCCTGGAGGCGCTCAGTCAGACCGAGTGCTGACATAAGGCAAGACGCTCCTCGGGGCGCGTCTTGCTTGGGCCTCTCTCCTGGAGGCGCTCAGTCAGACCCAGTGGTGACATGTGGCAAGACACTCCTCGGGGCGCGTCTTGCTTGGGCCTCTCTCCTGGAGGCCCTCTGTCAGACCCAGTGTTGACTTGTGTCAATACGCTCCTCGGGGCGTGTCTTGCTTGGGCCTCTCTCCTGGAGGCGCTCAGTCAGACCCAGTGGTGACACGTGGAAAGACGCTCCTCGGGGCGCGTCTTGCTTGGGCCTCTCTCCTGGAGGCGCTCAGTCAGACCCAGTGTTGTCACGTGGCAAGACGCTCCTCGGGGCGTGTCTTGGTTGGGCCTCTTTCCGGGAGGCGCTCATTCAGACCCAGTGGTGACATGTGGCAAGACTCTCCTCGGGGCGCGTCTTGCTTGGGCTTCTCTCATGGAGGCCCTCAGTCCGACCCAGTGTTGACATGTGTCAAGACGCTCCTCGGGGCGTGTCTTGCTTGGGCCTCTCTCCTGGAGGCGCTCAGTCAGACCCAGTGCTGACATGTGGCAAGACGCTCCTCCGGGCGCGTCTTGCTTGGGCCTCTCTCCTGGAGGCGCTCAGTCAGACCCAGTGTTGACATGTGGCAAGACGCTCCTCGGGGCGCGTCTTGCTTGGGCCTCTCTCCTGGAGGCGCTCAGTCAGACCGAGTGCTGACATGTGGCAAGACGCTCCTCGGGGCGCGTCTTGCTTGGGCTTCTCTCCTGGAGGCCCTCAGTCAGACCCATTGTTTGACCTGTGGCAAGACGCTCCTCGGGGCGCGTCTTATTTGGGCCTCTCTCCTAGAGGCCCTCAGTCAGACCCATTGTTGACATGTGGCCTGACGCTCCTCGGGGCGCGTCTTGCTTGGGCCTCTCTCCTGGAGGTGCTCAATCAGACCCAGTGGTGACACGTGGCAAGACGCTCCTCCGGGCGCGTCTTGCTTGGGCCTCTCTCCTGGAGGCGCTCAGTCAGACCCAGTTTTCACATGTGGCAAGACTCTCCTCGGGGCGCGTCTTGCTTGGGCCTCTCTCCTGGAGGCGCTCAGTCAGACCCAGTGTTGAAATGTGGCAAGACGCTCCTCGGGGCGCGTCTTGCTTGGGCTTCTCTCCTGGAGGCCCTCAGTCAGACCCTTTGTTGACATGTGGCAAGACGCTCCTCGGGGCGCGTCTTATTTGGGCCTCTCTCCTAGAGGCCCTCAGTCAGACCCAGTGTTGACATGTGGCAAGACGCTCCTCGGGGCACGTCTTGCTTGGGCCTCTCTCCTGGAGGCGCTCAGTCAGACCGATTAGTGACATGTGGCAAGACGCTCCTCGGGGCGCGTCTTGCTAGGGCCTCTCTCCTGGAGGCGCTCAGTCAGACCGAGTGCTGACATAAGGCAAGACGCTCCTCGGGGCGCGTCTTTCTGGGGCCTCTCTCCTGGAGGCGCTCAGTCAGACCCAGTGGTGACATGTGGCAAGACGCTCCTCGGGGCGCGTATTGCTTGGGCCTCTCTCCTGGATGCCCTCTGTCAGACCCAGTGTTGACATGTGGCAAGACGCTCCTCGGGGCGCTTCTTGCTTGGGCTTCTCTCCTGGAGGCCCTCAGTCAGACCCATTGTTGACATGTGGCAAGACGCTCCTCGGGGCACGTCTTGCTTGGGCCTCTCTCCTGGAGGCGCTCAGTCAGACCGAGTAGTGACATGTGACAAGACGCTCCTCGGGGCGCGTCTTGCTTGGGCCTCTCTCCTGGAGGCGCTCAGTCAGACCCAGTGTTGACATGTGGCAAGACGCTCCTCGGGGCGCGTCTTGCTGGGGCTTCTCTCATGGAGGCACTCAGTCAGACCCAGTGTTGACATGTGTCAAGACGCTCCTCGGGGCGTGTCTTGCTTGGGCCTCTCTCCTGGAGGCGCTCAGTCAGACCCAGTGTTGACATGTGGCAAGACGCTCCTCGGGGCGCTTCTTGCTTGGGCTTCTCTCCTGGAGGCCCTCAGTCAGACCCATTGTTGACATGTGGCAAGACGCTACTCGGGGCACATCTTGCTTGGGCCTCTCTCCTGGAGGCGCTCAGTCAGACCGAGTAGTGACATGTGACAAGACGCTCCTCGGGGCGCGTCTTGCTTGGGCCTCTCTCCTGGAGGCGCTCAGTCAGACCCAGTGTTGACATGTGGCAAGACGCTCCTCGGGGCGCGTCTTGCTTGGGCCTCTCTCCTGGAGGTTCTCAGTCAGACCCAGTGTTGACATGTGGCAAGATGCTCCTCGAAGCGCGTCTTGCTTGGGCCTCTCTCCTGGACGCGCTCAGTCAGACCGAGTGCTGACATGTGGCAAGACGCTCCTCCGAGCGCGTCTTGCTTGGGACTCTCTCCTGGAGGCACTCAGTAAGACCCAGTGTTCACATGTGGCAAGACGCTCCTCGGGGTGCGTCTTGCTTGGGCCTCTCTCCTGGAGGCGCTCAGTCAGACCCAGTGTTGACATGTGGCAAGACGCTCCTCGGGGCATGTCTTGCTTGGGCCTCTCTCCTGGAGGCGCTCAGTCAGACCGAGTGCTGACATGTGGCAAGACGCTCCTCGGGGCGCGTCTTGCTTGGGCTTCTCTCCTGGAGGCCCTCAGTCAGACCCATTGTTGACATGTGGCAAGACGCTCCTCGGGGCGCGTCTCATTTTGGCCTCTCTCCTGGAGGCCCTCAGTCAGACCCAGTGTTGACATGTGGCAAGACGCTCCTCGGGGCGCGTCTTGCTTGGGCTTCTCTCCTGGAGGCCCTCAGTCAGACCCATTGTTGACATGTGGGAAGACGCTCCTCGGGGAGCGTGTTGCTTGGGCCTCTCTCCTGGAGGCGCTCATTCAGACCAAGTGGTGACATGTGGCAAGACACTCCTTGGGGCGCGTCTTGCTTGGGCCTCTCTCCTGGAGGCCCTCTGTCAGACCCAGTGTTGACATGTGGCACGACACTCCTCGGGGCGCGTCTTGCTTGGGCCTCTCTCATGGAGGCCCTCTGTCAGACCCAGTGTTGACATGTGTCAAGACGCTCCTCGGGGCGCGTCTTGCTTTGGCCTCTCTCCTGGAGGCGCTCAGTCAGACCGAGTGCTGAGTACTGTGGCAAGAAGCTCCTCAGGGCGCGTCTTGCTTGGGCTTCTCTCCTGGAGGCCCTCAGTAGGACCCATTGTTGACATGTGGCAAGACGCTCCTTGGGGCGTGTCTTGCTTGGGCCTCTCTCCTGGAGGCGCTCAGTCAGACTGAGTAGTGACATGTGGCCTGACGCTCCTCGGGGCGCGTGTTGCTTGGGCCTCTCTCCTGGAGGCGCTCAGTCAGACCAAGTGGTGACATGTGGCAAGACGCTCCTCGGGGCGCGTCTTGCTTGGGCCTCTCTCCAGAAGGCCCTCAATCAGACCCAGTGTTGACACGTGGCAAGACGCTCCTCGGGGCGCGTCTTGCTTGGGCCTCTCTCCTGGAGGCGCTCAGTCAGACTGAGTAGTGACATGTGGCCTGATGCTCCTCGCGGCGCGTGTTGCTTGGGCCTCTCTCCTGGAGGCGCTCAGTCAGACCAAGTGGTGACATGTGGCAAGACACTCCTCGGGGCTCGTCTTGCTTGGGCCTCTCTCCTGGAGGCCCTCTGTCAGACCCAGTGTTGACATGTGGCAAGACACTCCTCGGGGCGCGTCTTGCTTGGGTCTCTCTCCTGGAGGAGCTCAGTCAGACCCAGTGGTGACACGTGGCAAGACGCTCCTCGGGGCGTGTCTTGCTGGGGCCTCTCTCCTGGAGGTGCTCAATCAGACCCAGTGGTGACACGTGGCAAGACGCTCCTCTGGGCGCGTCTTGCTTGGGCCTCTCTCCTGGAGGAGCTCAGTCAGACCCAGTGGTGACACGTGGCAAGACGCTCCTCGGGGCGCATCTTGCTTGGGCCTCTCTCCTGGAGTCGCTCAGTCAGACACAGTGTTGACATGTGGCAAGACACTCCTCGGGGCGCGTCTTGCTTGGGCTTCTCTCATGGAGGCCCTCAGTAAGACCCATTGTTGACATGTGGAAAGAAGCTCCTCGGGGAGCGTTTTGCTTTGGCTTCTCTCCTGGAGGCCCTCAGTCAGACCCATTGTTGACATGTGGCAAGACGCTCCTCGGGGCGCGTATTGCTTGGGCCTCTCTCCTGGATGCCCTCTGTCAGACCCAGTGTTGACATGTGGCAAGACTCTCCTCGGGGCGCGTCTTGCTTGGGATTCTCTCATGGAGGCCCTCAGTCAGACCCAGTGTTGACATGTGGCAAGACGCTCCTCGGGGCGCGTCTTGCTTGGGCCTCTCACCTGGAGGCGCTCAGTCAGACCCAGTGCTGACATGTGGCAAGACGCTCCTCGGGGCGCGTCTTGCTTGGGCCTCTCTCCTGGAGGCGCTCAGTCAGACTGAGTAGTGACATGTGGCCTGACGCTCCTCGGGGCGCGTCTTGCTTGGACCTCCCTCCTGGAGGCGCTCAGTAAGACCGAGTAGTGACATTTGGCAAGACGCTCCTCGGGGCGCGTCTTGCTTGGACCTCTCTCCTGGAGGCGCTCAGTTAAACCGAGTAGTGACATGTGGCAAGACGCTTTTCGGGGCGCGTCTTGCTTGGGCCTCTCTCCTGGAGGCGCTCAGTCAGACCGAGTGCTGACATAAGGCAAGACGCACCTCGGGGCGCGTCTTGCTGGGGCCTCTCTCCTGGAGGTGCTCAATCAGACCCAGTCGTGACACGTGGCAAGACGCTCCTCTGGACGCGTCTTGCTTGGGCCTCTCTCCTGGAGGAGCTCAGTCAGACCCAGTGGTGACACGTGGCAAGACGCTCCTCGGGGCGCATCTTACTTGGGGCTCTCTCCTGGAGGCGTTCAGTCAGACACAGTTTTGACATGTGGCAAGACACTCCTCGGGGCGCGTCTTGCTTGGGCTTCTCTCATGGAGGCCCTCAGTAAGACCCATTGTTGACATGTGGAAAGAAGCTCCTCGGGGCGCGTTTTGCTTTGGCTTCTCTCCTGGAGGCCCTCAGTCAGACCCATTGTTGACATGTAGCAAGACGCTCCTCGGGGCGCGTATTGCTTGGGCCTCTCTCCTGGATGCCCTCTGTCAGACCCAGTGTTGACATGTGGCAAGACTCTCCTCGGGGCGCGTCTTGCTTGGGATTCTCTCATGGAGGCCCTCAGTCAGACCCAGTGTTGACATGTGTCAAGACGCTCCCGGGGCGTGTCTTGCTTCGGCCTCTCTCCTGGATGCGCTCAGTCAGACCCAGTGTTGACATGTGGCAAGACGCTCCTCGGGGCACGTCTTGCTTGGGCCTCTCTCCTGGAGGCGCTCAGTCAGACCGAGTAGTGACATGTGGCAAGACGCTCCTCGGGGCCCGTCTTGCTGGGGCTTCTCTCATGGAGGCACTCAGTCAGACCCAGTGTTGACATGTGGCAAGACGCTCCTCGGGGCGCGTGTTGCTTGGACCTCTCTCCAGGAGGCGCTCAGTCAGACCGAGTAGTGACATGTGGCAAGACGCTCCTCGGTGCGCGTCTTGCTTGGGCCTCTCTCCTGGAGGCGCTCAATTAGACCCAGTGTTGACATGTGGCAAGACGCTCCTCGGGGCGCGTCTTGCTTGGGCCTCTCTCCAGAAGGCCCTCAATCAGACCCAGTGTTGACACGTGGCAAGACGCTCCTCGGGGCGCGTCTTGCTTTGGCCTCTCTCCTGGAGGCACTCAGTCAGACCCAGTGTTGACATGTGGCAAGACGCTCCTCGGGGCGCGTGTTGCTTGGGCCTCTCTCCTGCAGGCGCTCAGTCAGACTGAGTAGTGACATGTGGCATGACGCTCCTCGGGGCGCGTGTTGCTTGGGCCTCTCTCCTGGAGGCGCTCAGTCAGACCAATTGGTGACATGTGGCAAGACACTCCTCGGGGCTCGTCTTGCTTGGGCCTCTCTCCTGGAGGCCCTCTGTCAGACCCAGTGTTGACATGTGGCAAGACACTCCTCGGGGCGCGTCTTGCTTGGGCCTCTCTCATGGAGGCCCTCTGTCAGACCCAGTGTTGACATGTGTCAAGACGCTCCTCGGGGCGCATCTTGCTTTGGCCTCTCTCCTGGACGCGCTGAGTCAGACCGAGTGCTGACATGTGGCAAGAAGCTCCTCGGGGCGCGTCTTGCTTGGGCTTCTCTCCTGGAGGCCGTCAGTAAGACCCATTGTTGACATGTGGCAAGACGCTCCTCGGGGCGCGTCTTGCTTGGACCTCCCTCCTGGAGGCGCTCAGTCAGACCGAGTAGTGACATTTGGCAAGACGCTCCTCGGGGCGCGTCTTGCTTGGACCTCTCTCCTGGAGGCGCTCAGTTAAACCGAGTAGTGACATGTGGCAAGACGCTCTTCGGGGCGCGTCTTGCTTTGGCCTCTCTCCTGGAGGCGCTCAGTCAGACCGAGTGCTGACATAAGGCAAGACGCACCTCGGGGCGCGTCTTGCTGGGGCCTCTCTCCTGGAGGTGCTCAATCAGACCCAGTCGTGACACGTGGCAAGACGCTCCTCTGGACGCGTCTTGCTTGGGCCTCTCTCCAGAAGGCCCTCAATCAGACCCAGTGTTGACACGTGGCAAGACGCTCCTCGGGGCGCGTCTTGCTTGGGCCTCTCTCCTGGAGGCGCTCAGTCAGACTGAGTAGTGACATGTGGCCTGATGCTCCTCGCGGCGCGTGTTGCTTGGGCCTCTCTCCTGGAGGCGCTCAGTCAGACCAAGTGGTGACATGTGGCAAGACACTCCTCGGGGCTCGTCTTGCTTGGGCCTCTCTCCTGGAGGCCCTCTGTCAGACCCAGTGTTGACATGTGGCAAGACACTCCTCGGGGCGCGTCTTGCTTGGGTCTCTCTCCTGGAGGAGCTCAGTCAGACCCAGTGGTGACACGTGGCAAGACGCTCCTCGGGGCGTGTCTTGCTGGGGCCTCTCTCCTGGAGGTGCTCAATCAGACCCAGTGGTGACACGTGGCAAGACGCTCCTCTGGGCGCGTCTTGCTTGGGCCTCTCTCCTGGAGGAGCTCAGTCAGACCCAGTGGTGACACGTGGCAAGACGCTCCTCGGGGCGCATCTTGCTTGGGCCTCTCTCCTGGAGTCGCTCAGTCAGACACAGTGTTGACATGTGGCAAGACACTCCTCGGGGCGCGTCTTGCTTGGGCTTCTCTCATGGAGGCCCTCAGTAAGACCCAATGTTGACATGTGGAAAGAAGCTCCTCGGGGAGCGTTTTGCTTTGGCTTCTCTCCTGGAGGCCCTCAGTCAGACCCATTGTTGACATGTGGCAAGACGCTCCTCGGGGCGCGTATTGCTTGGGCCTCTCTCCTGGATGCCCTCTGTCAGACCCAGTGTTGACATGTGGCAAGACTCTCCTCGGGGCGCGTCTTGCTTGGGATTCTCTCATGGAGGCCCTCAGTCAGACCCAGTGTTGACATGTGGCAAGACGCTCCTCGGGGCGCGTCTTGCTTGGGCCTCTCACCTGGAGGCGCTCAGTCAGACCCAGTGCTGACATGTGGCAAGACGCTCCTCGGGGCGCGTCTTGCTTGGGCCTCTCTCCTGGAGGCGCTCAGTCAGACTGAGTAGTGACATGTGGCCTGACGCTCCTCGGGGCGCGTCTTGCTTGGACCTCCCTCCTGGAGGCGCTCAGTAAGACCGAGTAGTGACATTTGGCAAGACGCTCCTCGGGGCGCGTCTTGCTTGGACCTCTCTCCTGGAGGCGCTCAGTTAAACCGAGTAGTGACATGTGGCAAGACGCTTTTCGGGGCGCGTCTTGCTTGGGCCTCTCTCCTGGAGGCGCTCAGTCAGACCGAGTGCTGACATAAGGCAAGACGCACCTCGGGGCGCGTCTTGCTGGGGCCTCTCTCCTGGAGGTGCTCAATCAGACCCAGTCGTGACACGTGGCAAGACGCTCCTCTGGACGCGTCTTGCTTGGGCCTCTCTCCTGGAGGAGCTCAGTCAGACCCAGTGGTGACACGTGGCAAGACGCTCCTCGGGGCGCATCTTACTTGGGGCTCTCTCCTGGAGGCGTTCAGTCAGACACAGTTTTGACATGTGGCAAGACACTCCTCGGGGCGCGTCTTGCTTGGGCTTCTCTCATGGAGGCCCTCAGTAAGACCCATTGTTGACATGTGGAAAGAAGCTCCTCGGGGCGCGTTTTGCTTTGGCTTCTCTCCTGGAGGCCCTCAGTCAGACCCATTGTTGACATGTAGCAAGACGCTCCTCGGGGCGCGTATTGCTTGGGCCTCTCTCCTGGATGCCCTCTGTCAGACCCAGTGTTGACATGTGGCAAGACTCTCCTCGGGGCGCGTCTTGCTTGGGATTCTCTCATGGAGGCCCTCAGTCAGACCCAGTGTTGACATGTGTCAAGACGCTCCCGGGGCGTGTCTTGCTTCGGCCTCTCTCCTGGATGCGCTCAGTCAGACCCAGTGTTGACATGTGGCAAGACGCTCCTCGGGGCACGTCTTGCTTGGGCCTCTCTCCTGGAGGCGCTCAGTCAGACCGAGTAGTGACATGTGGCAAGACGCTCCTCGGGGCCCGTCTTGCTGGGGCTTCTCTCATGGAGGCACTCAGTCAGACCCAGTGTTGACATGTGGCAAGACGCTCCTCGGGGCGCGTGTTGCTTGGACCTCTCTCCAGGAGGCGCTCAGTCAGACCGAGTAGTGACATGTGGCAAGACGCTCCTCGGTGCGCGTCTTGCTTGGGCCTCTCTCCTGGAGGCGCTCAATTAGACCCAGTGTTGACATGTGGCAAGACGCTCCTCGGGGCGCGTCTTGCTTGGGCCTCTCTCCAGAAGGCCCTCAATCAGACCCAGTGTTGACACGTGGCAAGACGCTCCTCGGGGCGCGTCTTGCTTTGGCCTCTCTCCTGGAGGCACTCAGTCAGACCCAGTGTTGACATGTGGCAAGACGCTCCTCGGGGCGCGTGTTGCTTGGGCCTCTCTCCTGCAGGCGCTCAGTCAGACTGAGTAGTGACATGTGGCATGACGCTCCTCGGGGCGCGTGTTGCTTGGGCCTCTCTCCTGGAGGCGCTCAGTCAGACCAATTGGTGACATGTGGCAAGACACTCCTCGGGGCTCGTCTTGCTTGGGCCTCTCTCCTGGAGGCCCTCTGTCAGACCCAGTGTTGACATGTGGCAAGACACTCCTCGGGGCGCGTCTTGCTTGGGCCTCTCTCATGGAGGCCCTCTGTCAGACCCAGTGTTGACATGTGTCAAGACGCTCCTCGGGGCGCATCTTGCTTTGGCCTCTCTCCTGGACGCGCTGAGTCAGACCGAGTGCTGACATGTGGCAAGAAGCTCCTCGGGGCGCGTCTTGCTTGGGCTTCTCTCCTGGAGGCCGTCAGTAAGACCCATTGTTGACATGTGGCAAGACGCTCCTCGGGGCGCGTCTTGCTTGGACCTCCCTCCTGGAGGCGCTCAGTCAGACCGAGTAGTGACATTTGGCAAGACGCTCCTCGGGGCGCGTCTTGCTTGGACCTCTCTCCTGGAGGCGCTCAGTTAAACCGAGTAGTGACATGTGGCAAGACGCTCTTCGGGGCGCGTCTTGCTTTGGCCTCTCTCCTGGAGGCGCTCAGTCAGACCGAGTGCTGACATAAGGCAAGACGCACCTCGGGGCGCGTCTTGCTGGGGCCTCTCTCCTGGAGGTGCTCAATCAGACCCAGTCGTGACACGTGGCAAGACGCTCCTCTGGACGCGTCTTGCTTGGGCCTCTCTCCTGGAGGAGCTCAGTCAGACCCAGTGGTGACACGTGGCAAGACGCTCCTCGGGGCGCATCTTGCTTGGGCCTCTCTCCTGGAGGCGCTCAGTCAGACACAGTGTTGACATGTGGCAAGACACTCCTCGGGGCGCGTCTTGCTTGGGCTTCTCTCATGGAGGCCCTCAGTAAGACCCATTGTTGACATGTGGAAAGAAGCTCCTCGGGGCGCGTTTTGCTTTGGCTTCTCTCCTGGAGGCCCTCAGTCAGACCCATTGTTGACATGTAGCAAGACGCTCCTCGGGGCGCGTATTGCTTGGGCCTCTCTCCTGGATGCCCTCTGTCAGACCCAGTGTTGACATGTGGCAAGACTCTCCTCGGGGCGCGTCTTGCTTGGGATTCTCTCATGGAGGCCCTCAGTAAGACCCAGTGTTGACATGTGTCAAGACGCTCCCGGGGCGTGTCTTGCTTCGGCCTCTCTCATGGATGCGCTCAGTCAGACCCAGTGTTGCCATGTGGCAAGACGCTCCTAGGGGCACGTCTTGCTTGGGCCTCTCTCCTGGAGGCGCTCAATTAGACCCAGTGTTGACATGTGGCAAGACGCTCCTCGGGGCGCGTCTTGCTTGGGCCTCTCTCCAGAAGGCCCTCAATCAGACCCAGTGTTGACACGTGGCAAGACGCTCCTCGGGGCGCGTCTTGCTTGGGCCTCTCTCCTGGAGGCACTCAGTCAGACCCAGTGTTGACATGTGGCAAGACGCTCCTCGGGGCGCGTGTTGCTTGGGCCTCTCTCCTGCAGGCGCTCAGTCAGACTGAGTAGTGACATGTGGCATGACGCTCCTCGGGGCGCGTGTTGCTTGGGCCTCTCTCCTGGAGGCGCTCAGTCAGACCAAGTGGTGACATGTGGCAAGACACTCCTCGGGGCTCGTCTTGCTTGGGCCTCTCTCCTGGAGGCCCTCTGTCAGACCCAGTGTTGACATGTGGCAAGACACTCCTCGGGGCGCGTCTTGCTTGGGCCTCTCTCATGGAGGCCCTCTGTCAGACCCAGTGTTGACATGTGTCAAGACGCTCCTCGGGGCGCATCTTGCTTTGGCCTCTCTCCTGGAGGCGCTCAGTCAGACCGAGTGCTGACATGTGGCAAGAAGCTCCTCGGGGTGCGTCTTGCTTGGGCTTCTCTCCTGGAGGCCGTCAGTAAGACCCATTGTTGACATGTGGCAAGACGCTCCTCGGGACGCGTCTTGCTTGGGCCTCTCTCCTGGAGGCGCTCAGTCAGACTGAGTAGTGACATGTGGCCTGACGCTCCTCGGGGCGCGTGTTGCTTGGGCTTCTCTCCTGGAGGCGCTCAGTCAGACCAAGTGGTGACATGTGGCAAGACACTCCTCGGGGCGCGTCTTGCTTGGGCCTCTCTCCTGGAGGCCCTCTGTCAGACCCAGTGTTGACATGTGTCAAGACGCTCCTCGGGGCGCGTCTTGCTTGGGCTACTCTCCTGGAGGCCCTAAGTCAGACCCATTGTTGACATGTGGCAAGACGCTCCTCGGGGCGCGTCTTGCTTGGGCCTCTCTCCTGGAGGCGCTCAGTCAGACCGAGTGCTGACATGTGGCAAGACGCTCCTCGGGCCGCGTGTTGCTTGGGCTTCTCTCCTGGAGGCCCTCAGTCAGACCCATTGTTGACATGTGGCAAGACGCTCCTCGGGGCGCGTCTTGCTTGGGCCTCTCTCCTGGAGGCGCTCAGTCAGACCGAGTGCTGACATGTGGCAAGACGCTCCTCGGGGCGCGTCTTGCTTGGGCTTCTCTCCTGGAGGCGCTCAGAAAGACCCAGTGTTGACATGTGACAAGACGCTCCTCGGGGCGCGTCTTGCTTGGGCCTCTCTCCTGGAGGCGCTCAGTCAGAACCAGAGGTGACATGTGGCAAGACGCTCCTCGGGGCGCGTCTTGCTTGGGCCTCTCTCCTGGAGGCCCTCTGTCAGACCCAGTGTTGACATGTGGCAAGACGCTCCTCGGGGCGCGTCTTGCTTGGGCTTCTCTCCTGGAGGCCCTCAGTCAGACCCATTGTTGACATGTGGCAAGACGCTCCTCGGGGCGCGTCTTGCTTGGGCTTCTCTCCTGAAGGCGCTCAGACAGACCCAGTGTTGACATGTGACAAGACGCTCCTCGGGGCGCGTCTTGCTTGGGCCTCTCTCCTGGAGGCTCTCAGTCAGAACCAGAGGTGACATGTGGCAAGACGCTCCTTGGGGCGCGTCTTGCTTGGGCCTCTCTCCTGGAGGCCCTCTGTCAGACCCAGTGTTGACATGTGGCAAGACGCTCCTCCGGGCGCATCTTGCTTGGGCCTCTCTCCTGGAGGCCCTCAGTCAGACCCATTGTTGACATGTGGCAAGACGCTCCTCGGGGCGCGTGTTGCTTGGACCTCTCTCCTGGAGGCGCTCAGTCAGACCGAGTAGTGACATGTGGCAAGACGCTCCTCGGGGCGCGTCTTGCTTGGGCCTCTCTCCTGGAGGCGCTCAGTCAGACCGAGTGCTGACATAAGGCAAGACGCTCCTCGGGACGCGTCTTGCTGGGGCCTCTCTCCGGGAGGCGCTCAGTCAGACCCAGTGCTGACATGTGGCAAGACGATCCTCGGGGCGCGTCTTGCTTGGGCCTCTCTCCTGGAGGCGCTCAGTCAGACCCAGTGTTGACATGTGGCAAGACGCTCCTCGGGGCGCGTCTTGCTTGGGCCTCTCTCCTGGAGGCGCTCAGTCAGACCCAGTGTTGACATGTGGCAAGAGGCTCCTGTGGGCGCGTCGTGCTTGGGCCTCTCTCCTGGAGGCGCTCAGTCAGACCCAGTGGTGACACGTTGAAAGACGCTCCTCGGGGCGCGTCTTGCTTGGGCCTCTCTCCTGGAGGCGCTCAGTCAGACCCAGTGGTGACATGTGGCAAGACGCTCCTCGGGGCGTGTATTGCTTGGGCCTCTCTCCTGAATGCCCTCTGTCAGACCGAGTGTTGACATGTGGCAAGACTCTCCTCGGGGCGCGTCTTGCTTGGGCTTCTCTCATGGAGGCCCTCAGTCCGACCCAGTCTTGACATGTGTCAAGACGCTCCTCGGGGCGTGTCTTGCTTGGGCCTCTCTCCTGGAGAAGCTCAGTCAGACCCAGTGCTGACATGTGGCAAGACGCTCCTCGGGGCGCGTCTTGCTTGGGCCTCTCTCCTGGAGGCGCTCAGTCAGACTGAGTAGTGACATGTGGCCTGACGCTCCTCGGGGCGCGTCTTGCTTGGACCTCCCTCCTGGAGGCGCTCAGTCAGACCGAGTAGTGACATTTGGCAAGACGCTCCTCGGGGCGCGTCTTGCTTGGACCTCTCTCCTGGAGGCGCTCAGTTAGACCGAGTAGTGACATGTGGCAAGACGCTCCTCGGGGCGCGTCTTGCTTTGGCTTCTCTCCTGGAGGCCCTCAGTCAGACCCATTGTTGACAAGTGGCAAGACGCTCCTCGGGGCGCGTATTGCTTGGGCCTCTCTCCTGGATGCCCTCTGTCAGACCCAGTGTTGACATGTGGCAAGACTCTTCTCGGGGCGCGTCTTGCTTGGGCTTCTCTCATGGAGGCCCTCAGTCAGACCCAGTGTTGACATGTGTCAAGACGCTCCTCGAGACGTGTCTTGCTTGGGCCTCTCTCCTGGAGGCGCTCAGTCAGACCCAGTGTTGACATGTGGCAAGACGCTCCTCGGGGCACGTCTTGCTTGGGCCTCTCTCCTGGAGGCGCTCAGTCAGACCGAGTAGTGACATGTGGCAAGACGCTCCTCGGGGCCCGTCTTGCTGGGGCTTCTCTCATGGAGGCAGTCAGTCAGACCCAGTGTTGACATGTGGCAAGACGCTCCTCGGGGCGCGTGTTGCTTGGACCTCTCTCCTGGAGGCGCTCAGTCAGACCGAGTAGTGACATGTGGCAAGACGCTCCTCGGGGCGCGTCTTGCTTGGGCCTCTCTCCTGGAGGCGCTCAATTAGACCCAGTGTTGACATGTGGCAAGACGCTCCTCGGGGCGCGTCTTGCTTGGGCTTCTCCCCTGGAGGCCCTCAGTCAGACCCATTGTTGACATGTGGCAAGACGCTCCTCGGGGCGCTTCTTGCTTGGACCTCTCTCCTGGAGGCGCTCAGTCAGACCGAGTGCTGACATGAGGCAAGACGCTCCTCGGGGCGCGTCTTGCTGGGGCCTCTCTCCTGGAGGCGCTCAGTCAGACCGAGTAGTGACATGTGGCAAGACGCTCCTCGGGGCGCGTCTTGCTTGGGCCTCTCTCCTGGAGGCGCTCATTCAGACCGAGTGCTGACATAAGGCAAGACGCTCCTCGGGGCGCGTCTTGCTGGGGCCTCTCTCCTGGAGGTGCTCATTCAGACCCAGTGGTGACACGTGGCAAGACGCTCCTCTGGGCGCGTCTTGCTTGGGCCTCTCTCCTGGAGGAGCTCAGTCAGACCCAGTGGTGACACGTGGCAAGACGCTCCTCGGGGTGCATCTTGCTTGGGCCTCTCTCCTGGAGGCGCTAAGTCAGACCCAGTGTTGACACGTGGCAAGACGCTCCTCGGGGCGCGTCTTGCTTGGGCCTCTCTCCTGGAGGCGCTCAGTCAGACACAGTGTTGACATGTGGCAAGACACTCCTCGGGGCACGTCTTGCTTGGGCTTCTCTCATGGAGGCCCTCAGTAAGACCCATTGTTGACATGTGGAAAGAAGCTCCTCGGGGCGCATCTTGCTTTGGCTTCTCTCCTGGAGGCCCTCAGTCAGACCCATTGTTGACATGTGGCAAGATGCTCCTCGGGGCGCGTATTGCTTGGGCTTCTCTCCTGGATGCCCTCTGTCAGACCCAGTGTTGACATGTGTCAAGACTCTCCTCGGGGCGCGTCTTGCTTGGGCTTCTCTCATGGAGGCCCTCAGTCAGACCCAGTGTTGACATGTGTCAAGACGCTCCTCGGGGAGTGTCTTGCTTGGGCCTCTCTCCTGGAGGCGCTCAGTAAGACCCAGTGTTGACATGTGGCAAGACGCTCCTCGGGGCACGTCTTGCTTGGGCCTCTCTCCTGGAGGCGCTCAGTCAGACCGAGTAGTGACATGTGGCAAGACGCTCCTCGGGGCCCGTCTTGCTGGGGCTTCTCTCATGGAGTCACTCAGTCAGACCCAGTGTTGACATGTGGCAAGACGCTCCTCGGGGCGCGTGTTGCTTGGACCTCTCTCCTGGAGGCGCTCAGTCAGACCGAGTAGTGACATGTGGCAAGACGCTCCTCGGGGCGAGTCTTGCTTGGGCCTCTCTCCTGGAGGCGCTCAATTAGACCCAGTGTTGACATGTGGCAAGACGCTCCTCGGGGCGCTTCTTGCTTGGGCCTCTCTCCTGGAGGCGCTCAGTGAGACCGAGTGCTGACATGAGGCAAGACGCTCCTCGGGGTGCGTCTTGCTGGGGCCTCTCTCCTGGAGGTGCTCATTCAGACCCAGTGGTGACACGTGGCAAGACGCTCCTCGGGGCACGTCTTGCTTGGGCCTCTCTCCTGGAGGCGCTCAGTCAGACCGAGTAGTGACATGTGGCAAGACGCTCCTCGGGGCGCGTCTTGCTTGGGCCTCTCTCCAGAAGGCCCTCAATCAGACCCAGTGTAAACACGTGGCAAGACGCTCCTCGGGGCGCGTCTTACTTGGGGCTCTCTCCTGGAGGCGCTCAGTCAGACTGAGTAGTGACATGTGGCATGACGCTCCTCGGGGCGCGTGTTGCTTGGGCCTCTCTCCTGGAGGCGCTCAGTCAGACCAAGTGGTGACATGTGGCAAGATACTCCTCGGGGCGCGTCTTGCTTGGGCCTCTCTCCTGGAGGCCCTCTGTCAGACCCAGTGTTGACATGTGGCAAGACACTCCTCGGGGCGCGTCTTGCTTGGGCCTCTCTCATGGAGGCCCTCTGTCAGACCCAGTGTTGACATGTGTCAAGACGCTCCTCGGGGCACGTCTTGCTTGGGCCTCTCTCCAGAAGGCCCTCAATCAGACCGAGTGCTGACATGTGGCAAGAAGCTCCTCGGGGCGCGTCTTGCTTGGGCTTCTCTCCTGGAGGCGCTCAGTCAGACTGAGTAGTGACATGTGGCCTGACGCTCCTCGGGGTGCGTGTTGCTTGGGCCTCCCTCCTGGAGGCGCTCAGTCAGACCAAGTGGAGACATGTGGCAAGACACTCCTCGGGGCGCGTCTTGCTTGGGCCTCTCTCCTGGAGGCCCTCTGTCAGACCCAGAGTTGACATGTGTCAAGACGCTCCTCGGGGCGCGTCTTGCTTGGGCTTCTCTCCTGGAGGCCCTCAGTCAGACCCATTGTTGACATGTGGCAAGACGCTCCTCGGGGCGCGTCTTGCTTGGGCCTCTCTCCTGGAGGCGCTCAGTCAGACCCAGTGGTGACACGTGGCAAGACGCTCCTCTGGGCGCGTCTTGCTTGGGCCTCTCTCCTGGAGGAGCTCAGTCAGACCCAGTGGTGACACGTGGCAAGACGCTCCTCGGGGCGCATCTCGCTTGGGCCTCTCTCCTGGAGGCGCTAAGTCAGACCCAGTGTTGACACGTGGCAAGACGCTCCTCGGGGCGCGTCTTGCTTGGGCCTCTCTCCTGGAGGCGCTCAGTCAGACACAGTGTTGACATGTGGAAAGACACTCCTCGGGGCGCGTCTTGCTTGGGCTTCTCTCATGGAGGCCCTCAGTAAGACCCATTAATGACATGTGGAAAGAAGCTCCTCGGGGCGCGTCTTGCTTTGGCTTCTCGCCTGGAGGCCCTCAGTCAGACCCATTGTTGACAAGTGGCAAGACGCTCCTCGGGGCGCGTATTGCTTGGGCCTCTCTCCTGGATGCCCTCTGTCAGACCCAGTGTTGACATGTGGCAAGACTCTTCTCGGGGCGCGTCTTGCTTGGGCTTCTCTCATGGAGGCCCTCAGTCAGACCCAGTGTTGACATGTGTCAAGACGCTCCTCGAGACGTGTCTTGCTTGGGCCTCTCTCCTGGAGGCGCTCAGTCAAACCCAGTGTTGACATGTGGCAAGACGCTCCTCGGGGCACGTCTTGCTTGGGCCTCTCTCCTGGAGGCGCTCAGTCAGACCGAGTAGTGACATGTGGCAAGACGCTCCTCGGGGCCCGTCTTGCTGGGGCTTCTCTCATGGAGGCAGTCAGTCAGACCCAGTGTTGACATGTGGCAAGACGCTCCTCGGGAAGCGTGTTGCTTGGACCTCTCTCCTGGAGGCGCTCAGTCAGACCGAGTAGTGACATGTGGCAAGACGCTCCTCGGGGCGCGTCTTGCTTGGGCCTCTCTCCTGGAGGCGCTCAATTAGACCCAGTGTTGACATGTGGCAAGACGCTCCTCGGGGCGCGTCTTGCTTGGGCTTCTCCCCTGGAGGCCCTCAGTCAGACCCATTGTTGACATGTGGCAAGACGCTCCTCGGGGCGTTTCTTGCTTGGGCCTCTCTCCTGGAGGGGCTCAGTCAGACCGAGTGCTGACATGAGGCAAGACGCTCCTCGGGGCGCGTCTTGCTGGGGCCTCTCTCCTGGAGGCGCTCAGTCAGACCGAGTAGTGACATGTGGCAAGACGCTCCTCGGGGCGCGTCTTGCTTGGGCCTCTCTCCTGGAGGCGCTCATTCAGACCGAGTGCTGACATAAGGCAAGACGCTCCTCGGGGCGCGTCTTGCTGGGGCCTCTCTCCTGGAGGTGCTCATTCAGACCCAGTGGTGACACGTGGCAAGACGCTCCTCTGGGCGCGTCTTGCTTGGGCCTCTCTCCTGGAGGAGCTCAGTCAGACCCAGTGGTGACACGTGGCAAGACGCTCCTCGGGGCGCATCTTGCTTGGGCCTCTCTCCTGGAGGCGCTAAGTCAGACCCAGTGTTGACATGTGGCAAGACGCTCCTCGGGGCGCGTCTTGCTTGGGCCTCTCTCCTGGAGGCGCTCAGTCAGACACAGTGTTGACATGTGGCAAGACACTCCTCGGGGCGCGTCTTGCTTGGGCTTCTCTCATGGAGGCCCTCAGTAAGACCCATTGTTGACATGTGGAAAGAAGCTCCTCGGGGCGCGTCTTGCTTTGGCTTCTCTCCTGGAGGCCCTCAGTCAGACCCATTGTTGACATGTGGCAAGACGCTCCTCGGGGCGCGTATTGCTTGGGCCTCTCTCCTGGAATCCCTCTGTCAGACCCAGTGTTGACATGTGGCAAGACTCTCCTCGGGGCGCGTCTTGCTTGGGCTTCTCTCATGGAGGCCCTCAGTCAGACCCAGTGTTGACATGTGTCAAGACGCTCCTCGGGGCGTGTCTTGCTTGGGCCTCTCTCCTGGAGGCGCTCAGTAAGACCCAGTGTTGACATGTGGCAAGACGCTCCTCGGGGCACGTCTTGCTTGGGCCTCTCTCCTGGAGGCGCTCAGTCAGACCGAGTAGTGACATGTGGCAAGACGCTCCTCGGGGCCCGTCTTGCTGGGGCTTCTCTCATGGAGTCACTCAGTCAGACCCAGTGTTGACATGTGGCAAGACGCTCCTCGGGGCGCGTGTTGCTTGGACCTCTCTCCTGGAGGCGCTCAGTCAGACCGAGTAGTGACATGTGGCAAGATGCTCCTCGGGGCGAGTCTTGCTTGGGCCTCTCTCCTGGAGGCGCTCAATTAGACCCAGTGTTGACATGTGGCAAGACGCTCCTCGGGGCGCTTCTTGCTTGGGCCTCTCTCCTGGAGGCGCTCAGTGAGACCGAGTGCTGACATGAGGCAAGACGCTCCTCGGGGCGCGTCTTGCTGGGGCCTCTCTCCTGGAGGTGCTCATTCAGACCCAGTGGTGACACGTGGCAAGACGCTCCTCTGGGCGCGTCTTGCTTGGGCCTCTCTCCTGGAGGAGCTCAGTCAGACCCAGTGGTGACACGTGGCAAGACGCTCCTCGGGGCGCATCTTGCTTGGGCCTCTCTCCTGGAGGCGCTAAGTCAGACCCAGTGTTGACACGTGGCAAGACGCTCCTCGGGGCGCGTCTTGCTTGGGCCTCTCTCCTGGAGGCGCTCAGTCAGACACAGTGTTGACATGTGGCAAGTCTCTCCTCGGGGCGCATCTTGCTTGGGCTTCTCTCCTGTAGGCCCTCAGTCATACCCATTGTTGACATGTGGCAAGACGCTCCTCGGGGCACGTCTTGCTTGGGCCTCTCTCCTGGAGGCGCTCAGTCAGACCGAGTAGTGACATGTGGCAAGACGCTCCTCGGGGCGCGTCTTGCTTGGGCCTCTCTCCAGAAGGCCCTCAATCAGACCCAGTGTAAACACGTGGCAAGACGCTCCTCGGGGCGCGTCTTACTTGGGGCTCTCTCCTGGAGGCGCTCAGTCAGACTGAGTAGTGACATGTGGCATGACGCTCCTCGGGGCGCGTGTTGCTTGGGCCTCTCTCCTGGAGGCGCTCAGTCAGACCAAGTGGTGACATGTGGCAAGATACTCCTCGGGGCGCGTCTTGCTTGGGCCTCTCTCCTGGAGGCCCTCTGTCAGACCCAGTGTTGACATGTGGCAAGACACTCCTCGGGGCGCGTCTTGCTTGGGCCTCTCTCATGGAGGCCCTCTGTCAGACCCAGTGTTGACATGTGTCAAGACGCTCCTCGGGGCACGTCTTGCTTGGGCCTCTCTCCAGGAGGCCCTCAATCAGACCGAGTGCTGACATGTGGCAAGAAGCTCCTCGGGGCGCGTCTTGCTTGGGCTTCTCTCCTGGAGGCGCTCAGTCAGACTGAGTAGTGACATGTGGCCTGACGCTCCTCGGGGTGCGTGTTGCTTGGGCCTCCCTCCTGGAGGCGCTCAGTCGGACCAAGTGGAGACATGTGGCAAGACACTCCTCGGGGCGCGTCTTGCTTGGGCCTCTCTCCTGGAGGCCCTCTGTCAGACCCAGAGTTGACATGTGTCAAGACGCTCCTCGGGGCGCGTCTTGCTTGGGCTTCTCTCCTGGAGGCCCTCAGTCAGACCCATTGTTGACATGTGGCAAGACGCTCCTCGGGGCGCGTCTTGCTTGGGCCTCTCTCCTGGAGGTGCTCAGTCAGACCCAGTGGTGACACGTGGCAAGACGCTCCTCTGGGCGCGTCTTGCTTGGGCCTCTCTCCTGGAGGAGCTCAGTCAGACCCAGTGGTGACACGTGGCAAGACGCTCCTCGGGGCGCATCTCGCTTGGGCCTCTCTCCTGGAGGCGCTAAGTCAGACCCAGTGTTGACACGTGGCAAGACGCTCCTCGGGGCGCGTCTTGCTTGGGCCTCTCTCCTGGAGGCGCTCAGTCAGACACAGTGTTGACATGTGGAAAGACACTCCTCGGGGCGCGTCTTGCTTGGGCTTCTCTCATGGAGGCCCTCAGTAAGACCCATTAATGACATGTGGAAAGAAGCTCCTCGGGGCGCGTCTTGCTTTGGCTTCTCTCCTGGAGGCCCTCAGTCAGACCCATTGTTGACAAGTGGCAAGACGCTCCTCGGGGCGCGTATTGCTTGGGCCTCTCTCCTGGATGCCATCTGTCAGACCCAGTGTTGACATGTGGCAAGACTCTTCTCGGGGCGCGTCTTGCTTGGGCTTCTCTCATGGAGGCCCTCAGTCAGACCCAGTGTTGACATGTGTCAAGACGCTCCTCGAGACGTGTCTTGCTTGGGCCTCTCTCCTGGAGGCGCTCAGTCAAACCCAGTGTTGACATGTGGCAAGACGCTCCTCGGGGCACGTCTTGCTTGGGCCTCTCTCCTGGAGGCGCTCAGTCAGACCGAGTAGTGACATGTGGCAAGACGCTCCTCGGGGCCCGTCTTGCTGGGGCTTCTCTCATGGAGGCAGTCAGTCAGACCCAGTGTTGACATGTGGCAAGACGCTCCTCGGGGCGCGTGTTGCTTGGACCTCTCTCCTGGAGGCGCTCAGTCAGACCGAGTAGTGACATGTGGCAAGACGCTCCTCGGGGCGCGTCTTGCTTGGGCCTCTCTCCTGGAGGCGCTCAATTAGACCCAGTGTTGACATGTGGCAAGACGCTCCTCGGGGCGCGTCTTGCTTGGGCTTCTCCCCTGGAGGCCCTCAGTCAGACCCATTGTTGACATGTGGCAAGACGCTCCTCGGGGCGCTTCTTGCTTGGGCCTCTCTCCTGGAGGGGCTCAGTCAGACCGAGTGCTGACATGAGGCAAGACGCTCCTCGGGGCGCGTCTTGCTGGGGCCTCTCTTCTGGAGGCGCTCAGTCAGACCGAGTAGTGACATGTGGCAAGACGCTCCTCGGGGCGCGTCTTGCTTGGGCCTCTCTCCTGGAGGCGCTCATTCAGACCGAGTGCTGACATAAGGCAAGACGCTCCTCGGGGCGCGTCTTGCTGGGGCCTCTCTCCTGGAGGTGCTCATTCAGACCCAGTGGTGACACGTGGCAAGACGCTCCTCTGGGCGCGTCTTGCTTGGGCCTCTCTCCTGGAGGAGCTCAGTCAGACCCAGTGGTGACACGTGGCAAGACGCTCCTCGGGGCGCATCTTGCTTGGGCCTCTCTCCTGGAGGCGCTAAGTCAGACCCAGTGTTGACACGTGGCAAGACGCTCCTCGGGGCGCGTCTTGCTTGGGCCTCTCTCCTGGAGGCGCTCAGTCAGACACAGTGTTGACATGTGGCAAGACACTCCTCGGGGCGCGTCTTGCTTGGGCTTCTCTCATGGAGGCCCTCAGTAAGACCCATTGTTGACATGTGGAAAGAAGCTCCTCGGGGCGCGTCTTGCTTTGGCTTCTCTCCTGGAGGCCCTCAGTCAGACCCATTGTTGACATGTGGCAAGACGCTCCTCGGGGCGCGTATTGCTTGGGCCTCTCTCCTGGAATCCCTCTGTCAGACCCAGTGTTGACATGTGGCAAGACTCTCCTCGGGGCGCGTCTTGCTTGGGCTTCTCTCATGGAGGCCCTCAGTCAGACCCAGTGTTGACATGTGTCAAGACGCTCCTCGGGGTGTGTCTTGCTTGGGCCTCTCTCCTGGAGGCGCTCAGTAAGACCCAGTGTTGACATGTGGCAAGACGCTCCTCGGGGCACGTCTTGCTTGGGCCTCTCTCCTGGAGGCGCTCAGTCAGACCGAGTAGTGACATGTGGCAAGACGCTCCTCGGGGCCCGTCTTGCTGGGGCTTCTCTCATGGAGTCACTCAGTCAGACCCAGTGTTGACATGTGGCAAGACGCTCCTCGGGGCGCGTGTTGCTTGGACCTCTCTCCTGGAGGCGCTCAGTCAGACCGAGTAGTGACATGTGGCAAGATGCTCCTCGGGGCGAGTCTTGCTTGGGCCTCTCTCCTGGAGGCGCTCAATTAGACCCAGTGTTGACATGTGGCAAGACGCTCCTCGGGGCGCTTCTTGCTTGGGCCTCTCTCCTGGAGGCGCTCAGTGAGACCGAGTGCTGACATGAGGCAAGACGCTCCTCGGGGCGCGTCTTGCTGGGGCCTCTCTCCTGGAGGTGCTCATTCAGACCCAGTGGTGACACGTGGCAAGACGCTCCTCTGGGCGCGTCTTGCTTGGGCCTCTCTCCTGGAGGAGCTCAGTCAGACCCAGTGGTGACACGTGGCAAGACGCTCCTCGGGGCGCATCTTGCTTGGGCCTCTCTCCTGGAGGCGCTAAGTCAGACCCAGTGTTGACACGTGGCAAGACGCTCCTCGGGGCGCGTCTTGCTTGGGCCTCTCTCCTGGAGGCGCTCAGTCAGACACAGTGTTGACATGTGGCAAGACGCTCCTCGGGGCGCGTCTTGCTTGGGCCTCTCTCCTGGAGGCGCTCAGTCAGTCCTAGTGCTGACATGTGGCAAGACGCTCCTCGGGGCGCATCTTGCTTGGGCCTCTCTCCTGGAGGCCCTCAGTAAGACCCATTGTTGACATGTGGCAAGTCTCTCCTCGGGGCGCATCTTGCTTGGGCTTCTCTCCTGTAGGCCCTCAGTCAGACCCAGTGTTGACATGTGGCAAGACGCTCCTCGGGGCGCGTCTTATTTGGGCCTCTCTCCTGGAGGCCCTCAGTCAGACCCAGTGTTGACATGTGGCAAGACGCTCCTCGGGGCGCGTCTTGCTTGGGCTTCTCTCCTGGAGGCCCTCAGTCATAACCATTGTTGACATGTGGCAAGACGCTCCTCGGGGCACGTCTTGCTTGGGCCTCTCTCCTGGAGGCGCTCAGTCAGACCGAGTAGTGACATGTGGCAAGACGCTCCTCGGGGCGCGTCTTGCTTGGGCCTCTCTCCAGAAGGCCCTCAATCAGACCCAGTGTAAACACGTGGCAAGACGCTCCTCGGGGCGCGTCTTACTTGGGGCTCTCTCCTGGAGGCGCTCAGTCAGACTGAGTAGTGACATGTGGCATGACGCTCCTCGGGGCGCGTGTTGCTTGGGCCTCTCTCCAGAAGGCCCTCAATCAGACCGAGTGCTGACATGTGGCAAGAAGCTCCTCGGGGCGCGTCTTGCTTGGGCTTCTCTCCTGGAGGCCCTCAGTAAGACCCATTGTTGACATGTGGCAAGACGATCCTCGGGGCGCGTCTTGCTTGGGCCTCTCTACTGGAGGCGCTCAGTCAGACTGAGTAGTGACATGTGGCCTGACGCTCCTCGGGGCGCGTGTTGCTTGGGCCTCCCTCCTGGAGGCGCTCAGTCAGACCAAGTGGAGACATGTGGCAAGACACTCCTCGGGGCGCGTCTTGCTTGGGCCTCTCTCCTGGAGGCCCTCTGTCAGACCCAGAGTTGACATGTGTCAAGACGCTCCTCGGGGCGCGTCTTGCTTGGGCTTCTCTCCTGGAGTCCCTCAGTCAGACCCATTGTTGACATGTGGCAAGACGCTCCTCGGGGCGCGTCTTGCTTGGGCCTCTCTCCTGGAGGCGCTCAGTCAGACCGAGTGCTGACATGTGGCAAGACGCTCCTCGGGCCGCGTGTTGCTTGGGCTTCTCTCCTGGAGGCCCTCAGTCAGACCCATTGTTGACATTTGGCAAGACGCTCCTCGGGGCGCGTCTTGCTTGGGCCTCTCTCCTGGAGGCGCTCAGTCAGACCGAGTGCTGACATAAGGCAAGAAGCTCCTCGGGGCGCGTCTTGCTGGGGCCTCTCTCCTGGAGGCGTTTAGTCAGACCCAGTGCTGACATGTGGCAAGATGCTCCTCGGGGCGCGTCTTGCTTGGGCCTCTCTCCTGGAGGCGCTCAGTCGGACTGAGTAGTGACATGTGGCCTGACGCTCCTCGGGGCGCGTCTTGCTTGGGCCTCTCTCCTGGAGGCGCTCAGTCAGACCCAGTGGTGACATGTGGCAAGACACTCCTCGGGGCGCGTCTTGCTTGGGCCTCTCTCCTGGAGGCCCTCTGTCAGACCCAGTGTTGACATGTGTCAAGACGCACCTCGGGGCGCGTCTTGCTTGGGCTTCTCTCCTGGAGGCCCTCAGTCAGACCCATTGTTGACATGTGGCAAGACGCTCCTCGGGGCGCGTCTTGCTTGGGCTTCTCTCCTGGAGGCGCTCAGTCAGACCCAGAGGTGACATGTGGCAAGACGCTCCTCGGGGCGCGTCTTATTTGGGCCTCTCTCCTGGAGGCCCTCAGTCAGACCCATTGTTGACATGTGGCAAGATGCTCCTCGGGGCACGTCTTGCTTGGGCCTCTCTCCTGGAGGCGCTCAGTCAGACCGAGTAGTGACATGTGGCAAGACGCTCCTCGGGGCGCGTCTTGCTTGGGTCTCTCTCCAGAAGGCCCTCAATCAGACCCAGTGTAAACACGTGGCAAGACGCTCCTCGGGGCGCGTCTTACTTGGGGCTCTCTCCTGGAGGCGCTCAGTCAGACCAAGTGGTGACATGTGGCAAGATACTCCTCGGGGCGCGTCTTGCTTGGGCCTCTCTCCTGGAGGCCCTCTGTCAGACCCAGTGTTGACATGTGGCAAGACACTCCTCGGGGCGCGTCTTGCTTGGGCCTCTCTCATGGAGAACCTCTGTCAGACCCAGTGTTGACATGTGTCAAGACGCTCCTCGGGGCGCGTCTTGCTTGGGCCTCTCTCCAGAAGGCCCTCAATCAGACCGAGTGCTGACATGTGGCAAGAAGCTCCTCGGGGCGCGTCTTGCTTGGGCTTCTCTCCTGGAGGCCCTCAGTAAGACCCATTGTTGACATGTGGCAAGACGCTCCTCGGGGCGCGTCTTGCTTGGGCCTCTCTCCTGGAGGCGCTCAGTCAGACTGAGTAGTGACATGTGGCCTGACGCTCCTCGGGGCGCGTGTTGCTTGGGCCTCCCTTCTGGAGGCGCTCAGTCAGACCAAGTGGTGACATGTGGCAAGACACTCCTCGGGGCGCGTCTTGCTTGGGCCTCTCTCCTGGAGGCCCTCTGTCAGACCCAGTGTTGACATGTGTCAAGACGCTCCTCGGGGCGCGTCTTGCTTGGGCTTCTCTCCTGGAGGCCCTCAGTCAGACCCATTGTTGACATGTGGCAAGACGCTCCTCGGGGCGCGTCTTGCTTGGGCCTCTCTCCTGGAGGCGCTCAGTCAGACCGAGTGCTGACATGTGGCAAGACGCTCCTCGGGCCGCGTGTTGCTTGGGCTTCTCTCCTGGAGGCCCTCAGTCAGACCCATTGTTGACATGTGGCAAGACGCTCCTCAGGGCGCGTGTTGCTTGGGCCTCTCTCCTGGAGGCGCTCAGTCAGACCGAGTGCTGACATAAGGCAAGAAGCTCCTCGGGGCGCGTCTTGCTGGGGCCTCTCTCCTGGAGGCGCTCAGTCAGACCCAGTGCTGACATGTGGCAAGATGCTCCTCGGGGCGCGTCTTGCTTGGGCCTCTCTCCTGGAGGCGCTCAGTCAGACTGAGTAGTGACATGTGGCCTGACGCTCCTCGGGGCGCGTGTTGCTTGGGCCTCCCTCCTGGACGTGCTCAGTCAGACCAAGTGGTGACATGCGGCAAGACACTCCTCGGGGCGCGTCTTGCTTGGGCCTCTCTCCTGGAGGCCCTCTGTCAGACCCAGAGTTGACATGTGTCAAGACGCTCCTCGGGGCGCGTCTTGCTTGGGCTTCTCTCCTGGAGGCCCTCAGTCAGACCCATTGTTGACATGTGGCAAGACGCTCCTCGGGGCGCGTCTTGCTTGGGCCTCTCTCCTGGAGGCGCTCAGTCAGACCGAGTGCTGACATGTGGCAAGACGCTCCTCGGGCCGCGTGTTGCTTGAGCTTCTCTCCTGGAGGCCCTCAGTCAGACCCATTGTTGACATGTGGCAAGAAGCTCCTCGGGGCGCGTCTTGCTGGGGCCTCTCTCCTGGAGGCGCTCAGTCAGACCCAGTGCTGACATGTGGCAAGATGCTCCTCGGGGCGCGTCTTGCTTGGGCCTCTCTCCTGGAGGCGCTCAGTCAGACTGAGTAGTGACATGTGGCCTGACGCTCCTCGGGGCGTGTCTTGCTTGGGCCTCTCTCCTGGAGGCGCTCAGTCAGACCCAGTGGTGACATGTGGCAAGACACTCCTCGGGGCGCATCTTGCTTGGGCCTCTCTCCTGGAGGCCCTCTGTCAGACCCAGTGTTGACATGTGTCAAGACGCTCCTCGGGGCGCGTCTTGCTTGGGCTTCTCTCCTGGAGGCCCTCAGTCAGACCCATTGTTGACATGTGGCAAGACGCTCCTCGGGGCGCGTCTTGCTTGGGCTTCTCTCCTGGAGGCGCTCAGACAGACCCAGAGGTGACATGTGGCAAGACGCTCCTCGGGGCGCGTCTTATTTGGGCCTCTCTCCTGGAGGCCCGCAGTCAGACCCAGTGTTGACATGTGGCAAGACGCTCCTCGGGGCGCGTCTTGCTTGGGCTTCTCTCCTGGAGGCCCTCAGTCAGACCCATTGTTGACATGTGGCAAGACGCTCCTCGGGGCACGTCTTGCTTGGGCCTCTCTCCTGGAGGCGCTCAGTCAGACCGAGTAGTGACATGTGGCAAGACGCTCCTCGGGGCGTGTCTTGCTTGGGCCTCTCTCCAGAAGGCCCTCAATCAGACCCAGTGTAAACACGTGGCAAGACGCTCCTCGGGGCGCGTCTTACTTGGGGCTCTCTCCTGGAGGCGCTCAGTCAGACCAAGTGGTGACATGTGGCAAGATACTCCTCGGGGCGCATCTTGCTTGGGCCTCTCTCCTGGAGGCCCTCTGTCAGACCCAGTGTTGACATGTGGCAAGACACTCCTCGGGGCGCGTCTTGCTTAGGCCTCTGTAATGGAGGCCCTCTGTCAGACCCAGTGTTGACATGTGTCAAGACGCTCCTCGGGGCGCGTCTTGCTTGGGCCTCTCTCCAGAAGGCCCTCAATCAGACCGAGTGCTGACATGTGGCAAGAAGCTCCTCGGGGCGCGTCTTGCTTGGGCTTCTCTCCTGGAGGCCCTCAGTAAGACCCATTGTTGACATGTGGCAAGACGCTCCTCGGGGCGCGTCTTGCTTGGGCCTCTCTCCTGGAGGCGCTCAGTCAGACTGAGTAGTGACATGTGGCCTGACGCTCCTCGGGGCGCGTGTTGCTTGGGCCTCCCTCCTGGAGGCGCTCAGTCAGACCAAGTGGTGACATGTGGCAAGACACTCCTCGGGGCGCGTCTTGCTTGGGCCTCTCTCCTGGAGGCCCTCTGTCAGACCCAGTGTTGACATGTGTCAAGACGCTCCTCGGGGCGCGTCTTGCTTGGGCTTCTCTCCTTGAGGCCCTCAGTCAGACCCATTGTTGACATGTGGCAAGACGCTCCTCGGGGCGCGTCTTGCTTGGGCCTCTCTCCTGGAGGCGCTCAGTCAGACCGAGTGCTGACATGTGGCAAGACGCTCCTCGGGCCGCGTGTTGCTTGGGCTTCTCTCCTGGAGGCCCTCAGTCAAACCCATTGTTGACATGTGGCAAGACGCTCCTCGGGGCGCGTCTTGCTTGGGCCTCTCTCCTGGAGGCGCTCAGTGAGACCGAGTGCTGACATAAGGCAAGAAGCTCCTCGGGGCGCGTCTTGCTGGGGCCTCTCTCCTGGAGGCGCTCAGTCAGACCCAGTGCTGACATGTGGCAAGATGCTCCTCGGGGCGCGTCTTGCTTGGGCCTCTCTCCTGGAGGCGCTCAGTCAGACTGAGTAGTGACATGTGGCCTGACGCTCCTCGGGGCGCGTCTTGCTTGGGCCTCTCTCCTGGAGGCGCTCAGTCAGACCCAGTGGTGACATGTGGCAAGACACTCCTCGGGGCGCGTCTTGCTTGGGCCTCTCTCCTGGAGGCCCTCTGTCAGACCCAGTGTTGAAATGTGGCGAGACGCTCCTCCGGGCGCATCTTGCTTGGGCCTCTCTCCTGGAGGCCCTCAGTCAGACCCATTGTTGACATGTGGCAAGACGCTCCTCGGGGCGCGTCTTGCTTGGGCCTCTCTCCTGGAGGCGCTCAGTCAGACCGAGTGCTGACATAAGGCAAGACGCTCCTCGGGGCGCGTCGTGCTGGGGCCTCTCTCCTGGAGGCGCTCAGTCAGACCCAATGCTGACATGTGGCAAGACGCTCCTCGGGGCGCGTCTTGCTTGGGCCTCTCTCCTGGAGGCGCTCATTCAGACCCAGTGGTGACATGTGGCAAGACGCTCCTCGGGGCGCGTATTGCTTGGGCCTCTCTCCTGAATGCCCTATGTCAGACCCATTGTTGACATGTGGCAAGACGCTCCTCGGGGCGCGTCTTGCTTGGGCTTCTCTCCTGGAGGCGCTCAGTCAGACCCAGAGGTGACATGTGGCAAGACGCTCCTCGGGGCGCGTCTTATTTGGGCCTCTCTCCTGGAGGCCCTCAGTCAGACCCATTGTTGACATGTGGCAAGACGCTCCTCGGGGCACGTCTTGCTTGGGCCTCTCTCCTGGAGGCGCTCAGTCAGACCGAGTAGTGACATGTGGCAAGACGCTCCTCGGGGCGCGTCTTGCTTGGGTCTCTCTCCAGAAGGCCCTCAATCAGACCCAGTGTAAACACGTGGCAAGACGCTCCTCGGGGCGCGTCTTACTTGGGGCTCTCTCCTGGAGGCGCTCAGTCAGACCAAGTGGTGACATGTGGCAAGATACTCCTCGGGGCGCGTCTTGCTTGGGCCTCTCTCCTGGAGGCCCTCTGTCAGACCCAGTGTTGACATGTGGCAAGACACTCCTCGGGGCGCGTCTTGCTTGGGCCTCTCTCATGGAGAACCTCTGTCAGACCCAGTGTTGACATGTGTCAAGACGCTCCTCGGGGCGCGTCTTGCTTGGGCCTCTCTCCAGAAGGCCCTCAATCAGACCGAGTGCTGACATGTGGCAAGAAGCTCCTCGGGGCGCGTCTTGCTTGGGCTTCTCTCCTGCAGGCCCTCAGTAAGACCCATTGTTGACATGTGGCAAGACGCTCCTCGGGGCGCGTCTTGCTTGGGCCTCTCTCCTGGAGGCGCTCAGTCAGACTGAGTAGTGACATGTGGCCTGACGCTCCTCGGGGCGCGTGTTGCTTGGGCCTCCCTTCTGGAGGCGCTCAGTCAGACCAAGTGGTGACATGTGGCAAGACACTCCTCGGGGCGCGTCTTGCTTGGGCCTCTCTCCTGGAGGCCCTCTGTCAGACCCAGTGTTGACATGTGTCAAGACGCTCCTCGGGGCGCGTCTTGCTTGGGCTTCTCTCCTGGAGGCCCTCAGTCAGACCCATTGTTGACATGTGGCAAGACGCTCCTCGGGGCGCGTCTTGCTTGGGCCTCTCTCCTGGAGGCGCTCAGTCAGACCGAGTGCTGACATGTGGCAAGACGCTCCTCGGGCCGCGTGTTGCTTGGGCTTCTCTCCTGGAGGCCCTCAGTCAGACCCATTGTTGACATGTGGCAAGACGCTCCTCAGGGCGCGTGTTGCTTGGGCCTCTCTCCTGGAGGCGCTCAGTCAGACCGAGTGCTGACATAAGGCAAGAAGCTCCTCGGGGCGCGTCTTGCTGGGGCCTCTCTCCTGGAGGCGCTCAGTCAGACCCAGTGCTGACATGTGGCAAGATGCTCCTCGGGGCGCGTCTTGCTTGGGCCTCTCTCCTGGAGGCGCTCAGTCAGACTGAGTAGTGACATGTGGCCTGACGCTCCTCGGGGCGCGTGTTGCTTGGGCCTCCCTCCTGGAGGCGCTCAGTCAGACCAAGTGGTGACATGCGGCAAGACACTCCTCGGGGCGCGTCTTGCTTGGGCCTCTCTCCTGGAGGCCCTCTGTCAGACCCAGAGTTGACATGTGTCAAGACGCTCCTCGGGGCGCGTCTTGCTTGGGCTTCTCTCCTGGAGGCCCTCAGTCAGACCCATTGTTGACATGTGGCAAGACGCTCCTCGGGGCGCGTCTTGCTTGGGCCTCTCTCCTGGAGGCGCTCAGTCAGACCGAGTGCTGACATGTGGCAAGACGCTCCTCGGGCCGCGTGTTGCTTGGGCTTCTCTCCTGGAGGCCCTCAGTCAGACCCATTGTTGACATGTGGCAAGAAGCTCCTCGGGGCGCGTCTTGCTGGGGCCTCTCTCCTGGAGGCGCTCAGTCAGACCCAGTGCTGACATGTGGCAAGATGCTCCTCGGGGCGCGTCTTGCTTGGGCCTCTCTCCTGGAGGCGCTCAGTCAGACTGAGTAGTGACATGTGGCCTGACGCTCCTCGGGGCGTGTCTTGCTTGGGCCTCTCTCCTGGAGGCGCTCAGTCAGACCCAGTGGTGACATGTGGCAAGACACTCCTCGGGGCGCATCTTGCTTGGGCCTCTCTCCTGGAGGCCCTCTGTCAGACCCAGTGTTGACATGTGTCAAGACGCTCCTCGGGGCGCGTCTTGCTTGGGCTTCTCTCCTGGAGGCCCTCAGTCAGACCCATTGTTGACATGTGGCAAGACGCTCCTCGGGGCGCGTCTTGCTTGGGCTTCTCTCCTGGAGGCGCTCAGACAGACCCAGAGGTGACATGTGGCAAGACGCTCCTCGGGGCGCGTCTTATTTGGGCCTCTCTCCTGGAGGCCCGCAGTCAGACCCAGTGTTGACATGTGGCAAGACGCTCCTCGGGGCGCGTCTTGCTTGGGCTTCTCTCCTGGAGGCCCTCAGTCAGACCCATTGTTGACATGTGGCAAGACGCTCCTCGGGGCACGTCTTGCTTGGGCCTCTCTCCTGGAGGCGCTCAGTCAGACCGAGTAGTGACATGTGGCAAGACGCTCCTCGGGGCGTGTCTTGCTTGGGCCTCTCTCCAGAAGGCCCTCAATCAGACCCAGTGTAAACACGTGGCAAGACGCTCCTCGGGGCGCGTCTTACTTGGGGCTCTCTCCTGGAGGCGCTCAGTCAGACCAAGTGGTGACATGTGGCAAGATACTCCTCGGGGCGCGTCTTGCTTGGGCCTCTCTCCTGGAGGCCCTCTGTCAGACCCAGTGTTGACATGTGGCAAGACACTCCTCGGGGCGCGTCTTGCTTAGGCCTCTCTAATGGAAGCCCTCTGTCAGACCCAGTGTTGACATGTGTCAAGACGCTCCTCGGGGCGCGTCTTGCTTGGGCCTCTCTCCAGAAGGCCCTCAATCAGACCGAGTGCTGACATGTGGCAAGAAGCTCCTCGGGGCGCGTCTTGCTTGGGCTTCTCTCCTGGAGGCCCTCAGTAAGACCCATTGTTGACATGTGGCAAGACGCTCCTCGGGGCGCGTCTTGCTTGGGCCTCTCTCCTGGAGGCGCTCAGTCAGACTGAGTAGTGACATGTGGCCTGACGCTCCTCGGGGCGCGTGTTGCTTGGGCCTCCCTCCTGGAGGCGCTCAGTCAGACCAAGTGGTGACATGTGGCAAGACACTCCTCGGGGTGCGTCTTGCTTGGGCCTCTCTCCTGGAGGCCCTCTGTCAGACCCATTGTTGACATGTGGCAAGACGCTCCTCGGGGCGCGTCTTGCTTGGGCCTCTCTCCTGGAGGCGCTCAGTCAGACCGAGTGCTGACATGTGGCAAGACGCTCCTCGGGCCGCGTGTTGTTTGGGCTTCTCTCCTGGAGGCCCTCAGTCAGACCCATTGTTGACATGTGGCAAGACGCTCCTCGGGGCGCGTCTTGCTTGGGCCTCTCTCCTGGAGGTGCTCAGTCAGACCGAGTGCTGACATGTGGCAAGACGCTCCTCGGGGTGCGTCTTGCTTGGGCTTCTCTCCTGGAGGCGCTCAGAAAGACCCAGTGTTGACATGTGAAAAGACGCTCCTCGGGGCGCGTCTTGCTTGGGCCTCTCTCCTGGAGGCGCTCAGTCAGACCGAGTGCTGACATAAGGCAAGACGCTCCTCGGGGCGCGTCCTGCTTGGGCCTCTCTCCTGGAGGCGCTCAGTCAGACTGAGTAGTGACATGTGGCCTGACGCTCCTCGGGGTGCGTCTTGCTTGGGCCTCTCTCCTGGAGGCGCTCAGTCAGACCCAGTGGTGACATGTGGCAAGACACTCCTCGGGGCGCGTCTTGCTTGGGCCTCTCTCCTGGAGGCCCTCTGTCAGACCCAGTGTTGACATGTGTCAAGACGCTCCTCGGGGCGCGTCTTGCTTGGGCTTCTCTCCTGGAGGCCCTCAGTCAGACCCATTGTTGACATGTGGCAAGACGCTCCTAGGGGCGCGTCTTGCTTGGGCTTCTCTCCTGGAGGCGCTCAGACAGACCCAGTGTTGACATGTGACAAGACACTCCTCGGGGCGCGTCTTGCTTGGGCCTCTCTCCTGGAGGCCCTCTGTCAGACCCAGTGTTGACATGGGGCAAGACGCTCCTCCCGGCGCATCTTGCTTGGGGCTCTCTCCTGGAGGCCCTCAGTCAGACCCATTGTTGACATGTGGCAAGACGCTCCTCGGGGCGCGTCTTGCTTGTGCCTCTCTCCTGGAGGCGCTCAGTCAGACCGAGTGCTGACATAAGGCAAGACGCTCCTCGGGGCGCGTCTTGCTTGGGCCTCTCTCCTGGAGGAGCTCAGTCAGACCCAGTGGTGACACATGGCAAGACGCTCCTCGGGGCGCATCTTGCTGGGGCCTCTCTCCTGGAGGCGCGCAGTTAGACCCAGTGCTGACATGTGGCAAGACGCTCCTCGGGGCGCGTCTTGCTTGGGCCTCTCTCCTGGAGGCGCTCATTCAGACCCAGTGGTGACATGTGGCAAGACTCTCCTCGGGGCGCGTCTTGCTTGGGCTTCTCTCATGGAGGCCCTCAGTCCGACCCAGTGTTGACATGTGTCAAGACACACCTCGGGGCGTGTCTTGCTTGGGCCTCTCTCCTGGAGGCGCTCAGTCAGACCCAGTGTTGACATGTGGCAAGACGCTCCTCTGGGCGCGTCTTGCCTGGGCTTCTCTCCTGGAGGCCCTCAGTCAGACCCATTGTTGACATGTGGCAAGACGCTCCTCGGGGCACGTCTTGCTTGGGCCTCTCTCCTGGAGGCGCTCAGTCAGACCGAGTAGTGACATGTGGCAAGACGCTCCTCGGGGCGCGTTTTGCTTGGACCTCTCTCCTGGAGGCGCTCAGTTAGACCGAGTAGTGACATGTGGCAAGACGCTCCTCGGGGCGCGTCTTGCTTGGGCCTCTCTCCTGGAGGCGCTCAGTCAGACCGAGTGCTGACATAAGGCAAGACGCTCCTCGGGGCGCGTCTTTCTGGGGCCTCTCTCCTGGAGGTGCTCAATCAGACCCAGTGGTGACACGTGGCAAGACGCTCCTCTGGGCGCGTCTTGCTTGGGCCTCTCTCCTGGAGGAGCTCAGTAAGACCCAGTGGTGACACGTGGCAAGACGCTCCTCGGGGCGCATCTTGCTTGGGCCTCTCTCCTGGAGGCGCTAAGTCAGACCCAGTGTTGACACGTGGCAAGACGCTCCTCGGGGCGCGTCTTACTTGGGCCTCTCTCCTGGAGGCGCTCAGTCAGACACAGTGTTGACATGTGGCAAGACACTCCTCGGGGCGCGTCTTGCTTGGGCTTCTCTCATGGAGGCCCTCAGTAAGACCCATTGTTGACATGTGGAAAGAAGCTCCTCGGGGCGCGTCTTGCTTTGGCTTCTCTCCTGGAGGCCCTCAGTCAGACCCATTGTTCACATGTGGCAAGACACTCCTCGGGGCGCGTATTGCTTGGGCCTCTCTCCTGGATGCCCTCTGTCAGACCCAGTGTTGACATGTGGCAAGACTCTCCTCGGGGCGCCTCTTGCTTGGCCTTCTCTCATGGAGGCCCTCAGTCAGACCCAGTGTTGACATGTGTCAAGACGCTCCTCGGGGCGTGTCTTGCTTGGGCCTCTCTCCTGGAGGCGCTCAGTCAGACCCAGTTTTGACATGTGGCAAGACGCTCCTCGGGGCGCTTCTTGCTTGGGCTTCTCTCCAGGAGGCCCTCAGTCAGACCCATTGTTGACATGTGGCAAGACGCTCCTCGGGGCATGTCTTGCTTGGGCCTCTCTCCTGGAGGCGCTCAGTCAGACCGAGTAGTGACATGTGGCAAGACGCTCCTCGGGGCGCGTCTTGCTGGGGCTTCTCTCATGGAGGCACTCAGTCAGACCCAGTGTTGACATGTGGCAAGACGCTCCTCGGGGCGCGTGTTGCTTGGACCTCTCTCCTGGAGGCGCTCAGTCAGACCGAGTAGTGACATGTGGCAAGACGCTCCTCGGGGCGCGTCTTGCTTGGGCCTCTCTCCTGGAGGTGCTCAATTAGACCCAGTGTTGACATGTGGCAAGACGCTCCTCGGGGCGCGTCTTGCTTGGGCTTCTCTCCTGGAGGCCCTCAGTCAGACCCATTGTTGACATGTGGCAAGACGCTCCTCGGGGCGCGTCTTGCTGGGGCCTCTCTCCTGGAGGCGCTCAGTCAGACCCAGTGTTGACATGTGGCAAGACGCTCCTCGGGCGTTTCTTGCTTGCGCCTCTCTCCTGGAGGCGCTCAGTCAGACCCAGAGGTGACATGTGGCAAGACGCTCCTCGGGCCTCTCTCCTGGAGGCGCTCAGTCAGAACCAGTGTTGACATGTGGCAAGACGCTCCTCGGGGCGCGTCTTGCTTGGGCCTCTCTCCTGGATGTGCTCAGTCAGACCCAGTGTTGACATGTGGCAAGACGCTCCTCGGGGCGCGTCTTGCTGGGGCTTCTCTCATGGAGGGACTCAGTCAGACCCAGTGTTGACATGTGGCAAGATGCTCCTCGGGGCACGTCTTGCTTGGGCCTCTCTCCTGGAGGCGCACAGTCAGACCCAGAGGAGACATGTGTCAAGATGCTCCTCGGGGCGCGTCTTGCTTGGGCCTCTCTCCTGGAGGCGCTCAGTCAGACCGAGTGCTGACATGTGGCAAGACGCTCCTCCGGGCGCGTCTTGCTTGGGCCTCTCTTCTGGAGGCGCTCAGTCAGACCCAGTGTTCACATGTGGCAAGACGCTCCTCGGGGCGCTTCTTGCTTGGGCCTCTCTCCTGGAGGCGCTCAGTCAGACCGAGTGCTGACATTTGGCAAGACGCTCCTCGGGGCGCATCTTGCTTGGGCTTCACTCCTGGAGGCCCTCAGTCAGACCCAGTGTTGACATGTGGCAAGACGCTCCTCGGGGCGCGTCTTATTTGGGCCTCTCTCCTGGAGGCCCTCAGTCAGACCCAGTGTTGACATGTGGCAAGACGCTCCTCGGGGCGCGTCTTATTTGGGCCTCTCTCCTGGAGGCCCTCAGTCAGACTGAGTAGTGACATGTGGCAAGACGCTCCTCGGGGCGCGTCTTGCTTGGGCCTCTCTCCTGGAGGCGCTCAGTCAGACCCAGTGTTGACATGTGGCAAGACACTCCTCGGGGCGCGTCTTGCTTGGGCCTCTCTCATGGAGGCCCTCTGTCAGACCCATTGTTGACATGTGTCAAGACGCTCCTCGGGGCGCATCTTGCTTTGGCCTCTCTCCTGGAGGCGCTCAGTCAGACCGAGTGCTGACATGTGGCAAGAAGCTCCTCGGGGCGCGTCTTCCTTGGGCTTCTCTCCTGTAGGCCCTCAGTCAGACCCATTGTTGACATGTGGCAAGACGCTCCTCGGGGCGCGTATTGCTTGGGCCTCTCTCCTGGATGCCCTCTGTCAGACCCAGTGTTGACATGTGGCGGGACTCTCCTCGGGGCGCGTCTTGCTTGGGCTTCTCACATGGAGGCCCTCAGTCAGACCCAGTGTTAACATGTGTCAAGACGCTCCTCGGGGCGTGTCTTTCTTGGGCCTCTCTCCTGGAGGCGCTCAGTCAGACCCAGTGTTGACATTTGGCAAGACGCTCCTCGGGGCGCTTCTTGCTTGGGCTTCTCTCCTGGAGGCCCTCAATCAGACCCATTGTTGACATGTGGCAAGACGCTCCTCGGGGCACGTCTTGCTTGGGCCTCTCTCCTGGAGGCGCTCAGTCAGACACAGTGTTGACATGTGGCAAGACGCTCCTCGGGGCGCGTCTTGCTTGGGCCTCTCTCCTGGAGGCGCTCAGTCAGACACAGTGTTGACATGTGGCAAGACACTCCTCGGGGCGCGTCTTGCTTGGGCTTCTCTCATGGAGGCCCTCAGTAAGACCCATTGTTGACATGTGGAAAGAAGCTCCTCGGGGCGCGTCTTGCTTTGGCTTCTCTCCTGGAGGCCCTCAGTCAGACCCATTGTTCACATGTGGCAAGACACTCCTCGGGGCGCGTATTGCTTGGGCCTCTCTCCTGGATGCCCTCTGTCAGACCCAGTGTTGAATTGTGGCAAGACTCTCCTCGGGGCGCCTCTTGCTTGGCCTTCTCTCATGGAGGCCCTCAGTCAGACCCAGTGTTGACATGTGTCAAGACGCTCCTCGGGGCGTGTCTTGCTTGGGCCTCTCTCCTGGAGGCGCTCAGTCAGACCCAGTTTTGACATGTGGCAAGACGCTCCTCGGGGCTCTTCTTGCTTGGGCTTCTCTCCAGGAGGTCCTCAGTCAGACCCATTGTTGACATGTGGCAAGACGCTCCTCGGGGCATGTCTTGCTTGGGCCTCTCTCCTGGAGGCGCTCAGTCAGACCGAGTAGTGACATGTGGCAAGACGCTCCTCGGGGCGCGTCTTGCTGGGGCTTCTCTCATGGAGGCACTCAGTCAGACCCAGTGTTGACATGTGGCAAGACGCTCCTCGGGGCGCGTGTTGCTTGGACCTCTCTCCTGGAGGCGCTCAGTCAGACCGAGTAGTGACATGTGGCAAGACGCTCCTCGGGGCGCGTCTTGCTTGGGCCTCTCTCCTGGAGGTGCTCAATTAGACCCAGTGTTGACATGTGGCAAGACGCTCCTCGGGGCGCGTCTTGCTTGGGCTTCTCTCCTGGAGGCCCTCAGTCAGACCCATTGTTGACATGTGGCAAGACGCTCCTCGGGGCGCGTCTTGCTGGGGCCTCTCTCCTGGAGGCGCTCAGTCAGACCCAGTGTTGACATGTGGCAAGACGCTCCTCGGGCGTTTCTTGCTTGCGCCTCTCTCCTGGAGGCGCTCAGTCAGACCCAGTGTTGACATGTGGCAAGACGCTCCTCGGGCGTTTCTTGCTTGCGCCTCTCTCCTGGAGGCGCTCAGTCAGACATAGAGGTGACATGTGGCAAGACGCTCCTCGGGCCTCTCTCCTGGAGGCGCTCAGTCAGAACCAGTGTTGACATGTGGCAAGACGCTCCTCGGGGCGCGTCTTGCTTGGGCCTCTCTCCTGGATGTGCTCAGTCAGACCCAGTGTTGACATGTGGCAAGACGCTCCTCGGGGCGCGTCTTGCTGGGGCTTCTCTCATGGAGGGACTCAGTCAGACCCAGTGTTGACATGTGGCAAGATGCTCCTCGGGGCACGTCTTGCTTGGGCCTCTCTCCTGGAGGCGCACAGTCAGACCCAGAGGAGACATGTGTCAAGATGCTCCTCGGGGCGCGTCTTGCTTGGGCCTCTCTCCTGGAGGCGCTCAGTCAGACCGAGTGCTGACATGTGGCAAGACGCTCCTCCGGGCGCGTCTTGCTTGGGCCTCTCTTCTGGAGGCGCTCAGTCAGACCCAGTGTTCACATGTGGCAAGACGCTCCTCGGGGCGCTTCTTGCTTGGGCCTCTCTCCTGGAGGCGCTCAGTCAGACCGAGTGCTGACATTTGGCAAGACGCTCCTCGGGGCGCATCTTGCTTGGGCTTCACTCCTGGAGGCCCTCAGTCAGACCCAGTGTTGACATGTGGCAAGACGCTCCTCGGGGCGCGTCTTATTTGGGCCTCTCTCCTGGAGGCCCTCAGTCAGACCCAGTGTTGACATGTGGCAAGACGCTCCTCGGGGCGCGTCTTATTTGGGCCTCTCTCCTGGAGGCCCTCAGTCAGACTGAGTAGTGACATGTGGCAAGACGCTCCTCGGGGCGCGTCTTGCTTGGGCCTCTCTCCTGGAGGCGCTCAGTCAGACCCAGTGTTGACATGTGGCAAGACACTCCTCGGGGCGCGTCTTGCTTGGGCCTCTCTCATGGAGGCCCTCTGTCAGACCCATTGTTGACATGTGTCAAGACGCTCCTCGGGGCGCATCTTGCTTTGGCCTCTCTCCTGGAGGCGCTCAGTCAGACCGAGTGCTGACATGTGGCAAGAAGCTCCTCGGGGCGCGTCTTCCTTGGGCTTCTCTCCTGTAGGCCCTCAGTCAGACCCATTGTTGACATGTGGCAAGACGCTCCTCGGGGCGCGTATTGCTTGGGCCTCTCTCCTGGATGCCCTCTGTCAGACCCAGTGTTGACATGTGGCGGGACTCTCCTCGGGGCGCGTCTTGCTTGGGCTTCTCACATGGAGGCCCTCAGTCAGACCCAGTGTTAACATGTGTCAAGACGCTCCTCGGGGCGTGTCTTTCTTGGGCCTCTCTCCTGGAGGCGCTCAGTCAGACCCAGTGTTGACATTTGGCAAGACGCTCCTCGGGGCGCTTCTTGCTTGGGCTTCTCTCCTGGAGGCCCTCAATCAGACCCATTGTTGACATGTGGCAAGACGCTCCTCGGGGCACGTCTTGCTTGGGCCTCTCTCCTGGAGGCGCTCAGTCAGACCGAGTAGTGACATGTGACAAGACGCTCCTCGGGGCGCGTCTTGCTGGGGCTTCTCTCATGGAGGCACTCAGTCAGACCCAGTGTTGACATGTGGCAAGACGCTCCTCGGGGCGCGTGTTGCTTGGACCTCTCTCCAGGAGGCGCTCAGTCAGACCCAGTGTTGACATGTGTCAAGACGCTCCTCGGGCGTTTCTTGCTTGGGCCTCGCTCCTGGAGGCGCTCAGTCAGACCCAGTGTTGACATGTGACAAGACGCTCCTCGGGGCGCGTCTTGCTTGGGCCTCTCTCCTGGAGGCGCTCAGTCAGACCCAGAGGTCAAATGTGGCAAGACGCTACTCGGGCCTCTCTCCTGGAGGCGCTCAGTCAGACCCAGTGTTGACATGTGGCAAGACGCTCCTCGGGGCGCGTCTTGCTTGGGCCTCTCTCCTGGAGGTGCTCAGTCAGACCCAGTGTTGACATGTGGCAAGACGCTCCTCGGGGCGCGTCTTGCTGGGGCTTCTCTCATGGAGGCACTCAGTCAGACCCAGTGTTGACATGTGGCAAGACGCTCCTCGGGGCACGTCTTGCTTGGGCCTCTCTCCTGGAGGCGCTCAGTCAGACCCAGAGGAGAAATGTGTCAAGACGCTCCTCGGGGCGCGTCTTGCTTGGGCCTCTTCCCTGGAGGCGCTCAGTCACACCGAGTGCTGACATGTGGCAAGACGCACCTCCGGGCGCGTCTTGCTCGGGCCTCTCTCCTGGAGGCGCTCAGTCAGACCCAGTGTTCACATGTGGCAAGACGCTCCTCGGGGCGCGTCTTGCTTGGGCTTCTCTCCTGGAGGCCCTCAGTCAGACCCATTGTTGACATGTGGCAAGACGCTCCTCGGGGCACGTCTTATTTGGGCCTCTCTCCTGGATGCCCTCTGTCAGACCCAGTGTTGACATGTGTCAAGACGCTCCTCGGGGCGCGTCTTGCTTGGGCCTCTCTCCTGGAGGCGCTCAGTCAGACCGAGTGCTGACATGTGGCAAGAAGCTCCTCGGGGCGCGTCTTGCTTGGGCTTCTCTCCTGGAGGCCCTCAGTCAGACCCATTGTTGACATGTGGCAAGACGCTCCTCGGGGAGCGTCTTGCTTGGGCCTCTCTCCAGAAGGCCCTCAATCAGACCCAGTGTTGACACGTGGCAAGATGCTCCTCGGGGCGCTTCTTGCTTGGGCCTCTCTCCTGGAGGCGCTCAGTCAGACCGAGTGCTGACATGTGGCAAGACGCTCCTCGGGGCGCGTATTGCTTGGGCCTCTCTCCTGGATGCCCTCTGTCAGACCCAGTGTTGACATGTGGCAAGACTCTCCTCAGTGCACGTCTTGCTTGGGCTTCTCTCATGGAGGCCGTCAGTCAGACCCAGTGTTGACATGTTTCAAGACGCTCCTCGGGGCGTGTCTTGCTTGGGCCTCTCTCCTGGAGGCGCTCAGTCAGACCCAGTGTTGACATGTGGCAAGAAGCTCCTCGGGGCGCTTCTTGCTTGGGCTTCTCTCCTGGAGGCCCTCAGTCAGACCCATTGTTGACATGTGACAAGACGCTCCTCGGGGCGGGTCTTGCTTGGGCCTCTCTCCTGGAGGCGATCAGTCAGACCCAGTGTTGACATGTGGCAAGACGCTCCTCGGGGCGCGTCTTGCTTGGGCCTCTCTCCTGGAGGTTCTCAGTCAGACCCAGTGTTGACAAGTGGCAAGATGCTCCTCGGGGCACGTCTTGCTGGGGCTTCTCTCATGGAGGCCCTCAGTCAGACCCAGTGTTGACATGTGGCAAGACGCTCCTCGGGGCACGTCTTGCTTGGGCCTCTCTCCTGGAGGCGCTCAGTCAGACCCAGAGGAGACATGTGTCAAGATGCTCCTCGGGGCGCGTCTTTCTTGGGCCTCTCTCCTGGAGGCGCTCAGTCAGACCGAGTGCTGACATGTGGCAAGACGCTCCTCCGGGCGCGTCTTGCTTGGGCTTCTCTCATGGAGGCCCTCAGTCAGACCCAGTGTTGACATGTGTCAAGATGCTCCTCGGGGCGTGTCTTGCTTGGGCCTCTCTCCTGGAGGCGCTCAGTCAGACCCAGTGTTGACATGTGGCAAGAAGCTCCTCGGGGCGCTTCTTGCTTGGGCTTCTCTCCTGGAGGCCCTCAGTCAGACCCATTGTTGACATGTGACAAGACGCTCCTCGGGGCGTGTCTTGCTTGGGCCTCTCTCCTGGAGGCGATCAGTCAGACCCAGTGTTGACATGTGGCAAGACGCTCCTCGGGGCGCGTCTTGCTTGGGCCTCTCTCCTGGAGGTTCTCAGTCAGACCCAGTGTTGACAAGTGGCAAGATGCTCCTCGGGGCACGTCTTGCTGGGGCTTCTCTCATGGAGGCCCTCAGTCAGACCCAGTGTTGACATGTGGCAAGACGCTCCTCGGGGCACGTCTTGCTTGGGCCTCTCTCCTGGAGGCGCTCAGTCAGACCCAGAGGAGACATGTGTCAAGATGCTCCTCGGGGCGCGTCTTGCTTGGGCCTCTCTCCTGGAGGCGCTCAGTCAGACCGAGTGCTGACATGTTGCAAGACGCTCCTCCGGGCGCGTCTTGCTTGGGCCTCTCTCCTGGAGGCGCTCAGTCAGACCGAGTGCTGACATGTGGCTAGAAGCTCCTCGGGGCGCGTCTTGCTTGGGCTTCTCTCCTGGAGGCCCTCAGTCAGACCCATTGTTGACATGTGGCAAGACGCTCCTCGGGGCGCGTCTTGCTTGGGCCTCTCTCCTGGAGGCGCTCAGTCAGATCCAGTGTTGACATGTGGCAAGAAGCTCCTCGGGGCGCGTCTTGCTTGGGCCTCTCTCCTGGAGGTTCTCAGTCAGACCCAGTGTTGACAAGTGGCAAGATGCTCCTCGGGGCACGTCTTGCTGGGGCTTCTCTCATGGAGGCCCTCAGTCAGACCCAGTGTTGACATGTGGCAAGACGCTCCTCGGGGCACGTCTTGCTTGGGCCTCTCTCCTGGAGGCGCTCAGTCAGACCCAGAGGAGACATGTGTCAAGATGCTCCTCGGGGCGCGTCTTGCTTGGGCCTCTCTCCTGGAGGCGCTCAGTCAGACCGAGTGCTGACATGTGGCAAGACGCTCCTCCGGGCGCGTCTTGCTTGGGCTTCTCTCATGGAGGCCCTCAGTCAGACCCAGTGTTGACATGTGTCAAGACGCTCCTCGGGGCGTGTCTTGCTTGGGCCTCTCTCCTGGAGGCGCTCAGTAAGACCCAGTGTTGACATGTGGCAAGAAGCTCCTCGGGGCGCTTCATGCTTGGGCTTCTCTCCTGGAGGCCCTCAGTCAGACCCATTGTTGACATGTGGCAAGATGCTCCTCGGGGCACGTCTTGCTGGGGCTTCTCTCATGGAGGCCCTCAGTCAGACCCAGTGTTGACATGTGGCAAGACGCTCCTCGGGGCACGTCTTGCTTGGGCCTCTCTCCTGGAGGCGCTCAGTCAAACCGAGTAGTGACATGTGGCAAGACGCTCCTCGGGGCGCGTCTTGCTTGGACCTTTCTCCTGGAGGCGCTCAGTTAGACCGAGTAGTGACATGTGGCAAGACGCTCCTCGGGGCGCGTCTTGTTTGGGCCTCTCTCCTGGAGGCGCTCAGTCAGACCGAGTGCTGACATAAGGCAAGACGCTCCTCGGGGCGCGTCTTGCTTGGGCCTCTCAACTGGGGGAGCTCAGTCAGACCCAGTGGTGACACGTGGCAAGACGCTCCTCGGGGCGCATCTTGCTTGGGCCTCTCTCCTGGAGGCGCTCAGTCAGACCCAGTGTTGACATGTGGCAAGACACTCCTCGGGGCGCGTCTTGCTTGGGCCTCTCTCATGGAGGCCCTCTGTCAGACCCAGTGTTGACATTTGTCAAGACGCTCCTCGGGGCGCGTCTTGCTTGGGCCTCTCTCCTGGAGGCGCTCAGTCAGACCGAGTGCTGACATGTGGCAAGAAGCTCCTCGGGGCGCGTCTTGCTTGGGCTTCTCTCCTGGAGGCCCTCAGTCAGACCCATTGTTGACATGTGGCAAGACGCTCCTCGGGGAGCGTCTTGCTTGGGCCTCTCTCCTGGAGGCGCTCAGTCAGACCCAGTGGTGACATGTGGCAAGACGCTCCTCGGGGCGCGTATTGCTTGGGCTTCTTTCCTGGAGGCCCTCAGTCAGACCCATTGTTGACATGTGGCAAGACGCTCCTCGGGGCGCGTCTTGCTTGGGCCTCTCTCCTGGAGGCGCTCAGTCAGAACCAGAGGTGATATGTGGCAAGACGCACCTCGGGGCGCGTATTGCTTGGGCTTCTTTCCTGCAGACCCTCAGTAAGACCCATTGTTGACATGTGGCAAGACGCTCCTCGGGGCGCGTCTTGCTTGGGCCTCTCTCCTGGAGGCGCTCAGTCAGACTGAGTAGTGACATGTGGCCTGACGCTCCTCGGGGCGCGTCTTGCTTGGGCCTCTCTCCTGGAGGCGCTCAGTCAGACCCAGTGTTGACATGTGGCAAGACGCTCCTCGGGGCACGTCTTGCTTGGGCCTCTCTCCTGGAGGCGCTCAGTCAGACCGAGTAGTGACATGTGGCAAGACGCTCCTCGGGGCGCGTCTTGCTTGGGCCTCTCTCCTGGAGGCGCTCAGTCAGACCGAGTGCTGACATAAGGCAAGACGCTCCTCGGGGCGTGTCTTGCTGGGGCCTCTCTCCTGGAGGCGCTCAATCAGACCGAGTAGTGACATGTCGCAAGACGCTCCTCGGGGCGCGTATTGCTTGGGCTTCTTTCCTGGAGGCCCTCAGTCAGACCCATTGTTGACATGTGGCAAGACGCTCCTCGGGGCGCGTCTTGCTTGGGCCTCTCTCCTGGAGGCGCTCAGTCAGAACCAGAGGTGACATGTGGCAAGACGCTCCATGGGGCGCGTCTTGATTCGGCCTCTCTCCTGGAGGCCCTCTGTCAGACCCAGTTTTGACATGTGGCAAGACGCTCCTCCGGGCGCATCTTGCTTTGGCCTCTCTCCTGCAGACCCTCAGTAAGACCCATTGTTGACATGTGGCAAGACGCTCCTCGGGGCGCGTCTTGCTTGTGCCTTTCTCCAGAAGGCCCTCAATCAGACCCAGTGTTGACATGTGGCAAGACGCTCCTCGGGGCGCATCTTGCTTGGGCCTCTCTCCTGGAGGCGCTCAGTCAGACTGAGTAGTGACATGTGGCCTGACGCTCCTCGGGGCGCGTCTTGCTTGGGCCTCTCTCCTGGAGGCGCTCAGTCAGACCCAGTGTTGACATGTGGCAAGACGCTCCTCAGGGCACGTCTTGCTTGGGCCTCTCTCCTGGAGGCGCTCAGTCAGACCGAGTAGTGACATGTGGCAAGACGCTCCTCGGGGCGCGTCTTGCTTGGACCTCTCTCCTGGAGGCGCTCAGTTAGACCGAGTAGTGACATGTCGCAAGACGCTCCTCGGGGCGCGTCTTGCTTGGGCCTCTCTCCTGGAGGCGCTCAGTCAGACCGAGTGCTGACATAAGGCAAGACGCTCCTCGGGGCGTGTCTTGCTGGGGCCTCTCTCCTGGAGGCGCTCAATCAGACCCAGTGGTGACACGTGGCAAGACGCTCCTCGGGGCGCGTCTTGCTTGGGCCTCTCTCCTGGAGGCGCTCAGTCAGAGCCAGTGGTGACACGTGGCAAGACGCTCCTCGGGGCGCATCTTGCTTGGGCCTCTCTCCTGGAGGCACTCAGTCAGACCCAGTGTTGACACGTGGCAAGACATTCCTCGGGGCGCGTCTTGCTTGGGCCTCTCTCCTGGAGGCGCTCAGTCAGACCCAGTGTTGACATGTGGCAAGACACTCCTCGGGGCGCGTCTTGCTTGGGCCTCTCTCATGGAGGCCCTCTGTCAGACCCAGTGTTGACATGTGTCAAGACGCTCTTCGGGGCGCGTCTTGCTTTGGCCTCTCTCCTGGAGGCCCTCTGTCAGACCCAGTGTTGACATGTGTCAAGACGCTCCTCGGGGCGCGTCTTGCTTGGGCTTCTCTCCTGGACGCCCTCAGTCATACCCATAGTTGACATGTGGCAAGACACTCCTCGGGGCGCGTCTTGCTTTGGCCTCTCTCCTGGAGGCGCTCAGTCAGACCGAGTGCTGACATGTGGCAAGACGCTCCTCGGGCCGCGTGTTGCTTGGGCTTCTCTCCTGGAGGCCCTCAGTCAGACCCATTGTTGACATGTTGCAAGACGCTCCTTTGGGCGCGTCTTGCTTGGGCCTCTCTCCTGCAGGCGCTCTGTCAGACCGAGTGCTGACATGTGGAAAGACGCTCCTCGGGGCGCGTCTTGCTTGGGCTTCTCTCCTGGAGGCGCTCAGAAAGACCCAGTGTTGACATGTGACAAGACGCTCCTCGGGGCGCGTCTGTCTTGGGCCTCTCTCCTGGAGGCGCTCAGTCAGACCCAGTGGTGACATGTGGCAAGACACTCCTCGGGGCGCGTCTTGCTTGGGCCTCTCTCCTGGAGGCCCTCTGTCAGACCCAGTGTTGGCATGTGGCAAGACGTTCCTCAGGGCGCGTCTTGGTTGGGCTTCTCTCATGGAGGGCCTCAGTCAGACCCAGTGTTGACATGTGTCAAGACGCTCCTCGGGGCGTGTCTTGCTTGGGCCTCTCTCCTGGAGGCGCTCAGTCAGACCCAGTGTTGACATGTGGCAAGACGCTCCTCGGGGCGCGTCTTGCTTGGGCTTCTCTCCTGGAGGCCCTCAGTCAGACCCATTGTTGACATGTGGCAAGACGCTCCTCAGGGCACGTCTTGCTTTGGCTTCTCTCCTGGAGGCGCTCAAACAGACCGAGTAGTGACATGTGGCAAGACGCTCCTCGGGGCGCGTCTTGCTGTGGCTTCTCTCATGGAGGCACTCAGTCAGACCCAGTGTTGACATGTGGCAAGATGCTCCTCGGGGCGCGTCTTGCTTGGACCTCTCTCCCTGAGGCGCTCAGTCAGACCGAGTAGTGACATGTGGCAAGACGCTCCTCGGGGCGCGTCTTGCTTGGACCTCTCTCCCTGAGGCGCTCTGTCAGACCCAGTGTTGACATTTGGCAAGACACTCCTCGGGGCGCGTCTTGCTTGGGCCTCTCTCATGGAGGCCCTCTGTCAGACCCAGTGTTGACATGTGTCAAGACGCTCCTCGGGGGAAGTCTTGCTTTGGCCTCTCTCCTGGAGGCGCTCAGTCATACCCATTGTTGACATGTGGCAAGAAGCTCCTCGGGGCGCGTCTTGCTTGGGCTTCTCTCCTGGAGGCCCTCAGTAAGAACCATTGTTGACATGTGGCAAGACGCTCCTCGGGACGCGTCTTGCTTGGGCCTCTCTCCAGAAGGCCCTCAATCAGACCCAGTGTTGACACGTGGCAAGACGCTCCTCGGGGCGTGTCTTGCTTGGGCCTCTCTCCTGGAGGCGCTCAGTCAGACCCAGTGGTGACACGTGGCAAGACGCTCCTCGGGGCGCATCTTGCTTGGGCCTCTCTCCTGGAGGCGCTCAGTCAGACCCAGTGTTGACACGTGGCAAGACGCTCCTCGGGGCGCGTCTTGCTTGGGCCTCTCTCCTGGAGGGGCTCAGTCAGACCCAGTGTTGACATGTGGCAAGACACTCCTCCGGGCGCGTCTTGCTTGTCCTCTCTCATGGACGCCCTCTGTCAGACCCAGTGTTGACATGTGTCAAGACGCTCCTCGGGGCGCGTCTTGCTTTGGCCTCTCTCCTGGAGGCCCTCTGTCAGACCCAGTGTTGACATGTGTCAAGACGCTCCTCGGGGCGCATCTTGCTTGGGCTTCTCTCCTGGAGGCCTTCAGTCATACCCATTGTTGACATGTGGCAAGACGCTCCCCGGGGCGCGTCTTGCTTTGGCCTCTCTCCTGGAGGCGCTCAGTCAGACCGAGTGCTGACATGTGGCAAGACGCTCCTCGGGCCGCGTGTTGCTTGGGCTTCTCTCCTGGAGGCCCTCAGTCAGACCCATTGTTGACATGTTGCAAGACGCTCCTTTGGGCGCGTCTTGCTTGGGCCTCTCTCCTGGAGGCGCTCAGTAAGACCCAGTGTTGACATGTGACAAGACGCTCCTCGGGGCGCGTCTTGCTTGGGCCTCTCTCCTGGAGGCGCTCAGTCAGACCCAGTGGTGACATGTGGCAAGACACTCCTCGGGGCGCGTCTTGGTTGGGCCTCTCTCCTGGAGGCCCTCTGTCAGACCCAATGTTGGCATGTGGCAAGACGCTCGTCAGGGCGCGTCTTGGTTGGGCCTCTCTCCTGGAGGCGCTCAGTCAGACCCAGTGGTGACATGTGGTAAGACGCTCCTCGGGGCGCGTATTGCTTGGGCCTCTCTCCTGGATGCCCTCTGTCAGACCGAGTGTTGACATGTGGCAAGACTCTCCTCGGGGCGCGTCTTGCTTGGGCTTCTCTCATGGAGGCCCTCAGTCAGACCCAGTGTTGACATGTGTCAAGACGCTCCTCGGGGCATGTCTTGCTTGGGCCTCTCTCCTGGAGGCGCTCAGTCAGACCCAGTGTTGACTTGTGGCAAGACGCTCCTCGGGGGGCATCCTTTTTTGGCCTCTCTCCTGCAGGCGCTCAGTCAGACCGAGTGCTGACATGTGGCAAGAAGCTCCTCGGGGCGCGTCTTGCTTGGGCTTCTCTCCTGGAGGCCCTAAGTAAGAACCATTGTTGACATGTGGCAAGACGCTCCTCGGGGCGCGTCTTGCTTGGGCCTCTCTCCAGAAGGCCCTCAATCAGACCCAGTGTTGACACGTGGCAAGACGCTCCTCGGGGCGCGACTTGCTTGGGCCTCTCTCCTGGAGGCGCTTAGTCAGACTGAGTAGTGACACGTGGCCTGACGCTCCTCGGGGCGCGTGTTGCTTGGGCCTCTCTCCTGGAGGCGCTCAGTCAGACCAAGTGGTGACATGTGGCAAGACACTCCTCGGGGCGCGTCTTGCTTGGGCCTCTCTCCTGGAGGCCCTCTGTTAGACCCAGTGTTGACATGTGGCAAGACACTCCTCGGGGCACGTCTTGCTTGGGCCTCTCTCATGGAGGCCCTCTGTCAGACCCAGTGTTGACATGTGTCAAGACGCTCCTCGGGGCGCGTCTTGCTTTGGCCTCTCTCCTGGAGGCGCTCAGTCAGACCGAGTGCTGAGTACTGTGGCAAGAAGCTCCTCGGGGCGCGTCTTGCTTGGGCTTCTCTCCTGGAGGCCCTCAGTAAGACCCATTGTTGACATGTGGCAAGACGCTCCTTGGGGCGCTTCTTGCTTTGGCCTCTCTCCTGGAGGCGCTCAGTCAGACTGAGTAGTGACATGTGGCCTGACGCTCCTCGGGGCGCGTGTTGCTTGGGCCTCTCTCCTGGAGGCGCTCAGTCAGACCCAGTGGTGACACGTGGCAAGACGCTCCTCGGGGCACATCTTGCTTGGGCCTCTCTCCTGGAGGCGCTCAGTCAGACCCAGTGTTGACACGTGGCAAGACGCTCCTCGGGGCGCGTCTTGCTTGGGCCTCTCTCCTGGAGGGGCTCAGTCAGACCCAGTGTTGACATGTGGCAAGACACTCCTCCGGGCGCGTCTTGCTTAGGGCCTCTCTCATGGACGCCCTCTGTCAGACCCAGTGTTGACATGTGTCAAGACGCTCCTCGGGGCGCGTCTTGCTTTGGCCTCTCTCCTGGAGGCCCTCTGTCAGACCCAGTGTTGACATGTGTCAAGACGCTCCTCGGGGCGCATCTTGCTTGGGCTTCTCTCCTGGAGGCCCTCAGTCATACCCATTGTTGACATGTGGCAAGACGCTCCTCGGGGCGCGTCTTGCTTTGGCCTCTCTCCTGGAGGCGCTCAGTCAGACCGAGTGCTGACATGTGGCAAGACGCTCCTCGGGCCGCGTGTTGCTTGGGCTTCTCTCCTGGAGGCCCTCAGTCAGACCCATTGTTGACATGTTGCAAGACGCTCCTTTGGGCGCGTCTTGCTTGGGCCTCTCTCCTGGAGGCGCTCAGTAAGACCCAGTGTTGATATGTGACAAGACGCTCCTCAGGGCGCGTCTTGCTTGGGCCTCTCTCCTGGAGGCGCTCAGTCAGACCCAGTGGTGACATGTGGCAAGACACTCCTCGGGGCGCGTCTTGGTTGGGCCTCTCTCCTGGAGGCCCTCTGTCAGACCCAGTGTTGGCATGTGGCAAGACGCTCGTCAGGGCGCGTCTTGGTTGGGCCTCTCTCCTGGAGGCGCTCAGTCAGACCCAGTGGTGACATGTGGCAAGACGCTCCTCGGGGCGCGTATTGCTTGGGCCTCTCTCCTGGATGCCCTCTGTCAGACCGAGTGTTGACATGTGGCAAGACTCTCCTCGGGGCGCGTCTTGCTTGGGCTTCTCTCATGGAGGCCCTCAGTCAGACCCAGTGTTGACATGTGTCAAGACGCTCCTCGGGGCATGTCTTGCTTGGGCCTCTCTCCTGGAGGCGCTCAGTCAGACCCAGTGTTGACATGTGGCAAGACGCGCCTGGGGGCGCGTCTTGCTTGGGCCTCTCTCCTGGAGGCCCTCTGTTAGACCCAGTGTTGACATGTGGCAAGACACTCCTTGGGGCGCGTCTTGCTTGGGCCTCTCTCATGGAGGCCCTCTGTCAGACCCAGTGTTGACATGTGTCAAGACGCTCCTCGGGGCGCGTCTTGCTTTGGCCTCTCTCCTGGAGGCGCTCACTCAGACCGAGTGCTGAGTACTGTGGCAAGAAGCTCCTCGGGGCGCGTCTTGCTTGGGCTTCTCTCCTGGAGGCCCTCAGTAAGACCCATTGTTGACATGTGGCAAGACGCTCCTTGGGGCGCTTCTTGCTTTGGCCTCTCTCCTGGAGGCGCTCAGTCAGACTGAGTAGTGACATGTGGCCTGACGCTCCTCGGGGCGCTTGTTGCTTGGGCCTCTCTCCTGGAGGCGCTCAGTAAGACCAAGTGGTGACATGTGGCAAGACGCTCCTCGGGGCGCGTCTTGCTTGGGCCTCTCTCCAGAAGGCCCTCAATCAGACCCCGTGTTGACACGTGGCAAGACGCTCCTCGGGGGGCGTCTTGCTTGGGCCTCTCTCCTGGAGGCGCTCAGTCAGACGGAGTAGTGACATGTGGCCTGACGCTCCTAGGGGCGCGTGTTGCTTGGGCCTCTCTCCTGGAGGCGCTCAGTCAGACCAAGTGGTGACATGTGTCAAGACGCTCCTTGGGGCGCGTCTTGCTTGGGCCTCTCTCCTGGAGGCCCTCTGTCAGACCCAGTGTTGACATGTGGCAAGACGCTCCTCGGGGCGCGTCTTGCTTGGGCCTCTCTCCTGGAGGCGCTCAGTCAGACCGAGTGCTGACATAAGGCAAGACGCTCCTCGGGGCGCGTCTTGCTTGGGCCTCTCTCCTGGAGGCCCTCAGTCAGACCCAGTGTTGACATGTGACAAGACGCTCCTCGGGGCGCGTCTTGCTTGGGCCTCTCTCCTGGAGGCTCTCAGTCAGAACCAGAGGTGACATGTGGCAAGACGCTCCTCGGGGTGCGTCTTGCTTGGGCCTCTCTCCTGGAGGCCCTCTGTCAGACCCAGTGTTGACATGTGGCAAGACGCTCCTCTGGGCGCATCTTGCTTGGGCCTCTCTCCTGGAGGCCCTCAGTCAGACCCATTGTTGACATGTGGCAAGACGCTCCTCGGGGCGCGTCTTGCTTGGGCCTCTCTCCTGGAGGCGCTCAGTCAGACCGAGTGCTGACATAAGGCAAGACGCTCCTCGGGGCGCGTCTTGCTGGGGCCTCTCTCCTGGAGGCGCTCAGTCAGACCCAGTGCTGACATGTGGCAAGACGATCCTCGGGGCGCGTCTTGCTTGGGCCTCTCTCCTGGAGGCGCTCAGTCAGACCCAGTGTTGACATGTGGCAAGACGCTCCTCGGGGCGCGTCTTGCTTGGGCCTCTCTCCTGGAGGCGCTCAGTCAGACCCAGTGTTGACATGTGGCAAGACGCTCCTCTGGGCGCGTCTTGCTTGGGCCTCTCTCCTGGAGGCGCTCAGTCATCCCCAGTGGTGACACGTGGAAAGACGCTCCTCGGGGCGCGTCTTGCTTGGGCCTCTCTCCTGGAGGCTTTCAGTCAGACCTAGTGTTGGCATGTGGCAAGACACTCCTCGGGGCGCATCTTGGTTGGGCCTCTTTCCTGGAGGCGCTCATTCAGAGCCAGTGGTGACATGTGGCAAGTCGCTCCTCGGGGCGCGTATTGCTTGGGCCGCTCTCATGAATGCCCTCTGTCAGACCGAGTGTTGACATGTGGCAAGACTCTCCTCGGGGCGCGTCTTGCTTGGGCTTCTCTCATGGAGGCCCTCAGTCCGACCCAGTGTTGACATGTGTCAAGACGCTCCTCGGGGCGTGTCTTGCTTGGGCCTCTCTCCTGGAGGCGCTCAGTCAGACCCAGTGCTGACGTGGCAAGACGCTCCTCGGGGCGCGTCTTACTTGGGCCTCTCTCCTGGAGGCGCTCATTCAGACTGAGTAGTGACATGTGGCCTGACGCTCCTCGGGGCGCGTCTTGCTTGGACCTCCCTCCTGGAGGCGCTCAGTCAGACCGAGTAGTGACATTTGGCAAGACGCTCCTCGGGGCGCGTCTTGCTTGGACCTCTCTCCTGGAGGCGCTCAGTTAGACCGAGTAGTGACATGTGGCAAGACGCTCCTCGGGGCGCGTCTTGCTTGGGCCTCTCTCCTGGAGGCGCTCAGTCAGACCGAGTGCTGACATAAGGCAAGACGCTCCTCGGGGCGCGTCTTGCTGGGGCCTCTCTCCTGGAGGAGCTCAGTCAGACCCAGTGGTGACACGTGGCAAGACGCTCCTCTGGGCGCATCTTGCTTGGGCCTCTCTCCTGGAGGCGCTAAGTCAGACCCAGAGTTGACACGTGGCAAGACGCTCCTCGGGGCGCATCTTGCTTGGGCCTCTCTCCTGGAGGCGCTCAGTCAGACACAGTGTTGACATGTGGCAAGACACTCCTCGGGGTGCGTCTTGCTTGGGCTTCTCTCATGGAGGCCCTCAGTAAGACCCATTGTTGACATGTGGAAAGAAGCTCCTCGGGGCGCGTCTTGCTTTGTCTTCTCTCCTGGAGGCCCTCAGTCAGACCCATTGTTGACATGTGGCAAGATGCTCCTCGGGGCGCGTATTGCTTGGGCCTCTCTCCTGGATGCCCTCTGTCAGACTCAGTGTTGACATGTGGCAAGACACTCCTCGGGGCGCGTCTTGCTTGGGCTTCTCTCATGGAGGCCCTCAGTCAGACCCAGTGTTGACATGTGTCAAGAAGCTCCTCGGGGCGTGTCTTGCTTGGGCCTCTCTCCTGGAGGCGCTCAGTCAGACCCAGTGTTGACATGTGGCAAGACGCTCCTCGGGGCACATCTTGCTTGGGCCTCTCTCCTGGAGGCGCTCAGTCAGACCGAGTAGTGCCATGTGGCAAGACGCTCCTCGGGGCCCGTCTTGCTGGGGCTTCTCTCATGGAGGCACTCAGTCAGACCCAGTGTTGACATGTGGCAAGACGCTCCTCGGGGCGCGTGTTGCTTGGACCTCTCTCCTGGAGGCGCTCAGTCAGACCGAGTAGTGACATGTGGCAAGACGCTCCTCGGGGCGCGTCTTGCTTGGGCCTCTCTCCTGGAGGCGCTCAATTAGACCCAGTGTTGACATGTGGCAAGACGCTCCTCGGGGCGCGTCTTGCTTGGGCTTCTCCCCTGGAGGCCCTCAGTCAGACCCATTGTTGACATGTGGCAAGACGCTCCTCGGGGCGCTTCTTGCTTGGGCCTCTCTCCTGGAGGCGCTCAGTCAGACCGAGTGCTGACATGAGGCAAGACGCTCCTCGGGGCGCGTCTTGCTGGGGCCTCTGTCCTGGAGGCGCTCAGTCAGACCCAGTGTTTACATGTGTCAAGACGCTCCTCGGGCGTTTCTTGCTTGCGCCTCTCTCCTGGAGGCGCTCAGTCAGACCCAGAGGTGACATGTGGCAAGACGCTCCTCGGGGCGCATCTTGCTTGGGCTTCTCTCCTGGAGGCCCTCAGTCAGACCCAGTGTTGACATGTGGCAAGACGCTCCTCGGGGCGCGTCTTATTTGGGCCTCTCTCCTGGAGGCCCTCAGTCAGACCCAGTGTTGACATGTGGCAAGGCGCTCCTCGGGGCGCGTCTTGCTTGGGCTTCTCCCCTGGAGGCCCTCAGTCAGACCCATTGTTGACATGTGGCAAGACGCTCCTCGGGGCGCTTCTTGCTTGGGCCTCTCTCCTGGAGGCGCTCAGTCAGACCGAGTGCTGACATGAGGCAAGACGCTCCTCGGGGCGCGTCTTGCTGGGGCCTCTCTCCTGGAGGCGCTCAGTCAGACCCAGTGTTGACATGTGTCAAGACGCTCCTCGGGGGTTTCTTGCTTGCGGCTCTCTCCTGGAGGCGCTCAGTCAGACCCAGAGGTGACCTGTGGCAAGACGCTCCTCGGCCTCTCTCCTGGAGGCACTCAGTCAGACCCAGTGTTGACATGTGGCAAGACGCTCCTCGGGGCGCATCTTGCTTGGGCTTCTCTCCTGGAGGCCCTCAGTCAGACCCAGTGTTGACATGTGGCAAGACGCTCCTCGGGGCGCGTCTTATTAGGGCCTCTCTCCTGGAGGCCCTCAGTCAGACCCAGTGTTGACATGTGGCAAGACGCTCCTCGGGGCGCGTCTTGCTTGGGCTTCTCTCCTGGAGGCCCTCAGTCAGACCCATTGTTGACATGTGGCAAGACGCTCCTCGGGGCACGTCTTGCTTGGGCCTCTCTCCTGGAGGCGCTCAGTCAGACCAAGTAGTGACAGGTGGCAAGACGCTCCTCGGGGCGCGTCTTGCTTGGGCCTCTCTCCTGGAGGCGCTCAGTCAGACCGAGTGCTGACATAAGGCAAGACGCTCCTCGGGGCGCGTCTTGCTTGGGCCTCTCTCCTGGAGGAGCTCAGTCAGACGCAGTGGTGACACGTGGCAAGACGCTCCTCAGGGCGCATCTTTTCTTGGGCCTCTCTCCTGGAGGCGGTCAGTCAGACCCAGTGTTGACATGTGACAAGACGCTCCTCGGGGCGCGTCTTGCTTGGGCCTCTCTCCTGGAGGCGCTCAGTCAGACCCAGAGGTGACATGTGGCAAGACGCTCCTCGGGGCGCGTCTTGCTTGGGCCTCTCTCCTGGAGGCCCTCTGTCAGACCCAGTGTTGACATGTGGCAAGACGCTCCTCGGGGCGCGTCTTGCTTGGGCCTCTCTCCTGGAGGCGCTCAGTCAGACCCAGTGTTGACATGTGGCAAGACGCTCCTCGGGGCGCGTCTTGCTTGGGCCTCTCTCCTGGAGGCGCTCAGTCAGTCCTAGTGCTGACATGTGGCAAGACGCTCCTCGGAGCGCGTCTTGCTTGGGCTTCTCTCCTGGAGGCCCTCTGTCAGACCCTTCGTTTACATGTGGCAAGACGCTCCTCGGGGCGCGTCTTGCTTGGCCCTCTCTCGTGGAGGCGCTCAGTCAGACCGAGTGCTGACATGTGGCAAGACGCTCCTCGGGGCGCATCTTGCTTGGGCTTCTCTCCTGGAGGCCCTCAGTCAGACCCATTGTTGACATGTGGCAAGACACTCCTCGGGGCGCTTCTTGCTTGGGCCTCTCTCCTGGAGGCGCTCAGTCAGACCGAGTGCTGACATGAGGCAAGACGCTCCTCGGGGCGCGTCTTGCTGGGGCCTCTCTCCTGGAGGCGCTCAGTCAGACCCAGTGTTTACATGTGTCAAGACGCTCCTCGGGCGTTTCTTGCTTGCGCCTCTCTCCTGGAGGCGCTCAGTCAGACCCAGAGGTGACATGTGGCAAGACGCTCCTCGGGGCGCATCTTGCTTGGGCTTCTCTCCTGGAGGCCCTCAGTCAGACCCAGTGTTTACATGTGGCAAGACGCTCCTCGGGGCGCGTCTTATTTGGGCCTCTCTCCTGGAGGCCCTCAGTCAGACCCAGTGTTGACATGTGGCAAGACGCTCCTCGGGGCGCGTCTTGCTTGGGCTTCTCCCCTGGAGGCCCTCAGTCAGACCCATTGTTGACATGTGGCAAGACGCTCCTCGGGGTGCTTCTTGCTTGGGCCTCTCTCCTGGAGGCGCTCAGTCAGACCGAGTGCTGACATGAGGCAAGACGCTCCTCGGGGCGCGTCTTGCTGGGGCCTCTCTCCTGGAGGCGCTCAGTCAGACCCAGTGTTGACATGTGTCAAGACGCTCCTCGGGGGTTTCTTGCTTGCGGCTCTCTCCTGGAGGCGCTCAGTCAGACCCAGAGGTGACCTGTGGCAAGACGCTCCTCGGCCTCTCTCCTGGAGGCACTCAGTCAGACCCAGTGTTGACATGTGGCAAGACGCTCCTCGGGGCGCATCTTGCTTGGGCTTCTCTCCTGGAGGCCCTCAGTCAGACCCAGTGTTGACATGTGGCAAGACGCTCCTCGGGGCGCGTCTTATTAGGGCCTCTATCCTGGAGGCCCTCAGTCAGACCCAGTGTTGACATGTGGCAAGACGCTCCTCGGGGCGCGTCTTGCTTGGGCTTCTCTCCTGGAGGCCCTCAGTCAGACCCATTGTTGACATGTGGCAAGACGCTCCTCGGGGCACGTCTTGCTTGGGCCTCTCTCCTGGAGGCGCTCAGTCAGACCAAGTAGTGACAGGTGGCAAGACGCTCCTCGGGGCGCGTCTTGCTTGGGCCTCTCTCCTGGAGGCGCTCAGTCAGACCGAGTGCTGACATAAGGCAAGACGCTCCTCGGGGTGTGTCTTGCTTGGGCCTCTCTCCTGGAGGAGCTCAGTCAGACGCAGTGGTGACACGTGGCAAGACGCTCCTCAGGGCGCATCTTTTCTTGGGCCTCTCTCCTGGAGGCGGTCAGTCAGACCCAGTGTTGACATGTGACAAGACGCTCCTCGGGGCGCGTCTTGCTTGGGCCTCTCTCCTGGAGGCGCTCAGTCAGACCCAGAGGTGACATGTGGCAAGACGCTCCTCGGGGCGCGTCTTGCTTGGGCCTCTCTCCTGGAGGCCCTCTGTCAGACCCAGTGTTGACATGTGGCAAGACGCTCCTCGGGGCGCGTCTTGCTTGGGCCTCTCTCCTGGAGGCCCTCAGTCAGACCCAGTGTTGACATGTGGCAAGACGCTCCTCGGGGCGCTCCTCGGGGCGCGTCTTGCTTGGGCCTCTCTCCTGGAGGCGCTCAGTCAGTCCTAGTGCTGACATGTGGCAAGACGCTCCTCGGAGCGCGTCTTGCTTGGGCTTCTCTCCTGGAGGCCCTCTGTCAGACCCTTCGTTGACATGTGGCAAGACGCTCCTCGGGGCGCGTCTTGCTTGGCCCTCTCTCCTGGAGGCGCTCAGTCAGACCGAGTGCTGACATGTGGCAAGGCTTCTCTCCTGGAGGCCCTCAGTCAGACCCATTGTTGACATGTGGCAAGACGCTCCTCGGGGCGCTTCTTGCTTGGGCCTCTCTCCTGGAGGCGCTCAGTCAGACCGAGTGCTGACATGTGGCAAGACGCTCCCCGGAGCTCGTCTTGCTGGGGCTTCTCTTCTGGAGGCGCTCAGTCAGACCCAGTGTTGACATGTGACAAGACGCTCCTCAGGGCGCGTCTTGCTTGGGCCTCTCTCCTGGAGGCGTTCAGTCAGACCCAGAGGTGACATGTGGCAAGACGCTCCTCGGGGCGCGTCTTGCTTGGGCCTCTCTCCTGGAGGCCCTCTGTCAGACTCAGTGTTGACATGTGGTAAGGACACGATCACGCCGACCCTATTGTTGGAGAACCTGCTGAGTTCGTCGAACAAGTAGATGCCGGATTGGGCGCGGGCACGCGCTTGTTTTAGAGGCATTTTCGCGCAGCCTCTACCCTGCACGACCGCTCGTGGCCGCACTAGCTATATTTATCTTTATTTGTTTCACACACACACACACACACACACACACACACACACACACACACACACACACACAGGCCCTTGCGTGCAAACCCCGGTCAGGCCTGCAGTGTACACATCAGAGACATGATTTTCTTTCACAGAACTGAGGTTGTTCATTACTATATGACTTTTACAGGAATATTTTTATTATACTATTCAACAGGTTGATCATAATAATGTGTAATAAACCCACAACCTAGCACTGAGGACAGAGGGACCTTATTTAAATTAGTACTTAATGGAAACGATACATAATGATACATAAGAGCCATGTCATACATTCAGCCTAGGAATAGTAGCATTGTGCACTATTAAAAATATACACATCAATTGCTCGAATCCCATTGTTGCAAAGTAAAACTCTAATAAAACTCTAGTCTGACATCAACAGAGAAGACTTAGTGTATGTACTACAAATACAGCATTAGGATTTCGAGTGGACCGTGCACCTTGTGAACCATCAGAGGCTTATGACGCAATATATCTTCCAGTTGCTATTAGACAAGTTATCACAATTACGTTGATTAATAAATCCAGTGTTGTAGCGACTGCAGCCAGCGCCGTCGCGCAACTCGTGTCGGTGTTATCTCTCGATACTTTCATTCGTATCCGAGCGTATGCAGAATCTACGGATCTGGTGAAGTTGCTTGTCACTAGCTTGCGCACATTTGATATGGCACTTTGCGCGTGACTCACACAACCTGCAGTGGCGACCGTCGCGTCAGTGCAAAGTTTTTCCGATATATCGCTCGCAACATCGTTTGTCATTTGCTGTACACTGCGCACACTGGCCGCGAGGTCGCGGAGAGGGTCTTCGTTACGAGTTGTGTAATATCCGCTGACTTGCCGATTCAATTCTGGTGGCGCTGACCCAAACGAGAACGCTTTTAAGGCGCATGTCGTGGTAACTCTGGTAGCACCGTGGTTGACGAGGACGATCATCTTTAGCAATAGTTCACCTCGAAGCGCAACGATTGTGAGGGCGACGGGTTGGCCGGTTCCGCCTTCAGGCCACTCGGTTGCCGCTAGATTGCCCAATGCCATACACTCAGACTAACCCTGTACACACTCAATGACCCGTGTGCGATCGTTGATTTCTGCTAGTACGTTTGCTAGTTCTACGTGCTTCCACGGATCGGGCGTGGGCACGCGCTTGTTTTAGAGGCGTTTTCGCGCAGCCTCTACCCTGCACGACCGCTCGTGGCCGCGCTAGCTATATTTATCTTTATTTGTTTCACACACACACACACACACACACACACACACACACACACACACACACACACACACACACACACACACACACACACAGGCCCTTGCGTGCAAACCCCGGTCAGGCCTGCAGTGTACACATCAGAGACATGATGTTCTTTCACAGAACTGAGGTTGTTCATTACTAAATGACTTTTACAGGAATATTGTTATTATACTATTCAACAGGTTGATCATAATAATGTGTATTAAACCCACAACCTAGCACTGAGGACAGAGGGACTTTATTTAAATTAGTACTTAATGGAAACGATACATAATGATAAATAAGAGCCATGTCATACATTCAGCCTAGGAATAGTAGCATTGTGCACTATTAAAAATATACACATCAATTGCTCGAATCCCATTGTTGCAAAGTAAAACTCTAATAAAACTCTAGTCTGACATCAACAGAGAAGACTTAGTGTATGTACTACAAATACAGCATTAGGATTTCGAGTGGACCGTGCACCTTGTGAACCATCAGAGGCTTATGACGCAACATATCTTCCAGTTGCTATTAGACAAGTTATAATTCTCGACCATTTTTCGGAACTGGTTTCGTGGGTCCGTGAGTAAATGCCAAATGAGATGATAGTCCTTAAGTAAGTTCCTGGCGATCCCATGTCACGCTATTGCCCATCAGCCGGTGAACGCTGAGACGGAACTCGATGAGAGCGATGTATTTTTTAAGTGCTCCGAATGTACTTCTAACAAGCGTGCGATTCACTTCGTGAGTAAACCGCAGCTGCAGCTGATTCAAACAGTCGAGCCAACTTTCTACATCACAATATTCGTTTTGTAGTTAGTCGAGTTACCTTTTGTGTGGCGCATGCACGGGTCGTTAGCGTCCAGCTCCCAGCTTAGAGAGTCCTGTATTGACACAGACATCAATACATCTCGATGTCATGCAACACACAAAGTCTGTCGCATACAGGTGGGTTAACACATGTACGATACCTTTTGTGTGGCGCATGCACGGGTCGTTAGCGTCCAGCTCCCGGCTTATAGAGAGTCCTGTATTGACACAGACGTCAATACATCTCGATGTCATGCAACACACAAAGTCTGTCGCATACAGGTGGGTTAACACACATGTACGATGTGTGCAATGGCGCGCCCGTTTACAATGGGACACGACGATGATCATTGTTAACCAAACTCTTGTTTCTCACGACAGGTGGTAGCATTGTCTCCTGCTCCTGGTCTTCGTGCACAGAGGGTGTTGTAATGTGCTCGTCATAGTCGCGATCGTTGTCACTCGAATCCGTTGTTCTCACGACAGGTGGTAGCGTTGTCTCCTGCATGTTGTCTTCGCGTGCGGCAAGCGTTGTGCTGTGCTCGTTATAATGGTTGTCTTCGTACAAAGGGGGTGTTGAATACTCCTTCGCGAGTAGTCTAGGAGGTGGTGTGATGGGATGTATCTCAGAGGCGTTATGTGAGCGTACCACCATGGCCTGAGCAACTGCGACTACTGAGAGTACACCCAGTACAGACAGCGAGATCATTTTTTTTCTTGGGTGTTGTACGTGTGGGTACAGCCGCTTTAATGGCAGTGAGAGCAAGTGGTCAAATGTATTTATAGGTCACTAGCATAAACTAAGGCACGTGGTCAGAGTGTAATCGTAACCACCGTAGCTCTTGTCATAATTTAATATATCCGGCCAGTGTGCGCAGTGTACAGCAAATGACAAACGATGTTGCGAGCGATATATCGGAAAAACTTTGCACTGACGCGACGGTCGCCACTGCAGGTTGTGTGAGTCACGCGCAAAGTGCCATATCAAATGTGCGCAAGCTCGTGACAAGCAACTTCACCAGATCCGTAGATTCTGCATACGCTCGGATACGAATGAAAGTATCGAGAGATAACACCGACACGAGTTGCGCGACGGCGCTGGCTGCAGTCGCTACAACACTGGATTTATTAATCAACGTAATTGTGATAACTTGTCTAATAGCAACTGGAAGATATATTGCGTCATAAGCCTCTGATGGTTCACAAGGTGCACGGTCCACTCGAAATCCTAATGCTGTATTTGTAGTACATACACTAAGTCTTCTCTGTTGATGTCAGACTAGAGTTTTATTAGAGTTTTACTTTGCAACAATGGGATTCGAGCAATTGATGTGTATATTTTTAATAGTGCACAATGCTACTATTCCTAGGCTGAATGTATGACATGGCTCTTATGTATAATTATGTATCGTTTCCATTAAGTACTAATTTAAATAAGGTCCCTCTGTCCTCAGTGCTAGGTTGTGGGTTTATTACACATTATTATGATCAACCTGTTGAATAGTATAATAACAATATTCCTGTAAAAGTCATATAGTAATGAACAACCTCAGTTCTGTGAAAGAAAATCATGTCTCTGATGTGTACACTGCAGGCCTGACCGGGGTTTGCACGCAAGGGCCTGTGTGTGTGTGTGTGTGTGTGTGTGTGTGTGTGTGTGTGTGAAACAAATAAAGATAAATATAGCTAGTGCGGCCACGAGCGGTCGTGCAGGGTAGAGGCTGCGCGAAAATGCCTCTAAAACAAGCGCGTGCCCGCGCCCAATCCGGCATCTACTTGTTCGACGAACTCAGCAGGTTCTCCAACAATAGGGTCGGCGTGATCGTGTCCTTACCACATGTCAACACTGAGTCTGACAGAGGGCCTCCAGGAGAGAGGCCCAAGCAAGACGCGCCCCGAGGAGCGTCTTGCCACATGTCACCTCTGGGTCTGACTGAACGCCTCCAGGAGAGAGGCCCAAGCAAGACGCGCCCTGAGGAGCGTCTTGTCACATGTCAACACTGGGTCTGACTGAGCGCCTCCAGAAGAGAAGCCCCAGCAAGACGAGCTCCGGGGAGCGTCTTGCCACATGTCAGCACTCGGTCTGACTGAGCGCCTCCAGGAGAGAGGCCCAAGCAAGAAGCGCCCCGAGGAGCGTCTTGCCACATGTCAACAATGGGTCTGACTGAGGGCCTCCAGGAGAGAAGCCTTGCCACATGTCAGCACTCGGTCTGACTGAGCGCCTCCAGGAGAGAGGGCCAAGCAAGACGCGCCCCGAGGAGCGTCTTGCCACATGTCAACGAAGGGTCTGACAGAGGGCCTCCAGGAGAGAAGCCCAAGCAAGACGCGCTCCGAGGAGCGTCTTGCCACATGTCAGCACTAGGACTGACTGAGCGCCTCCAGGAGAGAGGCCCAAGCAAGACGCGCCCCGAGGAGCGCCCCGAGGAGCGTCTTGCCACATGTCAACACTGGGTCTGACTGAGGGCCTCCAGGAGAGAGGCCCAAGCAAGACGCGCCCCGAGGAGCGTCTTGCCACATGTCAACACTGGGTCTGACAGAGGGCCTCCAGGAGAGAGGCCCAAGCAAGACGCGCCCCGAGGAGCGTCTTGCCACATGTCACCTCTGGGTCTGACTGAGCGCCTCCAGGAGAGAGGCCCAAGCAAGACGCGCCCCGAGGAGCGTCTTGTCACATGTCAACACTGGGTCTGACTGACCGCCTCCAGGAGAGAGGCCCAAGAAAAGATGCGCCCTGAGGAGCGTCTTGCCACGTGTCACCACTGCGTCTGACTGAGCTCCTCCAGGAGAGAGGCCCAAGCAAGACGCACCCCGAGGAGCGTCTTGCCTTATGTCAGCACTCGGTCTGACTGAGCGCCTCCAGGAGAGAGGCCCAAGCAAGACGCGCCCCGAGGAGCGTCTTGCCACCTGTCACTACTTGGTCTGACTGAGCGCCTCCAGGAGAGAGGCCCAAGCAAGACGTGCCCCGAGGAGCGTCTTGCCACATGTCAACAATGGGTCTGACTGAGGGCCTCCAGGAGAGAAGCCCAAGCAAGACGCGCCCCGAGGAGCGTCTTGCCACATGTCAACACTGGGTCTGACTGAGGGCCTCCAGGAGAGAGGCCCTAATAAGACGCGCCCCGAGGAGCGTCTTGCCACATGTCAACACTGGGTCTGACTGAGGGCCTCCAGGAGAGAAGCCCAAGCAAGATGCGCCCCGAGGAGCGTCTTGCCACATGTCAACACTGGGTCTGACTGAGTGCCTCCAGGAGAGAGGCCGAGGAGCGTCTTGCCACAGGTCACCTCTGGGTCTGACTGAGCGCCTCCAGGAGAGAGCCGCAAGCAAGAAACCCCCGAGGAGCGTCTTGACACATGTCAACACTGGGTCTGACTGAGCGCCTCCAGGAGAGAGGCCCCAGCAAGACGCGCCCCGAGGAGCGTCTTGCCTCATGTCAGCACTCGGTCTGACTGAGCGCCTCCAGGAGAGAGGCCCAAGCAAGAAGCACCCCGAGGAGCGTCTTGCCACATGTCAACAATGGGTTTGACTGAGGGCCTCCAGGGGAGAAGCCCAAGCAAGACGCGCCCCGAGGAGCGTCTTGCCACATGTCAACACTGGGTCTGACTGAGGGCCTCCAGGAGAGAGGCCCAAATAAGACGCGCCCCGAGGAGCGTCTTGCCACATGTAAACACTGGGTCTGACTGAGGGCCTCCAGGAGAGAAGCCCAAGCAAGATGCGCCCCGAGGAGCGTCTTGCCACATGTCACCTCTGGGTCTGACTGAGCGCCTCCAGGAGAGAGGCGCAAGCAAGAAACGCCCGAGGAGCATCTTGACACATGTAAACACTGGGTCTGACTGAGCGCCTCCAGGAGAGAGGCCCCAGCAAGACGCGCCCCGAGGAGCGTCTTGCCTCATGTCAGCACTCGGTCTGACTGAGCGCCTCCAGGAGAGAGGCCCAAGCAAGAAGCGCCCCGAGGAGTGTCTTGCCACATGTCAACAATGGGTCTGACTGAGGGCCTCCAGGAGAGAAGCCCAAGCAAGATGCGCCCCGAGGAGCGTCTTGCCACATGTCAGCACTCGGTCTGACTGAGCGCCTCCACGAGAGAGGGCCAAGCAAGACGCGCCCCGAGGAGCGTCTTGCCACATGTCAACGAAGGGTCTGACAGAGGGCCTCCAGGAGAGAAGCCCAAGCAAGACGCGCTCCGAGGAGCGTCTTGCCACATGTCAGCACTAGGACTGACTGAGCGCCTCCAGGAGAGAGGCCCAAGCAAGACGCGCCCCGAGGAGCGTCTTGCCACATGTCAACACTGGGTCTGACTGAGCGCCTCCAGGAGAGAGGCCCAAGCAAGACGCGCCCCGAGGAGCGTCTTGCCACATGTCAACACTGGGTCTGACAGAGGGCCTCCAGGAGAGAGGCCCAAGCAAGACGCGCCCCGAGGAGCGTCTTGTCACATGTCAACACTGGGTCTGACTGACCGCCTCCAGGAGAGAGGCCCAAGAAAAGATGCGCCCTGAGGAGCGTCTTGCCACGTGTCACCACTGCGTCTGACTGAGCTCCTCCAGGAGAGAGGCCCAAGCAAGACGCGCCCCGAGGAGCGTCTTGCCTTATGTCAGCACTCGGTCTGACTGAGCGCCTCCAGGAGAGAGGCCCAAGCAAGACGCGCCCCGAGGAGCGTCTTGCCACCTGTCACTACTTGGTCTGACTGAGCGCCTCCAGGAGAGAGGCCCAAGCAAGACGTGCCCCGAGGAGCGTCTTGCCACATGTCAACAATGGGTCTGACTGAGGGCCTCCAGGAGAGAAGCCCAAGCAAGACGCGCCCCGAGGAGCGTCTTGACACATGTCAACACTGGGTCTGACAGAGGGCCTCCAGGAGAGAGGCCCAAGCAAGACGCGCCCCGAGGAGTGTCTTGCCACATGTCACCACTTGGTCTGACTGAGCGCCTCCAGGAGAGAGGCCCAAGCAACACGCGCCCCGAGGAGCGTCAGGCCACATGTCACTACTCAGTCTGACTGAGCGCCTCCAGGAGAGAGGCCAAAGTAAGACGTGCCCCGAGGAGCGTCTTGCCACGTGTCAACACTGGGTCTGACTGAGCGCCTCCAGGAGAGAGGCCCAAGCAAGATGCGCCCCGAGGAGCGTCTTGCCACGTGTCACCACTGGGTCTGACTGAGCGCCTCCAGGAGAGAGGCCCAAGCAAGACGCGCCCCGAGGAGCATCTTGCCACTTGTCACCACTGGGTCTGATTGAGCGCCTCCAGGAGAGAGGCCCCAGCAAGACGCGCCCCGAGGAGCGTCTTGCCTTATGTCACTACTCGGTCTGACAGAGGGCCTCCATGAGAGAGGCCCAAGCAAGACGCGCCCTGAGGAGTCTCTTGCCACATGTCAACACTGGGTCTGACTGAGCGCCTCCAGGAGAGAGGCCCAAGCAAGACGCGCCCCGAGGAGCGTCTTGCCACGTGTCAACACTGGGTCTGACTGAGCGCCTCCAGGAGAGAGGCCCAAGCAAGATGCGCCCCGAGGAGCGTCTTGCCACGTGTCACCACTGGGTCTGACTGAGCGCCTCCAGGAGAGAGGCCCAAGCAAGATGCGCCCCGAGGAGCATCTTGCCACATGTCAACACTGGGTCTGACAGAGAACCTCCTGGAGAGAGGCCCAAGCAAGACGCGCCCCGAGGAGCGTCTTGCCACATGTCACCTCTGGTTCTGACTGAGCGCCTCCAGGAGAGAGGCCCAAGCAAGATGCGCCCCGAGGAGCGTCTTGCCACATGTCAACAATGGGTCTGACTGAGGGCCTCCAGGAAAGAAGCCCAAGCAACACGCAGCCCGAGGAGCGTCTTGCCACATGTCAGCACTCGGTCTGACTGAGCGCCTCTAGGAGAGAGGCCCAAGCAAGACGCGCCCCGAGGAGCGTCTTGCCACATGTCAACAATGGGTCTGACTGAGGGCCTCCAGGAGAGAAGCCCAAGCAAGACGCGCCCCGTGGAGCGTCTTGACACATGTCAACACTGGGTCTGACAGAGGGCCTCCAGGAGAGAGGCCCAAGCAAGACGCGCCCCGAGGAGTGTCTTGCCACATGTCACCACTGGGTCTGACTGAGCGCCTCCAGGCGAGAGGCCCAAGCAAGACGCGCCCCGAGGAGCTTCAGGCCACATGTCACTACTCAGTCTGACTGAGCGACTCCAGGAGAGAGGCCCAAGCAAGACGCGCCCCGAGGAGCGTCTTGCCACGTGTCAACACTGGGTCTGATTGAGGGCCTTCTGGAGAGAGGCCCAAGCAAGACGCGCCACGAGGAGCGTCTTGCCACATGTCAACAATGGGTCTTACTGAGGGCCTCCAGGAGAGAAGCCCAAGCAAGACGCGCCCCGAGGAGCTTCTTGCCACATGTCACCACTCGGTCTGACTGAGCGCCTCCAGGAGAGAGGCCAAAGCAAGATGCGCCCCGAGGAGCGTCTTGACACATGTCAACACTGGGTCTGACAGAGGGCCTCCATGAGAGAGGCCCAAGCAAGACGCGCCCCGAGGAGTGTCTTGCCACATGTCAACACTGGGTCTGACTGAGCGCCTCCAGGAGAGAGGCCCAAGCAAGACGCGCCCCGACGAGCGTCTTGCCACGTGTCAACACTGGGTCTGACTGAGCGCCTCCAGGAGAGAGGCCCAAGCAAGATGCGCCCCGAGGAGCTTCTTGCCACATGTCACCACTGGGTCTGACTGAGCGCCTCCAGGAGAGAGGCCCAAGCAAGACGCGCCCCGAGGAGCGTCTTGCCACGTGTCACCACTGGGTCTGATTGAGCGCCTCCAGGAGAGAGGCCCCAGCAAGACCGGTCAGGCCTGCAGTGTACACATCAGAGACATGATGTTCTTTCACAGAACTGAGGTTGTTCATTACTAAATGAATTTTACAGGAATATTGTTATTATACTATTCAACAGGTTAATCATAATAGTGTGTATTAAACCCACAACCTAGCAGTGAGGACAGAGGGACTTTATTTAAATTAGTACTTAATGGAAACGATACATAATGATACATAAGAGCCATGTCATACATTCAGCCTAGGAATAGTAGCATTGTGCACTATTAAAAATATACACATGAATTGCTCGAATCCCATTGTTGCAAAGTAAAACTCTAATAAAACTCTAGTCTGACATCAACAGAGAAGACTTAGTGTATGTACTACAAATACAGCATTAGGATTTCGAGTGGACCGTGCACCTTGTGAACTATCAGAGGCTTATGACGCAACATATCTTCCAGTTGCTATTAGACAAGTTATAATTCTCGACCATTTTTCGGAACTGGTTTCTTGGGTCCCTGAGTAAATGCCAAATGAGATGATAGTCCTTAAGTAAGTTCCTGGCGATCCCACGTCACGCTCTTGCCCATCAGCCGGTGAACGCTGAGACGGAACTCGATGAGAGCGATGTATTTTTTAGTGCTCCGAATGCACTTCTAACAAGCGTGCGATTCACTTCGTGAGTAAACCGCAGCTACAGCTGATTCAAACAGTCAAGCCAACTTTCTACATCACAATATGCGTTTTGTAGTTAGTCGAGTTACCTTTTGTGTGGCGCATGCACGGGTTGTTAGCGTCCAGCTCCCAGCTTAGAGAGTCCTGTATTGACACAGACGTCAATACATCTCGATGTCATGCAACACACAAAGTCTGTCGCATACAGGTGGGTTAACACATGTACGATACCTTTTGTGTGGCGCATGCACGGGTCGTTAGCGTCCAGCTCCCGGCTTATAGAGAGTCCTGTATTGACACAGACGTCAATACATCTCGATGTCATGCAACACACAAAGTCTGTCGCATACAGGTGGGTTAACACACATGTACGATGTGTGCGATGGCACGCCCGTTTACAATGGGACACGACGATGATCATTGTTAACCAAATTCTTGTTTCTCACGACAGGTGGTAGCGTTGTCTCCTGCCCCTTGTCTTCGTGCACAGAGGGTGTTGTAATGTGCTCGTCATAGTCGCGATCGTTGTCACTCGAATCCGTTGTTCTCACGACAGGTGGTAGCGTTGTCTCCTGCATGTTGTCTTCGCGTGCGGCAAGCGTTGTGCTGTGCTCGTTATAATGGTTGTCTTCGTACAAAGGGGGTGTTGAATACTCCTTCGCGAGTAGTCCAGGAGGTGGTGTGATGGGACGTATCTCAGAGGCGTTATGTGAGCGTACCACCATGGCCTGAGCAACTGCAACTACTGAGAGTACACCCAGTACAGACAGCGAGATCTTTTTTTTTCTTGGATGTTGTATGTGTGGGTACAGCCGCTTTAATGGCAGTGAGAGCAAGTGGGCAAATGTATTTATAGGTCACTAGCAGAAACTAAGGCACGTGGTCAGAGTGTAATCGTAACCACCGTAGCTCTTGTCATAATTTAATATACATAGAAATCAGAAACGGGCATGTCAGGATAGACATCGCGAGTGATAATGCGGCTAGTATCTGTGTGCGCTTGAGAGCACCTTGTTGTTCTACTGTGGTGCCAACGCCGCCGGGTCTGTAAATGTCATCGACCTTCTTTATATACGCATACGCTAAAGACCGTATATTCTCTATGGATTTGAACACGTCCTTTGTTTCGCGTAACGCTTGAGCTGTCTCGAGCGTGATGTTGTGAGTGTACGCCAGTGTTTCACGTGCACCGAGGTCCGAAAGGGCGTGCGCTACAACTATTAACCTTGGTTTGGGAGTGTGGCGAAACGCTCGCTCCGCTGTAATGGGCGGATGCAATGTTATCACCTGGTACGTTTCGTTAGTCGGGTCGTAACACACCGGTCCGTCACATGGACCGTCACATTGTATGGGGCACAGTAAGGACAACACGCCGCCGACCGTGACTTCGCACTCGACCGCGGTGGTGTTATCGATTTGCAAAGGATCACATACGCCTCTCCAGTCGCAATGAGGCACATTGTAGTCGACGCGACCGTCGGTCACCATAGCTTTCGTCAGCCAACACACTCGATTGCCCTTCGAAACATCGGCGATCAACGTGAGCGTAGAGGTCGCACCTTGTGAACCATCAGAGGCTTATGACGCAACATATCTTCCAGTTGCTATTAGACAAGTTATAATTCTCGACCATTTTTCGGAACTGGTTTCTTGGGTCCGTGAGTAAATGCCAAATGAGATGATAGTCCTTAAGTAAGTTCCTGGCGATCCCATGTCACGCTCTTGCACATCAGCCGGTGAACGCTGAGACAGAACTCGATGAGAGCAATGTATTTTTTAAGTGCTCCGAATGTACTTCTAACAAGCGTGCGATTCACTTCGTGAGTAAACCGCAGCTGCAGCTGATTCAAACAGTCGAGCCAACTTTCTACATCACAATATTTGTTTTGTAGTTAGTCGAGTTACCTTTTGTGTGGCGCATGCACGGGTCGTTAGCGTCCAGCTCCCAGCTTAGAGAGTCCTGTATTGACAAAGACGTCAATACATCTCGATGTCATGCAACACACAAAGTCTGTCGCATACAGGTGGGTTAACACATGTACGATACCTTTTGTGTGGTGCATGCACGGGTCGTTAGCGTCCAGCTCCCGGCTTATAGAGAGTCCTGTATTGACACAGACGTCAATATTTACAAACCATAAATGCTAATGACTCCATTCCTTTTTGTGGTTGTAGGGGCTGTGTATTGGAGTACATTAAAACAAACCTGATCTCTCTAGGACATTCAGAAGCCAAGTTATAAGCCCACAAATGTGTAACTGGACTACTTCTTTAAATTGACACCAGATCCGGTGACCTTTGGGACATGGTGTGACCCCCTTAGGAAAGTGCTAACATCATGAAACGTTCAGATCACTTACAACTCAATAGATTCTACCTTCCTGTAACGTTTCAGCCTGATTGGACCTTGTTTTCCCACAAATGGATCCAGAATGATGTGAAATTGTGCTTCGTGCAACATAATTCTGGTTGCCATTTACAAACCATAAATGCTAATGACTCCATTCCTTTTTGTGGTTGTAGGGGCTGTTGATTGGAGTACACTAAAACAAACCTGACCTCTCTAGGACATTCAGAAGCCAAGTTATAAGCCCACAAAGGTGTAACTGGACTACTTCTTTAAAGTGACACCAGGCCCGGTGACCTTTGGGACATGGTTTGACCCCCTATGGGAATGTGAGATCATCATGAAACGTTCAGATCACTTACAACTCAAAAGATTCTACCTTCTTGTAACGTTTCAGCCTGATTGGACCTTGTTTTCACACAAATGGACCCAGAATGATGTGAAATTGTGCTTCGTGCAACATAATTCTGGGTGCCATTTACAAACCATAAGGCTAATGACTCCAATCCTTTTTTGGTTGTAGGGGCTGTTGATTGGAGTACACTAAAACAAACCTGATCTCTCTAGGACATTCAGAAGCCAAGTTATAAGCCCACAAATGTGTAACTGGACTACTTCTTTAAATTGACACCAGATCCGGTGACCTTTGGGACATGGTTTGATCCCCTTAGGAAAGCGCTATCATCATGAAACGTTCAGATCACTTACAACTAAATAGATTCTACCTTCCTGTAACGTTTCAGCCTGATTGGACCTTGTTTTCACACAAATGAACCCAGAATGATGTGAAATTGTGCTTCGTGCAACATAATTCTGGGTGCCATTTACAAACCATAAATGCTAATGACTCCATTCATTTTTGTGGTTGTAGGGGCTGTTGATTGGAGTACATTAAAACAAACCTGATCTCTCTAGGACATTCAGAAGCCAAGTTATAAGCCCACAAATGTGTAACTGGACTACTTCTTTAAATTGAAACCAGATCCGGTGACCTTTGGGACATGGTTTGATCCCCTTAGGAAAGCGCTATCATTATGAAACGTTCAGATCACTTACAACTAAATAGATTCTACCTTCCTGTAACGTTTCAGCCTGATTGGACCTTTTTTTCACACAAATGAACCCAGAATGATGTGAAATTGTGCTTCGTGCAACATAATTCTGGGTGCCATTTACAAACCATAAATGCTAATGACTCCATTCGTTTTTTTGGTTGTAGGGGCTGTTGATTGGAGTACATTAAAACAAACCTGATCTCTCTAGGACATTCAGAAGCCAAGTTATAAGCCCACAAATGTGTAACTGGACTACTTCTTTAAATTGACACCAGATCCGGTGACCTTTGGGACATGGTTTGATCCCCTTAGGAAAGCGCTATCATCATGAAACGTTCAGATCACTTACAACTAAATAGATTCTACCTTCCTGTAACGTTTCAGCCTGATTGGACCTTGTTTTCACACAAATGAACCCAGAATGATGTGAAATTGTGCTTCGTGCAACATAATTCTGGGTGCCATTTACAAACCATAAATGCTAATGACTCCATTCATTTTTGTGGTTGTAGGGGCTGTTGATTGGAGTACATTAAAACAAACCTGATCTCTCTAGGACATTCAGAAGCCAAGTTATAAGCCCACAAAGGTGTAACTGGACTACTTCTTTAAAGTGACACCAGGCCCGGTGACCTTTGGGACATGGTTTGACCCCCTGTGGGAATGTGAGATCATCATGAAACGTTCAGATCACTTACAACTCAATAGATTCTACCTTCTTGTAACGTTTCAGCCTGATTGGACCTTGTTTTCACACAAATGGACCCAGAATGATGTGAAATTGTGCTTCGTGCAACATAATTCTGGGTGCCATTTACAAACCATAAGGCTAATGACTCCATTCCTTTTGTGGTTGTAGGGGCTGTTGATTGGAGTACACTAAAACAAACCTGATCTCTCTAGGACATTCAGAAGCCAAGTTATAAGCCCACAAATGTGTAACTGGACTACTTCTTTAAATTGACACCAGATCCGGTGACCTTCGGGACATGGTTTGATCCCCTTAGGAAAGCGCTATCATCATGAAACGTTCAGATCACTTACAACTAAATAGATTCTCCCTTCCTGTAACGTTTCAGCCTGATTGGACCTTGTTTTCACACAAATGAACCCAGAATGATGTGAAATTGTGCTTCGTGCAACATAATTCTGGGTGCCATTTACAAACCATAAATGCTAATGACTCCATTCCTTTTTGTGGTTGTAGGGGCTGTTGATTGGAGTACATTAAAACAAACCTGATCTCTCTAGGACATTCAGAAGCCAAGTTATAAGCCCACAAATGTGTAACTGGACTACTTCTTTAAAATGACACCAGGCCCGGTGACCTTTGGGACATGGTTTGACCGCCCTTAGGAGAGTGCTATCATCATGAAACGTTCAGATCACTTACAACTAAATAGATTCTACCTTCCTGTAACGTTTCAGCCTGATTGGACCTTGTTTTCACACAAATGAACCCAGAATGATGTGAAATTGTGCTTCGTGCAACATAATTCTGAGTGCCATTTACAAACCATAAATGCTAATGACTTCATTCCTTTTAGTGGTAATGGCGGCTGCTAATTGGAGTACTCTAAAACAAACCTGACCTCTCTAGGATATTCAGAAGCCAAGTTATAAGCCCACAAAGGTGTAACTGGACTACTTCTTTAAAGTGACACCAGGCCCGGTGACCTTTGGGACATGGTTTGACCCCCTTAGGAAAGTGCTATCATCATGAAACGTTCAGATCACTTACAATTCAATAGATTCTACCTTCCTGTAACGTTTCAGCCTGATTGTACATTGTTTTCACACAAATGAACCCAGAATGATGTGAAATTGTGCTTCGTGCAACATAATTCTGGGTGCCATTTACAAACCATAAGTGCTAATGACTCCATTCCTTTTTGTCGTTGTAGGGGCTGTTGATTGGAGTACACTAAAACAAACCTGATCTCTCTAGGACATTCAGAAGCCAAGTTATAAGCCCACAAATGTGTAACTGGACTACTTCTTTAAATTGACACCAGAACCGGTGATCTTGGGGACATGGTTTGACCCCCTTAGGAAAGTGCTATCATCATGAAACGTTCAGATCACTTACAACTCAGTAGATTCTACCTTCCTGTAACGTTTCAGCCTGATTGGACCTTGTTTTCACACAAATGAACCGAGAATGATGTGAAATTGTGCTTCGTGCAACATAATTCTGGGTGCCATTTAAAAACCATAAGTGCTAATGACTCCATTCCTTTTTGTGGTTGTAGGGGCTGTTGATTGGAGTACACTAAAATAACCATGACCTCTCTAGGACATTCAGAAGCCAAGTTATAAGCCCACAAATGTGTAACTGGACTACTTCTTTAAAGTGACACCAGATCCGGTGACCTTTGGGACATGGTTTGACCCCCTTAGGAAAGTGCGATCATCATGAAACGTTCAGATCACTTACAACTCAATAGATTCTACCTTCCTGTATTGTTTCAGCCTGATTGGACCTTGTTTTCACACAAATGAACCCAGAATGATGTGAAATTGTGCTTCGTGCAACATAATTCTGGGTGCCATTTAAAAACCATAAGTGCTAATGTCTCCATTCCTTTTTGTGGTTGTAGGGGCTGTTGATTGGAGTACACTAAAGCAAACCTGATCGCTCTAGGACATTCAGAAGCCAAGTTATAAGCCCACAAATGTGTAACTGGACTACTTCTTTAAATTGACACCAGATCCGGTGACCTTTGGGACATGGTTTGACCCCCTTAGGAAAGTGCTATCATCATGAAACGTTCAGATCACTTACAACTCAATAGATTCTACCTTCCTGTAACGTTTCAGCCTGATTGGACCTTGTTTTCACACAAATGGATCCAGAATGATGTGAAATTGTGCTTCGTGCAACATAATTCTGGTTGCCATTTACAAACCATAAGTGCTAATGACTCCATTCCTTTTTGTGGTTGTAGGGGCTGTTGATTGGAGTACAGTAAAACAAACCTGACCTCTCTAGGACATTCAGAAGCCAAGTTATAAGCCCACAAAGGTGTAACTGGACTACTTCTTTAAAGTGACACCAGGCCCGGTGACCTTTGGGACATGGTTTGACCCCCTATGGGAATGTGAGATCATCATGAAACGTTCAGATCACTTACAACTCAAAAGATTCTACCTTCTTGTAACGTTTCAGCCTGATTCGACCTTGTTTTCACACAAATGGACCCAGAATGATGTGAAATTGTGCTTCGTGCAACATAATTCTGGGTGCCATTTACAAACCATAAGGCTAATGACTCCATTCCTTTTGTGGTTGTAGGGGCTGTTGATTGGAGTACACTAAAACAAACCTGATCTCTCTAGGACATTCAGAAGCCAAGTTATAAGCCCACAAATGTGTAACTGGACTACTTCTTTAAATTGACACCAGATCCGGTGACCTTTGGGACATGGTTTGATCCCCTTAGGAAAGCGCTATCATCATGAAACGTTCAGATCACTTACAACTAAATAGATTCTACCTTCCTGTAACGTTTCAGCCTGATTGGACCTTGTTTTCACACAAATGAACCCAGAATGATGTGAAATTGTGCTTCGTGCAACATAATTCTGGGTGCCATTTACAAACCATAAATGCAAAAGGACTCCATTCATTTTTGTGGTTGTAGGGGCTGTTGATTGGAGTACATTAAAACAAACCTGATCTCTCTAGGACATTCAGAAGCCAAGTTATAAGCCCACAAATGTGTAACTGGACTACTTCTTTAAATTGACACCAGATCCGGTGACCTTTGGGACATGGTTTGATCCCCTTAGGAAAGCGCTATCATCATGAAACGTTCAGATCACTTACAACTAAATAGATTCTACCTTCCTGTAACGTTTCAGCCTGATTGGACCTTGTTTTCACACAAATGAACCCAGAATGATGTGAAATTGTGCTTCGTGCAACATAATTCTGGGTGCCATTTACAAACCATAAATGCTAATGACTCCATTCATTTTTGTGGTTGTAGGGGCTGTTGATTGGAGTACATTAAAACAAACCTGATCTCTCTAGGACATTCAGAAGCCAAGTTATAAGCCCACAAAGGTGTAACTGGACTACTTCTTTAAAGTGACACCAGGCCCGGTGACCTTTGGGACATGGTTTGACCCCCTATGGGAATGTGAGATCATCATGAAACGTTCAGATCACTTACAACTCAATAGATTCTACCTTCTTGTAACGTTTCAGCCTGATTGGACCTTGTTTTCACACAAATGGACCCAGAATGATGTGAAATTGTGCTTCGTGCAACATAATTCTGGGTGCCATTTACAAACCATAAATGCTAATGACTCCATTCCTTTTTGTGGTTGTAGGGGCTGTTGATTGGAGTACATTAAAACAAACCTGATCTCTCTAGGACATTCAGAAGCCAAGTTATAAGCCCACAAATGTGTAACTGGACTACTTCTTTAAAATGACACCAGGCCCGGTGACCTTTGGGACATGGTTTGACCGCCCTTAGGAGAGTGCTATCATCATGAAACGTTCAGATCACTTACAACTAAATAGATTCTACCTTCCTGTAACGTTTCAGCCTGATTGGACCTTGTTTTCACACAAATGAACCCAGAATGATGTGAAATTGTGCTTCGTGCAACATAATTCTGAGTGCCATTTACAAACCATAAATGCTAATGACTTCATTCCTTTTAGTGGTAATGGCGGCTGCTAATTGGAGTACTCTAAAACAAACCTGACCTCTCTAGGATATTCAGAAGCCAAGTTATAAGCCCACAAAGGTGTAACTGGACTACTTCTTTAAAGTGACACCAGGCCCGGTGACCTTTGGGACATGGTTTGACCCCCTTAGGAAAGTGCTATCATCATGAAACGTTCAGATCACTTACAATTCAATAGATTCTACCTTCCTGTAATGTTTCAGCCTGATTGTACCTTGTTTTCACACAAATGAACCCAGAATGAAGTGAAATTGTGCTTCGTGCAACATAATTCTGGGTGCCATTTACAAACCATAAGGCTAATGACTCCATTCCTTTTGTGGTTGTAGGGGCTGTTGATTGGAGTACACTAAAACAAACCTGATCTCTCTAGGACATTCAGAAGCCAAGTTATAAGCCCACAAATGTGTAACTGGACTACTTCTTTAAATTGACACCAGATCCGGTGACCTTTGGGACATGGTTTGATCCCCTTAGGAAAGCGCTATCATCATGAAACGTTCAGATCACTTACAACTAAATAGATTCTACCTTCCTGTAACGTTTCAGCCTGATTGGACCTTGTTTTCACACAAATGAACCCAGAATGATGTGAAATTGTGCTTCGTGCAACATAATTCTGGGTGCCATTTACAAACCATAAATGCAAAAGGACTCCATTCATTTTTGTGGTTGTAGGGGCTGTTGATTGGAGTACATTAAAACAAACCTGATCTCTCTAGGACATTCAGAAGCCAAGTTATAAGCCCACAAATGTGTAACTGGACTACTTCTTTAAATTGACACCAGATCCGGTGACCTTTGGGACATGGTTTGATCCCCTTAGGAAAGCGCTATCATCATGAAACGTTCAGATCACTTACAACTAAATAGATTCTACCTTCCTGTAACGTTTCAGCCTGATTGGACCTTGTTTTCACACAAATGAACCCAGAATGATGTGAAATTGTGCTTCGTGCAACATAATTCTGGGTGCCATTTACAAACCATGAATGCTAATGACTCCATTCATTTTTGTGGTTGTAGGGGCTGTTGATTGGAGTACATTAAAACAAACCTGATCTCTCTAGGACATTCAGAAGCCAAGTTATAAGCCCACAAAGGTGTAACTGGACTACTTCTTTAAAGTGACACCAGGCCCGGTGACCTTTGGGACATGGTTTGACCCCCTATGGGAATGTGAGATCATCATGAAACGTTCAGATCACTTACAACTCAATAGATTCTACCTTCTTGTAACGTTTCAGCCTGATTGGACCTTGTTTTCACACAAATGAACCCAGAATGATGTGAAATTGTGCTTCGTGCAACATAATTCTGGGTGCCATTTACAAACCATAAATGCTAATGACTCCATTCCTTTTTGTGGTTGTAGGGGCTGTTTATTGGAGTACATTAAAACAAACCTGATCTCTCTAGGACATTCAGAAGCCAAGTTATAAGCCCACAAATGTGTAACTGGACTACTTCTTTAAAATGACACCAGGCCCGGTGACCTTTGGGACATGGTTTGACCGCCCTTAGGAGAGTGCTATCATCATGAAACGTTCAGATCACTTACAACTAAATAGATTCTACCTTCCTTTAACGTTTCAGCCTGATTGGACCTTGTTTTCACACAAATGAACCCAGAATGATGTGAAATTGTGCTTCGTGCAACATAATTCTGGTTGCCATTTACAAACCATAAATGCTAATGACTTCATTCCTTTTAGTGGTAATGGCGGCTGCTAATTGGAGTACTCTAAAACAAACCTGACCTCTCTAGGATATTCAGAAGCCAAGTTATAAGCCCACAAAGGTGTAACTGGACTACTTCTTTAAAGTGACACCAGGCCCGGTGACCTTTGGGACATGGTTTGACCCCCTTAGGAAAGTGCTATCATCATGAAACGTTCAGATCACTTACAATTCAATAGATTCTACCTTCCTGTAATGTTTCAGCCTGATTGTACCTTGTTTTCACACAAATGAACCCAGAATGAAGTGAAATTGTGCTTTGTGCAACATAATTCTGGGTGCCATTTAAAAACCATAAGTGCTAATGACTCCATTCCTTATTGTGGTTGTAGGGGCTGTTGATTGGAGTATACTAAAACAAACCTGATCTCTCTAGGACATTCAGAAGCCAAGTTATAAGCCTACAAATGTGTAACTGGACTACTTTAAATTGACACCAGATCCGGTGACCTTTGGGACATGGTTTGACCCCCTTAGGAAAGTGCTATCATCATGAAACGTTCAGATCACTTACAACTCAATATATTCTACCTTCCTGTAACGTTTCAGCCTGATTGGACCTTGTTTTCACACAAATGGACCCAGAATGATGTGAAATTGTGCTTCGTGCAACATAATTCTGGGTGCCATTTACAAACCATAAGTGCTAATGACTCCATTCCTTTTTGTCGTTGTAGGGGCTGTTTATTGGAGTACACTAAAACAAACCTGATCTCTCTAGGACATTCAGAAGCCAAGTTATAAGCCCACAAATGTGTAACTGGACTACTTCTTTAAATTGACACCAGAACCGGTGATCTTTGGGACATGGTTTGACCCCCTTAGGAAAGTGCTATCATCATGAAACGTTCAGATCACTTACAACTCAGTAGATTCTACCTTCCTGTAACGTTTCAGCCTGATTGGACCTTGTTTTCACACAAATGAACCGAGAATGATGTGAAATTGTGCTTCGTGCAACATAATTCTGGGTGCCATTTAAAAACCATAAGTGCTAATGACTCCATTCCTTTTTGTGGTTGTAGGGGCTGTTGATTGGAGTACACTAAAACAACCATGACCTCTCTAGGACATTCAGAAGCCAAGTTATAAGCCCACAAATGTGTAACTGGACTACTTCTTTAAAGTGACACCAGATCCGGTGACCTTTGGGACATGGTTTGACCCCCTTAGGAAAGTGCGATCATCATGAAACGTTCAGATCACTTACAACTCAATAGATTCTACCTTTCTGTATTGTTTCAGCCTGATTGGACCTTGTTTTCACACAAATGAACCCAGAATGATGTGAAATTGTGCTTCGTGCAACATAATTCTGGGTGCCATTTAAAAACCATAAGTGCTAATGTCTCCATTCCTTTTTGTGGTTGTAGGGGCTGTTGATTGGAGTACACTAAAGCAAACCTGATCGCTCTAGGACATTCAGAAGCCAAGTTATAAGCCCACAAATGTGTAACTGGACTACTTCTTTAAATTGACACCAGATCCGGTGACCTTTGGGACATGGTTTGACCCCCTTAGGAAAGTGCTATCATCATGAAACGTTCAGATCACTTACAACTCAATAGATTCTACCTTCCTGTAACGTTTCAGCCGGATTGGACCTTGTTTTCACACAAATGAACCCAGAATGATGTGAAATTGTGCTTCGTGCAACATAATTCTGGGTGCCATTTACAAACCATAAATGCTAATGACTCCATTCCTTTTTGTGGTTGTAGGGGCTGTTGATTCGAGTACATTAAAACAAACCTGATCTCTCTAGGACATTCAGAAGCCAAGTTATAAGCCCACAAAGGTGTAACTGGACTACTTATTTAAAGTGACACTTGGCCCGGTGACCTTTGGGACATGGTTTGACCCCCTATAGGAATGTGCGATCATCTTGAAACGTTCAGATCACTTACAACTCAATAGATTCTACCTCCTTGTAGCGTTTCAGCCGGATTGGACCTTGTTTTCACACAAATGGACCCAGAATGATGTGAAATTGTGCTTCGTGCAACATAATTCTGGGTGCCACTTACAAACCATAAGTGCTAATGACTCCATTCCTTTTTGGGGTTGTAGGGGCTGTTGATTGGAGTACATTAAAACAAACCTGATCTCTCTAGGACATTCAGAAGCCAAGTTATAAGCCCACAAATGTGTAACTGGACTACTTCTTTAAATTGACACCAGATCCAGTGACCTTTGGGACATGGTTTGACCCCCTTAGGAAAGTGCTATCATCATGAAACGTTCAGATCAGTTACAACTCAATAGATTGTACCTTCCTGTAACGTTTCAGCCTGATTGGACCTTGTTTTCACACAAATGAACCCAGAATGATGTGTAATTGTGCTTCGTGCAACATAATTCTGGGTGCCATTTAAAAACCATAAGTGCTAATGACTCCATTCCTTTTTGTAGTTGTAGGGACTGTTGTTTGGAGTACACTAAAATAAACCTGATCTCTCTAGGACATTCAGAAGCCAAGTTATAAGCCCACAAATGTGTAACTGGACTACTTCTTTAAATTGACACCAGATCCGGTGACCTTTGGGACATGGTTTGACCCCCTTAGGAAAGTGCTATCATCATGAAACGTTCAGATCACTTACAACTCAATAGATTCTACCTTCCTGTAACGTTTCAGCCTGATTGGACCTTGTTTTCACACAAATGGACCCAGAATGATGTGAAATTGTGCTTCGTGCAACATAATTCTGGGTGCCATTTACAAACCATAAGTGCTAATGACTCCATTCCTGTTTGTGGTTGTAGGGGCTGTTGATTGGAGTACACTAAAACAAACCTAACCTCTCTAGGACATTCAGAAGCCAAGTTATAAGCCCACAAAGGTGTAACTGGACTACTTCTTTAAAGTGACACCAGGCCCGGTGACCTTTGGGACATGGTTTTACCCCCTATAGGAATGTGCGATCATCTTGAAATGTTCAGATCACTTACAACTCAATAGATTCTACCTTCTTGTAGCGTTTCAGCCTGATTGGACCTTGTTTTCACACAAATGGACCCAGAATGATGTGAAATTGTGCTTCGTGCAACATAATTCTGGGTGCCATTTACAAACCATAAGTGCTAATGACTCCATTCCTTTTTGTGGTTGTAGGGGCAGTTGATTGGAGTACACTAAAACAAACCTGATCTCTCTAGGACATTCAGAAGCCAAGTTATAAGCCCACAAATGTGTAACTGGACTACTTCTTTAAATTGACACCAGATCCGGTGATCTTTGGGACATGGTTTGACCCCCTTAGGAAAGTGCTATCATCATGAAACGTTCAGATCACTTACAACTCAGTAGATTCTACCTTCCTGTAACGTTTCAGCCTGATTGGACCTTGTTTTCACACAAATGAACCCAGAATGATTTGAAATTGTGCTTCGTGCAACATAATTCTGGGTGCCATTTAAAAACCATAAGTGCTAATGACTCCATTCCTTTTTGTGGTTGTAGGGGCTGTTGATTGGAGTACACTAAAACAACCATGACCTCTCTAGGACATTCAGAAGCCAAGTTATAAGCCCACAAATGTGTAACTGGACTACTTCTTTAAAGTGACACCAGATCCGGTGACCTTTGGGACATGGTTTGATCCCCTTAGGAAAGTGCAATCATCATGAAAAGTTCAGATCACTTACATGTCATGGTCTGCGTCTGTCTTCCCCATGTGTCTCCTGGTGTCCTCCATCCCTCTCTAGATTCCCTCTTGTGTCTCTTTGTTCCCCAGCTCCTCTTGTGCTCCACTCCATGTTCTCCCCTTGTGTTGTAGCCCTTTAGCGCCCTCATGTGTCCTTGTCTGTATCCCTGTTGTGTGTCTTATGCTGTAGCTCTTTGGCGCCCTCATGTGTCCTTTTTCTGCGTGTCAGTTTAGTGTCTTATGTTTATAGTCCTTTAAGTCTAGTCCTCCCAGGTTTTGTGTCATCTCATTCTTCCCCAGGTCCTCCAGGTCTCGTTTACATTCTGTGTCCTTGTAGTCCCCAGCTTCCTTGTCCCCAGCTCAACGTGTGTGTGTGAGATCCAGTCTCCTGCTCAGTTTGTGTGTTTGTGTGTGTGTGTGTGTGTTGTTCTGTGTGTGTGTGTGCTTGTCCATTCCCCTTTCCCGTTTATATATTAGTGCCTTGGTGTGTGTGTATTAGTCCTTCCCGCAGCCTTTAGATTTAGTTTTGGTGTCTTAGAGTTTCTTAGGTTTATTTGGCCCTCCTCTGTTTCTGTTTGCCCATTTTGATTATTAGGTTCACCTGTCTTCCCTCCAGCTCTCACTTCACACACCTGCTCCCATTTTCCCTAATCACTTCTCCCAGCGTATTTAAGCCCTGTCTGTCTCTGTGTTCTTGTCGGTCCATTGAATGTTTGTTATTCTGTCAGTCTCGTCTCGTTTGGATTACCAGTGTTCTTTGCCCCTTGGACTTTCTAGAGTTTTTGATCTCCAGAGCTTATCTGGAATTTTGGACTTCTGGCTCGCTGCCTGGATTTACTTTTGTTCCGCCTTCAAAATAAAGAATTTTACTTTTTCATCATCTCTGCCTCGTGTCATCCTGGGTAACTGCATATTTGGGTCCTAACATCCTCAGAACGTGACAGAATGGACCGACCAGAACAGGACCCAGCAGGAACTCCAGGTACACAGGAGATGTTCTATTATGACGGTGATCCAGACCTTTGTATGGGTTTCATTCGGGACTGTGCCCGTTGTTTGGACTTGGAATCTTCAGAGTTCAACAAGGTGTCGTATATGGTGCTCTGGTTGAGGGGTAAAGCCATGCGGTGGGTTGCTGACCGGTTCGACATAGAGGATCTTAAGGCTGTGTCTTTTTGGGACTTTGCTGCATTGCTCCTCCGCACTTTTGGCCGAGATCCTCCTCCACCAGTCGCTGATGCCACCTCAGCATCTCAGATGGGTCACACCGCCACACCCTCACCTGATCCGGACTGCATCAACTCCCCATCTCAGACCATCAGAACCGGATTCATTTCAATCTCTCCTATGCATGTTGATGCCACCTCAGTTTCTCAGATGGAGTACACCACCACACCCTCACCAGGTTCTGACAGCGCCACCACTTCGTCTCCGGTGGGCTGTATCACTTCCTCCGCACCTGTTGAAGTCACCCCCGCACCTCCTAGGAGTCGTGCTCATCGTAGACGACAACGCCATCACCAGCACTCTACTGAGGCCAGAGTGGTGCCGCCTATCCCAGAGGCCCCTACTCGGAGACCTGCGTCTGAGTCACACCTCACCTCAGCGGTGGTCCAAGGGGACGCATCGCACCTCGCCTCAGCGGTGGTCCAGGTGGACGCATCGCACCTCGCCTCAGCGGTGGTCCAGGTGGACGCATCGCACCTCGCCTCAGCGGTGGTCCAGGTGGACGCATCGCACCTCGCCTCAGCGGTGGTCCAGGTGGACGCATCACACCTCGCCTCAGCGGTGGTCCAGGTGGACGCATCGCACCTCGCCTCAGCGGTGGTCCAGGTGGACGCATCGCACCTCGCCTCAGCGGTGGTCCAGGTGGACGCATCGCACCTCGCCTCAGCGGTGGTCCAGGTGGACGCATCGCACCTCGCCTCAGCGGTGGTCCAGGTGGACGCATCGCACCTCGCCTCAGCGGTGGTCCAGAAGCGGACGCCACCCGGCTCGAGCCCCGAAGCAGACGTACCCGGCTCGAGTCCCGAAGCAGACGTACCCGGCTCGAGCCCCGAAGCAGACGTACCCGGCTCGAGCCCCGAAGCAGACGTACCCGGCTCGAGCCCCGAAGCAGACGTACCCGGCTCGAGCCCCGAAGCAGACGTACCCGGCTCGAGCCCCGAAGCAGACGTACCCGGCTCGAGCCCCGAAGCAGACGTACCCGGCTCGAGCCCCGAAGCAGACGTACCCGGCTCGAGCCCCGAAGCAGACGTACCCGGCTCGAGCCCCGAAGCAGACGTACCCGGCTCGAGCCCCGAAGCAGACGCTCCCACGTCCCCGGGCCCCGAAGCAGACGCTCCCACGTCCCCGGGCCCCGAAGCAGACGCTCCCACGTCCCCGGGCCCCGAAGCAGACGCTCCCACGTCCCCGGGCCCCGAAGCAGACGCTCCCACGTCCCCGGGCCCCGAAGCAGACGCTCCCACGTCCCCGGGCCCCGAAGCAGACGCTCCCACGTCCCCGGGCCCCGAAGCAGACGCTCCCACGTCCCCGGGCCCCGAAGCAGACGCTCCCACGTCCCCGGGCCCCGAAGCAGACGCTCCCACGTCCCCGGGCCCCGAAGCAGACGCTCCCACGTCCCCGGGCCCCGAAGCAGACGCTCCCACGTCCCCGGGCCCCGAAGCAGACGCTCCCACGTCCCCGGGCCCCGAAGCAGACGCTCCCACGTCCCCGGGCCCCGAAGCAGACGGTGCTCCCACGTCCCCGGGCCCCGAAGCAGACGGCGCCCCCTCCGGCTCTGAAACAGACGTCGCCCCCTCCGGCTCTGAAGCCGACGTCGCCCCCTCCGGCTCTGAAGCAGGCGCGCCCGGCTCTGAAGCCGACGTCGCCCCCTCTGGCTCTGAAGCAGACGCGCCCGGCTCTGAAGCCGACGTCGCCCCCTCCGGCTCTGAAGCAGACTCGCCCGGCTCTGAAGCCGACGTCGCCCCCTCCTGCTCTAAAGCGGACATCTCTGTCTCAAGTCTCCCCACACGTGTTCCAGTTCCCCAAGCCTCAAGTGTTCCCATCTCGAGTGTTCAAGTCTCCCAGCCTCCCGAGTCACAAGCCTCCCAGTCTCTAGCCTTCCAGTCACCTCAAGCCCTCCAGTCACCTCAAGCCTCCCAGTCTCTAGCCTCCCAGTCTCTAGCCTTCCAGTCACCTCAAGCCTCCCAGTCTCTAGCCTTCCAGTCACCTCAAGCCTCCCAGTCTCTAGCCTTCCAGTCACCTCAAGCCTCCCAGTCTCTAGCCTTCCAGTCACCTCAAGCCTCCCAGTCTCTAGCCTTCCAGTCACCTCAAGCCTTCCAGTCACTTCAAGCCTCCCAGTTTGACGTTCCCCAGTCTATGTCCCCTCAAGTTCCCCAGTCTGAAGTTCCCCAGTCTATGTCCCCTCAAGTTCCCCAGTCTGAAGTTCCCCAGTCTACGTCCCCTCAAGTTCCCCAGGCTGACGTTCCCCAGTCTACGTCCCCTCAAGTTCCCCAGGCTGACGTTCCCCAGTCTACGTCCCCTCAAGTTCCCCAGGCTGACGTTCCCCAGTCTACGTCCCCTCAAGTTCCCCAGTCTGAAGTTCCCCAGTCTACGTCCCCTCAAGTTCCCCAGTCTGACGTTCCCCAGTCTACGTCCCCTCAAGTTCCCCTGTCTGAAGTTCCCCAGTCTACGCCCCCTCAAGTTCCCCAGTCTGAAGTTCCCCAGTCTGTGTCCCCTCGTAGTCGTGGTCTTTGTCCAGAGTCCCCTGTTAGTAGTTGTCCTGTGTCCCCTCTTAGTCATGGTCTTTGTCCAGAGTCCCCTGTTGGTAGTGGTCCTGTGTCCCCTCTTAGTCATGGTCTTTGTCCAGTGTCCCCTGTCGGTAGTGATCCTGTGTCCCCTCTTAGTCTTGGTCTTGATCCTGTGTCCCCTCTTAGTCTTAGTCTTGATCCTGTGTCCCCTCTTAGTTTTAGTCTTGGTCCTGTGTCCCCTCTTAGTCTTAGTCTTGGTCCAGTTTCCCCTCTCAGTCTTAGTCTTGGTCCAGTTTTCCCTCTCAGTCTTAGTCTTGGTCCAGTTTCCCCTATCACCACACTCCTACAGTCCAGGCTCCTGGTTCCCCGTCGCCGGCCCCCCAGACTCCCACAGTCCCGGCTCCTGGTTCCCCGTCGCCGGCCCCCCAGGCTGACACAGTCCAGGCTCCTGGTTCCCCGTCGCCGGCCCCCCAGACTCCTACAGTCCAGGCTCCTGGTTCCCCGTCGCCGGCCCCCCAGACTCCTACAGTCCCAGCTCCTGGTTCCCCGTCGCCGGCCCCCCAGACTCTTCTGTTCCCTCCTCGCCCGCCCCTTTTTGGGTTGTGTTTTGTTTGCTCCCTCCTCTCCCTCCCTCTGGTTGTTTCGTGTCTGGTTTTGGTCTTGTCTTTTGCTTGTGGTGTTTGTCTGTCTTATGGTCGTCTGGTATCCGCCCTTAGAGGGGGGGGTACTGTCATGGTCTGCGTCTGTCTTCCCCATGTGTCTCCTGGTGTCCTCCATCCCTCTCTAGATTCCCTCTTGTGTCTCTTTGTTCCCCAGCTCCTCTTGTGCTCCACTCCATGTTCTCCCCTTGTGTTGTAGCCCTTTAGCGCCCTCATGTGTCCTTGTCTGTATCCCTGTTGTGTGTCTTATGCTGTAGCTCTTTGGCGCCCTCATGTGTCCTTTTTCTGCGTGTCAGTTTAGTGTCTTATGTTTATAGTCCTTTAAGTCTAGTCCTCCCAGGTTTTGTGTCATCTCATTCTTCCCCAGGTCCTCCAGGTCTCGTTTACATTCTGTGTCCTTGTAGTCCCCAGCTTCCTTGTCCCCAGCTCAACGTGTGTGTGTGAGATCCAGTCTCCTGCTCAGTTTGTGTGTTTGTGTGTGTGTGTGTGTGTTGTTCTGTGTGTGTGTGTGCTTGTCCATTCCCCTTTCCCGTTTATATATTAGTGCCTTGGTGTGTGTGTATTAGTCCTTCCCGCAGCCTTTAGATTTAGTTTTGGTGTCTTAGAGTTTCTTAGGTTTATTTGGCCCTCCTCTGTTTCTGTTTGCCCATTTTGATTATTAGGTTCACCTGTCTTCCCTCCAGCTCTCACTTCACACACCTGCTCCCATTTTCCCTAATCACTTCTCCCAGCGTATTTAAGCCCTGTCTGTCTCTGTGTTCTTGTCGGTCCATTGAATGTTTGTTATTCTGTCAGTCTCGTCTCGTTTGGATTACCAGTGTTCTTTGCCCCTTGGACTTTCTAGAGTTTTTGATCTCCAGAGCTTATCTGGAATTTTGGACTTCTGGCTCGCTGCCTGGATTTACTTTTGTTCCGCCTTCAAAATAAAGAATTTTACTTTTTCATCATCTCTGCCTCGTGTCATCCTGGGTAACTGCATATTTGGGTCCTAACATCCTCAGAACGTGACATTACAACTCAATAGATTCTACCTTCCTGTATTGTTTCAGCCTGATTGGACCTTGTTTTCACACAAATGAACCAAGAATGATGTGAAATTGTGCTTCGTGCAACATAATTCTGGGTGCCATTTAAAAACCATAAGTGCTAATGTCTCCATTCCTTTTTGTGGTTGTAGGGGCTGTTGATTGGAGTACACTAAAGCAAACCTGATTGCTCTAGGACATTCAGAAGCCAAGTTATAAGCCCACAAATGTGTAACTGGACTACTTCTTTAAATTGACACCAGATCCGGTGACCTTTGGGACATGGTTTGACCCCCTTAGGAAAGTGCTATCATCATGAAACGTTCAGATCACTTACAACTCAATAGATTCTACCTTCCTGTAACGTTTCAGCCGGATTGGACCTTGTTTTCACACAAATGAACCCAGAATGATGTGAAATTGTGCTTCGTGCAACATAATTCTGGGTGCCATTTACAAACCATAAATGCTAATGACTCCATTCCTTTTTGTGGTTGTAGGGGCTGTTGATTGGAGTACATTAAAACAAACCTGATCTCTCTAGGACATTCAGAAGCCAAGTTATAAGCCCACAAAGGTGTAACTGGACTACTTCTTTAAAGTGACACCAGGCCCGGTGACCTTTGGGACATGGTTTTACCCCCTATAGGAATGTGCGATCATCTTGAAATGTTCAGATCACTTACAACTCAATAGATTCTACCTTCTTGTAGCGTTTCAGCCTGATTGGACCTTGTTTTCACACAAATGGACCCAGAATGATGTGAAATTGTGCTTCGTGCAACATAATTCTGGGTGCCATTTAAAAACCATAAGTGCTAATGTCTCCATTCCTTTTTGTGGTTGTAGGGGCTGTTGATTGGAGTACACTAAAGCAAACCTGATCGCTCTAGGACATTCAGAAGCCAAGTTATAAGCCCACAAATGTGTAACTGGACTACTTCTTTAAATTGACACCAGATCCGGTGACCTTTGGGACATGGTTTGACCCCCTTAGGAAAGTGCGATCATCATGAAACGTTCAGATCACTTACAACTCAATAGATTCTACCTTCCTGTATTGTTTCAGCCTGATTGGACCTTGTTTTCACACAAATGAACCCAGAATGATGTGAAATTGTGCTTCGTGCAACATAATTCTGGGTGCCATTTAAAAACCATAAGTGCTAATGTCTCCATTCCTTTTTGTGGTTGTAGGGGCTGTTGATTGGAGTACACTAAAGCAAACCTGATCGCTCTAGGACATTCAGAAGCCAAGTTATAAGCCCACAAATGTGTAACTGGACTACTTCTTTAAATTGACACCAGATCCGGTGACCTTTGGGACATGGTTTGACCCCCTTAGGAAAGTGCTATCATCATGAAACGTTCAGATCACTTACAACTCAATAGATTCTACCTTCCTGTAACGTTTCAGCCGGATTGGACCTTGTTTTCATTCAAATGAACCCAGAATGATGTGAAATTGTGCTTCGTGCAACATAATTCTGGGTGCCATTTACAAACCATAAATGCTAATGACTCCATTCCTTTTTGTGGTTGTAGGGGCTGTTGATTCGAGTACATTAAAACAAACCTGATCTCTCTAGGACATTCAGAAGCCAAGTTATAAGCCCACAAAGGTGTAACTGGACTACTTATTTAAAGTGACACTTGGCCCGGTGACCTTTGGGACATGGTTTGACCCCCTATAGGAATGTGCGATCATCTTGAAACGTTCAGATCACTTACAAATCAATAGATTCTACCTTCTTGTAGCTTTTCAGCCGGATTGGACCTTGTTTTCACACAAATGGACCCAGAATGATGTGAAATTGTGCTTCGTGCAACATAATTCTGGGTGCCACTTACAAACCATAAGTGCTAATGACTCCATTCCTTTTTGGGGTTGTAGGGGCTGTTGATTGGAGTACATTAAAACAAACCTGATTTCTCTAGGACATTCAGAAGCCAAGTTATAAGCCCACAAATGTGTAACTGGACTACTTCTTTAAATTGACACCAGATCCAGTGACCTTTGGGACATGGTTTGACCCCCTTAGGAAAGTGCTATCATCATGAAACGTTCAGATCACTTACAACTCAATAGATTGTACCTTCCTGTAACGTTTCAGCCTGATTGGACCTTGTTTTCACACAAATGAACCCAGAATGATGTGAAATTGTGCTTCGTGCAACATAATTCTGGGTGCCATTTACAAACCATAAATGCTAATGACTCCATTCCTTTTTGTGGTTGTAGGGGCTGTTGATTGGAGTACATTAAAACAAACCTGATCTCTCTAGGACATTCAGAAGCCAAGTTATAAGCCCACAAAGGTGTAACTGGACTACTTCTTTAAAGTGACACCAGGCCCGGTGACCTTTGGGACATGGTTTTACCCCCTATAGGAATGTGCGATCATCTTGAAATGTTCAGATCACTTACAACTCAATAGATTCTACCTTCTTGTAGCGTTTCAGCCTGATTGGACCTTGTTTTCACACAAATGGACCCAGAATGATGTGAAATTGTGCTTCGTGCAACATAATTCTGGGTGCCATTTAAAAACCATAAGTGCTAATGTCTCCATTCCTTTTTGTGGTTGTAGGGGCTGTTGATTGGAGTACACTAAAGCAAACCTGATCGCTCTAGGACATTCAGAAGCCAAGTTATAAGCCCACAAATGTGTAACTGGACTACTTCTTTAAATTGACACCAGATCCGGTGACCTTTGGGACATGGTTTGACCCCCTTAGGAAAGTGCTATCATCATGAAACGTTCAGATCACTTACAACTCAATAGATTCTACCTTCCTGTAACGTTTCAGCCGGATTGGACCTTGTTTTCACACAAATGAACCCAGAATGATGTGAAATTGTGCTTCGTGCAACATAATTCTGGGTGCCATTTACAAACCATAAATGCTAATGACTCCATTCCTTTTTGTGGTTGTAGGGGCTGTTGATTCGAGTACATTAAAACAAACCTGATCTCTCTAGGACATTCAGAAGCCAAGTTATAAGCCCACAAAGGTGTAACTGGACTACTTATTTAAAGTGACACTTGGCCCGGTGACCTTTGGGACATGGTTTGACCCCCTATAGGAATGTGCGATCATCTTGAAACGTTCAGATCACTTACAACTCAATAGATTCTACCTTCTTGTAGCGTTTCAGCCGGATTGGACCTTGTTTTCACACAAATGGACCCAGAATGATGTGAAATTGTGCTTCAACAGCCCCTACAACCACAAAAAGGAATGGAGTCATTAGCACTTATGGTTTTTAAATGGCACCCAGAATTATGTTGCACGAAGCACAATTTCACATCATTCTGGGTTCATTTGTGTGAAAACAAGGTCCAATCAGGCTGAAACGTTACAGGAAGGTAGAATCTATTGAGTTGTAACTGATCTGAACGTTTCATGATGATAGGACTTTCCTAAGGGGATCAAACCATGTCCCAAAGGTCACCGGATCTGGTGTCAATTTAAAGTAGTCCAGTTACACATTTGTGGGCTTATGACTTGGCTTCTGAATGTCCTAGAGAGATCAGGTTTGTTTTAGTGTACTCCAATCAACAGCCCCTACAACCACAAAAGGAATGGAGTCATTAGCACTTATGGTTTGTAAATGGCACCCAGAATTATGTTGCACGAAGCACAATTTCACATCATTCTGGGTCCATTTGTGTGAAAACAAGGTCCAATCAGGCTGAAACGTTACAAGAAGGTAGAATCTATTGAGTTGTAAGTGATCGGAACGTTTCATGATGATCTCACATTCCCATAGGGGGTCAAACCATGTCCCAAAGGTCACCGGGCCTGGTGTCACTTTAAAGAAGTAGTCCAGTTACACATTTGTGGGCTTATAACTTGGCTTCTGAATGTCCTAGAGAGGTCAGGTTTGTTTTAGTGTACTCCAATCAACAGCCCCTACAACCACAAAAAGGAATGGAGTCATTAGCACTTATGGTTTGTAAATGGCACCCAGAATTATGTTGCACGAAGCACAATTTCACATCATTCTGGGTCCATTTGTGTGAAAACAAGGTCCAATCAGGCTGAAACATTACAGGAAGGTAGAATCTATTGAGTTGTAAGTGATCTGAACGTTTCATGATGATCGCACTTTCCTAAGGGGGTCAAACCATGTCCCAAAGGTCACCGGATCTGGTGTCAATTTAAAGAAGTAGTCCAGTTACACATTTGTGGACTTATAACTTGGCTTCTGAATGTCCTAGAGAGATCAGGTTTGTTTTAATGTACTCCAATCAACAGCCCCTACAACCACAAAAAGGAATGGAGTCATTAGCATTTATGGTTTGTAAATGGCACCCAGAATTATGTTGCACGAAGCACAATTTCACATCATTCTGGGTTCATTTGTGTGAAAACAAGGTCCAATCAGGCTGAAACGTTACAGGAAGGTAGAATCTATTGAGTTGTAAGTGATCTGAACGTTTCATGATGATAGCACTTTCCTAAGGGGGTCAAACCATGTCCCAAAGGTCACCGGATCTGGTGTCAATTTAAAGAAGTAGTCCAGTTACACATTTGTGGGCTTATAATTTGGCTTCTGAATGTCCTAGAGCGATCAGGTTTGCTTTAGTGTACTCCAATCAACAGCCTCTACAACCACAAAAAGGAATGGAGACATTAGCACTTATGGTTTTTAAATGGCACCCAGAATTATGTTGCACGGAGCACAATTTCACATCATTCTGGGTTCATTTGTGTGAAAACAAGGTCCAATCAGGCTGAAACAATACAGGAAGGTAGAATCTATTGAGTTGTAAGTGATCTGAACGTTTCATGATGATCGCACTTTCCTAAGGGGGTCAAACCATGTCCCAAAGGTCACCGGATCTGGTGTCACTTTAAAGAAGTAGTCCAGTTACACATTTGTGGGCTTATAACTTGGCTTCTGAATGTCCTAGAGAGGTCAGGTTATTTTTAGTGTACTCCAATCAACAGCCCCTACAACCACAAAAGGAATGGAGTCATTAGCACTTATGGTTTTTAAATGGCACCCAGAATTATGTTGCACGAAGCACAATTTCACATCATTCTGGGTTCATTTGTGTGAAAACAAGGTCCAATCAGGCTGAAACGTTACAGGAAGGTAGAATCTACTGAGTTGTAAGTGATCTGAACGTTTCATGATGATAGCACTTTCCTAAGGGGGTCAAACCACCATGTCCCAAAGATCACCGGATCTGGTGTCAATTTAAAGAAGTAGTCCAGTTACACATTTGTGGTTTTATAACTTGGCTTCTGAATGTCCTAGAGAGATCAGGTTTGTTTTAGTGTACTCCAATAAACAGCCCCTACAACCACAAAAAGGAATGGAGTCATTAGCACTTATGGTTTGTAAATGGCACCCAGAATTATGTTGCACGAAGCACAATTTCACATCATTCTGGGTCCATTTGTGTGAAAACAAGGTCCAATGAGGCTGAAACGCTACAAGAAGGTAGAATCTATTGAGTTGTAAGTGATCTGAACGTTGCAAGATGATCGCACATTCCTATAGGGGGTAAAACCATGTCCCAAAGGTCACCGGGCCTGGTGTCACTTTAAAGAAGTAGTCCAGTTACACCTTTGTGGGCTTATAGCTTGGCTTCTGAATGTCCTAGAGAGGTTAGGTTTGTTTTAGTGTACTCCAATCAACAGCCCCTACAACCACAAAAAGGAATGGAGTCATTAGCACTTATGGTTTGTAAATGGCACCCAGAATTATGTTGCACGAAGCACAATTTCACATCATTCTGGGTCCATTTGTGTGAAAACAAGGTCCAATCAGGCTGAAACGTTACAGGAAGGTAGAATCTATTGAGTTGTAAGTGATCTGAACGTTTCATGATGATAGCACTTTCCTAAGGGGGTCAAACCATGTCCCAACGGTCACCGGATCTGGTGTCAATTTAAAGAAGTAGTCCAGTTACACATTTGTGGGCTTATAACTTGGCTTCTGAATGTCCTAGAGAGATCAGGTTTGTTTTAATGTTCTCCAATCAACAGCCCCTACAACCACAAAAAGGAATGGAGTCATTAGCACTTATAGTTTGTAAGTGGCACCCAGAATTATGTTGCACGAAGCACAATTTCACATCATTCTGGGTCAATTTGTGTGAAAACAAGGTCCAATCCGGCTGAAACGCTACAAGAAGGTAGAATCTATTGAGTTGTAAGTGATCTGAACGTTTCAAGATGATCGCACATTCCTATAGGGGGTCAAACCATGTCCCAAAGGTCACCGGGCCAAGTGTCACTTTAAAGAAGTAGTCCAGTTACACCTTTGTGGGCTTATAACTTGGCTTCTGAATGTCCTAGAGTGGTTAGGTTTGTTTTAATGTACTCCAATCAACAGCCCCTACAACCACAAAAAGGAATGGAGTCATTAGCACTTATGGTTTGTAAATGGCACCCAGAATTATTTTGCACTAAGCACAATTTCACATCATTCTGGGTCCATTTGTGTGAAAACAAGGTCCAATCAGGCTGAAACGCTACAAGAAGGTAGAATCTATTGAGTTGTAAGTGATCTGAACGTTTCAAGATGATCGCACATTCCTATAGGGGGTAAAACCATGTCCCAAAGGTCACCGGGCCTGGTGTCACTTTAAAGAAGTAGTCCAGTTACACCTTTGTGGGATTATAGCTTGGCTTCTGAATGTCCTAGAGAGGTTAGGTTTGTTTTAGTGTACTCCAATCAACAGCCCCTACAACCACAAAAAGGAATGGAGTCATTAGCACTTATGGTTTGTAAATGGCACCCAGAATTATGTTGCACGAAGCACAATTTCACATCATTCTGGGTCCATTTGTGTGAAAACAAGGTCCAATCAGGCTGAAACGTTACAGGAAGGTAGAATCTATTGAGTTGTAAGTGATCTGAACGTTTCAATATGATAGCACTTTCCTAAGGGGGTCAAACCATGTCCCAAAGGTCACCGGATCTGGTGTCAATTTAAAGAAGTAGTCCAGTTACACATTTGTGGGCTTATAACTTGGCTTCTGAATGTCCTAGAGAGATCAGGTTTGTTTTAATGTTCTCCAATCAACAGCCCCTACAACCACAAAAAGGAATGGAGTCATTAGCACTTATAGTTTGTAAGTGGCACCCAGAATTATGTTGCACGAAGCACAATTTCACATCATTCTGGGTCAATTTGTGTGAAAACAAGGTCCAATCCGGCTGAAACGCTACAAGAAGGTAGAATCTATTGAGTTGTAAGTGATCTGAACGTTTCAAGATGATCGCACATTCCTATAGGGGGTCAAACCATGTCCCAAAGGTCACCGGGCCAAGTGTCACTTTAAAGAAGTAGTCCAGTTACACATTTGTGGGCTTATTACTTGGCTTCTCAATGTCCTAGAGAGGTTTGGTTTGTTTTAGTGTACTCCAATCAACAGCCCCTACAACCACAAAAAGGAATGGAGTCATTAGCACTTATGGTTTGTAAATGGCACCCAGGATTATTTTGCACAAAGCACAATTTCACATCATTCTGGGTTCGTTTGTGTGAACACAAGGTCCAATCAGGCTGAAACGTTACTGGAAGCTAGAATCTATTGAGTTGTAAGTGATCTGAACGTTTCATGATGATAGCGCTTTCCTAAGGGGGTCAAAACATGTCCCAAAGGTCACCGGATCTGGTGTCAATTTAAAGAAGTAGTCCAGTTACATCTTTGTGGGCTTATAACTTGGCTTCTGAATGTCCTAGAGAGGTTAGGTTTGTTTTAGTGTACTCCAATCAACAGCCCCTACATCCACAAAAAGGAATGGAGTCATTAGCACTTATGATTTGTAAATGGCACCCAGAATTATGTTGCACGAAGCACAATTTCACATAATTCTGGGTTCATTTGTGTGAAAACAAGGTCCAATCAGGCTGAAACGTTACAAGAAGGTAGAATCTATTGAGCTGTAAGTGATCTGAACGTTTCATGATGATCGGACATTCCTATAGGGGGTCAAACCATGTCCCAAAGGTCACCGGGCCTGGTGTCACTTTAAAGAAGTAGTCCAGTTACACATTTGTGGGCTTATAACTTGGCTTCTGAATGTCCTAGAGCGATCAGGTTTGTTTTAGTGTACTCCAATCAACAGCCCCTACAACCACAAAAAGGAACTGAGTCATTAGCACTTATGGTTTTTAAATGGCACCCAGAATTATGTTGCATGAAGCACTATTTCACATCATTCTGGGTTCATTTGTGTGAAAACAAGGTCCAATCAGGCTGAAACGTTACAGGAAGGTAGAATCTATTGAGTTGTAAGTGATCTGAACGTTTCATGATGATAGCACTTTCCTAAGGGGGTCAAACCATGTCCCAAAGGTCACCGGATCTGGTGTCAATTTAAAGAAGTAGTCCAGTTACACATTTGTGGGCTTATAACTTGGCTTCTGAATGTCCTAGAGAGATCAGGTTTGTTTTAGTGTACTCCAGTCAACATCCCCTACAACCTCAAAAAGGAATGGAGTCATTAGCTCTTATGGTTTGTAAATGGCACCCAGAATTATTTTGCACGAAGCACAATTTCACATCATTCTGGGTTCATTTGTGTAAAAACAAGGTCCAATCAGGCTGAAACGTTACTGGAAGCTAGAATCTATTGAGTTGTAAGTGATCTGAACGTTTCATGATGATAGCGCTTTCCTAAGGGGGTCAAAACATGCCCCAAAGGTCACCGGATCTGGTGTCAATTTAAAGAAGTAGTCCAGTTACATCTTTGTGGGCTTATAACTTGGCTTCTGAATGTCCTAGAGAGGTTAGGTTTGTTTTAGTCTACTCCAATCAACAGCCCCTACATCCACAAAAAGGAATGTAGTCATTAGCACTTATGGTTTGTAAATGGCACCCAGAATTATGTTGCACGAAGCACAATTTCACATCATTCTGGGTTCATTTGTGTGAAAACAAGGTCCAATCAGGCTGAAACGTTACAAGAAGGTAGAATCTATTGAGCTGTAAGTGATCTGAACGTTTCATGATGATCGGACATTCCTATAGGGGGTCAAACCATGTCCCAAAGGTCACCGGGCCTGGTGTCACTTTAAAGAAGTAGTCCAGTTACACATTTGTGGGCTTATAACTTGGCTTCTGAATGTCCTAGAGCGATCAGGTTTGTTTTAGTGTACTCCAATCAACAGCCCCTACAACCACAAAAAGGAATGGAGTCATTAGCACTTATGGTTTTTAAATGGCACCCAGAATTATGTTGCATGAAGCACTATTTCACATCATTCTGGGTTCATTTGTGTGAAAACAAGGTCCAATCAGGCTGAAACGTTACAGGAAGGTAGAATCTATTGAGTTGTAAGTGATCTGAACGTTTCATGATGATAGCACTTTCCTAAGGGGGTCAAACCATGTCCCAAAGATCACCGGATCTGGTGTCAATTTAAAGAAGTAGTCCAGTTACACATTTGTGGGCTTATAACTTGGCTTCTGAATGTCCTAGAGAGATCAGGTTTGTTTTAGTGTACTCCAATCAACATCCCCTACAACCTCAAAAAGGAATGGAGTCATTAGCTCTTATGGTTTGTAAATGGCACCCAGAATTATGTTGCACGAAGCACAATTTCACATCATTCTGGGTCCATTTGTGTGAAAACAAGGTCCAATCAGGCTGAAACGTTACAAGAAGGTAGAATCTATTGAGTTGTAAGTGATCTGAACGTTTCATGATGATCGCACACTCCTATAGGGGGTAAAACCATGTCCCAAAGGTCACCGGGCCTGGTGTCACTTTAAAGAAGTAGTCCAGTTACACCTTTGTGGGCTTATAGCTTGGCTTCTGAATGTCCTAGAGAGGTTAGGTTTGTTTTAGTGTACTCCAATCAACAGCCTCTACAACCACAAAAAGGAATGGAGTCATTAGCACTTATGGTTTGTAAATGGCACCCAGAATTATGTTGCACGAAGCACAATTTCACATCATTCTGGGTCCATTTGTGTGAAAACAAGGTCCAATCAGGCTGAAACGTTACAGGAAGGTAGAATCTATTGAGTTGTAAGTGATCTGAACGTTTCATGATGATAGCACTTTCCTAAGGGGGTCAAACCATGTCCCAAAGGTCACCGGATCTGGTGTCAATTTAAAGAAGTAGTCCAGTTACACATTTGTGGGCTTATAACTTGGCTTCTGAATGTCCTAGAGTGATCAGGTTTGTTTTAATGTTCTCCAATCAACAGCCCCTACAACCACAAAAAGGAATGGAGTCATTAGCACTTATGGTTTGTAAATGGCACCCAGAATTATGTTGCACGAAGCACAATTTCACATCATTCTGGGTCCATTTGTGTGAAAACAAGGTCCAATCAGGCTGAAACGCTACAAGAAGGTAGAATCTATTGAGTTGTAAGTGATCTGAACGTTTCATGATGATCGCACATTCCTATAGGGGGTCAAACCATGTCCCAAAGGTCACCGGGCCTGGTGTCACTTTAAAGAAGTAGTCCAGTTACACATTTGTGGGCTTATAACTTGGCTTCTGAATGTCCTAGAGAGATCAGGTTTGTTTTAGTGTACTCCAATCAACAGCCCCTACAACCACAAAAAGGAATGGAGTCATTAGCTCTTATGGTTTGTAAATGGCACCCAGAATTATGTTGCACGAAGCACAATTTCACATCATTCTGGGTCCATTTGTGTGAAAACAAGGTCCAATCAGGCTGAAACGTTACAGGAAGGTAGAATCTACTGAGTTGTAAGTGATCTGAACGTTTCATGATGATCACACTTTCCTAAGGGGGTCAAACCATGTCCCAAAGGTCACCGGATCTGGTGTCACTTTAAAGAAGTAGTCCAGTTACACATTTGTGGGCTTATAACTTGGCTTCTGAATGTCCTAGAGAGGTCAGGTTATTTTTAGTGTACTCCAATCAACAGCCCCTACAACCACAAAAGGAATGGAGTCATTAGCACTTATGGTTTTTAAATGGCACCCAGAATTATGTTGCACGAAGCACAATTTCACATCATTCTGGGTTCTTTTGTGTGAAAACAAGGTCCAATCAGGCTGAAACGTTACAGGAAGGTAGAATCTACTGAGTTGTAAGTGATCTGAACGTTTCATGATGATAGCACTTTCCTAAGGGGGTCAAACCACCATGTCCCAAAGATCACCGGATCTGGTGTCAATTTAAAGAAGTAGTCCAGTTACACATTTGTGGTTTTATAACTTGGCTTCTGAATGTCCTAGAGAGATCAGGTTTGTTTTAGTGTACTCCAATAAACAGCCCCTACAACCACAAAAAGGAATGGAGTCATTAGCACTTATGGTTTGTAAATGGCACCCAGAATTATGTTGCACGAAGCACAATTTCACATCATTCTGGGTCCATTTGTGTGAAAACAAGGTCCAATGAGGCTGAAACGCTACAAGAAGGTAGAATCTATTGAGTTGTAAGTGATCTGAACGTTGCAAGATGATCGCACATTCCTATAGGGGGTAAAACCATGTCCCAAAGGTCACCGGGCCTGGTGTCACTTTAAAGAAGTAGTCCAGTTACACCTTTGTGGGCTTATAGCTTGGCTTCTGAATGTCCTAGAGAGGTTAGGTTTGTTTTAGTGTACTCCAATCAACAGCCCCTACAACCACAAAAAGGAATGGAGTCATTAGCACTTATGGTTTGTAAATGGCACCCAGAATTATGTTGCACGAAGCACAATTTCACATCATTCTGGGTCCATTTGTGTGAAAACAAGGTCCAATCAGGCTGAAACGTTACAGGAAGGTAGAATCTATTGAGTTGTAAGTGATCTGAACGTTTCATGATGATAGCACTTTCCTAAGGGGGTCAAACCATGTCCCAAAGGTCACCGGATCTGGTGTCAATTTAAAGAAGTAGTCCAGTTACACATTTGTGGGCTTATAACTTGGCTTCTGAATGTCCTAGAGAGATCAGGTTTGTTTTAATGTTCTCCAATCAACAGCCCCTACAACCACAAAAAGGAATGGAGTCATTAGCACTTATAGTTTGTAAGTGGCACCCAGAATTATGTTGCACGAAGCACAATTTCACATCATTCTGGGTCAATTTGTGTGAAAACAAGGTCCAATCCGGCTGAAACGCTACAAGAAGGTAGAATCTATTGAGTTGTAAGTGATCTGAACGTTTCAAGATGATCGCACATTCCTATAGGGGGTCAAACCATGTCCCAAAGGTCACCGGGCCAAGTGTCACTTTAAAGAAGTAGTCCAGTTACACCTTTGTGGGCTTATAACTTGGCTTCTGAATGTCCTAGAGTGGTTAGGTTTGTTTTAGTGTACTCCAATCAACAGCCCCTACAACCACAAAAAGGAATGGAGTCATTAGCACTTATGGTTTGTAAATGGCACCCAGAATTATTTTGCACGAAGCACAATTTCACATCATTCTGGGTCCATTTGTGTGAAAACAAGGTCCAATCAGGCTGAAACGCTACAAGAAGGTAGAATCTATTGAGTTGTAAGTGATCTGAACATTTCAAGATGATCGCACATTCCTATAGGGGGTAAAACCATGTCCCAAAGGTCACCGGGCCTGGTGTCACTTTAAAGAAGTAGTCCAGTTACACCTTTGTGGGATTATAGCTTGGCTTCTGAATGTCCTAGAGAGGTTAGGTTTGTTTTAGTGTACTCCAATCAACAGCCCCTACAACCACAAAAAGGAATGGAGTCATTAGCACTTATGGTTTGTAAATGGCACCCAGAATTATGTTGCACGAAGCACAATTTCACATCATTCTGGGTCCATTTGTGTGAAAACAAGGTCCAATCAGGCTGAAACGTTACAGGAAGGTAGAATCTATTGAGTTGTAAGTGATCTGAACGTTTCAATATGATAGCACTTTCCTAAGGGGGTCAAACCATGTCCCAAAGGTCACCGGATCTGGTGTCAATTTAAAGAAGTAGTCCAGTTACACATTTGTGGGCTTATAACTTGGCTTCTGAATGTCCTAGAGAGATCAGGTTTGTTTTAATGTTCTCCAATCAACAGCCCCTACAACCACAAAAAGGAATGGAGTCATTAGCACTTATAGTTTGTAAGTGGCACCCAGAATTATGTTGCACGAAGCACAATTTCACATCATTCTGGGTCAATTTGTGTGAAAACAAGGTCCAATCCGGCTGAAACGCTACAAGAAGGTAGAATCTATTGAGTTGTTAGTGATCTGAACGTTTCAAGATGATCGCACATTCCTATAGGGGGTCAAACCATGTCCCAAAGGTCACCGGGCCAAGTGTCACTTTAAAGAAGTAGTCCAGTTACACATTTGTGGGCTTATTACTTGGCTTCTCAATGTCCTAGAGAGGTTTGGTTTGTTTTAGTGTACTCCAATCAACAGCTCCTACAACCACAAAAAGGAATGGAGTCATTAGCACTTATGGTTTGTAAATGGCACCCAGAATTATTTTGCACAAAGCACAATTTCACATCATTCTGGGTTCGTTTGTGTGAACACAAGGTCCAATCAGGCTGAAACGTTACTGGAAGCTAGAATCTATTGAGTTGTAAGTGATCTGAACGTTTCATGATGATAGCGCTTTCCTAAGGGGGTCAAAACATGTCCCAAAGGTCACCGGATCTGGTGTCAATTTAAAGAAGTAGTCCAGTTACATCTTTGTGGGCTTATAACTTGGCTTCTGAATGTCCTAGAGAGGTTAGGTTTGTTTTAGTGTACTCCAATCAACAGCCCCTACATCCACAAAAAGGAATGGAGTCATTAGCACTTATGATTTGTAAATGGCACCCAGAATTATGTTGCACGAAGCACAATTTCACATAATTCTGGGTTCATTTGTGTGAAAACAAGGTCCAATCAGGCTGAAACGTTACAAGAAGGTAGAATCTATTGAGCTGTAAGTGATCTGAACGTTTCATGATGATCGGACATTCCTATAGGGGGTCAAACCATGTCCCAAAGGTCACCGGGCCTGGTGTCACTTTAAAGAAGTAATCCAGTTACACATTTGTGGGCTTATAACTTGGCTTCTGAATGTCCTAGAGCGATCAGGTTTGTTTTAGTGTACTCCAATCAACAGCCCCTACAACCACAAAAAGGAATTGAGTCATTAGCACTTATGGTTTTTAAATGGCACCCAGAATTATGTTGCATGAAGCACTATTTCACATCATTCTGGGTTCATTTGTGTGAAAACAAGGTCCAATCAGGCTGAAACGTTACAGGAAGGTAGAATCTATTGAGTTGTAAGTGATCTGAACGTTTCATGATGATAGCGCTTTCCTAAGGGGGTCAAAACATGCCCCAAAGGTCACCGGATCTGGTGTCAATTTAAAGAAGTAGTCCAGTTACATCTTTGTGGGCTTATAACTTGGCTTCTGAATGTCCTAGAGAGGTTAGGTTTGTTTTAGTCTACTCCAATCAACAGCCCCTACATCCACAAAAAGGAATGGAGTCATTAGCACTTATGGTTTGTAAATGGCACCCAGAATTATGTTGCACGAAGCACAATTTCACATCATTCTGGGTTCATTTGTGTGAAAACAAGGTCCAATCAGGCTGAAACGTTACAAGAAGGTAGAATCTATTGAGCTGTAAGTGATCTGAACGTTTCATGATGATCGGACATTCCTATAGGGGGTCAAACCATGTCCCAAAGGTCACCGGGCCTGGTGTCACTTTAAAGAAGTAGTCCAGTTACACATTTGTGGGCTTATAACTTGGCTTCTGAATGTCCTTGAGCGATCAGGTTTGTTTTAGTGTACTCCAATCAACAGCCCCTACAACCACAAAAAGGAATGGAGTCATTAGCACTTATGGTTTTTAAATGGCACCCAGAATTATGTTGCATGAAGCACTATTTCACATCATTCTGGGTTCATTTGTGTGAAAACAAGGTCCAATCAGGCTGAAACGTTACAGGAAGGTAGAATCTATTGAGTTGTAAGTGATCTGAACGTTTCATGATAATAGCACTTTCCTAAGGGGGTCAAACCATGTCCCAAAGGTCACCGGATCTGGTGTCAATTTAAAGAAGTAGTCCAGTTACACATTTGTGGGCTTATAACTTGGCTTCTGAATGTCCTAGAGAGATCAGGTTTGTTTTAGTGTACTCCAATCAACATCCCCTACAACCTCAAAAAGGAATGGAGTCATTAGCTCTTATGGTTTGTAAATGGCACCCAGAATTATGTTGCACGAAGCACAATTTCACATCATTCTGGGTCCATTTGTGTGAAAACAAGGTCCAATCAGGCTGAAACGTTACAAGAAGGTAGAATCTATTGAGTTGTAAGTGATCTGAACGTTTCATGATGATCGCACACTCCTATAGGGGGTAAAACCATGTCCCAAAGGTCACCGGGCCTGGTGTCACTTTAAAGAAGTAGTCCAGTTACACCTTTGTGGGCTTATAGCTTGGCTTCTGAATGTCCTAGAGAGGTTAGGTTTGTTTTAGTGTACTCCAATCAACAGCCTCTACAACCACAAAAAGGCATGGAGTCATTAGCACTTATGGTTTGTAAATGGCACCCAGAATTATGTTGCACGAAGCACAATTTCACATCATTCTGGGTCCATTTGTGTGAAAACAAGGTCCAATCAGGCTGAAACGTTACAGGAAGGTAGAATCTATTGAGTTGTAAGTGATCTGAACGTTTCATGATGATAGCACTTTCCTAAAGGGGTCAAACCATGTCCCAAAGGTCACCGGATCTGGTGTCAATTTAAAGAAGTAGTCCAGTTACACATTTGTGGGCTTATAACTTGGCTTCTGAATGTCCTAGAGTGATCAGGTTTGTTTTAATCTTCTCCAATCAACAGCCCCTACAACCACAACAAGGAATGGAGTCATTAGCACTTATAGTTTGTAAGTGGCACCCAGAATTATGTTGCACGAAGCACAATTTCACATCATTCTGGGTCAATTTGTGTGAAAACAAGGTCCAACCCGGCTGAAACGCTACAAGAAGGTAGAATCTATTGAGTTGTAAGTGATCTGAACGTTTCAAGATGATCGCACATTCCTATAGGGGGTCAAACCATGTCCCAAATGTCACCGGGCCAAGTGTCACTTTAAAGAAGTAGTCCAGTTACACCTTTGTGGGCTTATTACTTGGCTTCTGAATGTCCTAGAGAGGTTAGGTTTGTTTTAGTGTACTCCAATCAACAGCCCCTACAACCACAAAAAGGAATGGAGTCATTAGCACTTATGGTTTGTAAATGGCACCCAGAATTATTTTGCACGAAGCACAATTTCACATCATTCTGGGTTCATTTGTGTGAAAACAAGGTCCAATCAGGCTGAAACGTTACTGGAAGCTAGAATCTATTGAGTTGTAAGTGATCTGAACGTTTCATGATGATAGCGCTTTCCTAAGGGGGTCAAAACATGTCCCAAAGGTCACCGGATCTGGTGTCAATTTAAAGAAGTAGTCCAGTTACACATTTGTGGGCTTATAACTTGGCTTCTGAATGTCCTAGAGCGATCAGGTTTGTTTTAGTGTACTCCAATCAACAGCCCCTACAACCACAAAAAGGAATGGAGTCATTAGCACTTATGGTTTTTAAATGGCACCCAGAATTATGTTGCATGAAGCACTATTTCACATCATTCTGGGTTCATTTGTGTGAAAACAAGGTCCAATCAGGCTGAAACGTTACAGGAAGGTAGAATCTATTGAGTTGTAAGTGATCTGAACGTTTAATGATGATAGCGCTTTCCTAAGGGGGTCAAACCATGTCCCAAAGGTCACCGGATCTGGTGTCAATTTAAAGAAGTAGTCCAGTTACACATTTGTGGGCTTATAACTTGGCTTCTGAATGTCCTAGAGAGATCAGGTTTGTTTTAGTGTATTCCAATCAACAGCCTCTACAACCACAAAAAGGAATGGAGTCATTAGCACTTATGGTTTGTAAATGGCACCCAGAATTATGTTGCACGAAGCACAATTTCACATCATTCTGGGTCCATTTGTGTGAAAACAAGGTCCAATCAGGCTGAAACGTTACAAGAAGGTAGAATCTATTGAGTTGTAAGTGATCTGAACGTTTCATGATGATCGCACATTCCTATAGGGGGTCAAACCATGTCCCAAAGGTCACCGGGCCTGGTGTCACTTTAAAGAAGTAGTCCAGTTACACCTTTGTGGCCTTATAACTTGGCTTCTGAATGTCCTAGAGAGGTCAGGTTTGTTTTAGTGTACTCCAATCAACAGCCCCTACAACCACAAAAAGGAATGGAGTCATTAGCACTTATGGTTTGTAAATGGCACCCAGAATTATGTTGCACGAAGCACAATTTCACATCATTCTGGGTTCATTTGTGTGAAAACAAGGTCCAATCAGGCTGAAACGTTACAGGAAGGTAGAATCTATTGAGTTGTAAGTGATCTGAACGTTTCATGATGATAGCACTTTCCTAAGGGGGTCAAACCATGTCCCAAAGGTCACCGGTTCTGGTGTCAATTTAAAGAAGTAGTCCAGTTACACATTTGTGGGCTTATAACTTGGCTTCTGAATGTCCTAGAGAGATCAGGTTTGTTTTAGTGTACTCCAATCAACAGCCCCTACAACCACAAAAAGGAATGGAGTCATTAGCACTTATGGTTTGTAAATGGCACCCAGAATTATGTTGCACGAAGCACAATTTCACATCATTCTGGGTCCATTTGTGTGAAAACAAGGTCCAATCAGGCTGAAACGCTACAAGAAGGTAGAATCTATTGAGTTGTAAGTGATCTGAACGTTTCATGATGATCGCACATTCCTATAGGGGGTCAAACCATGTCCCAAAGGTCACCGGGCCTGGTGTCACTTTAAAGAAGTAGTCCAGTTACACATTTGTGGGCTTATAACTTGGCTTCTGAATGTCCTAGAGAGATCAGGTTTGTTTTAGTGTACTCCAATCAACAGCCCCTACAACCACAAAAAGGAATGGAGTCATTAGCTCTTATGGTTTGTAAATGGCACCCAGAATTATGTTGCACGAAGCACAATTTCACATCATTCTGGGTCCATTTGTGTGAAAACAAGGTCCAATCAGGCTGAAACGTTACAAGAAGGTAGAATCTATTGAGTTGTAAGTGATCTGAACGTTTCATGATGATCGCACATTCCTATAGTGGGTAAAACCATGTCCCAAAGGTCACCGGGCCTGGTGTCACTTTAAAGAAGTAGTCCAGTTACATCTTTGTGGGCTTATAACTTGGCTTCTGAATGTCCTAGAGAGGTTAGGTTTGTTTTAGTGTACTCCAATCAACAGCCCCTACAACCACAAAAAGGAATGGAGTCATTAGCACTTATGGTTTGTAAATGGCACCCAGAATTTTGTTGCACGAAGCACAATTTCACATCATTCTGGGTTCATTTGTGTGAAAACAAGGTCCAATCAGGCTGAAACGTTACAAGAAGGTAGAATCTATTGAGTTGTAAGTGATCTGAACGTTTCATGATGATCGCACATTCCTATAGGGGGTCAATCCATGTCCCAAAGGTCACCGGGCCTGGTGTCACTTTAAAGAAGTAGTCCACTTACACCTTTGTGGGCTTATAACTTGGCTTCTGAATGTCCTAGAGAGGTCAGGTTTGTTTTAGTGTACTCCAATCAACAGCCCCTACAACCACAAAAAGGAATGGAGTCATAAGCACTTATGGTTTGTAAATGGCACCCAGAATTATGTTGCACGAAGCACAATTTCACATCATTCTGGGTTCATTTGTGTGAAAACAAGGTCCAATCAGGCTGAAACGTTACAGGAAGGTCGAATCTATTGAGTTGTAAGTGATCTGAACGTTTCATGATGATAGCACTTTCCTAAGGGGGTCAAACCATGTCCCAAAAGTCACCGGTTCTGGTGTCAATTTAAAGAAGTAGTCCAGTTACACATTTGTGGGCTTATAACTTGGCTTCTGAATGTCCTAGAGAGATCAGGTTTGTTTTAGTATACTCCAATCAACAGCCCCTACAACCACAAAAAGGAATGGAGTCATTAGCACTCATGGTTTTTAAATGGGACCCAGAATTATGTTGCACAAAGCACAATTTCACATCATTCTGGGTTCATTTGTGTGAAAACAAGGTCCAATCAGGCTGAAACGTTACAGGAAGGTAGAATCTATTGAGTTGTAAGTGATCTGAACGTTTCATGATGATAGCACTTTCCTAAGGGGGTCAAACCATGTCCCAAAGGTCACCGGATCTGGTGTCAATTTAAAGAAGTAGTCCAGTTTCACATTTGTGGGCTTATAACTTGGCTTCTGAATGTCCTAGAGAGATCAGGTTTGTTTTAGTGTACTCCAATCAACAGCCCCTACAACCACAAAAAGGAATGGAGTCATTAGCACTTATGGTTTGTAAATGGCACCCAGAATTATGTTGCACGAAGCACAATTTCACTTCATTCTGGGTCCATTTGTGTGAAAACAAGGTCCAATCAGGCTGAAACGTTACAAGAAGGTAGAATCTATTGAGTTGTAAGTGATCTGAACGTTTCATGATGATCGCACATTCCTATAGGGGGTCAAACCATGTCCCAAAGGTCACCGGGCCTGGTGTCACTTTAAAGAACTAGTCCAGTTACACATTTGCGGGCTTATAACTTGGCTTCTGAATGTCCTAGAGAGGTCAGGTTTGTTTTAGTGTACTCCAATCAACAGCCCCTACAACCACAAAAAGGAATGGAGTCATTAGCACTTATGGTTTGTAAATGGCACCCAGAATTATGTTGCACGAAGCACAATTTCACATCATTCTGGGTCCATTTGTGTGAAAACAAGGTCCAATAGGCTGAAACGTTACAGGAAGGTAGAATCTATTGAGTTGTAAGTGATCTGAACGTTTCAAGATGATCACACATTCCTATAGGGGGTAAAACCATGTCCCAAAGGTCACCGGGCCTGGTGTCACTTTAAAGAAGTAGTCCAGTTACATCTTTGTGGGCTTATAACTTGGCTTCTGAATGTCCTAGAGAGGTTAGGTTTGTTTTAGTGTACTCCAATCAACAGCCCCTAAAACCACAAAAAGGAATGGAGTCATTAGCATTTATGGTTTGTAAATGGCACCCAGAATTATGTTGCACGAAGCACAATTTCACATCATTCTGGGTCCATTTGTGTGAAAACAAGGTCCAATCAGGCTGAAACGTTACAAGAAGGTAGAATCTATTGAGTTGTAAGTGATCTGAACGTTTCATGATGATCGCACATTCCTATAGGGGGTAAAACCATGTCCCAAAGGTCACCGGGCCTGGTGTCACTTTAAAGAACTAGTCCAGTTACACATTTGTGGGCTTATAACTTGGCTTCTGAATGTCCTAGAGCGATCAGGTTTGTTTTAGTGTACTCCAATCAACAGCCCCTACAACCACAAAAAGGAATGGAGTCATTAGCACTTATGGTTTTTAAATGGCACCCAGAATTATGTTGCACGAAGCACAATTTCACATCATTCTGGGTTCATTTGTGTGAAATCAAGGTCCAATCAGGCTGAAACGTTATAGGAAGGTAGAATCTATTGAGTTGTAAGTGATCTGAACGTTTCATGATGATAGCACTTTCCTAAGGGGGTCAAACCATGTCCCAAAGGTCACCGGATCTGGTGTCAATTTAAAGAAGTAGTCCAGTTACACATTTGTGGGCTTATAACTTGGCTTCTGAATGTCCTAGAGAGATCAGGTTTGTTTTAGTGTACTCCAATCAACAGCCCCTACAACCACAAAAAGGAATGGAGTCATTAGCACTTATGGTTTGTAAATGGCACCCAGAATTATGTTGCACGAAGCACAATTTCACATCATTCTGGGTCCATTTGTGTGAAAACAAGGTCCAATAGGCTGAAACGTTACAGGAAGGTAGAATCTATTGAGTTGTAAGTGATCTGAACGTTTCAAGATGATCACACATTCCTATAGGGGGTAAAACCATGTCCCAAAGGTCACCGGGCCTGGTGTCACTTTAAAGAAGTAGTCCAGTTACATCTTTGTGGGCTTATAACTTGGCTTCTGAATGTCCTAGAGAGGTTAGGTTTGTTTTAGTGTACTCCAATCAACAGCCCCTAAAACCACAAAAAGGAATGGAGTCATTAGCATTTATGGTTTGTAAATGGCACCCAGAATTATGTTGCACGAAGCACAATTTCACATCATTCTGGGTTCATTTGTGTGAAAACAAGGTCCAATTAGGCTGAAACGTTACAAGAAGGTAGAATCTATTGAGTTGTAAGTGATCTGAACGTTTCATGATGATCGCACATTCCTATAGGGGGTCAAACCATGTCCCAAAGGTCACCGGGCCTGGTGTCACTTTAAAGAAGTAGTCCAGTTACACATTTGTGGGCTCATAACTTGGCTTCTGAATGTCCTAGAGAGATCAGGTTTGTTTTAGTGTACTCCAATCAACAGACCCTACAACCACAAAAAGGAATGGAGTCATTAGCTCTTATGGTTTGTAAATGGCACCCAGAATTATGTTGCACGAAGCACAATTTCACATCATTCTGGGTCCATTTGTGTGAAAACAAGGTCCAATCAGGCTGAAACGTTACAAGAAGGTAGAATCTATTGAGTTGTAAGTGATCTGAACGTTTCATGATGATCGCACATTCCTATAGGGGGTAAAACCATGTCCCAAAGGTCACCGGGCCTGGTGTCACTTTAAAGAACTAGTCCAGTTACACATTTGTGGGCTTATAACTTGGCTTCTGAATGTCCTAGAGCGATCAGGTTTGTTTTAGTGTACTCCAATCAACAGCCCCTACAACCACAAAAAGGAATGGAGTCATTAGCACTTATGGTTTTTAAATGGCACCCAGAATTATGTTGCACGAAGCACAATTTCACATCATTCTGGGTTCATTTGTGTGAAATCAAGGTCCAATCAGGCTGAAACGTTATAGGAAGGTAGAATCTATTGAGTTGTAAGTGATCTGAACGTTTCATGATGATAGCACTTTCCTAAGGGGGTCAAACCATGTCCCAAAGGTCACCGGATCTGGTGTCAATTTAAAGAAGTAGTCCAGTTACACATTTGTGGGCTTATAACTTGGCTTCTGAATGTCCTAGAGAGATCAGGTTTGTTTTAGTGTACTCCAATCAACAGCCCCTACAACCACAAAAAGGAATGGAGTCATTAGCTCTTATGGTTTGTAAATGGCACCCAGAATTATGTTGCACGAAGCACAATTTCACATCATTCTGGGTCCATTTGTGTGAAAACAAGGTCCAATCAGGCTGAAACGTTACAGGAAGGTAGAATCTATTGAGTTGTAAGTCATCTGAACGTTTCATGATGATAGCACTTTCCTAAGGGGGTCAAACCATGTCCCAAAGGTCACCGGATCTGGTGTCAATTTAAAGAAGTAGTCCAGTTACACATTTGTGGGCTTATAACTTGGCTTCTGAATGTCCTAGAGAGATCAGGTTTGTTTTAGTGTACTCCAATCAACAGCCCCTACAACCACAAAAAGGAATGGAGTCATGAGCACTTATGGTTTGTAAATGGCACCCAGAATTATGTTGAACGAAGCACAATTTCACTTCATTCTGGGTCCATTTGTGTGAAAACAAGGTCCAATCAGGCTGAAACGCTACAAGAAGGTAGAATCTATTGAGTTGTAAGTGATCTGAACGTTTCAAGATGATCGCACATTCCTATAGGGGGTAAAACCATGTCCCAAAGGTCACCGGGCCTGGTGTCACTTTAAAGAAGTAGTCCAGTTACATCTTTGTGGGCTTATAACTTGGCTTCTGAATGTCCTAGAGAGGTTAGGTTTGTTTTAGTGTACTCCAATCAACAGCCCCTACAACCACAAAAAGGAATGGAGTCATTAGCACTTATGGTTTGTAAATGGCACCCAGAATTATGTTGCACGAAGCACAATTTCACATCATTCTGGGTTCATTTGTGTGAAAACAAGGTCCAATCAGGCTGAAACGTTACAAGAAGGTAGAATCTATTGAGTTGTAAGTGATCTGAACGTTTCATGATGATCGCACATTCCTATAGGGGGTCAAACCATGTCCCAAAGGTCACCGGGCCTGGTTTCACTTTAAAGAAGTAGTCCAGTTACACCTTTGTGGGCTTATAACTTGGCTTCTGAATGTCCTAGAGAGGTCAGGTTTGTTTTAGTGTACTCCAATCAACAGCCCCTACAACCACAAAAAGGAATGGAGTCATTAGCATTTATGGTTTGTAAATGGCACCCAGAATTATGTTGCACGAAGCACAATTTCACATCATTCTGGGTTCATTTGTGTGAAAACAAGGTCCAATCAGGCTGAAACGTTACAGGAAGGTCGAATCTATTGAGTTGTAAGTGATCTGAAAGTTTCGTGATGATAGCACTGTCCTAAGGGGGTCAAACCATGTCCCAAAGGTCACCGGATCTGGTGTCAATTTAAAGAAGTAGTCCAGTTACACATTTGTGGGCTTATAACTTGGCTTCTGAATGTCCTAGAGAGATCAGGTTTGTTTTAGTATACTCCAATCAACAGCCCCTACAACCACAAAAAGGAATGGAGTCATTAGCACTTATGGTTTTTAAATGGCACCCAGAATTATGTTGCACGAAGCACAATTTCACATCATTCTGGGTTCATTTGTGTGAAAACAAGGTCCAATCAGGCTGAAACGTTACAGGAAGGTAGAATCTATTGAGCTGTAAGTGATCTGAACGTTTCATGATGATAGCACTTTCCTTAGGGGGTCAAACCATGTCCCAAATGTCACCGGATCTGGTGTCAATTTAAAGTAGTAGTCCAGTTACACATTTGTGGGCTTATAACTTGGCTTCTGAATGTCCTAGAGAGGTCAGGTTTGTTTTAATGTACTCCAATCAACAGCCCCTACAACCACAAAAAGGAATGGAGTCATTAGCACTTATGGTTTGTAAATGGCACCCAGAATTATGTTGCACGAAACACAATTTCACATCATTCTGGGTCCATTTGTGTGAAAACAAGGTCCAATCAGGCTGAAACGTTACAAGAAGGTAGAATCTTTTGAGTTGTAAGTGATCTGAACGTTTCATGATGATCGGACATTCCTATAGGGGGTCAAACCATGTCCCAAAGGTCACCGGGCCTGGTGTCACTTTAAAGAAGTAGTCCAGTTACGCATTTGCGGGCTTATAACTTGGCTTCTGAATGTCCTAGAGAGGTCAGGTTTGTTTTAGTGTACTCCAATCAACAGCCCCTACAACCACAAAAAGGAATGGAGTCATTAGCACTTATGGTTTGTAAATGGCACCCAGAATTTTGTTGCACGAAGCACAATTTCACATCATTCTGGGTTCATTTGTGTGAAAACAAGGTCCAATCAGGCTGAAACGTTACAAGAAGGTAGAATCTATTGAGTTGTAAGTGATCTGAACGTTTCATGATGATCGCACATTCCTATAGGGGGTCAAACCATGTCCCAAAGGTCACCGGGCCTGGTGTCACTTTAAAGAAGTAGTCCAGTTACACATTTGTGGGCTTATAACTTGGCTTCTGAATGTCCTAGAGGGATCAGGTTTGTTTTAGTGTACTCCAATCAACAGCCCCTACAACCACAAAAAGGAATGGAGTCATTAGCACTTATGGTTTTTAAATGGCACCCAGAATTATGTTGCACGAACCACAATTTCACATCATTCTGGGTTCATTTGTGTGAAATCAAGGTCCAATAAGGCTGAAACGTTATAGGAAGGTAGAATCTATTGAGTTGTAAGTGATCTGAACGTTTCATGATGATAGCACTTTCCTAAGGGGGTCAAACCATGTCCCAAAGGTCACCGGATCTGGTGTCAATTTAAAGAAGTAGTCCAGTTACACATTTGTGGGCTTATAACTTGGATTCTGAATGTCCTAGAGAGATCAGGTTTGTTTTAGTGTACTCCAATCAACAGCCCCTACAACCACAAAAAGGAATGGAGTCATTAGCACTTATGGTTTTTAAATGGCACCCAGAATTATGTTGCACGAAGCACAATTTCACATCATTCTGGGTTCATTTGTGTGAAAACAAGGTCCAATCAGGCTGAAACGTTACAGGAAGGTAGAATCTATTGAGTTGTAAGTGATCTGAACGTTTCATGATGATAGCACTTTCCTAAGGGGGTCAAACCATGTCCCAAAAGTCACCGGTTCTGGTGTCAATTTAAAGAAGTAGTCCAGTTACACATTTGTGGGCTTATAACTTGGCTTCTGAATGTCCTAGAGAGATCAGGTTTGTTTTAGTATACTCCAATCAACAGCCCCTACAACCACAAAAAGGAATGGAGTCATTAGCACTCATGGTTTTTAAATGGGACCCAGAATTATGTTGCACAAAGCACAATTTCACATCATTCTGGGTTCATTTGTGTGAAAACAAGGTCCAATCAGGCTGAAACGTTACAGGAAGGTAGAATCTATTGAGTTGTAAGTGATCTGAACGTTTCATGATGATAGCACTTTCCTAAGGGGGTCAAACCATGTCCCAAAGGTCACCGGATCTGGTGTCAATTTAAAGAAGTAGTCCAGTTTCACATTTGTGGGCTTATAACTTGGCTTCTGAATGTCCTAGAGAGATCAGGTTTGTTTTAGTGTACTCCAATCAACAGCCCCTACAACCACAAAAAGGAATGGAGTCATTAGCACTTATGGTTTGTAAATGGCACCCAGAATTATGTTGCACGAAGCACAATTTCACTTCATTCTGGGTCCATTTGTGTGAAAACAAGGTCCAATCAGGCTGAAACGTTACAAGAAGGTAGAATCTATTGAGTTGTAAGTGATCTGAACGTTTCATGATGATCGCACATTCCTATATGGGGTCAAACCATGTCCCAAAGGTCACCGGGCCTGGTGTCACTTTAAAGAACTAGTCCAGTTACACATTTGCGGGCTTATAACTTGGCTTCTGAATGTCCTAGAGAGGTCAGGTTTGTTTTAGTGTACTCCAATCAACAGCCCCTACAACCACAAAAAGGAATGGAGTCATTAGCACTTATGGTTTGTAAATGGCACCCAGAATTATGTTGCACGAAGCACAATTTCACATCATTCTGGGTCCATTTGTGTGAAAACAAGGTCCAATAGGCTGAAACGTTACAGGAAGGTAGAATCTATTGAGTTGTAAGTGATCTGAACGTTTCAAGATGATCACACATTCCTATAGGGGGTAAAACCATGTCCCAAAGGTCACCGGGCCTGGTGTCACTTTAAAGAAGTAGTCCAGTTACATCTTTGTGGGCTTATAACTTGGCTTCTGAATGTCCTAGAGAGGTTAGGTTTGTTTTAGTGTACTCCAATCAACAGCCCCTAAAACCACAAAAAGGAATGGAGTCATTAGCATTTATGGTTTGTAAATGGCACCCAGAATTATGTTGCACGAAGCACAATTTCACATCATTCTGGGTTCATTTGTGTGAAAACAAGGTCCAATTAGGCTGAAACGTTACAAGAAGGTAGAATCTATTGAGTTGTAAGTGATCTGAACGTTTCATGATGATCGCACATTCCTATAGGGGGTCAAACCATGTCCCAAAGGTCACCGGGCCTGGTGTCACTTTAAAGAAGTAGTCCAGTTACACATTTGTGGGCTCATAACTTGGCTTCTGAATGTCCTAGAGAGATCAGGTTTGTTTTAGTGTACTCCAATCAACAGCCCCTACAACCACAAAAAGGAATGGAGTCATTAGCTCTTATGGTTTGTAAATGGCACCCAGAATTATGTTGCACGAAGCACAATTTCACATCATTCTGGGTCCATTTGTGTGAAAACAAGGTCCAATCAGGCTGAAACGTTACAAGAAGGTAGAATCTATTGAGTTGTAAGTGATCTGAACGTTTCATGATGATCGCACATTCCTATAGGGGGTCAAACCATGTCCCAAAGGTCACCGGGCCTGGTGTCACTTTAAAGAACTAGTCCAGTTACACATTTGCGGGCTTATAACTTGGCTTCTGAATGTCCTAGAGAGGTCAGGTTTGTTTTAGTGTACTCCAATCAACAGCCCCTACAACCACAAAAAGGAATGGAGTCATTAGCACTTATGGTTTGTAAATGGCACCCAGAATTATGTTGCACGAAGCACAATTTCACATCATTCTGGGTTCATTTGTGTGAAAACAAGGTCCAATCAGGCTGAAACGTTACAGGAAGGTAGAATCTATTGAGTTGTAAGTGATCTGAACGTTTCATGATGATAGCACTTTCCTAAGGGGGTCAAACCATGTCCCAAAAGTCACCGGTTCTGGTGTCAATTTAAAGAAGTAGTCCAGTTACACATTTGTGGGCTTATAACTTGGCTTCTGAATGTCCTAGAGAGATCAGGTTTGTTTTAGTATACTCCAATCAACAGCCCCTACAACCACAAAAAGGAATGGAGTCATTAGCACTCATGGTTTTTAAATGGGACCCAGAATTATGTTGCACAAAGCACAATTTCACATCATTCTGGGTTCATTTGTGTGAAAACAAGGTCCAATCAGGCTGAAACGTTACAGGAAGGTAGAATCTATTGAGTTGTAAGTGATCTGAACGTTTCATGATGATAGCACTTTCCTAAGGGGGTCAAACCATGTCCCAAAGGTCACCGGATCTGGTGTCAATTTAAAGAAGTAGTCCAGTTTCACATTTGTGGGCTTATAACTTGGCTTCTGAATGTCCTAGAGAGATCAGGTTTGTTTTAGTGTACTCCAATCAACAGCCCCTACAACCACAAAAAGGAATGGAGTCATTAGCACTTATGGTTTGTAAATGGCACCCAGAATTATGTTGCACGAAGCACAATTTCACTTCATTCTGGGTCCATTTGTGTGAAAACAAGGTCCAATCAGGCTGAAACGTTACAAGAAGGTAGAATCTATTGAGTTGTAAGTGATCTGAACGTTTCATGATGATCGCACATTCCTATAGGGGGTCAAACCATGTCCCAAAGGTCACCGGGCCTGGTGTCACTTTAAAGAACTAGTCCAGTTACACATTTGCGGGCTTATAACTTGGCTTCTGAATGTCCTAGAGAGGTCAGGTTTGTTTTAGTGTACTCCAATCAACAGCCCCTACAACCACAAAAAGGAATGGAGTCATTAGCACTTATGGTTTGTAAATGGCACCCAGAATTATGTTGCACGAAGCACAATTTCACATCATTCTGGGTCCATTTGTGTGAAAACAAGGTCCAATAGGCTGAAACGTTACAGGAAGGTAGAATCTATTGAGTTGTAAGTGATCTGAACGTTTCAAGATGATCACACATTCCTATAGGGGGTAAAACCATGTCCCAAAGGTCACCGGGCCTGGTGTCACTTTAAAGAAGTAGTCCAGTTACATCTTTGTGGGCTTATAACTTGGCTTCTGAATGTCCTAGAGAGGTTAGGTTTGTTTTAGTGTACTCCAATCAACAGCCCCTAAAACCACAAAAAGGAATGGAGTCATTAGCATTTATGGTTTGTAAATGGCACCCAGAATTATGTTGCACGAAGCACAATTTCACATCATTCTGGGTTCATTTGTGTGAAAACAAGGTCCAATTAGGCTGAAACGTTACAAGAAGGTAGAATCTATTGAGTTGTAAGTGATCTGAACGTTTCATGATGATCGCACATTCCTATAGGGGGTCAAACCATGTCCCAAAGGTCACCGGGCCTGGTGTCACTTTAAAGAAGTAGTCCAGTTACACATTTGTGGGCTCATAACTTGGCTTCTGAATGTCCTAGAGAGATCAGGTTTGTTTTAGTGTACTCCAATCAACAGCCCCTACAACCACAAAAAGGAATAGAGTCATTAGCTCTTATGGTTTGTAAATGGCACCCAGAATTATGTTGCACGAAGCACAATTTCACATCATTCTGGGTCCATTTGTGTGAAAACAAGGTCCAATCAGGCTGAAACGTTACAAGAAGGTAGAATCTATTGAGTTGTAAGTGATCTGAACGTTTCATGATGATCGCACATTCCTATAGGGGGTCAAACCATGTCCCAAAGGTCACCGGGCCTGGTGTCACTTTAAAGAACTAGTCCAGTTACACATTTGCGGGCTTATAACTTGGCTTCTGAATGTCCTAGAGAGGTCAGGTTTGTTTTAGTGTACTCCAATCAACAGCCCCTACAACCACAAAAAGGAATGGAGTCATTAGCACTTATGGTTTGTAAATGGCACCCAGAATTATGTTGCACGAAGCACAATTTCACATCATTCTGGGTCCATTTGTGTGAAAACAAGGTCCAATAGGCTGAAACGTTACAGGAAGGTAGAATCTATTGAGTTGTAAGTGATCTGAACGTTTCAAGATGATCACACATTCCTATAGGGGGTAAAACCATGTCCCAAAGGTCACCGGGCCTGGTGTCACTTTAAAGAAGTAGTCCAGTTACATCTTTGTGGGCTTATAACTTGGCTTCTGAATGTCCTAGAGAGGTTAGGTTTGTTTTAGTGTACTCCAATCAACAGCCCCTAAAACCACAAAAAGGAATGGAGTCATTAGCATTTATGGTTTGTAAATGGCACCCAGAATTATGTTGCACGAAGCACAATTTCACATCATTCTGGGTCCATTTGTGTGAAAACAAGGTCCAATCAGGCTGAAACGTTACAAGAAGGTAGAATCTATTGAGTTGTAAGTGATCTGAACGTTTCATGATGATCGCACATTCCTATAGGGGGTAAAACCATGTCCCAAAGGTCACCGGGCCTGGTGTCACTTTAAAGAACTAGTCCAGTTACACATTTGTGGGCTTATAACTTGGCTTCTGAATGTCCTAGAGCGATCAGGTTTGTTTTAGTGTACTCCAATCAACAGCCCCTACAACCACAAAAAGGAATGGAGTCATTAGCACTTATGGTTTTTAAATGGCACCCAGAATTATGTTGCACGAAGCACAATTTCACATCATTCTGGGTTCATTTGTGTGAAATCAAGGTCCAATCAGGCTGAAACGTTATAGGAAGGTAGAATCTATTGAGTTGTAAGTGATCTGAACGTTTCATGATGATAGCACTTTCCTAAGGGGGTCAAACCATGTCCCAAAGGTCACCGGATCTGGTGTCAATTTAAAGAAGTAGTCCAGTTACACATTTGTGGGCTTATAACTTGGCTTCTGAATGTCCTAGAGAGATCAGGTTTGTTTTAGTGTACTCCAATCAACAGCCCCTACAACCACAAAAAGGAATGGAGTCATTAGCACTTATGTTTTGTAAATGGCACCCAGAATTATGTTGCACGAAGCACAATTTCACATCATTCTGGGTCCATTTGTGTGAAAACAAGGTCCAATAGGCTGAAACGTTACAGGAAGGTAGAATCTATTGAGTTGTAAGTGATCTGAACGTTTCAAGATGATCACACATTCCTATAGGGGGTAAAACCATGTCCCAAAGGTCACCGGGCCTGGTGTCACTTTAAAGAAGTAGTCCAGTTACATCTTTGTGGGCTTATAACTTGGCTTCTGAATGTCCTAGAGAGGTTAGGTTTGTTTTAGTGTACTCCAATCAACAGCCCCTAAAACCACAAAAAGGAATGGAGTCATTAGCATTTATGGTTTGTAAATGGCACCCAGAATTATGTTGCACGAAGCACAATTTCACATCATTCTGGGTTCATTTGTGTGAAAACAAGGTCCAATTAGGCTGAAACGTTACAAGAAGGTAGAATCTATTGAGTTGTAAGTGATCTGAACGTTTCATGATGATCGCACATTCCTATAGGGGGTCAAACCATGTCCCAAAGGTCACCGGGCCTGGTGTCACTTTAAAGAAGTAGTCCAGTTACACATTTGTGGGCTCATAACTTGGCTTCTGAATGTCCTAGAGAGATCAGGTTTGTTTTAGTGTACTCCAATCAACAGACCCTACAACCACAAAAAGGAATGGAGTCATTAGCTCTTATGGTTTGTAAATGGCACCCAGAATTATGTTGCACGAAGCACAATTTCACATCATTCTGGGTCCATTTGTGTGAAAACAAGGTCCAATCAGGCTGAAACGTTACAAGAAGGTAGAATCTATTGAGTTGTAAGTGATCTGAACGTTTCATGATGATCGCACATTCCTATAGGGGGTAAAACCATGTCCCAAAGGTCACCGGGCCTGGTGTCACTTTAAAGAACTAGTCCAGTTACACATTTGTGGGCTTATAACTTGGCTTCTGAATGTCCTAGAGCGATCAGGTTTGTTTTAGTGTACTCCAATCAACAGCCCCTACAACCACAAAAAGGAATGGAGTCATTAGCACTTATGGTTTTTAAATGGCACCCAGAATTATGTTGCACGAAGCACAATTTCACATCATTCTGGGTTCATTTGTGTGAAATCAAGGTCCAATCAGGCTGAAACGTTATAGGAAGGTAGAATCTATTGAGTTGTAAGTGATCTGAACGTTTCATGATGATAGCACTTTCCTAAGGGGGTCAAACCATGTCCCAAAGGTCACCGGATCTGGTGTCAATTTAAAGAAGTAGTCCAGTTACACATTTGTGGGCTTATAACTTGGCTTCTGAATGTCCTAGAGAGATCAGGTTTGTTTTAGTGTACTCCAATCAACAGCCCCTACAACCACAAAAAGGAATGGAGTCATTAGCTCTTATGGTTTGTAAATGGCACCCAGAATTATGTTGCACAAAGCACAATTTCACATCATTCTGGGTCCATTTGTGTGAAAACAAGGTCCAATCAGGCTGAAACGTTACAGGAAGGTAGAATCTATTGAGTTGTAAGTCATCTGAACGTTTCATGATGATAGCACTTTCCTAAGGGGGTCAAACCATGTCCCAAAGGTCACCGGATCTGGTGTCAATTTAAAGAAGTAGTCCAGTTACACATTTGTGGGCTTATAACTTGGCTTCTGAATGTCCTAGAGAGATCAGGTTTGTTTTAGTGTACTCCAATCAACAGCCCCTACAACCACAAAAAGGAATGGAGTCATGAGCACTTATGGTTTGTAAATGGCACCCAGAATTATGTTGAACGAAGCACAATTTCACTTCATTCTGGGTCCATTTGTGTGAAAACAAGGTCCAATCAGGCTGAAACGCTACAAGAAGGTAGAATCTATTGAGTTGTAAGTGATCTGAACGTTTCAAGATGATCGCACATTCCTATAGGGGGTAAAACCATGTCCCAAAGGTCACCGGGCCTGGTGTCACTTTAAAGAAGTAGTCCAGTTACATCTTTGTGGGCTTATAACTTGGCTTCTGAATGTCCTAGAGAGGTTAGGTTTGTTTTAGTGTACTCCAATCAACAGCCCCTACAACCACAAAAAGGAATGGAGTCATTAGCACTTATGGTTTGTAAATGGCACCCAGAATTATGTTGCACGAAGCACAATTTCACATCATTCTGGGTTCATTTGTGTGAAAACAAGGTCCAATCAGGCTGAAACGTTACAAGAAGGTAGAATCTATTGAGTTGTAAGTGATGTGAACGTTTCATGATGATCGCACATTCCTATAGGGGGTCAAACCATGTCCCAAAGGTCACCGGGCCTGGTTTCACTTTAAAGAAGTAGTCCAGTTACACCTTTGTGGGCTTATAACTTGGCTTCTGAATGTCCTAGAGAGGTCAGGTTTGTTTTAGTGTACTCCAATCAACAGCCCCTACAACCACAAAAAGGAATGGAGTCATTAGCATTTATGGTTTGTAAATGGCACCCAGAATTATGTTGCACGAAGCACAATTTCACATCATTCTGGGTTCATTTGTGTGAAAACAAGGTCCAATCAGGCTGAAACGTTACAGGAAGGTCGAATCTATTGAGTTGTAAGTGATCTGAAAGTTTCGTGATGATAGCACTGTCCTAAGGGGGTCAAACCATGTCCCAAAGGTCACCGGATCTGGTGTCAATTTAAAGAAGTAGTCCAGTTACACATTTGTGGGCTTATAACTTGGCTTCTGAATGTCCTAGAGAGATCAGGTTTGTTTTAGTATACTCCAATCAACAGCCCCTACAACCACAAAAAGGAATGGAGTCATTAGCACTTATGGTTTTTAAATGGCACCCAGAATTATGTTGCACGAAGCACAATTTCACATCATTCTGGGTTCATTTGTGTGAAAACAAGGTCCAATCAGGCTGAAACGTTACAGGAAGGTAGAATCTATTGAGCTGTGAGTGATCTGAACGTTTCATGATGATAGCACTTTCCTTAGGGGGTCAAACCATGTCCCAAATGTCACCGGATCTGGTGTCAATTTAAAGTAGTAGTCCAGTTACACATTTGTGGGCTTATAACTTGGCTTCTGAATGTCCTAGAGAGGTCAGGTTTGTTTTAATGTACTCCAATCAACAGCCCCTACAACCACAAAAAGGAATGGAGTCATTAGCACTTATGGTTTGTAAATGGCACCCAGAATTATGTTGCACGAAACACAATTTCACATCATTCTGGGTCCATTTGTGTGAAAACAAGGTCCAATCAGGCTGAAACGTTACAAGAAGGTAGAATCTTTTGAGTTGTAAGTGATCTGAACGTTTCATGATGATCGGACATTCCTATAGGGGGTCAAACCATGTCCCAAAGGTCACCGGGCCTGGTGTCACTTTAAAGAAGTAGTCCAGTTACGCATTTGCGGGCTTATAACTTGGCTTCTGAATGTCCTAGAGAGGTCAGATTTGTTTTAGTGTACTCCAATCAACAGCCCCTACAACCACAAAAAGGAATGGAGTCATTAGCACTTATGGTTTGTAAATGGCACCCAGAATTTTGTTGCACGAAGCACAATTTCACATCATTCTGGGTTCATTTGTGTGAAAACAAGGTCCAATCAGGCTGAAACGTTACAAGAAGGTAGAATCTATTGAGTTGTAAGTGATCTGAACGTTTCATGATGATCGCACATTCCTATAGGGGGTCAAACCATGTCCCAAAGGTCACCGGGCCTGGTGTCACTTTAAAGAAGTAGTCCAGTTACACATTTGTGGGCTTATAACTTGGCTTCTGAATGTCCTAGAGGGATCAGGTTTGTTTTAGTGTACTCCAATCAACAGCCCCTACAACCACAAAAAGGAATGGAGTCATTAGCACTTATGGTTTTTAAATGGCACCCAGAATTATGTTGCACGAACCACAATTTCACATCATTCTGGGTTCATTTGTGTGAAATCAAGGTCCAATAAGGCTGAAACGTTATAGGAAGGTAGAATCTATTGAGTTGTAAGTGATCTGAACGTTTCATGATGATAGCACTTTCCTAAGGGGGTCAAACCATGTCCCAAAGGTCACCGGATCTGGTGTCAATTTAAAGAAGTAGTCCAGTTACACATTTGTGGGCTTATAACTTGGATTCTGAATGTCCTAGAGAGATCAGGTTTGTTTTAGTGTACTCCAATCAACAGCCCCTACAACCACAAAAAGGAATGGAGTCATTAGCACTTATGGTTTTTAAATGGCACCCAGAATTATGTTGCACGAAGCACAATTTCACATCATTCTGGGTTCATTTGTGTGAAAACAAGGTCCAATCAGGCTGAAACGTTACAGGAAGGTAGAATCTATTGAGTTGTAAGTGATCTGAACGTTTCATGATGATAGCACTTTCCTAAGGGGGTCAAACCATGTCCCAAAAGTCACCGGTTCTGGTGTCAATTTAAAGAAGTAGTCCAGTTACACATTTGTGGGCTTATAACTTGGCTTCTGAATGTCCTAGAGAGATCAGGTTTGTTTTAGTATACTCCAATCAACAGCCCCTACAACCACAAAAAGGAATGGAGTCATTAGCACTCATGGTTTTTAAATGGGACCCAGAATTATGTTGCACAAAGCACAATTTCACATCATTCTGGGTTCATTTGTGTGAAAACAAGGTCCAATCAGGCTGAAACGTTACAGGAAGGTAGAATCTATTGAGTTGTAAGTGATCTGAACGTTTCATGATGATAGCACTTTCCTAAGGGGGTCAAACCATGTCCCAAAGGTCACCGGATCTGGTGTCAATTTAAAGAAGTAGTCCAGTTTCACATTTGTGGGCTTATAACTTGGCTTCTGAATGTCCTAGAGAGATCAGGTTTGTTTTAGTGTACTCCAATCAACAGCCCCTACAACCACAAAAAGGAATGGAGTCATTAGCACTTATGGTTTGTAAATGGCACCCAGAATTATGTTGCACGAAGCACAATTTCACTTCATTCTGGGTCCATTTGTGTGAAAACAAGGTCCAATCAGGCTGAAACGTTACAAGAAGGTAGAATCTATTGAGTTGTAAGTGATCTGAACGTTTCATGATGATCGCACATTCCTATAGGGGGTCAAACCATGTCCCAAAGGTCACCGGGCCTGGTGTCACTTTAAAGAACTAGTCCAGTTACACATTTGCGGGCTTATAACTTGGCTTCTGAATGTCCTAGAGAGGTCAGGTTTGTTTTAGTGTACTCCAATCAACAGCCCCTACAACCACAAAAAGGAATGGAGTCATTAGCACTTATGGTTTGTAAATGGCACCCAGAATTATGTTGCACGAAGCACAATTTCACATCATTCTGGGTCCATTTGTGTGAAAACAAGGTCCAATAGGCTGAAACGTTACAGGAAGGTAGAATCTATTGAGTTGTAAGTGATCTGAACGTTTCAAGATGATCACACATTCCTATAGGGGGTAAAACCATGTCCCAAAGGTCACCGGGCCTGGTGTCACTTTAAAGAAGTAGTCCAGTTACATCTTTGTGGGCTTATAACTTGGCTTCTGAATGTCCTAGAGAGGTTAGGTTTGTTTTAGTGTACTCCAATCAACAGCCCCTAAAACCACAAAAAGGAATGGAGTCATTAGCATTTATGGTTTGTAAATGGCACCCAGAATTATGTTGCACGAAGCACAATTTCACATCATTCTGGGTTCATTTGTGTGAAAACAAGGTCCAATTAGGCTGAAACGTTACAAGAAGGTAGAATCTATTGAGTTGTAAGTGATCTGAACGTTTCATGATGATCACACATTCCTATAGGGGGTCAAACCATGTCCCAAAGGTCACCGGGCCTGGTGTCACTTTAAAGAAGTAGTCCAGTTACACATTTGTGGGCTCATAACTTGGCTTCTGAATGTCCTAGAGAGATCAGGTTTGTTTTAGTGTACTCCAATCAACAGCCCCTACAACCACAAAAAGGAATGGAGTCATTAGCTCTTATGGTTTGTAAATGGCACCCAGAATTATGTTGCACGAAGCACAATTTCACATCATTCTGGGTCCATTTGTGTGAAAACAAGGTCCAATCAGGCTGAAACGTTACAAGAAGGTAGAATCTATTGAGTTGTAAGTGATCTGAACGTTTCATGATGATCGCACATTCCTATAGGGGGTAAAACCATGTCCCAAAGGTCACCGGGCCTGGTGTCACGTTAAAGAACTAGTCCAGTTACATCTTTGTGGGCTTATAACTTGGCTTCTGAATGTCCTAGAGAGGTCAGGTTTGTTTTAGTGTACTCCAATCAACAGCCCCTACAACCACAAAAAGGAATGGAGTCATTAGCACTTATGGTTTGTAAATGGCACCCAGAATTTTGTTGCTCGAAGCACAATTTCACATCATTCTGGGTTCATTTGTGTGAAAACAAGGTCCAATCAGGCTGAAACGCTACAAGAAGGTAGAATCTATTGAGTTGTAAGTGATCTGAACGTTTCAATATGATAGCACTTTCCTAAGGGGGTCAAACCATGTCCCAAAAGTCACCGGTTCTGGTGTCAATTTAAAGAAGTAGTCCAGATACACATTTGTGGGCTTATAACTTGGCTTCTGAATGTCCTAGAGAGATCAGGTTTGTTTTAGTGTACTCCAATCAACAGCCCCTACAACCACAAAAAGGAATGGAGTCATTAGCACTTATGGTTTGTAAATGGCACCCAGAATTATGTTGCACGAAGCACAATTTCACATCATTCTGGGTCCATTTGTGTGAAAACAAGGTCCAATCAGGCTGAAACGTTACAGGAAGGTAGAATCTATTGAGTTGTAAGTCATCTGAACGTTTCATGATGATAGCACTTTCCTAAGGGGGTCAAACCATGTCCCAAAGGTCACCGGGCCTGGTGTCACTTTAAAGAAGTAGTCCAGTTACATCTTTGTGGGCTTATAACTTGGCTTCTGAATGTCCTAGAGAGGTTAGGTTTGTTTTAGTGTACTCCAATCAACAGCCCCTACAACCACAAAAAGGAATGGAGTCATTAGCACTTATGGTTTGTAAATGGCACCCAGAATTATGTTGCACGAAGCACAATTTCACATCATTCTGGGTTCATTTGTGTGAAAACAAGGTCCAATCAGGCTGAAACGTTACAAGAAGGTAGAATCTATTGAGTTGTAAGTGATCTGAACGTTTCATGATGATCGCACATTCCTATAGGGGGTCAAACCATGTCCCAAAGGTCACCGGGCCTGGTTTCACTTTAAAGAAGTAGTCCAGTTACACCTTTGTGGGCTTATAACTTGGCTTCTGAATGTCCTAGATAGGTCAGGTTTGTTTTTGTGTACTCCAATCAACAGCCCCTACAACCACAAAAAGGAATGGAGTCATTAGCATTTATGGTTTGTAAATGGCACCCAGAATTATGTTGCACGAAGCACAATTTCACATCATTCTGGGTTCATTTGTGTGAAAACAAGGTCCAATCAGGCTGAAACGTTACAGGAAGGTCGAATCTATTGAGTTGTAAGTGATCTGAACGTTTCGTGATGATAGCACTTTCCTAAGGGGGTCAAACCATGTCCAAAAGGTCACCGGATCTGGTGTCAATTTAAAGAAGTAGTCCAGTTACACATTTGTGGGCTTATAACTTGGCTTCTGAATGTCCTAGAGAGATCAGGTTTGTTTTAGTATACTCCAATCAACAGCCCCTACAACCACAAAAAGGAATCGAGTCATTAGCACTTATGGTTTTTAAATGGCACCCAGAATTATGTTGCACGAAGCACAATTTCACATCATTCTGGGTTCATTTGTGTGAAAACAAGGTCCAATCAGGCTGAAACGTTACAGGAAGGTAGAATCTATTGAGCTGTAAGTGATCTGAACGTTTCATGATGATAGCACTTTCCTTAGGGGGTCAAACCATGTCCCAAATGTCACCGGATCTGGTGTCAATTTAAAGTAGTAGTCCAGTTACACATTTGTGGGCTTATAACTTGGCTTCTGAATGTCCTAGAGAGGTCAGGTTTGTTTTAATGTACTCCAATCAACAGCCCCTACAACCACAAAAAGGAATGGAGTCATTAGCACTTATGGTTTGTAAATGGCACCCAGAATTATGTTGCACGAAACACAATTTCACATCATTCTGGGTCCATTTGTGTGAAAACAAGGTCCAATCAGGCTGAAACGTTACAAGAAGGTAGAATCTTTTGAGTTGTAAGTGATCTGAACGTTTCATGATGATCGGACATTCCTATAGGGGGTCAAACCATGTCCCAAAGGTCACCGGGCCTGGTGTCACTTTAAAGAAGTAGTCCAGTTACGCATTTGCGGGCTTATAACTTGGCTTCTGAATGTCCTAGAGAGGTCAGGTTTGTTTTAGTGTACTCCAATCAACAGCCCCTACAACCACAAAAAGGAATGGAGTCATTAGCACTTATGGTTTGTAAATGGCACCCAGAATTTTGTTGCACGAAGCACAATTTCACATCATTCTGGGTTCATTTGTGTGAAAACAAGGTCCAATCAGGCTGAAACGTTACAAGAAGGTAGAATCTATTGAGTTGTAAGTGATCTGAACGTTTCATGATGATCGCACATTCCTATAGGGGGTCAAACCATGTCCCAAAGGTCACCGGGCCTGGTGTCACTTTAAAGAAGTAGTCCAGTTACACATTTGTGGGCTTATAACTTGGCTTCTGAATGTCCTAGAGGGATCAGGTTTGTTTTAGTGTACTCCAATCAACAGCCCCTACAACCACAAAAAGGAATGGAGTCATTAGCACTTATGGTTTTTAAATGGCACCCAGAATTATGTTGCACGAACCACAATTTCACATCATTCTGGGTTCATTTGTGTGAAATCAAGGTCCAATAAGGCTGAAACGTTATAGGAAGGTAGAATCTATTGAGTTGTAAGTGATCTGAACGTTTCATGATGATAGCACTTTCCTAAGGGGGTCAAACCATGTCCCAAAGGTCACCGGATCTGGTGTCAATTTAAAGAAGTAGTCCAGTTACACATTTGTGGGCTTATAACTTGGATTCTGAATGTCCTAGAGAGATCAGGTTTGTTTTAGTGTACTCCAATCAACAGCCCCTACAACCACAAAAAGGAATGGAGTCATTAGCACTTATGGTTTGTAAATGGCACCCAGAATTATGTTGCACAAAGCACAATTTCACATCATACTGGGTCCATTTGTGTGAAAACAAGGTCCAATCAGGCTGAAACGTTACAGGAAGGTAGAATCTATTGAGTTGTAAGTGATCTGAACGTTTCATGATGATAGCACTTTCCTAAGGGGGTCAAACCATGTCCCAAAGGTCACCGGATCTGGTGTCAATTTAAAGAAGTAGTCCAGTTACACATTTGTGGGCTTATAACTTGGCTTCTGAATGTCCTAGAGAGATCAGGTTTGTTTTAGTGTACTCCAATCAACAGCCCCTACAACCACAAAAAGGAATGGAGTCATTAGCACTTATGGTTTGTAAATGGCACCCAGAATTATGTTGCACGAAGCACAATTTCACTTCATTCTGGGTCCATTTGTGTGAAAACAAGGTCCAATCAGGCTGAAACGCTACAAGAAGGTAGAATCTATTGAGTTGTAAGTGATCTGAACGTTTCAAGATGATCGCACATTCCTATAGGGGGTAAAACCATGTCCCAAAGGTCACCGGGCCTGGTGTCACTTTAAAGAAGTAGTACAGTTACATCTTCGTGGGCTTATAACTTGGCTTCTGAATGTCCTAGAGAGGTTAGGTTTGTTTTAGTGTACTCCAATCAACAGCCCCTACAACCACAAAAAGGAATGGAGTCATTAGCACTTATGGTTTGTAAATGGCACCCAGAATTATGTTGCACGAAGCACAATTTCACATCATTCTGGGTTCATTTGTGTGAAAACAAGATCCAATCAGGCTGAAACGTTACAAGAAGGTAGAATCTATTGAGTTGTAAGTGATCTGAACGTTTCATGATGATCGCACATTCCTATAGGGGGTCAAACCATGTCCCAAAGGTCACCGGGCCTGGTGTCACTTTAAAGAAGTAGTCCAGTTACACATTTGTGGGCTTATAACTTGGCTTCTGAATGTCCTAGAGAGATCAGGTTTGTTTTAGTGTACTCCAATCAACAGCCCCTACAACCACAAAAAGGAATGGAGTCATTAGCACTTATGGTTTGTAAATGGCACCCAGAATTATGTTGCACGAATCACAATTTCACATCATTCTGGGTCCATTTGTGTGAAAACAAGGTCCAATCAGGCTGAAACGTTACAGGAAGGTAGAATCTATTGAGTTGTAAGTGATCTGAACGTTTCATGATGATAGCACTTTCCTAAGGGGGTCAAACCATGTCCCAAAGGTCACCGGTTCTGGTGTCAATTTAAAGAAGTAGTCCAGTTACACATTTGTGGGCTTATAACTTGGCTTCTGAATGTCCTAGAGAGATCAGGTTTGTTTTAGTATACTCCAATCAACAGCCCCTACAACCACAAAAAGGAATGGAGTCATTAGCACTTATGGTTTTTAAATGGCACCCAGAATTATGTTGCACGAAGCACAATTTCACATCATTCTGGGTTCATTTGTGTGAAAACAAGGTCCAATCAGGCTGAAACGTTACAGGAAGGTAGAATCTATTGAGCTGTAAGTGATCTGAACGTTTCATGATGATAGCACTTTCCTTAGGGGGTCAAACCATGTCCCAAATGTCACCGGATCTGGTGTCAATTTAAAGTAGTAGTCCAGTTACACATTTGTGGGCTTATAACTTGGCTTCTGAATGTCCTAGAGAGGTCAGGTTTGTTTTAATGTACTCCAATCAACAGCCCCTACAACCACAAAAAGGAATGGAGTCATTAGCACTTATGGTTTGTAAATGGCACCCAGAATTATGTTGCACGAAACACAATTTCACATCATTCTGGGTCCATTTGTGTGAAAACAAGGTCCAATCAGGCTGAAACGTTACAAGAAGGTAGAATCTATTGAGTTGTAAGTGATCTGAACGTTTCATGATGATCGCACATTCCTATAGGGGGTAAAACCATGTCCCAAAGGTCACCGGGCCTGGTGTCACTTTAAAGAACTAGTCCAGTTACATCTTTGTGGGCTTATAACTTGGCTTCTGAATGTCCTAGAGAGGTCAGGTTTGTTTTAGTGTACTCCAATCAACAGCCCCTACAACCACAAAAAGGAATGGAGTCATTAGCACTTATGGTTTGTAAATGGCACCCAGAATTTTGTTGCTCGAAGCACAATTTCACATCATTCTGGGTTCATTTGTGTGAAAACAAGGTCCAATCAGGCTGAAACGCTACAAGAAGGTAGAATCTATTGAGTTGTAAGTGATCTGAACGTTTCAATATGATAGCACTTTCCTAAGGGGGTCAAACCATGTCCCAAAAGTCACCGGTTCTGGTGTCAATTTAAAGAAGTAGTCCAGTTACACATTTGTGGGCTTATAACTTGGCTTCTGAATGTCCTAGAGAGATCAGGTTTGTTTTAGTATACTCCAATCAACAGCCCCTACAACCACAAAAAGGAATGGAGTCATTAGCACTCATGGTTTTTAAATGGGACCCAGAATTATGTTGCACAAAGCACAATTTCACATCATTCTGGGTTCATTTGTGTGAAAACAAGGTCCAATCAGGCTGAAACGTTACAGGAAGGTAGAATCTATTGAGCTGTAAGTGATCTGAACGTTTCATGATGATAGCACTTTCCTTAGGGGGTCAAACCATGTCCCAAAGGTCACCGGATCTGGTGTCAATTTAAAGAAGTAGTCCAGTTACACATTTGTGGGCTTATAACTTGGCTTCTGAATGTCCTCGAGAGATCAGGTTTGTTTTAGTGTACTCCAATCAACAGCCCCTACAACCACAAAAAGGAATGGAGTCATTAGCACTTATGGTTTGTAAATGGCACCCAGAATTATGTTGCACGAAGCACAATTTCACATCATTCTGGGTCCATTTGTGTGAAAACAAGGTCCAATCAGGCTGAAACGTTACAGGAAGGTAGAATCTATTGAGTTGTAAGTCATCTGAACGTTTCATGATGATAGCACTTTCCTAAGGGGGTCAAACCATGTCCCAAAGGTCACCGGGCCTGGTGTCACTTTAAAGAAGTAGTCCAGTTACATCTTTGTGGGCTTATAACTTGGCTTCTGAATGTCCTAGAGAGGTTAGGTTTGTTTTAGTGTACTCCAATCAACAGCCCCTACAACCACAAAAAGGAATGGAGTCATTAGCACTTATGGTTTGTAAATGGCACCCAGAATTATGTTGCACGAAGCACAATTTCACATCATTCTGGGTTCATTTGTGTGAAAACAAGGTCCAATCAGGCTGAAACGTTACAAGAAGGTAGAATCTATTGAGTTGTAAGTGATCTGAACGTTTCATGATGATCGCACATTCCTATAGGGGGTCAAACCATGTCCCAAAGGTCACCGGGCCTGGTTTCACTTTAAAGAAGTAGTCCAGTTACACCTTTGTGGGCTTATAACTTGGCTTCTGAATGTCCTAGATAGGTCAGGTTTGTTTTAGTGTACTCCAATCAACAGCCCCTACAACCACAAAAAGGAATGGAGTCATTAGCATTTATGGTTTGTAAATGGCACCCAGAATTATGTTGCACGAAGCACAATTTCACATCATTCTGGGTTCATTTGTGTGAAAACAAGGTCCAATCAGGCTGAAACGTTACAGGAAGGTCGAATCTATTGAGTTGTAAGTGATCTGAACGTTTCGTGATGATAGCACTTTCCTAAGGGGGTCAAACCATGTCCAAAAGGTCACCGGATCTGGTGTCAATTTAAAGAAGTAGTCCAGTTACACATTTGTGGGCTTATAACTTGGCTTCTGAATGTCCTAGAGAGATCAGGTTTGTTTTAGTATACTCCAATCAACAGCCCCTACAACCACAAAAAGGAATGGAGTCATTAGCACTTATGGTTTTTAAATGGCACCCAGAATTATGTTGCACGAAGCACAATTTCACATCATTCTGGGTTCATTTGTGTGAAAACAAGGTCCAATCAGGCTGAAACGTTACAGGAAGGTAGAATCTATTGAGCTGTAAGTGATCTGAACGTTTCATGATGATAGCACTTTCCTAAGGGGGTCAAACCATGTCCCAAATGTCACCGGATCTGGTGTCAATTTAAAGTAGTGGTCCAGTTACACATTTGTGGGCTTATAACTTGGCTTCTGAATGTCCTAGAGAGGTCAGGTTTGTTTTAATGTACTCCAATCAACAGCCCCTACAACCACAAAAAGGAATGGAGTCATTAGCACTTATGGTTTGTAAATGGCACCCAGAATTATGTTGCACGAAACACAATTTCACATCATTCTGGGTCCATTTGTGTGAAAACAAGGTCCAATCAGGCTGAAACGTTACAAGAAGGTAGAATCTTTTGAGTTGTAAGTGATCTGAACGTTTCATGATGATCGGACATTCATATAGGGGGTCAAACCATGTCCCAAAGGTCACCGGGCCTGGTGTCACTTTAAAGAAGTAGTCCAGTTACGCATTTGCGGGCTTATAACTTGGCTTCTGAATGTCCTAGAGAGGTCAGGTTTGTTTTAGTGTACTCCAATCAACAGCCCCTACAACCACAAAAAGGAATGGAGTCATTAGCACTTATGGTTTGTAAATGGCACCCAGAATTTTGTTGCACGAAGCACAATTTCACATCATTCTGGGTTCATTTGTGTGAAAACAAGGTCCAATCAGGCTGAAACGTTACAAGAAGGTAGAATCTATTGAGTTGTAAGTGATCTGAACGTTTCATGATGATCGCACATTCCTATAGGGGGTCAAACCATGTCCCAAAGGTCACCGGGCCTGGTGTCACTTTAAAGAAGTAGTCCAGTTACACATTTGTGGGCTTATAACTTGGCTTCTGAATGTCCTAGAGGGATCAGGTTTGTTTTAGTGTACTCCAATCAACAGCCCCTACAACCACAAAAAGGAATGGAGTCATTAGCACTTATGGTTTTTAAATGGCACCCAGAATTATGTTGCACGAACCACAATTTCACATCATTCTGGGTTCATTTGTGTGAAATCAAGGTCCAATAAGGCTGAAACGTTATAGGAAGGTAGAATCTATTGAGTTGTAAGTGATCTGAACGTTTCATGATGATAGCACTTTCCTAAGGGGGTCAAACCATGTCCCAAAGGTCACCGGATCTGGTGTCAATTTAAAGAAGTAGTCCAGTTACACATTTGTGGGCTTATAACTTGGATTCTGAATGTCCTAGAGAGATCAGGTTTGTTTTAGTGTACTCCAATCAACAGCCCCTACAACCACAAAAAGGAATGGAGTCATTAGCACTTATGGGACATGGTTTGACCCCCTATAGGAATGTGCGATCATCATGAAACGTTCAGATCACTTACAACTCAATAGATTCTACCTTCTTGTAACGTTTCAGCCTGATTGGACCTTGTTTTCACACAAATGAACCCAGAATGATGTGAAATTGTGCTTCGTGCAACAAAATTCTGGGTGCCATTTACAAACCATAAGTGCTAATGACTCCATTCCTTTTTGTGGTTGTAGGGGCTGTTGATTGGAGTACACTAAAACAAACCTGACCTCTCTAGGACATTCAGAAGCCAAGTTATAAGCCCGCAAATGCGTAACTGGACTACTTCTTTAAAGTGACACCAGGCCCGGTGACCTTTGGGACATGGTTTGACCCCCTATATGAATGTCCGATCATCATGAAACGTTCAGATCACTTACAACTCAAAAGATTCTACCTTCTTGTAACGTTTCAGCCTGATTGGACCTTGTTTTCACACAAATGGACCCAGAATGATGTGAAATTGTGTTTCGTGCAACATAATTCTGGGTGCCATTTACAAACCATAAGTGCTAATGACTCCATTCCTTTTTGTGGTTGTAGGGGCTGTTGATTGGAGTACATTAAAACAAACCGGACCTCTCTAGGACATTCAGAAGCCAAGTTATAAGCCCACAAATGTGTAACTGGACTACTACTTTAAATTGACACCAGATCCGGTGACATTTGGGACATGGTTTGACCCCCTTAGGAAAGTGCTATCATCATGAAACGTTCAGATCACTTACAGCTCAATAGATTCTACCTTCTTGTAACGTTTCAGCCTGATTGGACCTTGTTTTCACACAAATGAACCCAGAATGATGTGAAATTGTGCTTCGTGCAACATAATTCTGGGTGCCATTTAAAAACCATAAGTGCTAATGACTCCATTCCTTTTTGTGGTTGTAGGGGCTGTTGATTGGAGTATACTAAAACAAACCTGATCTCTCTAGGACATTCAGAAGCCAAGTTATAAGCCCACAAATGTGTAACTGGACTACTTCTTTAAATTGACACCAGATCCGGTGACCTTTTGGACATGGTTTGACCCCCTTAGGAAAGTGCTATCATCACGAAACGTTCAGATCACTTACAACTCAATAGATTCGACCTTCCTGTAACGTTTCAGCCTGATTGGACCTTGTTTTCACACAAATGAACCCAGAATGATGTGAAATTGTGCTTCGTGCAACATAATTCTGGGTGCCATTTACAAACCATAAATGCTAATGACTCCATTCCTTTTTGTGGTTGTAGGGGCTGTTGATTGGAGTACACTAAAACAAACCTGACCTATCTAGGACATTCAGAAGCCAAGTTATAAGCCCACAAAGGTGTAACTGGACTACTTCTTTAAAGTGAAACCAGGCCCGGTGACCTTTGGGACATGGTTTGACCCCCTATAGGAATGTGCGATCATCATGAAACGTTCAGATCACTTACAACTCAATAGATTCTACCTTCTTGTAACGTTTCAGCCTGATTGGACCTTGTTTTCACACAAATGAACCCAGAATGATGTGAAATTGTGCTTCGTGCAACATAATTCTGGGTGCCATTTACAAACCATAAGTGCTAATGACTCCATTCCTTTTTGTGGTTGTAGGGGCTGTTGATTGGAGTACACTAAAACAAACCTAACCTCTCTAGGACATTCAGAAGCCAAGTTATAAGCCCACAAAGATGTAACTGGACTACTTCTTTAAAGTGACACCAGGCCCGGTGACCTTTGGGACATGGTTTGACCCCCTTAGGAAAGTGCTATCATCATGAAACGTTCAGATGACTTACAACTCAATAGATTCTACCTTCCTGTAACGTTTCAGCCTGATTGGACCTTGTTTTCACACAAATGGACCCAGAATGATGTGAAATTGTGCTTCGTGCAACATAATTCTGGGTGCCATTTACAAACCATAAGTGCTAATGACTCCATTCCTTTTTGTGGTTGTAGGGGCTGTTGATTGGAGTACACTAAAACAAACCTGATCTCTCGAGGACATTCAGAAGCAAAGTTATAAGCCCACAAATGTGTAACTGGACTACTTCTTTAAATTGACACCAGATCCGGTGACCTTTGGGACATGGTTTGACCCCCTAAGGAAAGTGCTATCATCATGAAACGTTCAGATCACTTACAGCTCAATAGATTCTACCTTCCTGTAACGTTTCAGCCTGATTGGACCTTGTTTTCACACAAATGAACCCAGAATGATGTGAAATTGTGCTTTGTGCAACATAATTCTGGGTCCCATTTAAAAACCATGAGTGCTAATGACTCCATTCCTTTTTGTGGTTGTAGGGGCTGTTGATTGGAGTATACTAAAACAAACCTGATCTCTCTAGGACATTCAGAAGCCAAGTTATAAGCCCACAAATGTGTAACTGGACTACTTCTTTAAATTGACACCAGAACCGGTGACTTTTGGGACATGGTTTGACCCCCTTAGGAAAGTGCTATCATATTGAAACGTTCAGATCACTTACAACTCAATAGATTCTACCTTCTTGTAGCGTTTCAGCCTGATTGGACCTTGTTTTCACACAAATGAACCCAGAATGATGTGAAATTGTGCTTCGAGCAACAAAATTCTGGGTGCCATTTACAAACCATAAGTGCTAATGACTCCATTCCTTTTTGTGGTTGTAGGGGCTGTTGATTGGAGTACACTAAAACAAACCTGACCTCTCTAGGACATTCAGAAGCCAAGTTATAAGCCCACAAAGATGTAACTGGACTAGTTCTTTAAAGTGACACCAGGCCCGGTGACCTTTGGGACATGGTTTTACCCCCTATAGGAATGTGCGATCATCATGAAACGTTCAGATCACTTACAACTCAATAGATTCTACCTTCTTGTAACGTTTCAGCCTGATTGGACCTTGTTTTCACACAAATGGACCCAGAATGATGTGAAATTGTGCTTCGTGCAACATAATTCTGGGTGCCATTTACAAACCATAAGAGCTAATGACTCCATTCCTTTTTGTGGTTGTAGGGGCTGTTGATTGGAGTACACTAAAACAAACCTGATCTCTCTAGGACATTCAGAAGCCAAGTTATGAGCCCACAAATGTGTAACTGGACTACTTCTTTAAAGTGACACCAGGCCCGGTGACCTTTGGGACATGGTTTGACCCCCTATAGGAATGTCCGATCATCATGAAACGTTCAGATCACTTACAACTCAAAAGATTCTACCTTCTTGTAACGTTTCAGCCTGATTGGACCTTGTTTTCACACAAATGGACCCAGAATGATGTGAAATTGTGTTTCGTGCAACATAATTCTGGGTGCCATTTACAAACCATAAGTGCTAATGACTCCATTCCTTTTTGTGGTTGTAGGGGCTGTTGATTGGAGTACATTAAAACAAACCTGACCTCTCTAGGACATTCAGAAGCCAAGTTATAAGCCCACAAATGTGTAACTGGACTACTACTTTAAATTGACACCAGATCCGGTGACATTTGGGACATGGTTTGACCCCCTAAGGAAAGTGCTATCATCATGAAACGTTCAGATCACTTACAGCTCAATAGATTCTACCTTCCTGTAACGTTTCAGCCTGATTGGACCTTGTTTTCACACAAATGAACCCAGAATGATGTGAAATTGTGCTTCGTGCAACATAATTCTGGGTGCCATTTAAAAACCATAAGTGCTAATGACTCCATTCCTTTTTGTGGTTGTAGGGGCTGTTGATTGGAGTATACTAAAACAAACCTGATCTCTCTAGGACATTCAGAAGCCAAGTTATAAGCCCACAAATGTGTAACTGGACTACTTCTTTAAATTGACACCAGAACCGGTGACCTTTGGGACATGGTTTGACCCCCTTAGGAAAGTGCTATCATCATGAAACGTTCAGATCACTTACAACTCAATAGATTCTACCTTCCTGTAACGTTTCAGCCTGATTGGACCTTGTTTTCACACAAATGGACCCAGAATGATGTGAAATTGTGATTCGTGCAACATAATTCTGGGTGCCATTTACAAACCATAAGTGCTAATGACTCCATTCCTTTTTGTGGTTGTAGGGGCTGTTGATTGGAGTACACTAAAACAAACCTGATCTCTCTAGGACATTCAGAAGCCAAGTTATAAGCCCACAAATGTGTAACTGGACTACTTCTTTAAAGTGACACCAGGCCCGGTGACCTTTGGGACATGGTTTGACCCCCTATAGGAATGTGCGATCATCATGAAACGTTCAGATCACTTACAACTCAATAGATTCTACCTTCTTGTAACGTTTCAGCCTGATTGGATCTTGTTTTCACACAAATGAACCCAGAATGATGTGAAATTGTGCTTCGTGCAACATAATTCTGGGTGCCATTTACAAACCATAAGTGCTAATGACTCCATTCCTTTTTGTGGTTGTAGGGGCTGTTGATTGGAGTACACTAAAACAAACCTAACCTCTCTAGGACATTCAGAAGCCAAGTTATAAGCCCACAAAGATGTAACTGTACTACTTCTTTAAAGTGACACCAGGCCCGGTGACCTTTGGGACATGGTTTTACCCCCTATAGGAATGTGCGATCATCTTGAAACGTTCAGATCACTTACAACTCAATAGATTCTACCTTCTTGTAGCGTTTCAGCCTGATTGGACCTTGTTTTCACACAAATGGACCCAGAATGAAGTGAAATTGTGCTTCGTGCAACATAATTCTGGGTGCCATTTACAAACCATAAGTGCTAATGACTCCATTCCTTTTTGTGGTTGTAGGGGCTGTTGATTGGAGTACACTAAAACAAACCTGATCTCTCTAGGACATTCAGAAGCCAAGTTATAAGCCCACAAATGTGTAACTGGACTACTTCTTTAAATTAACACCAGATCCGGTGACCTTTGGGACATGGTTTGACCCCCTTAGGAAAGTGCTATCATCATGAAACGTTCAGATCACTTACAACTCAATAGATTCTACCTTCCTGTAACGTTTCAGCCTGATTGGACCTTGTTTTCACACAAATGGACCCAGTATGATGTGAAATTGTGCTTTGTGCAACATAATTCTGGGTGCCATTTACAAACCATAAGTGCTAATGACTCCATTCCTTTTTGTGGTTGTAGGGGCTGTTGATTGGAGTACACTAAAACAAACCTGATCTCTCTAGGACATTCAGAATCCAAGTTATAAGCCCACAAATGTGTAACTGGACTACTTCTTTAAATTGACACCAGATCCGGTGACCTTTGGGACATGGTTTGACCCCCTTAGGAAAGTGCTATCATCATGAAACGTTCAGATCACTTACAACTCAATAGATTCTACCTTCCTATAACGTTTCAGCCTTATTGGACCTTGATTTCACACAAATGAACCCAGAATGATGTGAAATTGTGGTTCGTGCAACATAATTCTGGGTGCCATTTAAAAACCATAAGTGCTAATGACTCCATTCCTTTTTGTGGTTGTAGGGGCTGTTGATTGGAGTACACTAAAACAAACCTGATCCCTCTAGGACATTCAGAAGCCAAGTTATAAGCCCACAAATGTGTAACTGGACTACTTCTTTAAAGTGACACCAGGCCCGGTGACCTTTGGGACATGGTTTGACCCCCTATAGGAATGTGCGATCATCATGAAACGTTCAGATCACTTACAACTCAATAGATTCTACCTTCTTGTAACGTTTCAGCCTGATTGGACCTTGTTTTCACACAAATGAACCCAGAATGATGTGAAATTGTGCTTCGTGCAACAAAATTCTGGGTGCCATTTACAAACCATAAGTGCTAATGACTCCATTCCTTTTTGTGGTTGTAGGGGCTGTTGATTGGAGTACACTAAAACAAACCTGACCTCTCTAGGACATTCAGAAGCCAAGTTATAAGCCCGCAAATGCGTAACTGGACTACTTCTTTAAAGTGACACCAGGCCCGGTGACCTTTGGGACATGGTTTGACCCCCTATAGGAATGTCCGATCATCATGAAACGTTCAGATCACTTACAACTCAAAAGATTCTACCTTCTTGTAACGTTTCAGCCTGATTGGACCTTGTTTTCACACAAATGGACCCAGAATGATGTGAAATTGTGTTTCGTGCAACATAATTCTGGGTGCCATTTACAAACCATAAGTGCTAATGACTCCATTCCTTTTTGTGGTTGTAGGGGCTGTTGATTGGAGTACATTAAAACAAACCTGACCTCTCTAGGACATTCAGAAGCCAAGTTATAAGCCCACAAATGTGTAACTGGACTACTACTTTAAATTGACACCAGATCCGGTGACATTTGGGACATGGTTTGACCCCCTAAGGAAAGTGCTATCATCATGAAACGTTCAGATCACTTACAGCTCAATAGATTCTACCTTCCTGTAACGTTTCAGCCTGATTGGACCTTGTTTTCACACAAATGAACCCAGAATGATGTGAAATTGTGCTTCGTGCAACATAATTCTGGGTGCCATTTAAAAACCATAAGTGCTAATGACTCGATTCCTTTTTGTGGTTGTAGGGGCTGTTGATTGGAGTATACTAAAACAAACCTGATCTCTCTAGGACATTCAGAAGCCAAGTTATAAGCCCACAAATGTGTAACTGGACTACTTCTTTAAATTGACACCAGATCCGGTGACCTTTTGGACATGGTTTGACCCCCTTAGGAAAGTGCTATCATCACGAAACGTTCAGATCACTTACAACTCAATAGATTCGACCTTCCTGTAACGTTTCAGCCTGATTGGACCTTGTTTTCACACAAATGAACCCAGAATGATGTGAAATTGTGCTTCGTGCAACATAATTCTGGGTGCCATTTACAAACCATAAATGCTAATGACTCCATTCCTTTTTGTGGTTGTAGGGGCTGTTGATTGGAGTACACAAAAACAAACCTGACCTATCTAGGACATTCAGAAGCCAAGTTATAAGCCCACAAAGATGTAACTGGACTACTTCTTTAAAGTGACACCAGGCCCGGTGACCTTTGGGACATGGTTTGACCCCCTTAGGAAAGTGCTATCATCATGAAACGTTCAGATGACTTACAACTCAATAGATTCTACCTTCCTGTAACGTTTCAGCCTGATTGGACCTTGTTTTCACACAAATGGACCCAGAATGATGTGAAATTGTGCTTCGTGCAACATAATTCTGGGTGCCATTTACAAACCATAAGTGCTAATGACTCCATTCCTTTTTGTGGTTGTAGGGGCTGTTGATTGGAGTACACTAAAACAAACCTGATCTCTCTAGGACATTCAGAAGCCAAGTTATAAGCCCACAAATGTGTATCTGGACTACTTCTTTAAATTGACACCAGAACCGGTGACTTTTGGGACATGGTTTGACCCCCTTAGGAAAGTGCTATCATATTGAAACGTTCAGATCACTTACAACTCAATAGATTCTACCTTCTTGTAGCGTTTCAGCCTGATTGGACCTTGTTTTCACACAAATGAACCCAGAATGATGTGAAATTGTGCTTCGAGCAACAAAATTCTGGGTGCCATTTACAAACCATAAGTGCTAATGACTCCATTCCTTTTTGTGGTTGTAGGGGATGTTGATTGGAGTACACTAAAACAAACCTGACCTCTCTAGGACATTCAGAAGCCAAGTTATAAGCCCACAAAGATGTAACTGGACTAGTTCTTTAACGTGACACCAGGCCCGGTGACCTTTGGGACATGGTTTTACCCCCTATAGGAATGTGCGATCATCATGAAACGTTCAGATCACTTACAACTCAATAGATTCTACCTTCTTGTAACGTTTCAGCCTGATTGGACCTTGTTTTCACACAAATGGACCCAGAATGATGTGAAATTGTGCTTCGTGCAACATAATTCTGGGTGCCATTTACAAACCATAAGAGCTAATGACTCCATTCCTTTTTGTGGTTGTAGGGGCTGTTGATTGGAGTACACTAAAACAAACCTGATCTCTCTAGGACATTCAGAAGCCAAGTTATGAGCCCACAAATGTGTAACTGGACTACTTCTTTAAAGTGACACCAGGCCCGGTGACCTTTGGGACATGGTTTGACCCCCTATAGGAATGTGTGATCATCATGAAACGTTCAGATCACTTACAACTCAATAGATTCTACCTTCTTGTAACGTTTCAGCCTAATTGGACCTTGTTTTCACACAAATGAACCCAGAATGATGTGAAATTGTGCTTCGTGCAACATAATTCTGGGTGCCATTTACAAACCATAAATGCTAATGACTCCATTCCTTTTTGTGGTTTTAGGGGCTGTTGATTGGAGTACACTAAAACAAACCTAACCTCTCTAGGACATTCAGAAGCCAAGTTATAAGCCCACAAAGATGTAACTGGACTACTTCTTTAAAGTGACACCAGGCCCGGTGACCTTTGGGACATGGTTTTACCCCCTATAGGAATGTGTGATCATCTTGAAACGTTCAGATCACTTACAACTCAATAGATTCTACCTTCCTGTAACGTTTCAGCCTATTGGACCTTGTTTTCACACAAATGGACCCAGAATGATGTGAAATTGTGCTTCGTGCAACATAATTCTGGGTGCCATTTACAAACCATAAGTGCTAATGACTCCATTCCTTTTTGTGGTTGTAGGGGCTGTTGATTGGAGTACACTAAAACAAACCTGACCTCTCTAGGACATTCAGAAGCCAAGTTATAAGCCCGCAAATGTGTAACTGGACTAGTTCTTTAAAGTGACACCAGGCCCGGTGACCTTTGGGACATGGTTTGACCCCCTATAGGAATGTGCGATCATCATGAAACGTTCAGATCACTTACAACTCAATAGATTCTACCTTCTTGTAACGTTTCAGCCTGATTGGACCTTGTTTTCACACAAATGGACCCAGAATGAAGTGAAATTGTGCTTCGTGCAACATAATTCTGGGTGCCATTTACAAACCATAAGTGCTAATGACTCCATTCCTTTTTGTGGTTGTAGGGGCTGTTGATTGGAGTACACTAAAACAAACCTGATCTCTCTAGGACATTCAGAAGCCAAGTTATAAGCCCACAAATGTGAAACTGGACTACTTCTTTAAATTGACACCAGATCCGGTGACCTTTGGGACATGGTTTGACCCCCTTAGGAAAGTGCTATCATCATGAAACGTTCAGATCACTTACAACTCAATAGATTCTACCTTCCTGTAACGTTTCAGCCTGATTGGACCTTGTTTTCACACAAATGAACCCAGAATGATGTGAAATTGTGCTTTGTGCAACATAATTCTGGGTCCCATTTAAAAACCATGAGTGCTAATGACTCCATTCCTTTTTGTGGTTGTAGGGGCTGTTGATTGGAGTATACTAAAACAAACCTGATCTCTCTAGGACATTCAGAAGCCAAGTTATAAGCCCACAAATGTGTAACTGGACTACTTCTTTAAATTGACACCAGAACCGGTGACTTTTGGGACATGGTTTGACCCCCTTAGGAAAGTGCTATCATCATGAAACGTTCAGATCACTTACAACTCAATAGATTCTACCTTCCTGTAACGTTTCAGCCTGATTGGACCTTGTTTTCACACAAATGAACCCAGAATGATGTGAAATTGTGCTTCGTGCAACATAATTCTGGGTGCCATTTAAAAACCATAAGTGCTAATGACTCCATTCCTTTTTGTGGTTGTAGGGGCTGTTGATTGGAGTACACTAAAACAAACCTGATCTCTCTAGGACATTCAGAATCCAAGTTATAAGCCCACAAATGTGTAACTGGACTACTTCTTTAAATTGACACCAGATCCGGTGACCTTTGGGACATGGTTTGACCCCCTTAGGAAAGTGCTATCATCATGAAACGTTCAGATCACTTACAACTCAATAGATTCTACCTTCCTATAACGTTTCAGCCTTATTGGACCTTGATTTCACACAAATGAACCCAGAATGATGTGAAATTGTGGTTCGTGCAACATAATTCTGGGTGCCATTTAAAAACCATAAGTGCTAATGACTCCATTCCTTTTTGTGGTTGTAGGGGCTGTTGATTGGAGTACACTAAAACAAACCTGATCCCTCTAGGACATTCAGAAGCCAAGTTATAAGCCCACAAATGTGTAACTGGACTACTTCTTTAAAGTGACACCAGGCCCGGTGACCTTTGGGACATGGTTTGACCCCCTATAGGAATGTGCGATCATCATGAAACGTTCAGATCACTTACAACTCAATAGATTCTACCTTCTTGTAACGTTTCAGCCTGATTGGACCTTGTTTTCACACAAATGAACCCAGAATGATGTGAAATTGTGCTTCGTGCAACAAAATTCTGGGTGCCATTTACAAACCATAAGTGCTAATGACTCCATTCCTTTTTGTGGTTGTAGGGGCTGTTGATTGGAGTACACTAAAACAAACCTGACCTCTCTAGGACATTCAGAAGCCAAGTTATAAGCCCGCAAATGCGTAACTGGACTACTTCTTTAAAGTGACACCAGGCCCGGTGACCTTTGGGACATGGTTTGACCCCCTATAGGAATGTCCGATCATCATGAAACGTTCAGATCACTTACAACTCAAAAGATTCTACCTTCTTGTAACGTTTCAGCCTGATTGGACCTTGTTTTCACACAAATGGACCCAGAATGATGTGAAATTGTGTTTCGTGCAACATAATTCTGGGTGCCATTTACAAACCATAAGTGCTAATGACTCCATTCCTTTTTGTGGTTGTAGGGGCTGTTGATTGGAGTACATTAAAACAAACCTGACCTCTCTAGGACATTCAGAAGCCAAGTTATAAGCCCACAAATGTGTAACTGGACTACTACTTTAAATTGACACCAGATCCGGTGACATTTGGGACATGGTTTGACCCCCTAAGGAAAGTGCTATCATCATGAAACGTTCAGATCACTTACAGCTCAATAGATTCTACCTTCCTGTAACGTTTCAGCCTGATTGGACCTTGTTTTCACACAAATGAACCCAGAATGATGTGAAATTGTGCTTCGTGCAACATAATTCTGGGTGCCATTTAAAAACCATAAGTGCTAATGACTCCATTCCTTTTTGTGGTTGTAGGGGCTGTTGATTGGAGTATACTAAAACAAACCTGATCTCTCTAGGACATTCAGAAGCCAAGTTATAAGCCCACAAATGTGTAACTGGACTACTTCTTTAAATTGACACCAGATCCGGTGACCTTTGGGACATGGTTTGACCCCCTTAGGACAGTGCTATCATCACGAAACTTTCAGATCACTTACAACTCAATAGATTCGACCTTCCTGTAACGTTTCAGCCTGATTGGACCTTGTTTTCACACAAATGAACCCAGAATGATGTGAAATTGTGCTTCGTGCAACATAATTCTGGGTGCCATTTACAAACCATAAATGCTAATGACTCCATTCCTTTTTGTGGTTGTAGGGGCTGTTGATTGGAGTACACTAAAACAAACCTGACCTCTCTAGGACATTCAGAAGCCAAGTTATAAGCCCACAAAGGTGTAACTGGACTACTTCTTTAAAGTGAAACCAGGCCCGGTGACCTTTGGGACATGGTTTGACCCCCTATAGGAATGTGCGATCATCATGAAACGTTCAGATCACTTACAACTCAATAGATTCTACCTTCTTGTAACGTTTCAGCCTGATTGGACCTTGTTTTCACACAAATGAACCCAGAATGATGTGAAATTGTGCTTCGTGCAACATAATTCTGGGTGCCATTTACAAACCATAAGTGCTAATGACTCCATTCCTTTTTGTGGTTGTAGGGGCTGTTGATTGGAGTACACTAAAACAAACCTAACCTCTCTAGGACATTCAGAAGCCAAGTTATAAGCCCACAAAGATGTAACTGGACTACTTCTTTAAAGTGACACCAGGCCCGGTGACCTTTGGGACATGGTTTTACCCCCTATAGGAATGTGCGATCATCTTGAAACGTTCAGATCACTTACAACTCAATAGATTCTACCTTCTTGTAGCGTTTCAGCCTGATTGGACCTTGTTTTCACACAAATGGACCCAGAATGAAGTGAAATTGTGCTTCGTTCAACATAATTCTGGGTGCCATTTACAAACCATAAGTGCTCATGACTCCATTCCTTTTTGTGGTTGTAGGGGCTGTTGATTGGAGTACACTAAAACAAACCTGATCTCTCTAGGACATTCAGAAGCCAAGTTATAAGCCCACAAATGTGTAACTGGACTACTTCTTTAAATTGACACCAGATCCGGTGACCTTTGGGACATGGTTTGACCCCCTTAGGAAAGTGCTATCATCATGAAACGTTCAGATGACTTACAACTCAATAGATTCTACCTTCCTGTAACGTTTCAGCCTGATTGGACCTTGTTTTCACACAAATGGACCCAGAATGATGTGAAATTGTGCTTCGTGCAACATAATTCTGGGTGCCATTTACAAACCATAAGAGCTAATGACTCCATTCCTTTTTGTGGTTGTAGGGGCTGTTGATTGGAGTACACTAAAACAAACCTGATCTCTCTAGGACATTCAGAAGCCAAGTTATAAGCCCACAAATGTGTAACTGGACTACTTCTTTAAATTGACACCAGATCCGGTGACCTTTGGGACATGGTTTGACCCCCTTAGGAAAGTGCTATCATCATGAAACGTTCAGATCACTTACAACTCAATAGATTCTACCTTCCTATAACGTTTCAGCCTGATTGGACCTTGATTTCACACAAATGAACCCAGAATGATGTGAAATTGTGCTTCGTGCAACATAATTCTGGGTGCCATTTAAAAACCATAAGTGCTAATGACTCCATTCCTTTTTGTGGTTGTAGGGGCTGTTGATTGGAGTACACTAAAACAAACCTGATCGCTCTAGGACATTCAGAAGCCAAGTTATAAGCCCACAAATGTGTAACTGGACTAGTTCTTTAAAGTGACACCAGGCCCGGTGACCTTTGGGACATGGTTTTACCCCCTATAGGAATGTGCGATCATCATGAAACGTTCAGATCACTTACAACTCAATAGATTCTACCTTCTTGTAACGTTTCAGCCTGATTGGACCTTGTTTTCACACAAATGGACCCAGAATGATGTGAAATTGTGCTTCGTGCAACATAATTCTGGGTGCCATTTACAAACCATAAGAGCTAATGACTCCATTCCTTTTTGTGGTTGTAGGGTCTGTTGATTGGAGTACACTAAAACAAACCTGATCTCTCTAGGACATTCAGAAGCCAAGTTATGAGCCCACAAATGTGTAACTGGACTACTTCTTTAAAGTGACACCAGGCCCGGTGACCTTTGGGACATGGTTTGACCCCCTATAGGAATGTGCGATCATCATGAAACGTTCAGATCACTTACAACTCAATAGATTCTACCTTCTTGTAACGTTTCAGCCTAATTGGACCTTGTTTTCACACAAATGAACCCAGAATGATGTGAAATTGTGCTTCGTGCAACATAATTCTGGGTGCCATTTACAAACCATAAATGCTAATGACTCCATTCCTTTTTGTGGTTTTAGGGGCTGTTGATTGGAGTACACTAAAACAAACCTAACCTCTCTAGGACATTCAGAAGCCAAGTTATAAGCCCACAAAGATGTAACTGGACTACTTCTTTAAAGTGACACCAGGCCCGGTGACCTTTGGGACATGGTTTTACCCCCTATAGGAATGTGTGATCATCTTGAAACGTTCAGATCACTTACAACTCAATAGATTCTACCTTCCTGTAACGTTTCAGCCTATTGGACCTTGTTTTCACACAAATGGACCCAGAATGATGTGAAATTGTGCTTCGTGCAACATAATTCTGGGTGCCATTTACAAACCATAAGTGCTAATGACTCCATTCCTTTTTGTGGTTGTAGGGGCTGTTGATTGGAGTACACTAAAACAAACCTGATCTCTCTAGGACATTCAGAAGCCAAGTTATAAGCCCACAAATGTGTAACTGGACTACTTCTTTAAATTGACACCAGATCCGGTGACCTTTGGGACATGGTTTGACCCCCTTAGGAAAGTGCTATCATCATGAAACGTTCAGATCACTTACAACTCAATAGATTCTACCTTCCTATAACGTTTCAGCCTGATTGGACCTTGATTTCACACAAATGAACCCAGAATGATGTGAAATTGTGCTTCGTGCAACATAATTCTGGGTGCCATTTAAAAACCATAAGTGCTAATGACTCCATTCCTTTTTGTGGTTGTAGGGGCTGTTGATTGGAGTACACTAAAACAAACCTGATCGCTCTAGGACATTCAGAAGCCAAGTTATAAGCCCACAAATGTGTAACTGGACTAGTTCTTTAAAGTGACACCAGGCCCGGTGACCTTTGGGACATGGTTTTACCCCCTATAGGAATGTGCGATCATCATGAAACGTTCAGATCACTTACAACTCAATAGATTCTACCTTCTTGTAACGTTTCAGCCTGATTGGACCTTGTTTTCACACAAATGGACCCAGAATGATGTGAAATTGTGCTTCGTGCAACATAATTCTGGGTGCCATTTACAAACCATAAATGCTAATGACTCCATTCCTTTTTGTGGTTTTAGGGGCTGTTGATTGGAGTACACTAAAACAAACCTAACCTCTCTAGGACATTCAGAAGCCAAGTTATAAGCCCACAAAGATGTAACTGGACTACTTCTTTAAAGTGACACCAGGCCCGGTGACCTTTGGGACATGGTTTTACCCCCTATAGGAATGTGTGATCATCTTGAAACGTTCAGATCACTTACAACTCAATAGATTCTACCTTCCTGTAACGTTTCAGCCTATTGGACCTTGTTTTCACACAAATGGACCCAGAATGATGTGAAATTGTGCTTCGTGCAACATAATTCTGGGTGCCATTTACAAACCATAAGTGCTAATGACTCCATTCCTTTTTGTGGTTGTAGGGGCTGTTGATTGGAGTACACTAAAACAAACCTGACCTCTCTAGGACATTCAGAAGCCAAGTTATAAGCCCGCAAATGTGTAACTGGACTAGTTCTTTAAAGTGACACCAGGCCCGGTGACCTTTGGGACATGGTTTGACCCCCTATAGGAATGTGCGATCATCATGAAACGTTCAGATCACTTACAACTCAATAGATTCTACCTTCTTGTAACGTTTCAGCCTGATTGGACCTTGTTTTCACACAAATGGACCCAGAATGATGTGAAATTGTGCTTCGTGCAACATAATTCTGGGTGCCATTTACAAACCATAAGAGCTAATGACTCCATTCCTTTTTGTGGTTGTAGGGGCTGTTGATTGGAGTACACTAAAACAAACCTGATCTCTCTAGGACATTCAGAAGCCAAGTTATGAGCCCACAAATGTGTAACTGGACTACTTCTTTAAAGTGACACCAGGCCCGGTGACCTTTGGGACATGGTTTGACCCCCTATAGGAATGTGCGATCATCATGAAACGTTCAGATCACTTACAACTCAATAGATTCTACCTTCTTGTAACGTTTCAGCCTAATTGGACCTTGTTTTCACACAAATGAACCCAGAATGATGTGAAATTGTGCTTCGTGCAACATAATTCTGGGTGCCATTTACAAACCATAAATGCTAATGACTCCATTCCTTTTTGTGGTTTTAGGGGCTGTTGATTGGAGTACACTAAAACAAACCTAACCTCTCTAGGACATTCAGAAGCCAAGTTATAAGCCCACAAAGATGTAACTGGACTACTTCTTTAAAGTGACACCAGGCCCGGTGACCTTTGGGACATGGTTTTACCCCCTATAGGAATGTGTGATCATCTTGAAACGTTCAGATCACTTACAACTCAATAGATTCTACCTTCCTGTAACGTTTCAGCCTATTGGACCTTGTTTTCACACAAATGGACCCAGAATGATGTGAAATTGTGCTTCGTGCAACATAATTCTGGGTGCCATTTACAAACCATAAGTGCTAATGACTCCATTCCTTTTTGTGGTTGTAGGGGCTGTTGATTGGAGTACACTAAAACAAACCTGACCTCTCTAGGACATTCAGAAGCCAAGTTATAAGCCCGCAAATGTGTAACTGGACTAGTTCTTTAAAGTGACACCAGGCCCGGTGACCTTTGGGACATGGTTTGACCCCCTATAGGAATGTGCCATCATCATGAAACGTTCAGATCACTTACAACTCAATAGATTCTACCTTCTTGTAACGTTTCAGCCTGATTGGACCTTGTTTTCACACAAATGGACCCAGAATGAAGTGAAATTGTGCTTCGTGCAACATAATTCTGGGTGCCATTTACAAACCATAAGTGCTAATGACTCCATTCCTTTTTGTGGTTGTAGGGGCTGTTGATTGGAGTACACTAAAACAAACCTGATCTCTCTAGGACATTCAGAAGCCAAGTTATAAGCCCACAAATGTGAAACTGGACTACTTCTTTAAATTGACACCAGATCCGGTGACCTTTGGGACATGGTTTGACCCCCTTAGGAAAGTGCTATCATCATGAAACGTTCAGATCACTTACAACTCAATAGATTCTACCTTCCTGTAACGTTTCAGCCTGATTGGACCTTGTTTTCACACAAATGAACCCAGAATGATGTGAAATTGTGCTTTGTGCAACATAATTCTGGGTCCCATTTAAAAACCATGAGTGCTAATGACTCCATTCCTTTTTGTGGTTGTAGGGGCTGTTGATTGGAGTATACTAAAACAAACCTGATCTCTCTAGGACATTCAGAAGCCAAGTTATAAGCCCACAAATGTGTAACTGGACTACTTCTTTAAATTGACACCAGAACCGGTGACTTTTGGGACATGGTTTGACCCCCTTAGGAAAGTGCTATCATCATGAAACGTTCAGATCACTTACAACTCAATAGATTCTACCTTCCTGTAACGTTTCAGCCTGATTGGACCTTGTTTTCACACAAATGAACCCAGAATGATGTGAAATTGTGCTTCGTGCAACATAATTCTGGGTGCCATTTACAAACCATAAGTGCTAATGACTCCATTCCTTTTTGTGGTTGTAGGGGCTGTTGATTGGAGTACACTAAAACAAACCTGACCTCTCTAGGACATTCAGAAGCCAAGTTATAAGCCCGCAAATGTGTAACTGGACTAGTTCTTTAAAGTGACACCAGGCCCGGTGACCTTTGGGACATGGTTTGACCCCCTATAGGAATGTGCGATCATCATGAAACGTTCAGATCACTTACAACTCAATAGATTCTACCTTCTTGTAACGTTTCAGCCTGATTGGACCTTGTTTTCACACAAATGGACCCAGAATGATGTGAAATTGTGCTTCGTGCAACATAATTCTGGGTGCCATTTACAAACCATAAGAGCTAATGACTCCATTCCTTTTTGTGGTTGTAGGGGCTGTTGATTGGAGTACACTAAAACAAACCTGATCTCTCTAGGACATTCAGAAGCCAAGTTATGAGCCCACAAATGTGTAACTGGACTACTTCTTTAAAGTGACACCAGGCCCGGTGACCTTTGGGACATGGTTTGACCCCCTATAGGAATGTGCGATCATCATGAAACGTTCAGATCACTTACAACTCAATAGATTCTACCTTCTTGTAACGTTTCAGCCTAATTGGACCTTGTTTTCACACAAATGAACCCAGAATGATGTGAAATTGTGCTTCGTGCAACATAATTCTGGGTGCCATTTACAAACCATAAATGCTAATGACTCCATTCCTTTTTGTGGTTTTAGGGGCTGTTGATTGGAGTACACTAAAACAAACCTAACCTCTCTAGGACATTCAGAAGCCAAGTTATAAGCCCACAAAGATGTAACTGGACTACTTCTTTAAAGTGACACCAGGCCCGGTGACCTTTGGGACATGGTTTTACCCCCTATAGGAATGTGTGATCATCTTGAAACGTTCAGATCACTTACAACTCAATAGATTCTACCTTCCTGTAACGTTTCAGCCTATTGGACCTTGTTTTCACACAAATGGACCCAGAATGATGTGAAATTGTGCTTCGTGCAACATAATTCTGGGTGCCATTTACAAACCATAAGTGCTAATGACTCCATTCCTTTTTGTGGTTGTAGGGGCTGTTGATTGGAGTACACTAAAACAAACCTGACCTCTCTAGGACATTCAGAAGCCAAGTTATAAGCCCGCAAATGTGTAACTGGACTAGTTCTTTAAAGTGACACCAGGCCCGGTGACCTTTGGGACATGGTTTGACCCCCTATAGGAATGTGCGATCATCATGAAACGTTCAGATCACTTACAACTCAATAGATTCTACCTTCTTGTAACGTTTCAGCCTGATTGGACCTTGTTTTCACACAAATGGACCCAGAATGAAGTGAAATTGTGCTTCGTGCAACATAATTCTGGGTGCCATTTACAAACCATAAGTGCTAATGACTCCATTCCTTTTTGTGGTTGTAGGGGCTGTTGATTGGAGTACACTAAAACAAACCTGATCTCTCTAGGACATTCAGAAGCCAAGTTATAAGCCCACAAATGTGAAACTGGACTACTTCTTTAAATTGACACCAGATCCGGTGACCTTTGGGACATGGTTTGACCCCCTTAGGAAAGTGCTATCATCATGAAACGTTCAGATCACTTACAACTCAATAGATTCTACCTTCCTGTAACGTTTCAGCCTGATTGGACCTTGTTTTCACACAAATGAACCCAGAATGATGTGAAATTGTGCTTTGTGCAACATAATTCTGGGTCCCATTTAAAAACCATGAGTGCTAATGACTCCATTCCTTTTTGTGGTTGTAGGGGCTGTTGATTGGAGTATACTAAAACAAACCTGATCTCTCTAGGACATTCAGAAGCCAAGTTATAAGCCCACAAATGTGTAACTGGACTACTTCTTTAAATTGACACCAGAACCGGTGACTTTTGGGACATGGTTTGACCCCCTTAGGAAAGTGCTATCATCATGAAACGTTCAGATCACTTACAACTCAATAGATTCTACCTTCCTGTAACGTTTCAGCCTGATTGGACCTTGTTTTCACACAAATGAACCCAGAATGATGTGAAATTGTGCTTCGTGCAACATAATTCTGGGTGCCATTTAAAAACCATAAGTGCTAATGACTCCATTCCTTTTTGTGGTTGTAGGGGCTGTTGATTGGAGTACACTAAAACAAACCTGATCTCTCTAGGACATTCAGAATCCAAGTTATAAGCCCACAAATGTGTAACTGGACTACTTCTTTAAATTGACACCAGATCCGGTGACCTTTGGGACATGGTTTGACCCCCTTAGGAAAGTGCTATCATCATGAAACGTTCAGATCACTTACAACTCAATAGATTCTACCTTCCTATAACGTTTCAGCCTTATTGGACCTTGATTTCACACAAATGAACCCAGAATGATGTGAAATTGTGGTTCGTGCAACATAATTCTGGGTGCCATTTAAAAACCATAAGTGCTAATGACTCCATTCCTTTTTGTGGTTGTAGGGGCTGTTGATTGGAGTACACTAAAACAAACCTGATCCCTCTAGGACATTCAGAAGCCAAGTTATAAGCCCACAAATGTGTAACTGGACTACTTCTTTAAAGTGACACCAGGCCCGGTGACCTTTGGGACATGGTTTGACCCCCTATAGGAATGTGCGATCATCATGAAACGTTCAGATCACTTACAACTCAATAGATTCTACCTTCTTGTAACGTTTCAGCCTGATTGGACCTTGTTTTCACACAAATGAACCCAGAATGATGTGAAATTGTGCTTCGTGCAACAAAATTCTGGGTGCCATTTACAAACCATAAGTGCTAATGACTCCATTCCTTTTTGTGGTTGTAGGGGCTGTTGATTGGAGTACACTAAAACAAACCTGACCTCTCTAGGACATTCAGAAGCCAAGTTATAAGCCCGCAAATGCGTAACTGGACTACTTCTTTAAAGTGACACCAGGCCCGGTGACCTTTGGGACATGGTTTGACCCCCTATAGGAATGTCCGATCATCATGAAACGTTCAGATCACTTACAACTCAAAAGATTCTACCTTCTTGTAACGTTTCAGCCTGATTGGACCTTGTTTTCACACAAATGGACCCAGAATGATGTGAAATTGTGTTTCGTGCAACATAATTCTGGGTGCCATTTACAAACCATAAGTGCTAATGACTCCATTCCTTTTTGTGGTTGTAGGGGCTGTTGATTGGAGTACATTAAAACAAACCTGACCTCTCTAGGACATTCAGAAGCCAAGTTATAAGCCCACAAATGTGTAACTGGACTACTACTTTAAATTGACACCAGATCCGGTGACATTTGGGACATGGTTTGACCCCCTAAGGAAAGTGCTATCATCATGAAACGTTCAGATCACTTACAGCTCAATAGATTCTACCTTCCTGTAACGTTTCAGCCTGATTGGACCTTGTTTTCACACAAATGAACCCAGAATGATGTGAAATTGTGCTTCGTGCAACATAATTCTGGGTGCCATTTAAAAACCATAAGTGCTAATGACTCCATTCCTTTTTGTGGTTGTAGGGGCTGTTGATTGGAGTATACTAAAACAAACCTGATCTCTCTAGGACATTCAGAAGCCAAGTTATAAGCCCACAAATGTGTAACTGGACTACTTCTTTAAATTGACACCAGATCCGGTGACCTTTGGGACATGGTTTGACCCCCTTAGGACAGTGCTATCATCACGAAACTTTCAGATCACTTACAACTCAATAGATTCGACCTTCCTGTAACGTTTCAGCCTGATTGGACCTTGTTTTCACACAAATGAACCCAGAATGATGTGAAATTGTGCTTCGTGCAACATAATTCTGGGTGCCATTTACAAACCATAAATGCTAATGACTCCATTCCTTTTTGTGGTTGTAGGGGCTGTTGATTGGAGTACACTAAAACAAACCTGACCTCTCTAGGACATTCAGAAGCCAAGTTATAAGCCCACAAAGGTGTAACTGGACTACTTCTTTAAAGTGAAACCAGGCCCGGTGACCTTTGGGACATGGTTTGACCCCCTATAGGAATGTGCGATCATCATGAAACGTTCAGATCACTTACAACTCAATAGATTCTACCTTCTTGCAACGTTTCAGCCTGATTGGACCTTGTTTTCACACAAATGAACCCAGAATGATGTGAAATTGTGCTTCGTGCAACATAATTCTGGGTGCCATTTACAAACCATAAGTGCTAATGACTCCATTCCTTTTTGTGGTTGTAGGGGCTGTTGATTGGAGTACACTAAAACAAACCTAACCTCTCTAGGACATTCAGAAGCCAAGTTATAAGCCCACAAAGATGTAACTGGACTACTTCTTTAAAGTGACACCAGGCCCGGTGACCTTTGGGACATGGTTTTACCCCCTATAGGAATGTGCGATCATCTTGAAACGTTCAGATCACTTACAACTCAATAGATTCTACCTTCTTGTAGCGTTTCAGCCTGATTGGACCTTGTTTTCACACAAATGGACCCAGAATGAAGTGAAATTGTGCTTCGTTCAACATAATTCTGGGTGCCATTTACAAACCATAAGTGCTCATGACTCCATTCCTTTTTGTGGTTGTAGGGGCTGTTGATTGGAGTACACTAAAACAAACCTGATCTCTCTAGGACATTCAGAAGCCAAGTTATAAGCCCACAAATGTGTAACTGGACTACTTCTTTAAATTGACACCAGATCCGGTGACCTTTGGGACATGGTTTGACCCCCTTAGGAAAGTGCTATCATCATGAAACGTTCAGATGACTTACAACTCAATAGATTCTACCTTCCTGTAACGTTTCAGCCTGATTGGACCTTGTTTTCACACAAATGGACCCAGAATGATGTGAAATTGTGCTTCGTGCAACATAATTCTGGGTGCCATTTACAAACCATAAGAGCTAATGACTCCATTCCTTTTTGTGGTTGTAGGGGCTGTTGATTGGAGTACACTAAAACAAACCTGATCTCTCTAGGACATTCAGAAGCCAAGTTATAAGCCCACAAATGTGTAACTGGACTACTTCTTTAAATTGACACCAGATCCGGTGACCTTTGGGACATGGTTTGACCCCCTTAGGAAAGTGCTATCATCATGAAACGTTCAGATCACTTACAACTCAATAGATTCTACCTTCCTATAACGTTTCAGCCTGATTGGACCTTGATTTCACACAAATGAACCCAGAATGATGTGAAATTGTGCTTCGTGCAACATAATTCTGGGTGCCATTTAAAAACCATAAGTGCTAATGACTCCATTCCTTTTTGTGGTTGTAGGGGCTGTTGATTGGAGTACACTAAAACAAACCTGATCGCTCTAGGACATTCAGAAGCCAAGTTATAAGCCCACAAATGTGTAACTGGACTAGTTCTTTAAAGTGACACCAGGCCCGGTGACCTTTGGGACATGGTTTTACCCCCTATAGGAATGTGCGATCATCATGAAACGTTCAGATCACTTACAACTCAATAGATTCTACCTTCTTGTAACGTTTCAGCCTGATTGGACCTTGTTTTCACACAAATGGACCCAGAATGATGTGAAATTGTGCTTCGTGCAACATAATTCTGGGTGCCATTTACAAACCATAAGAGCTAATGACTCCATTCCTTTTTGTGGTTGTAGGGTCTGTTGATTGGAGTACACTAAAACAAACCTGATCTCTCTAGGACATTCAGAAGCCAAGTTATGAGCCCACAAATGTGTAACTGGACTACTTCTTTAAAGTGACACCAGGCCCGGTGACCTTTGGGACATGGTTTGACCCCCTATAGGAATGTGCGATCATCATGAAACGTTCAGATCACTTACAACTCAATAGATTCTACCTTCTTGTAACGTTTCAGCCTAATTGGACCTTGTTTTCACACAAATGAACCCAGAATGATGTGAAATTGTGCTTCGTGCAACATAATTCTGGGTGCCATTTACAAACCATAAATGCTAATGACTCCATTCCTTTTTGTGGTTTTAGGGGCTGTTGATTGGAGTACACTAAAACAAACCTAACCTCTCTAGGACATTCAGAAGCCAAGTTATAAGCCCACAAAGATGTAACTGGACTACTTCTTTAAAGTGACACCAGGCCCGGTGACCTTTGGGACATGGTTTTACCCCCTATAGGAATGTGTGATCATCTTGAAACGTTCAGATCACTTACAACTCAATAGATTCTACCTTCCTGTAACGTTTCAGCCTATTGGACCTTGTTTTCACACAAATGGACCCAGAATGATGTGAAATTGTGCTTCGTGCAACATAATTCTGGGTGCCATTTACAAACCATAAGTGCTAATGACTCCATTCCTTTTTGTGGTTGTAGGGGCTGTTGATTGGAGTACACTAAAACAAACCTGATCTCTCTAGGACATTCAGAAGCCAAGTTATAAGCCCACAAATGTGTAACTGGACTACTTCTTTAAATTGACACCAGATCCGGTGACCTTTGGGACATGGTTTGACCCCCTTAGGAAAGTGCTATCATCATGAAACGTTCAGATCACTTACAACTCAATAGATTCTACCTTCCTATAACGTTTCAGCCTGATTGGACCTTGATTTCACACAAATGAACCCAGAATGATGTGAAATTGTGCTTCGTGCAACATAATTCTGGGTGCCATTTAAAAACCATAAGTGCTAATGACTCCATTCCTTTTTGTGGTTGTAGGGGCTGTTGATTGGAGTACACTAAAACAAACCTGATCGCTCTAGGACATTCAGAAGCCAAGTTATAAGCCCACAAATGTGTAACTGGACTAGTTCTTTAAAGTGACACCAGGCCCGGTGACCTTTGGGACATGGTTTGATCCCCTTAGGAAAGCGCTATCATCATGAAACGTTCAGATCACTTACAACTCAATAGATTCTACCTTCTTGTAACGTTTCAGCCTGATTGGACCTTGTTTTCACACAAATGGACCCAGAATGATGTGAAATTGTGCTTCGTGCAACATAATTCTGGGTGCCATTTACAAACCATAAATGCTAATGACTCCATTCCTTTTTGTGGTTTTAGGGGCTGTTGATTGGAGTACACTAAAACAAACCTAACCTCTCTAGGACATTCAGAAGCCAAGTTATAAGCCCACAAAGATGTAACTGGACTACTTCTTTAAAGTGACACCAGGCCCGGTGACCTTTGGGACATGGTTTTACCCCCTATAGGAATGTGTGATCATCTTGAAACGTTCAGATCACTTACAACTCAATAGATTCTACCTTCCTGTAACGTTTCAGCCTATTGGACCTTGTTTTCACACAAATGGACCCAGAATGATGTGAAATTGTGCTTCGTGCAACATAATTCTGGGTGCCATTTACAAACCATAAGTGCTAATGACTCCATTCCTTTTTGTGGTTGTAGGGGCTGTTGATTGGAGTACACTAAAACAAACCTGACCTCTCTAGGACATTCAGAAGCCAAGTTATAAGCCCGCAAATGTGTAACTGGACTAGTTCTTTAAAGTGACACCAGGCCCGGTGACCTTTGGGACATGGTTTGACCCCCTATAGGAATGTGCGATCATCATGAAACGTTCAGATCACTTACAACTCAATAGATTCTACCTTCTTGTAACGTTTCAGCCTGATTGGACCTTGTTTTCACACAAATGGACCCAGAATGAAGTGAAATTGTGCTTCGTGCAACATAATTCTGGGTGCCATTTACAAACCATAAGTGCTAATGACTCCATTCCTTTTTGTGGTTGTAGGGGCTGTTGATTGGAGTACACTAAAACAAACCTGATCTCTCTAGGACATTCAGAAGCCAAGTTATAAGCCCACAAATGTGAAACTGGACTACTTCTTTAAATTGACACCAGATCCGGTGACCTTTGGGACATGGTTTGACCCCCTTAGGAAAGTGCTATCATCATGAAACGTTCAGATCACTTACAACTCAATAGATTCTACCTTCCTGTAACGTTTCAGCCTGATTGGACCTTGTTTTCACACAAATGAACCCAGAATGATGTGAAATTGTGCTTTGTGCAACATAATTCTGGGTCCCATTTAAAAACCATGAGTGCTAATGACTCCATTCCTTTTTGTGGTTGTAGGGGCTGTTGATTGGAGTATACTAAAACAAACCTGATCTCTCTAGGACATTCAGAAGCCAAGTTATAAGCCCACAAATGTGTAACTGGACTACTTCTTTAAATTGACACCAGAACCGGTGACTTTTGGGACATGGTTTGACCCCCTTAGGAAAGTGCTATCATCATGAAACGTTCAGATCACTTACAACTCAATAGATTCGACCTTCCTGTAACGTTTCAGCCTGATTGGACCTTGTTTTCACACAAATGAACCCAGAATGATGTGAAATTGTGCTTCGTGCAACATAATTCTGGGTGCCATTTACAAACCATAAGTGCTTATGACTCCATTCCTTTTTGTGGTTGTAGGGGCTGTTGATTGGAGTACACTAAAACAAACCTGACCTCTCTAGGACATTCAGAAGCCAAGTTATAAGCCCACAAAGGTGTAAGTGGACTTCTTCTTTAAAGTGACACCAGGCCCGGTGACCTTTGGGACATGGATTGACCCCCTATAGGAATGTGCGATCATCATGAAACGTTCAGATCACTTACAACTCAATAGATTCTACCTTCTTGTAACGTTTCAGCCTGATTGGACCTTGTTTTCACACAAATGAACCCAGAATGATGTGAAATTGTGCTTCGTGCAACAAAATTCTGGGTGCCATTTACAAACCATAAGTGCTAATGACTCCATTCCTTTTTGTGGTTGTAGGGGCTGTTGATTGGAGTACACTAAAACAAACCTAACCTCTCTAGGACATTCAGAAGCCAAGTTATAAGCCCACAAAGATGTAACTGGACTACTTCTTTAAAGTGACACCAGGCCCGGTGACCTTTGGGACATGGTTTTACCCACTATAGGAATGTGCGATCATCATGAAACGTTCAGATCACTTACAACTCAATAGATTCTACCTTCTTGTAACGTTTCAGCCTGATTGGACCTTGTTTTCACACAAATGGACCCAGAATGATGTGAAATTGTGCTTCGTGCAACATAATTCTGGGTGCCATTTACAAACCATAAGAGCTAATGACTCCATTCCTTTTTGTGGTTGTAGGGGCTGTTGATTGGAGTACACTAAAACAAACCTGATCTCTCTAGGACATTCAGAAGCCAAGTTATAAGCCCACAAATGTGTAACTGGACTACTTCTTTAAAGTGACACCAGGCCCGGTGACCTTTGGGACATGGTTTGACCCCCTATAGGAATGTGCGATCATCATGAAACGTTCAGATCACTTACAACTCAATAGATTCTACCTTCTTGTAGCGTTTCAGCCTGATTGGACCTTGTTTTCACACAAATGGACCCAGAATGATGTGAAATTGTGCTTCGTGCAACATAATTCTGGGTGCCATTTACAAACCATAAGTGCTAATGACTCCATTCCTTTTTGTGGTTGTAGGGGCTGTTGATTGGAGTACACTAAAACAAACCTGATCTCTCTAGGACATTCAGAAGCCAAGTTATAAGCCCACAAATGTGTAACTGGACTACTTCTTTAAATTGACACCAGAACCGGTGACCTTTGGGACATGGTTTGACCCCCTTAGGAAAGTGCTATCATCATGAAACGTTCAGATCACTTACAACTCAATAGATTCTACCTTCCTGTAACGTTTCAGCCTGATTGGACCTTGTTTTCACACAAATGAACCCAGAATGATGTGAAATTGTGCTTCGTGCAACATAATTCTGGGTGCCATTTACAAACCATAAGTGCTAATGACTCCATTCCTTTTTGTGGTTGTAGGGGCTGTTGATTGGAGTACACTAAAACAAACCTGACCTCTCTAGGACATTCAGAAGCCAAGTTATAAGGCCACAAAGGTGTAACTGGACTACTTCTTTAAAGTGACACCAGGCCCGGTGACCTTTGGGACATGGTTTGACCCCCTATAGGAATGTGCGATCATCATGAAACGTTCAGATCACTTACAACTCAATAGATTCTACCTTCTTGTAACGTTTCAGCCTGATTGGACCTTGTTTTCACACAAATGGACCCAGAATGATGTGAAATTGTGCTTCGTGCAACATAATTCTGGGTGCCATTTACAAACCATAAGTGCTAATGACTCCATTCCTTTTTGTGGTTGTAGAGGCTGTTGATTGGAATACACTAAAACAAACCTGATCTCTCTAGGACATTCAGAAGCCAAGTTATAAGCCCACAAATGTGTAACTGGACTACTTCTTTAAATTGACACCAGATCCGGTGACCTTTGGGACATGGTTTGACCCCCTTAGGAAAGCGCTATCATCATTAAACGTTCAGATCACTTACAACTCAATAGATTCTACCTTCCTGTAACGTTTCAGCCTGATTGGACCTTGTTTTCACACAAATGAACCCAGAATGATGTGAAATAGTGCTTCATGCAACATAATTCTGGGTGCCATTTAAAAACCATAAGTGCTAATGACTCCATTCCTTTTTGTGGTTGTAGGGGCTGTTGATTGGAGTACACTAAAACAAACCTGATCGCTCTAGGACATTCAGAAGCCAAGTTATAAGCCCACAAATGTGTAACTGGACTACTTCTTTAAATTGACACCAGATCCGGTGACCTTTGGGACATGTTTTGACCCCCTTAGGAAAGCGCTATCATCATGAAACGTTCAGATCACTTACAACTCAATAGATTCTAGCTTCCAGTAACGTTTCAGCCTGATTGGACCTTGTTTTCACACAAATGAACCCAGAATGATGTGAAATTGTGCTTCGTGCAAAATAATTCTGGGTGCCATTTACAAACCATAAGTGCTAATGACTCCATTCCTTTTTGTGGTTGTAGGGGCTGTTGATTGGAGTACACTAAAACAAACCTAACCTCTCTAGGACATTCAGAAGCCAAGTAATAAGCCCACAAAGGTGTAACTGGACTACTTCTTTAAAGTGACACTTGGCCCGGTGACATTTGGGACATGGTTTGACCCCCTATAGGAATGTGCGATCATCTTGAAACGTTCAGATCACTTACAACTCAATAGATTCTACCTTCTTGTAGCGTTTCAGCCGGGTTGGACCTTGTTTTCACACAAATTGACCCAGAATGATGTGAAATTGTGCTTCGTGCAACATAATTCTGGGTGCCACTTACAAACTATAAGTGCTAATGACTCCATTCCTTGTTGTGGTTGTAGGGGCTGTTGATTGGAGAAGATTAAAACAAACCTGATCACTCTAGGACATTCAGAAGCCAAGTTATAAGCCCACAAATGTGTAACTGGACTACTTCTTTAAATTGACACCAGATCCGGTGACCTTTGGGACATGGTTTGACCCCTTTAGGAAAGTGCTATCATCATGAAACGTTCAGATCACTTACAACTCAATAGATTCTACCTTCCTGTAACGTTTCAGCCTGATTGGACCTTGTTTTCACACAAATGGACCCAGAATGATGTGAAATTGTGCTTCGTGCAACATAATTCTGGGTGCCATTTACAAACCATAAGTGCTAATGACTCCATGCCTTTTTGTGGTTGTAGAGGCTGTTGATTGGAGTACACTAAAACAAACCTAACCTCTCTAGGACATTCAGAAGCCAAGCTATAAGCCCACAAAGGTGTAACTGGACTACTTCTTTAAAGTGACACCAGGCCCGGTGACCTTTGGGACATGGTTTTACCCCCTATAGGAGTGTGCGATCATCATGAAACGTTCAGATCACTTACAACTCAATAGATTCTACCTTCTTGTAACGTTTCAGCCTGATTGGACCTTGTTTTCACACAAATGGACCCAGAATGATGTGAAATTGTGCTTCGTGCAACATAATTCTGGGTGCCATTTACAAACCATAAGAGCTAATGACTCCATTCCTTTTTGAGGTTGTAGGGGATGTTGATTGGAGTACACTAAAACAAACCTGATCTCTCTAGGACATTCAGAAGCCAAGTTATAAGCCCACAAATGTGTAACTGGACTACTTCTTTAAATTGACACCAGATCCGGTGACCTTTGGGACATGGTTTGACCCCCTTAGGAAAGTGCTATCATCATGAAACGTTCAGATCACTTACAACTCAATAGATTCTACCTTCCTGTAACGTTTCAGCCTGATTGGACCTTGTTTTCACACAAATGAACCCAGAATGATGTGAAATAGTGCTTCATGCAACATAATTCTGGGTGCCATTTAAAAACCATAAGTGCTAATGACTCCATTCCTTTTTGTGGTTGTAGGGGCTGTTGATTGGAGTACACTAAAACAAACCTGATCGCTCAAGGACATTCAGAAGCCAAGTTATAAGCCCACAAATGTGTAACTGGACTACTTCTTTAAAGTGACACCAGGCCCGGTGACCTTTGGGACATGGTTTGACCCCCTATAGGAATGTCCGATCATCATGAAACGTTCAGATCACTTACAGCTCAATAGATTCTACCTTCTTGTAACGTTTCAGCCTGATTGGACCTTGTTTTCACACAAATGAACCCAGAATGATGTGAAATTGTGCTTCGTGCAACATAATTCTGGGTGCCATTTACAAACCATAAGTGCTAATGACTCCATTCCTTTTTGTGGATGTAGGGGCTGTTGATTGGAGTAGACTAAAACAAACCTAACCTCTCTAGGACATTCAGAAGCCAAGTTATAAGCCCACAAAGATGTAACTGGACTACTTCTTTAAATTGACACCAGATCCGGTGACCTTTGGGGCATGTTTTGACCCCCTTAGGAAAGCGCTATCATCATGAAACGTTCAGATCACTTACAACTCAATAGATTCTACCTTCCTGTAACGTTTCAGCCTGATTGGACCTTGTTTTCACACAAATGAACCCAGAATGATGTGAAATAGTGCTTCATGCAACATAATTCTGGGTGCCATTTAAAAACCATAAGTGCTAATGACTCAATTCCTTTTTGTGGTTGTAGGGGCTGTTGATTGGAGTACACTAAAACAAACCTGATAGCTCTAGGACATTCAGAAGCCAAGTTATAAGCCCACAAATGTGTAACTGGACTACTTCTTTAAAGTGACACCAGGCCCGGTGACCTTTGGGACATGGTTTGACCCCCTATAGGAATGTCCGATCATCATGAAACGTTCAGATCACTTACAGCTCAATAGATTCTACCTTCTTGTAACGTTTCAGCCTGATTGGACCTTGTTTTCACACAAATGAACCCAGAATTATGTGAAATTGTGCTTCGTGCAACATAATTCTGGGTGCCATTTACAAATCATAAGTGCTAATGACTCCATTCCTTTTTGTGGATGTAGGGGCTGTTGATTGGAGTACACTAAAACAAACCTAACCTCTCTAGGACATTCAGAAGCCAAGTTATAAGCCCACAAAGATGTAACTGGACTACTTCTTTAAATTGACACCAGATCCGGTGACCTTTGGGACATGTTTTGACCCCCTTAGGAAAGCGCTATCATCATGAAACGTTCAGATCACTTACAACTCAATAGATTCTAGCTTCCAGTAACGTTTCAGCCTGATTGGACCTTGTGTTCACACAAACGAACCCAGAATGATGTGAAATTGTGCTTTGTGCAAAATAATTCTGGGTGCCATTTACAAACCATAAGTGCTAATGACTCCATTCCTTTTTGTGGTTGTAGGAGCTGTTGATTGGAGTACACTAAAACAAACCAAACCTCTCTAGGACATTGAGAAGCCAAGTAATAAGCCCACAAATGTGTAACTGGACTACTTCTTTAAAGTGACACTTGGCCCGGTGACCTTTGGGACATGGTTTGACCCCCTATAGGAATGTGCGATCATCTTGAAACGTTCAGATCACTTACAACTCAATAGATTCTACCTTCTTGTAGCGTTTCAGCCGGATTGGACCTTGTTTTCACACAAATTGACCCAGAATGATGTGAAATTGTGCTTCGTGCAACATAATTCTGGGTGCCACTTACAAACTATAAGTGCTAATGACTCCATTCCTTTTTGTGGTTGTAGGGGCTGTTGATTGGAGAACATTAAAACAAACCTGATCTCTCTAGGACATTCAGAAGCCAAGTTATAAGCCCACAAATGTGTAACTGGACTACTTCTTTAAATTGACACCAGATCCGGTGACCTTTGGGACATGGTTTGACCCCCTTAGGAAAGTGCTATCATATTGAAACGTTCAGATCACTTACAACTCAATAGATTCTACCTTCCTGTAACGTTTCAGCCTGATTGGACCTTGTTTTCACACAAATGGACCCAGAATGATGTGAAATTGTGCTTCGTGCAACATAATTCTGGGTGCCATTTACAAACCATAAGTGCTAATGACTCCATTCCTTTTTGTGGTTGTAGGGGCTGTTGATTGGAGTACACTAAAACAAACCTAACCTCTCTAGGACATTCAGAAGCCAAGCTATAATCCCACAAAGGTGCAACTGGACTACTTCTTTAAAGTGACACCAGGCCCGGTGACCTTTGGGACATGGTTTTACCCCCTATAGGAATGTGCGATCATCTTGAAATGTTCAGATCACTTACAACTCAATAGATTCTACCTTCTTGTAGCGTTTCAGCCTGATTGGACCTTGTTTTCACACAAATGGACCCAGAATGATGTGAAATTGTGCTTCGTGCAAAATAATTCTGGGTGCCATTTACAAACCATAAGTGCTAATGACTCCATTCCTTTTTGTGGTTGTAGGGGCTGTTGATTGGAGTACACTAAAACAAACCTAACCACTCTAGGACATTCAGAAGCCAAGTTATAAGCCCACAAAGGTGTAACTGGACTACTTCTTTAAAGTGACACTTGGCCCGGTGACCTTTGGGACATGGTTTGACCCCCTATAGGAATGTGCGATCATCTTGAAACGTTCAGATCACTTACAACTCAATAGATTCTACCTTCTTGTAGCGTTTCAGCCGGATTGGACCTTGTTTTCACACAAATTGACCCAGAATGATGTGAAATTGTGCTTCGTGCAACATAATTCTGGGTGCCACTTACAAACTATAAGTGCTAATGACTCCATTCCTTTTTGTGGTTGTAGGGGCTGTTGATTGGAGAACATTAAAACAAACCTGATCTCTCTAGGACATTCAGAAGCCAAGTTATAAGCCCACAAATGTGTAACTGGACTACTTCTTTAAATTGACACCAGATCCGGTGACCTTTGGGACATGGTTTGACCCCCTTAGGAAAGTGCTATCATCATGAAACGTTCAGATCACTTACAACTCAATAGATTCTACCTTCCTGTAACGTTTCAGCCTGATTGGACCTTGTTTTCACACAAATGGACCCAGAATGATGTGAAATTGTGCTTCGTGCAACATAATTCTGGGTGCCATTTACAAACCATAAGTGCTAATGACTCCATTCCTTTTTGTGGTTGTAGGGGCTGTTGATTGGAGTACACTAAAACAAACCTAACCTCTCTAGGACATTCAGAAGCCAAGCTATAAGCCCACAAAGGTGTAACTGGACTACTTCTTTAAAGTGACACCAGGCCCGGTGACCTTTGGGACATGGTTTTACCCCCTATAGGAATGTGCGATCATCTTGCAACGTTCAGATCACTTACAACTCAATAGATTCTACCTTCTTGTAGCGTTTCAGCCTCATTGGACCTTGTTTTCACACAAATGGACCCAGAATGATGTGAAATTGTGCTTCGTGCAACATAATTCTGGGTGCCATTTACAAACCATAAGTGCTAATGACTCCATTCCTTTTTGTGGTTGTAGGGGCTGTTTATTGGAGTACACTAAAACAAACCTGATCTCTCTAGGACATTCAGAAGCCAAGTTATAAAACCACAAATGTGTAACTGGACTACTTCTTTAAATTGACACCAGATCCGGTGATCTTTGGGACATGGTGGTTTGACCCCCTTAGGAAAGTGCTATCATCATGAAACGTTCAGATCACTTACAACTCAGTAGATTCTACCTTCCTGTAACGTTTCAGCCTGATTGGACCTTGTTTTCACACAAAAGAACCCAGAATGATGTGAAATTGTGCTTCGTGCAACATAATTCTGGGTGCCATTTAAAAACCATAAGTGCTAATGACTCCATTCCTTTTGTGGTTGTAGGGGCTGTTGATTGGAGTACACTAAAAATAACCTGACCTCTCTAGGACATTCAGAAGCCAAGTTATAAGCCCACAAATGTGTAACTGGACTACTTCTTTAAAGTGACACCAGATCCGGTGACCTTTGGGACATGGTTTGACCCCCTTAGGAAAGTGTGATCATCATGAAACGTTCAGATCACTTACAACTCAGTAGATTCTACCTTCCTGTAACGTTTCAGCCTGATTGGACCTTGTTTTCACACAAATGGACCCAGAATGATGTGAAATTGTGCTTCGTGCAACATAATTCTGGGTGCCATTTACAAACCATAAGAGCTAATGACTCCATTCCTTTTTGTGGTTGTAGGGGCTGTTGATTGGAGTACACTAAAACAAACCTGATCTCTCTAGGACATTCAGAAGCCAAGTTATAAGCCCACAAATGTGTAACTGGACTACTTCTTTAAAGTGACACCAGGCCCGGTGACCTTTGGGACATGGTTTGACCCCCTATAGGAATGTGCGATCATCATGAAACGTTCAGATCACTTACAACTCAATAGATTCTACCTTCTTGTAGCGTTTCAGCCTGATTGGACCTTGTTTTCACACAAATGGACCCAGAATGATGTGAAATTGTGCTTCGTGCAACATAATTCTGGGTGCCATTTACAAACCATAAGTGCTAATGACTCCATTCCTTTTTGTGGTTGTAGGGGCTGTTGATTGGAGTACACTAAAACAAACCTGATCTCTCTAGGACATTCAGAAGCCAAGTTATAAGCCCACAAATGTGTAACTGGACTACTTCTTTAAATTGACACCAGAACCGTTGACCTTTGGGACATGGTTTGACCCCCTTAGGAAAGTGCTATCATCATGAAACGTTCAGATCACTTACAACTCAATAGATTCTACCTTCCTGTAACGTTTCAGCCTGATTGGACCTTGTTTTCACACAAATGAACCCAGAATGATGTGAAATTGTGCTTCGTGCAACATAATTCTGGGTGCCATTTACAAACCATAAGTGCTAATGACTCCATTCCTTTTTGTGGTTGTAGGGGCTGTTGATTGGAGTACACTAAAACAAACCTGACCTCTCTAGGACATTCAGAAGCCAAGTTATAAGGCCACAAAGGTGTAACTGGACTACTTCTTTAAAGTGACACCAGGCCCGGTGACCTTTGGGACATGGTTTGACCCCCTATAGGAATGTGCGATCATCATGAAACGTTCAGATCACTTACAACTCAATAGATTCTACCTTCTTGTAACGTTTCAGCCTGATTGGACCTTGTTTTCACACAAATGGACCCAGAATGATGTGAAATTGTGCTTCGTGCAACATAATTCTGGGTGCCATTTACAAACCATAAGTGCTAATGACTCCATTCCTTTTTGTGGTTGTAGAGGCTGTTGATTGGAATACACTAAAACAAACCTGATCTCTCTAGGACATTCAGAAGCCAAGTTATAAGCCCACAAATGTGTAACTGGACTACTTCTTTAAATTGACACCAGATCCGGTGACCTTTGGGACATGGTTTAACCCCCTTAGGAAAGCGCTATCATCATTAAACGTTCAGATCACTTACAACTCAATAGATTCTACCTTCCTGTAACGTTTCAGCCTGATTGGACCTTGTTTTCACACAAATGAACCCAGAATGATGTGAAATAGTGCTTCATGCAACATAATTCTGGGTGCCATTTAAAAACCATAAGTGCTAATGACTCCATTCCTTTTTGTGGTTGTAGGGGCTGTTGATTGGAGTACACTAAAACAAACCTGATCGCTCTAGGACATTCAGAAGCCAAGTTATAAGCCCACAAATGTGTAACTGGACTACTTCTTTAAATTGACACCAGATCCGGTGACCTTTGGGACATGTTTTGACCCCCTTAGGAAAGCGCTATCATCATGAAACGTTCAGATCACTTACAACTCAATAGATTCTAGCTTCCAGTAACGTTTCAGCCTGATTGGACCTTGTTTTCACACAAATGAACCCAGAATGATGTGAAATTGTGCTTCGTGCAAAATAATTCTGGGTGCCATTTACAAACCATAAGTGCTAATGACTCCATTCCTTTTTGTGGTTGTAGGGGCTGTTGATTGGAGTACACTAAAACAAACCTAACCTCTCTAGGACATTCAGAAGCCAAGTAATAAGCCCACAAAGGTGTAACTGGACTACTTCTTTAAAGTGACACTTGGCCCGGTGACATTTGGGACATGGTTTGACCCCCTATAGGAATGTGCGATCATCTTGAAACGTTCAGATCACTTACAACTCAATAGATTCTACCTTCTTGTAGCGTTTCAGCCGGGTTGGACCTTGTTTTCACACAAATTGACCCAGAATGATGTGAAATTGTGCTTCGTGCAACATAATTCTGGGTGCCACTTACAAACTATAAGTGCTAATGACTCCATTCCTTGTTGTGGTTGTAGGGGCTGTTGATTGGAGAACATTAAAACAAACCTGATCACTCTAGGACATTCAGAAGCCAAGTTATAAGCCCACAAATGTGTAACTGGACTACTTCTTTAAATTGACACCAGATCCGGTGACCTTTGGGACATGGTTTGACCCCCTTAGGAAAGTGCTATCATCATGAAACGTTCAGATCACTTACAACTCAATAGATTCTACCTTCCTGTAACGTTTCAGCCTGATTGGACCTTGTTTTCACACAAATGGACCCAGAATGATGTGAAATTGTGCTTCGTGCAACATAATTCTGGGTGCCATTTACAAACCATAAGTGCTAATGACTCCATTCCTTTTTGTGGTTGTAGAGGCTGTTGATTGGAGTACACTAAAACAAACCTAACCTCTCTAGGACATTCAGAAGCCAAGCTATAAGCCCACAAAGGTGTAACTGGACTACTTCTTTAAAGTGACACCAGGCCCGGTGACCTTTGGGACATGGTTTTACCCCCTATAGGAGTGTGCGATCATCATGAAACGTTCAGATCACTTACAACTCAATAGATTCTACCTTCTTGTAACGTTTCAGCCTGATTGGACCTTGTTTTCACACAAATGGACCCAGAATGATGTGAAATTGTGCTTCGTGCAACATAATTCTGGGTGCCATTTACAAACCATAAGAGCTAATGACTCCATTCCTTTTTGAGGTTGTAGGGGATGTTGATTGGAGTACACTAAAACAAACCTGATCTCTCTAGGACATTCAGAAGCCAAGTTATAAGCCCACAAATGTGTAACTGGACTACTTCTTTAAATTGACACCAGATCCGGTGATCTTTGGGACATGGTTTGACCCCCTTAGGAAAGTGCTATCATCATGAAACGTTCAGATCACTTACAACTCAATAGATTCTACCTTCCTGTAACGTTTCAGCCTGATTGGACCTTGTTTTCACACAAATGAACCCAGAATGATGTGAAATAGTGCTTCATGCAACATAATTCTGGGTGCCATTTAAAAACCATAAGTGCTAATGACTCCATTCCTTTTTGTGGTTGTAGGGGCTGTTGATTGGAGTACACTAAAACAAACCTGATCGCTCTAGGACATTCAGAAGCCAAGTTATAAGCCCACAAATGTGTAACTGGACTACTTCTTTAAAGTGACACCAGGCCCGGTGACCTTTGGGACATGGTTTGACCCCCTATAGGAATGTCCGATCATCATGAAACGTTCAGATCACTTACAGCTCAATAGATTCTACCTTCTTGTAACGTTTCAGCCTGATTGGACCTTGTTTTCACACAAATGAACCCAGAATGATGTGAAATTGTGCTTCGTGCAACATAATTCTGGGTGCCATTTACAAACCATAAGTGCTAATGACTACATTCCTTTTTGTGGATGTAGGGGCTGTTGATTGGAGTAGACTAAAACAAACCTAACCTCTCTAGGACATTCAGAAGCCAAGTTATAAGCCCACAAAGATGTAACTGGGCTACTTCTTTAAATTGACACCAGATCCGGTGACCTTTGGGGCATGTTTTGACCCCCTTAGGAAAGCGCTATCATCATGAAACGTTCAGATCACTTACAACTCAATAGATTCTAGCTTCCAGTAACGTTTCAGCCTGATTGGACCTTGTTTTTACACAAATGAACCCAGAATGATGTGAAATTGTGCTTCGTGCAAAATAATTCTGGGTGCCATTTACAAACCATAAGAGCTAATGACTCCATTCCTTTTTGAGGTTGTAGGGGATGTTGACTGGAGTACACTAAAACAAACCTGATCTCTCTAGGACATTCAGAAGCCAAGTTATAAGCCCACAAATGTGTAACTGGACTACTTCTTTAAATTGACACCAGATCCGGTGACCTTTGGGACATGGTTTGACCCCCTTAGGAAAGTGCTATCATCATGAAACGTTCAGATCACTTACAACTCAATAGATTCTACCTTCCTGTAACGTTTCAGCCTGATTGGACCTTGTTTTCACACAAATGAACCCAGAATGATGTGAAATAGTGCTTCATGCAACATAATTCTGGGTGCCATTTAAAAACCATAAGTGCTAATGACTCAGTTCCTTTTTGTGGTTGTAGGGGCTGTTGATTGGAGTACACTAAAACAAACCTGATCGCTCTAGGACATTCAGAAGCCAAGTTATAAGCCCACAAATGTGTAACTGGACTACTTCTTTAAAGTGACACCAGGCCCGATGACCTTTGGGACATGGTTTGACCCCCTATAGGAATGTCCGATCATCATGAAACGTTCAGATCACTTACAGCTCAATAGATTCTACCTTCTTGTAACGTTTCAGCCTGATTGGACCTTGTTTTCACACAAATGAACCCAGAATTATGTGAAATTGTGCTTCGTGCAACATAATTCTGGGTGCCATTTACAAATCATAAGTGCTAATGACTCCATTCCTTTTTGTGGATGTAGGGGCTGTTGATTGGAGTACACTAAAACAAACCTAACCTCTCTAGGACATTCAGAAGCCAAGTTATAAGCCCACAAAGATGTAACTGGACTACTTCTTTAAATTGACACCAGATCCGGTGACCTTTGGGACATGTTTTGACCCCCTTAGGAAAGCGCTATCATCATGAAACGTTCAGATCACTTACAACTCAATAGATTCTAGCTTCCAGTAACGTTTCAGCCTGATTGGACCTTGTGTTCACACAAACGAACCCAGAATGATGTGAAATTGTGCTTTGTGCAAAATAATCCTGGGTGCCATTTACAAACCATAAGTGCTAATGACTCCATTCCTTTTTGTGGTTGTAGGGGCTGTTGATTGGAGTACACTAAAACAAACCAAACCTCTCTAGGACATTGAGAAGCCAAGTAATAAGCCCACAAATGTGTAACTGGACTACTTCTTTAAAGTGACACTTGGCCCGGTGACCTTTGGGACATGGTTTGACCCCCTATAGGAATGTGCGATCATCTTGAAACGTTCAGATCACTTACAACTCAATAGATTCTACCTTCTTGTAGCGTTTCAGCCGGATTGGACTTTGTTTTCACACAAATTGACCCAGAATGATGTGAAATTGTGCTTCGTGCAACATAATTCTGGGTGCCACTTACAAACTATAAGTGCTAATGACTCCATTCCTTTTTGTGGTTGTAGGGGCTGTTGATTGGAGAACATTAAAACAAACCTGATCTCTCTAGGACATTCAGAAGCCAAGTTATAAGCCCACAAATGTGTAACTGGACTACTTCTTTAAATTGACACCAGATCCGGTGACCTTTGGGACATGGTTTGACCCCCTTAGGAAAGTGCTATCATATTGAAACGTTCAGATCACTTACAACTCAATAGATTCTACCTTCCTGTAACGTTTCAGCCTGATTGGACCTTGTTTTCACACAAATGGACCCAGAATGATGTGAAATTGTGCTTCGTGCAACATAATTCTGGGTGCCATTTACAAACCATAAGTGCTAATGACTCCATTCCTTTTTGTGGTTGTAGGGGCTGTTGATTGGAGTACACTAAAACAAACCTAACCTCTCTAGGACATTCAGAAGCCAAGCTATAATCCCACAAAGGTGTAACTGGACTACTTCTTTAAAGTGACACCAGGCCCGGTGACCTTTGGGACATGGTTTTACCCCCTATAGGAATGTGCGATCATCTTGAAACGTTCAGATCACTTACAACTCAATAGATTCTACCTTCTTGTAGCGTTTCAGCCTGATTGGACCTTGTTTTCACACAAATGGACCCAGAATGATGTGAAATTGTGCTTCGTGCAAAATAATTCTGGGTGCCATTTACAAACCATAAGTGCTAATGACTCCATTCCTTTTTGTGGTTGTAGGGGCTGTTGATTGGAGTACATTAAAACAAACCTAACCACTCTAGGACATTCAGAAGCCAAGTTATAAGCCCACAAAGGTGTAACTGGACTACTTCTTTAAAGTGACACTTGGCCCGGTGACCTTTGGGACATGGTTTGACCCCCTATAGGAATGTGCGATCATCTTGAAACGTTCAGATCACTTACAACTCAATAGATTCTACCTTCTTGTAGCGTTTCAGCCGGATTGGACCTTGTTTTCACACAAATTGACCCAGAATGATGTGAAATTGTGCTTCGTGCAACATAATTCTGGGTGCCACTTACAAACTATAAGTGCTAATGACTCCATTCCTTTTTGTGGGTGTAGGGGCTGTTGATTGGAGAACATTAAAACAAACCTGATCTCTCTAGGACATTCAGAAGCCAAGTTATAAGCCCACAAATGTGTAACTGGACTACTTCTTTAAATTGACACCAGATCCGGTGACCGTTGGGACATGGTTTGACCCCCTTAGGAAAGTGCTATCATCATGAAACGTTCAGATCACTTACAACTCAATAGATTCTACCTTCCTGTAACGTTTCAGCCTGATTGGACCTTGTTTTCACACAAATGGACCCAGAATGATGTGAAATTGTGCTTCGTGCAACATAATTCTGGGTGCCATTTACAAACCATAAGTGCTAATGACTCCATTCCTTTTTGTGGTTGTAGGGGCTGTTGATTGGAGTACACTAAAACAAACCTAACCTCTCTAGGACATTCAGAAGCCAAGCTATAAGCCCACAAAGGTGTAACTGGACTACTTCTTTAAAGTGACACCAGGCCCGGTGACCTTTGGGACATGGTTTTACCCCCTATAGGAATGTGCGATCATCTTGCAACGTTCAGATCACTTACAACTCAATAGATTCTACCTTCTTGTAGCGTTTCAGCCTCATTGGACCTTGTTTTCACACAAATGGACCCAGAATGATGTGAAATTGTGCTTCGTGCAACATAATTCTGGGTGCCATTTACAAACCATAAGTGCTAATGACTCCATTCCTTTTTGTGGTTGTAGGGGCTGTTTATTGGAGTACACTAAAACAAACCTGATCTCTCTAGGACATTCAGAAGCCAAGTTATAAAACCACAAATGTGTAACTGGACTACTTCTTTAAATTGACACCAGATCCGGTGATCTTTGGGACATGGTGGTTTGACCCCCTTAGGAAAGTGCTATCATCATGAAACGTTCAGATCACTTACAACTCAGTAGATTCTACCTTCCTGTAACGTTTCAGCCTGATTGGACCTTGTTTTCACACAAATGAACCCAGAATGATGTGAAATTGTGCTTCGTGCAACATAATTCTGGGTGCCATTTAAAAACCATAAGTGCTAATGACTCCATTCCTTTTGTGGTTGTAGGGGCTGTTGATTGGAGTACACTAAAAATAACCTGACCTCTCTAGGACATTCAGAAGCCAAGTTATAAGCCCACAAATGTGTAACTGGACTACTTCTTTAAAGTGACACCAGATCCGGTGACCTTTGGGACATGGTTTGACCCCCTTAGGAAAGTGCGATCATCATGAAACGTTCAGATCACTTACAACTCAATAGATTCTACCTTCCTGTATTGTTTCAGCCTGATTGGACCTTGTTTTCACACAAATGAACCCAGAATGATGTGAAATTGTGCTCCGTGCAACATAATTCTGGGTGCCATTTAAAAACCATAAGTGCTAATGTCTCCATTCCTTTTTGTGGTTGTAGAGGCTGTTGATTGGAGTACACTAAAGCAAACCTGATCGCTCTAGGACATTCAGAAGCCAAATTATAAGCCCACAAATGTGTAACTGGACTACTTCTTTAAATTGACACCAGATCCGGTGACCTTTGGGACATGGTTTGACCCCCTTAGGAAAGTGCTATCATCATGAAACGTTCAGATCACTTACAACTCAATAGATTCTACCTTCCTGTAACGTTTCAGCCTGATTGGACCTTGTTTTCACACAAATGAACCCAGAATGATGTGAAATTGTGCTTCGTGCAACATAATTCTGGGTGCCATTTACAAACCATAAATGCTAATGACTCCATTCCTTTTTGTGGTTGTAGGGGCTGTTGATTGGAGTACATTAAAACAAACCTGATCTCTCTAGGACATTCAGAAGCCAAGTTATAAGTCCACAAATGTGTAACTGGACTACTTCTTTAAATTGACACCAGATCCGGTGACCTTTGGGACATGGTTTGACCCCCTTAGGAAAGTGCGATCATCATGAAACGTTCAGATCACTTACAACTCAATAGATTCTACCTTCCTGTAATGTTTCAGCCTGATTGGACCTTGTTTTCACACAAATGGACCCAGAATGATGTGAAATTGTGCTTCGTGCAACATAATTCTGGGTGCCATTTACAAACCATAAGTGCTAATGACTCCATTCCTTTTTGTGGTTGTAGGGGCTGTTGATTGGAGTACACTAAAACAAACCTGACCTCTCTAGGACATTCAGAAGCCAAGTTATAAGCCCACAAATGTGTAACTGGACTACTTCTTTAAAGTGACACCAGGCCCGGTGACCTTTGGGACATGGTTTGACCCCCTATGGGAATGTGAGATCATCATGAAACGTTCCGATCACTTACAACTCAATAGATTCTACCTTCTTGTAACGTTTCAGCCTGATTGGACCTTGTTTTCACACAAATGGACCCAGAATGATGTGAAATTGTGCTTCGTGCAACATAATTCTGGGTGCCATTTACAAACCATAAGTGCTAATGACTCCATTCCTTTTGTGGTTGTAGGGGCTGTTGATTGGAGTACACTAAAACAAACCTGATCTCTCTAGGACATTCAGAAGCCAAGTCATAAGCCCACAAATGTGTAACTGGACTACTTTAAATTGACACCAGATCCGGTGACCTTTGGGACATGGTTTGATCCCCTTAGGAAAGTCCTATCATCATGAAACGTTCAGATCAGTTACAACTCAATAGATTCTACCTTCCTGTAACGTTTCAGCCTGATTGGACCTTGTTTTCACACAAATGAACCCAGAATGATGTGAAATTGTGCTTCGTGCAACATAATTCTGGGTGCCATTTAAAAACCATAAGTGCTAATGACTCCATTCCTTTTTGTGGTTGTAGGGGCTGTTGAAGCACAATTTCACATCATTCTGGGTCCATTTGTGTGAAAACAAGGTCCAATCCGGCTGAAACGCTACAAGAAGGTAGAATCTATTGAGTTGTAAGTGATCTGAACGTTTCAAGATGATCGCACATTCCTATAGGGGGTCAAACCATGTCCCAAAGGTCACCGGGCCAAGTGTCACTTTAAATAAGTAGTCCAGTTACACCTTTGTGGGCTTATAACTTGGCTTCTGAATGTCCTAGAGAGATCAGGTTTGTTTTAATGTACTCGAATCAACAGCCCCTACAACCACAAAAAGGAATGGAGTCATTAGCATTTATGGTTTGTAAATGGCACCCAGAATTATGTTGCACGAAGCACAATTTCACATCATTCTGGGTTCATTTGTGTGAAAACAAGGTCCAATCCGGCTGAAACGTTACAGGAAGGTAGAATCTATTGAGTTGTAAGTGATCTGAACGTTTCATGATGATAGCACTTTCCTAAGGGGGTCAAACCATGTCCCAAAGGTCACCGGATCTGGTGTCAATTTAAAGAAGTAGTCCAGTTACACATTTGTGGGCTTATAACTTGGCTTCTGAATGTCCTAGAGCGATCAGGTTTGCTTTAGTGTACTCCAATCAACAGCCCCTACAACCACAAAAAGGAATGGAGACATTAGCACTTATGGTTTTTAAATGGCACCCAGAATTATGTTGCACGAAGCACAATTTCACATCATTCTGGGTCCATTTGTGTGAAAACAAGGTCCAATCAGGCTGAAACGCTACAAGAAGGTAGAATCTATTGAGTTGTAAGTGATCTGAACATTTCAAGATGATCGCACATTCCTATAGGGGGTAAAACCATGTCCCAAAGGTCACCGGGCCTGGTGTCACTTTAAAGAAGTAGTCCAGTTACACCTTTGTGGGCTTATAACTTGGCTTCTGAATGTCCTAGAGAGATCAGGTTTGTTTTAATGTACTCCAATCAACAGCCCCTACAACCACAAAAAGGAATGGAGTCATTAGCATTTATGGTTTGTAAATGGCACCCAGAATTATGTTGCACGAAGCACAATTTCACATCATTCTGGGTTCATTTGTGTGAAAACAAGGTCCAATCAGGCTGAAACGTTACAGGAAGGTACAATCTATTGAGTTGTAAGTGATCTGAACGTTTCATGATGATAGCACTTTCCTAAGGGGGTCAAACCATGTCCCAAAGGTCACTGGATCTGGTGTCAATTTAAAGAAGTAGTCCAGTTACACATTTGTGGGCTTATAACTTGGCTTCTGAATGTCCTAGAGAGATCAGGTTTGTTTTAATGTACTCCAATCAACAGCCCCTACAACCCCAAAAAGGAATGGAGTCATTAGCACTTATGGTTTGTAAGTGGCACCCAGAATTATGTTGCACGAAGCACAATTTCACATCATTCTGGGTCCATTTGTGTGAAAACAAGGTCCAATCCGGCTGAAAAGCTACAAGAAGGTAGAATCTATTGAGTTGTAAGTGATCTGAACGTTTCAAGATGATCGCACATTCCTATAGGGGGTCAAACCATGTCCCAAAGGTCACCGGGCCAAGTGTCACTTTAAATAAGTAGTCCAGTTACACCTTTGTGGGCTTATAACTTGGCTTCTGAATGTCCTAGAGAGATCAGGTTTGTTTTAATGTACTCGAATCAACAGCCCCTACAACCACAAAAAGGAATGGAGTCATTAGCATTTATGGTTTGTAAATGGCACCCAGAATTATGTTGCACGAAGCACAATTTCACATCATTCTGGGTTCATTTGAATGAAAACAAGGTCCAATCCGGCTGAAACGTTACAGGAAGGTAGAATCTATTGAGTTGTAAGTGATCTGAACGTTTCATGATGATAGCACTTTCCTAAGGGGGTCAAACCATGTCCCAAAGGTCACCGGATCTGGTGTCAATTTAAAGAAGTAGTCCAGTTACACATTTGTGGGCTTATAACTTGGCTTCTGAATGTCCTAGAGCGATCAGGTTTGCTTTAGTGTACTCCAATCAACAGCCCCTACAACCACAAAAAGGAATGGAGACATTAGCACTTATGGTTTTTAAATGGCACCCAGAATTATGTTGCACGAAGCACAATTTCACATCATTCTGGGTTCATTTGTGTGAAAACAAGGTCCAATCAGGCTGAAACAATACAGGAAGGTAGAATCTATTGAGTTGTAAGTGATCTGAACGTTTCATGATGATCGCACTTTCCTAAGGGGGTCAAACCATGTCCCAAAGGTCACCGGATCTGGTGTCAATTTAAAGAAGTAGTCCAGTTACACATTTGTGGGCTTATAACTTGGCTTCTGAATGTCCTAGAGCGATCAGGTTTGCTTTAGTGTACTCCAATCAACAGCCCCTACAACCACAAAAAGGAATGGAGACATTAGCACTTATGGTTTTTAAATGGCACCCAGAATTATGTTGCACGAAGCACAATTTCACATCATTCTGGGTCCATTTGTGTGAAAACAAGGTCCAATCAGGCTGAAACGCTACAAGAAGGTAGAATCTATTGAGTTGTAAGTGATCTGAACATTTCAAGATGATCGCACATTCCTATAGGGGGTAAAACCATGTCCCAAAGGTCACCGGGCCTGGTGTCACTTTAAAGAAGTAGTCCAGTTACACCTTTGTGGGCTTATAACTTGGCTTCTGAATGTCCTAGAGAGATCAGGTTTGTTTTAATGTACTCCAATCAACAGCCCCTACAACCACAAAAAGGAATGGAGTCATTAGCATTTATGGTTTGTAAATGGCACCCAGAATTATGTTGCACGAAGCACAATTTCACATCATTCTGGGTTCATTTGTGTGAAAACAAGGTCCAATCCGGCTGAAACGTTACAGGAAGGTAGAATCTATTGAGTTGTAAGTGATCTGAACGTTTCATGATGATAGCACTTTCCTAAGGGGGTCAAACCATGTCCCAAAGGTCACCGGATCTGGTGTCAATTTAAAGAAGTAGTCCAGTTACACATTTGTGGGCTTATAACTTGGCTTCTGAATGTCCTAGAGCAATCAGGTTTGCTTTAGTGTACTCCAATCAACAGCCCCTACAACCACAAAAAGGAATGGAGACATTAGCACTTATGGTTTTTAAATGGCACCCAGAATTATGTTGCACGAAGCACAATTTCACATCATTCTGGGTTCATTTGTGTGAAAACAAGGTCCAATCAGGCTGAAACAATACAGGAAGGTAGAATCTATTGAGTTGTAAGTGATCTGAACTTTTCATGATGATTGCACTTTCCTAAGGGGGTCAAACCATGTCCCAAAGGTCACCGGATCTGGTGTCACTTTAAAGAAGTAGTCCAGTTACACATTTGTGGGCTTATAACTTGGCTTCTGAATGTCCTAGAGAGGTCATGGTTGTTTTAGTGTACTCCAATCAACAGCCCCTACAACCACAAAAAGGAATGGAGTCATTAGCACTTATGGTTTTTAAATGGCACCCAGAATTATGTTGCACGAAGCACAATTTCAAATCATTCTGGGTTCATTTGTGTGAAAACAAGGTCCAATCAGGCTGAAACGTTACAGGAAGGTAGAATCTACTGAGTTGTAAGTGATCTGAACGTTTCATGATGATAGCACTTTCCTAAGGGGGTCAAACCATGTCCCAAAGATCACCGGATCTGGTGTCAATTTAAAGAAGTAGTCCAGTTACACATTTGTGGGCTTATAACTTGGCTTCTGAATGTCCTAGAGAGATCAGGTTTGTTTTAGTGTACTCCAATCAACTGCCCCTACAACCACAAAAAGGAATGGAGTCATTAGCACTTATGGTTTGTAAATGGCACCCAGAATTATGTTGCACGAAGCACAATTTCACATCATTCTGGGTCCATTTGTGTGAAAACAAGGTCCAATCAGGCTGAAACGCTACAAGAAGGTAGAATCTATTGAGTTGTAAGTGATCTGAACATTTCAAGATGATCGCACATTCCTATAGGGGGTAAAACCATGTCCCAAAGGTCACCGGGCCTGGTGTCACTTTAAAGAAGTAGTCCAGTTACACCTTTGTGGGCTTATAACTTGGCTTCTGAATGTCCTAGAGAGGTTAGGTTTGTTTTAGTGTACTCCAATCAACAGCCCCTACAACCACAAACAGGAATGGAGTCATTAGCACTTATGGTTTGTAAATGGCACCCAGAATTATGTTGCACGAAGCACAATTTCACATCATTCTGGGTCCATTTGTGTGAAAACAAGGTCCAATCAGGCTGAAACGTTACAGGAAGGTAGAATCTATTGAGTTGTAAGTGATCTGAACGTTTCATGATGATAGCACTTTCCTAAGGGGGTCAAACCATGTCCCAAAGGTCACCGGATCTGGTGTCAATTTAAAGAAGTAGTCCAGTTACACATTTGTGGGCTTATAACTTGGCTTCTGAATGTCCTAGAGAGATCAGGTTTATTTTAGTGTACTCCAAACAACAGTCCCTACAACTACAAAAAGGAATGGAGTCATTAGCACTTATGGTTTTTAAATGGCACCCAGAATTATGTTGCACGAAGCACAATTACACATCATTCTGGGTTCATTTGTGTGAAAACAAGGTCCAATCAGGCTGAAACGTTACAGGAAGGTACAATCTATTGAGTTGTAACTGATCTGAACGTTTCATGATGATAGCACTTTCCTAAGGGGGTCAAACCATGTCCCAAAGGTCACTGGATCTGGTGTCAATTTAAAGAAGTAGTCCAGTTACACATTTGTGGGCTTATAACTTGGCTTCTGAATGTCCTAGAGAGATCAGGTTTGTTTTAATGTACTCCAATCAACAGCCCCTACAACCCCAAAAAGGAATGGAGTCATTAGCACTTATGGTTTGTAAGTGGCACCCAGAATTATGTTGCACGAAGCACAATTTCACATCATTCTGGGTCCATTTGTGTGAAAACAAGGTCCAATCCGGCTGAAACGCTACAAGGAGGTAGAATCTATTGAGTTGTAAGTGATCTGAACGTTTCAAGATGATCGCACATTCCTATAGGGGGTCAAACCATGTCCCAAAGGTCACCGGGCCAAGTGTCACTTTAAATAAGTAGTCCAGTTACACCTTTGTGGGCTTATAACTTGGCTTCTGAATGTCCTAGAGAGATCAGGTTTGTTTTAATGTACTCGAATCAACAGCCCCTACAACCACAAAAAGGAATGGAGTCATTAGCATTTATGGTTTGTAAATGGCACCCAGAATTATGTTGCACGAAGCACAATTTCACATCATTCTGGGTTCATTTGTGTGAAAACAAGGTCCAATCCGGCTGAAACGTTACAGGAAGGTAGAATCTATTGAGTTGTAAGTGATCTGAACGTTTCATGATGATAGCACTTTCCTAAGGGGGTCAAACCATGTCCCAAAGGTCACCGGATCTGGTGTCAATTTAAAGAAGTAGTCCAGTTACACATTTGTGGGCTTATAACTTGGCTTCTGAATGTCCTAGAGCGATCAGGTTTGCTTTAGTGTACTCCAATCAACAGCCCCTACAACCACAAAAAGGAATGGAGACATTAGCACTTATGGTTTTTAAATGGCACCCAGAATTATGTTGCACGAAGCACAATTTCACATCATTCTGGGTTCATTTGTGTGAAAACAAGGTCCAATCAGGCTGAAACAATACAGAAAGGTAGAATCTATTGAGTTGTAAGTGATCTGAACGTTTCATGATGATCGCACTTTCCTAAGGGGGTCAAACCATGTCCCAAAGGTCACCGGATCTGGTGTCACTTTAAAGAAGTAGTCCAGTTACACATTTGTGGGCTTATAACTTGGCTTCTGAATGTCCTAGAGAGGTCATGGTTGTTTTAGTGTACTCCAATCAACAGCCCCTACAACCACAAAAAGGAATGGAGTCATTAGCACTTATGGTTTTTAAATGGCACCCAGAATTATGTTGCACGAAGCACAATTTCACATCATTCTCGGTTCATTTGTGTGAAAACAAGGTCCAATCAGGCTGAAACGTTACAGGAAGGTAGAATCTACTGAGTTGTAAGTGATCTGAACGTTTCATGATGATAGCACTTTCCTAAGGGGGTCAAACCATGTCCCAAAGATCACCGGTTCTGGTGTCAATTTAAAGAAGTAGTCCAGTTACACATTTGTGGGCTTATAACTTGGCTTCTGAATGTCCTAGAGAGATCAGGTTTGTTTTAGTGTACTCCAATCAACAGCCCCTACAACGACAAAAAGGAATGGAGTCATTAGCACTTATGGTTTGTAAATGGCACCCAGAATTATGTTGCACGAAGCACAATTTCACATCATTCTGGGTCCATTTGTGTGAAAACAAGGTCCAATCAGGCTGAAACGTTACAGGAAGGTAGAATATATTGAGTTGTAAGTGATCTGAACGTTTCATGATGATAGCACTTTCCTAAGGGGGTCAAACCATGTCCCAAAGGTCACCGGATCTGGTGTCAATTTAAAGTAGTCCAGTTACACATTTGTAGGCTTATAACTTGGCTTCTGAATGTCCTAGAGAGATCAGGTTTGTTTTAGTATACTCCAATCAACAGCCCCTACAACCACAATAAGGAATGGAGTCATTAGCACTTATGGTTTTTAAATGGCACCCAGAATTATGTTGCACAAAGCACAATTTCACTTCATTCTGGGTTCATTTGTGTGAAAACAAGGTACAATCAGGCTGAAACATTACAGGAAGGTAGAATCTATTGAATTGTAAGTGATCTGAACGTTTCATGATGATAGCACTTTCCTAAGGGGGTCAAACCATGTCCCAAAGGTCACCGGGCCTGGTGTCACTTTAAAGAAGTAGTCCAGTTACACCTTTGTGGGCTTATAACTTGGCTTCTGAATATCCTAGAGAGGTCAGGTTTGTTTTAGAGTACTCCAATTAGCAGCCACCATTACCACTAAAAGGAATGAAGTCATTAGCATTTATGGTTTGTAAATGGCAACCAGAATTATGTTGCACGAAGCACAATTTCACATCATTCTGGGTTCATTTGTGTGAAAACAAGGTCCAATCAGGCTGAAACGTTACAGGAAGGTAGAATCTATTTAGTTGTAAGTGATCTGAACGTTTCATGATGATAGCACTCTCCTAAGGGCGGTCAAACCATGTCCCAAAGGTCACCGGGCCTGGTGTCATTTTAAAGAAGTAGTCCAGTTACACATTTGTGGGCTTATAACTTGGCTTCTGAATGTCCTAGAGAGATCAGGTTTGTTTTAATGTACTCCAATAAACAGCCCCTACAACCACAAAAAGGAATGGAGTCATTAGCATTTATGGTTTGTAAATGGCACCCAGAATTATGTTGCACGAAGCACAATTTCACATCATTCTGGGTTCATTTGTGTGAAAACAAGGTCCAATCAGGCTGAAACGTTACAAGAAGGTAGAATCTATTGAGTTGTAAGTGATCTGAACGTTTCATGATGATCTCACATTCCCATAGGGGGTCAAACCATGTCCCAAAGGTCACCGGGCCTGGTGTCACTTTAAAGAAGTAGTCCAGTTACACCTTTGTGGGCTTATAACTTGGCTTCTGAATGTCCTAGAGAGATCAGGTTTGTTTTAATGTACTCCAATCAACAGCCCCTACAACCACAAAAATGAATGGAGTCATTAGCATTCATGGTTTGTAAATGGCACCCAGAATTATGTTGCACGAAGCACAATTTCACATCATTCTGGGTTCATTTGTGTGAAAACAAGGTCCAATCAGGCTGAAACGTTACAGGAAGGTAGAATCTATTTAGTTGTAAGTGATCTGAACGTTTCATGATGATAGCGCTTTCCTAAGGGGATCAAACCATGTCCCAAAGGTCACCGGATCTGGTGTCAATTTAAAGAAGTAGTCCAGTTACACATTTGTGGGCTTATAACTTGGCTTCTGAATGTCCTAGAGAGATCAGGTTTGTTTTAATGTACTCCAATCAACAGCCCCTACAACCACAAAAATGAATGGAGTCCTTTTGCATTTATGGTTTGTAAATGGCACCCAGAATTATGTTGCACGAAGCACAATTTCACATCATTCTGGGTTCATTTGTGTGAAAACAAGGTCCAATCAGGCTGAAACGTTACAGGAAGGTAGAATCTATTTAGTTGTAAGTGATCTGAACGTTTCATGATGATAGCGCTTTCCTAAGGGGATCAAACCATGTCCCAAAGGTCACCGGATCTGGTGTCAATTTAAAGAAGTAGTCCAGTTACACATTTGTGGGCTTATAACTTGGCTTCTGAATGTCCTAGAGAGATCAGGTTTGTTTTAGTGTACTCCAATCAACAGCCCCTACAACCACAAAAGGAATGGAGTCATTAGCCTTATGGTTTGTAAATGGCACCCAGAATTATGTTGCACGAAGCACAATTTCACTTCATTCTGGGTTCATTTGTGTGAAAACAAGGTACAATCAGGCTGAAACATTACAGGAAGGTAGAATCTATTGAATTGTAAGTGATCTGAACGTTTCATGATGATAGCACTTTCCTAAGGGGGTCAAACCATGTCCCAAAGGTCACCGGGCCTGGTGTCACTTTAAAGAAGTAGTCCAGTTACACCTTTGTGGGCTTATAACTTGGCTTCTGAATATCCTAGAGAGGTCAGGTTTGTTTTAGAGTACTCCAATTAGCAGCCGCCATTACCACTAAAAGGAATGAAGTCATTAGCATTTATGGTTTGTAAATGGCACTCAGAATTATGTTGCACGAAGCACAATTTCACATCATTCTGGGTTCATTTGTGTGAAAACAAGGTCCAATCAGGCTGAAACGTTACAGGAAGGTAGAATCTATTTAGTTGTAAGTGATCTGAACGTTTCATGATGATAGCACTCTCCTAAGGGCGGTCAAACCATGTCCCAAAGGTCACCGGGCCTGGTGTCATTTTAAAGAAGTAGTCCAGTTACACATTTGTGGGCTTATAACTTGGCTTCTGAATGTCCTAGAGAGATCAGGTTTGTTTTAATGTACTCCAATCAACAGCCCCTACAACCACAAAAAGGAATGGAGTCATTAGCATTTATGGTTTGTAAATGGCACCCAGAATTATGTTGCACGAAGCACAATTTCACATCATTCTGGGTCCATTTGTGTGAAAACAAGGTCCAATCAGGCTGAAACGTTACAAGAAGGTAGAATCTATTGAGTTGTAAGTGATCTGAACGTTTCATGATGATCTCACATTCCCATAGGGGGTCAAACCATGTCCCAAAGGTCACCGGGCCTGGTGTCACTTTAAAGAAGTAGTCCAGTTACACCTTTGTGGGCTTATAACTTGGCTTCTGAATGTCCTAGAGAGATCAGGTTTGTTTTAATGTACTCCAATCAACAGCCCCTACAACCACAAAAATGAATGGAGTCATTAGCATTTATGGTTTGTAAATGGCACCCAGAATTATGTTGCACGAAGCACAATTTCACATCATTCTGGGTTCATTTGTGTGAAAACAAGGTCCAATCAGGCTGAAACGTTACAGGAAGGTAGAATCTATTTAGTTGTAAGTGATCTGAACGTTTCATGATGATAGCGCTTTCCTAAGGGGATCAAACCATGTCCCAAAGGTCACCGGATCTGGTGTCAATTTAAAGAAGTAGTCCAGTTACACATTTGTGGGCTTATAACTTGGCTTCTGAATGTCCTAGAGAGATCAGGTTTGTTTTAATGTACTCCAATCAACAGCCCCTACAACCACAAAAATGAATGGAGTCCTTTTGCATTTATGGTTTGTAAATGGCACCCAGAATTATGTTGCACGAAGCACAATTTCACATCATTCTGGGTTCATTTGTGTGAAAACAAGGTCCAATCAGGCTGAAACATTACAGGAAGGTAGAATCTATTTAGTTGTAAGTGATCTGAACGTTTCATGATGATAGCGCTTTCCTAAGGGGATCAAACCATGTCCCAAAGGTCACCGGATCTGGTGTCAATTTAAAGAAGTAGTCCAGTTACACATTTGTGGGCTTATAACTTGGCTTCTGAATGTCCTAGAGAGATCAGGTTTGTTTTAGTGTACTCCAATCAACAGCCCCTACAACCACAAAAGGAATGGAGTCATTAGCCTTATGGTTTGTAAATGGCACCCAGAATTATGTTGCACGAAGCACAATTTCACATCATTCTGGGTCCATTTGTGTGAAAACAAGGTCGAATCAGGCTGAAACGTTACAAGAAGGTAGAATCTTTTGAGTTGTAAGTGATCTGAACGTTTCATGATGATCTCACATTCCCATAGGGGGTCAAACCATGTCCCAAAGGTCACCGGGCCTGGTGTCACTTTAAAGAAGTAGTCCAGTTACACCTTTGTGGGCTTATAACTTGGCTTCTGAATGTCCTAGAGAGGCCAGGTTTGTTTTAGTGTACTCCAATCAACAGCCCCTACAACCACAAAAAGGAATGGAGTCATTAGCACTTATGGTTTGTAAATGGCAACCAGAATTATGTTGCACGAAGCACAATTTCACATCATTCTGGATCCATTTGTGTGAAAACAAGGTCCAATCAGGCTGAAACGTTACAGGAAGGTAGAATCTATTGAGTTGTAAGTGATCTGAACGTTTCATGATGATAGCACTTTCCTAAGGGGGTCAAACCATGTCCCAAAGGTCACCGGATCTGGTGTCAATTTAAAGAAGTAGTCCAGTTACACATTTGTGGGCTTATAACTTGGCTTCTGAATGTCCTAGAGCGATCAGGTTTGCTTTAGTGTACTCCAATCAACAGCCCCTACAACCACAAAAAGGAATGGAGACATTAGCACTTATGGTTTTTAAATGGCACCCAGAATTATGTTGCACGAAGCACAATTTCACATCATTCTGGGTTCATTTGTGTGAAAACAAGGTCCAATCAGGCTGAAACAATACAGGAAGGTAGAATCTATTGAGTTGTAAGTGATCTGAACGTTTCATGATGATCGCACTTTCCTAAGGGGGTCAAACCATGTCCCAAAGGTCACCGGATCTGGTGTCACTTTAAAGAAGTAGTCCAGTTACACATTTGTGGGCTTATAACTTGGCTTCTGAATGTCCTAGAGAGGTCATGGTTATTTTAGTGTACTCCAATCAACAGCCCCTACAACCACAAAAAGGAATGGAGTCATTAGCACTTATGGTTTTTAAATGGCACCCAGAATTATGTTGCACGAAGCACAATTTCACATCATTCTCGGTTCATTTGTGTGAAAACAAGGTCCAATCAGGCTGAAACGTTACAGGAAGGTAGAATCTACTGAGTTGTAAGTGATCTGAACGTTTCATGATGATAGCACTTTCCTAAGGGGGTCAAACCATGTCCCCAAGATCACCGGTTCTGGTGTCAATTTAAAGAAGTAGTCCAGTTACACATTTGTGGGCTTATAACTTGGCTTCTGAATGTCCTAGAGAGATCAGGTTTGTTTTAGTGTACTCCAATCAACAGCCCCTACAACGACAAAAAGGAATGGAGTCATTAGCACTTATGGTTTGTAAATGGCACCCAGAATTATGTTGCACGAAGCACAATTTCACATCATTCTGGGTCCATTTGTGTGAAAACAAGGTCCAATCAGGCTGAAACGTTACAGGAAGGTAGAATATATTGAGTTGTAAGTGATCTGAACGTTTCATGATGATAGCACTTTCCTAAGGGGGTCAAACCATGTCCCAAAGGTCACCGGATCTGGTATCAATTTAAAGTAGTCCAGTTACACATTTGTAGGCTTATAACTTGGCTTCTGAATGTCCTAGAGAGATCAGGTTTGTTTTAGTATACTCCAATCAACAGCCCCTACAACCACAATAAGGAATGGAGTCATTAGCACTTATGGTTTTTAAATGGCACCCAGAATTATGTTGAGCGAAGCACAATTTCACTTCATTCTGGGTTCATTTGTGTGAAAACAATGTACAATCAGGCTGAAACGTTACAGGAAGGTAGAATCTATTGAATTGTAAGTGATCTGAACGTTTCATGATGATAGCACTTTCCTAAGGGGGTCAAACCATGTCCCAAAGGTCACCGGGCCTGGTGTCACTTTAAAGAAGTAGTCCAGTTACACCTTTGTGGGCTTATAACTTGGCTTCTGAATATCCTAGAGAGGTCAGGTTTGTTTTAGAGTACTCCAATTAGCAGCCGCCATTACCACTAAAAGGAATGAAGTCATTAGCATTTATGGTTTGTAAATGGCACTCAGAATTATGTTGCACGAAGCACAATTTCACATCATTCTGGGTTCATTTGTGTGAAAACAAGGTCCAATCAGGCTGAAACGTTACAGGAAGGTAGAATCTATTTAGTTGTAAGTGATCTGAACGTTTCATGATGATAGCACTCTCCTAAGGGCGGTCAAACCATGTCCCAAAGGTCACCGGGCCTGGTGTCATTTTAAAGAAGTAGTCCAGTTACACATTTGTGGGCTTATAACTTGGCTTCTGAATGTCCTAGAGAGATCAGGTTTGTTTTAATGTACTCCAGTCAACAGCCCCTACAACCACAAAAAGGAATGGAGTCATTAGCATTTATGGTTTGTAAATGGCACCCAGAATTATGTTGCACGAAGCACAATTTCACATCATTCTGGGTTCATTTGTGTGAAAACAAGGTCCAATCAGGCTGAAACGTTACAGGAAGGTAGAATCTACTGAGTTGTAAGTGATCTGAACGTTTCATGATGATAGCACTTTCCTAAGGGGGTCAAACCATGTCCCCAAGATCACCGGTTCTGGTGTCAATTTAAAGAAGTAGTCCAGTTACACATTTGTGGGCTTATAACTTGGCTTCTGAATGTCCTAGAGAGATCAGGTTTGTTTTAGTGTACTCCAATCAACAGCCCCTACAACGACAAAAAGGAATGGAGTCATTAGCACTTATGGTTTGTAAATGGCACCCAGAATTATGTTGCACGAAGCACAATTTCACATCATTCTGGGTCCATTTGTGTGAAAACAAGGTCCAATCAGGCTGAAACGTTACAGGAAGGTAGAATATATTGAGTTGTAAGTGATCTGAACGTTTCATGATGATAGCACTTTCCTAAGGGGGTCAAACCATGTCCCAAAGGTCACCGGATCTGGTATCAATTTAAAGTAGTCCAGTTACACATTTGTAGGCTTATAACTTGGCTTCTGAATGTCCTAGAGAGATCAGGTTTGTTTTAGTATACTCCAATCAACAGCCCCTACAACCACAATAAGGAATGGAGTCATTAGCACTTATGGTTTTTAAATGGCACCCAGAATTATGTTGAGCGAAGCACAATTTCACTTCATTCTGGGTTCATTTGTGTGAAAACAATGTACAATCAGGCTGAAACGTTACAGGAAGGTAGAATCTATTGAATTGTAAGTGATCTGAACGTTTCATGATGATAGCACTTTCCTAAGGGGGTCAAACCATGTCCCAAAGGTCACCGGGCCTGGTGTCACTTTAAAGAAGTAGTCCAGTTACACCTTTGTGGGCTTATAACTTGGCTTCTGAATATCCTAGAGAGGTCAGGTTTGTTTTAGAGTACTCCAATTAGCAGCCGCCATTACCACTAAAAGGAATGAAGTCATTAGCATTTATGGTTTGTAAATGGCACTCAGAATTATGTTGCACGAAGCACAATTTCACATCATTCTGGGTTCATTTGTGTGAAAACAAGGTCCAATCAGGCTGAAACGTTACAGGAAGGTAGAATCTATTTAGTTGTAAGTGATCTGAACGTTTCATGATGATAGCACTCTCCTAAGGGCGGTCAAACCATGTCCCAAAGGTCACCGGGCCTGGTGTCATTTTAAAGAAGTAGTCCAGTTACACATTTGTGGGCTTATAACTTGGCTTCTGAATGTCCTAGAGAGATCAGGTTTGTTTTAATGTACTCCAATCAACAGCCCCTACAACCACAAAAAGGAATGGAGTCATTAGCATTTATGGTTTGTAAATGGCACCCAGAATTATGTTGCACGAAGCACAATTTCACATCATTCTGGGTTCATTTGTGTGAAAACAAGGTCCAATCAGGCTGAAACGTTACAGGAAGGGAGAATCTATTTAGTTGTAAGTGATCTGAACGTTTCATGATGATAGCGCTTTCCTAAGGGGATCAAACCATGTCCCGAAGGTCACCGGATCTGGTGTCAATTTAAAGAAGTAGTCCAGTTACACATTTGTGGGCTTATAACTTGGCTTCTGAATGTCCTAGAGAGATCAGGTTTGTTTTAGTGTACTCCAATCAACAGCCCCTACAACCACAAAAGGAATGGAGTCATTAGCCTTATGGTTTGTAAATGGCACCCAGAATTATGTTGCACGAAGCACAATTTCACATCATTCTGGGTCCATTTGTGTGAAAACAAGGTCCAATCAGGCTGAAACGTTACAAGAAGGTAGAATCTATTGAGTTGTAAGTGATCTGAACGTTTCATGATGATCTCACATTCCCACAGGGGGTCAAACCATGTCCCAAAGGTCACCGGGCCTGGTGTCACTTTAAAGAAGTAGTCCAGTTACACCTTTGTGGGCTTATAACTTGGCTTCTGAATGTCCTAGAGAGATCAGGTTTGTTTTAATGTACTCCAATCAACAGCCCCTACAACCACAAAAATGAATGGAGTCATTAGCATTTATGGTTTGTAAATGGCACCCAGAATTATGTTGCACGAAGCACAATTTCACATCATTCTGGGTTCATTTGTGTGAAAACAAGGTCCAATCAGGCTGAAACGTTACAGGAAGGTAGAATCTATTTAGTTGTAAGTGATCTGAACGTTTCATGATGATAGCGCTTTCCTAAGGGGATCAAACCATGTCCCAAAGGTCACCGGATCTGGTGTCAATTTAAAGAAGTAGTCCAGTTACACATTTGTGGGCTTATAACTTGGCTTCTGAATGTCCTAGAGAGATCAGGTTTGTTTTAATGTACTCCAATCAACAGCCCCTACAACCAAAAAAATGAATGGAGTCATTAGCATTTATGGTTTGTAAATGGCACCCAGAATTATGTTGCACGAAGCACAATTTCACATCATTCTGGGTTCATTTGTGTGAAAAAAAGGTCCAATCAGGCTGAAACGTTACAGGAAGGTAGAATCTATTTAGTTGTAAGTGATCTGAACGTTTCATGATGATAGCGCTTTCCTAAGGGGATCAAACCATGTCCCAAAGGTCACCGGATCTGGTTTCAATTTAAAGAAGTAGTCCAGTTACACATTTGTGGGCTTATAACTTGGCTTCTGAATGTCCTAGAGAGATCAGGTTTGTTTTAATGTACTCCAATCAACAGCCCCTACAACCACAAAAATGAATGGAGTCATTAGCATTTATGGTTTGTAAATGGCACCCAGAATTATGTTGCACGAAGCACAATTTCACATCATTCTGGGTTCATTTGTGTGAAAACAAGGTCCAATCAGGCTGAAACGTTACAGGAAGGTAGAATCTATTTAGTTGTAAGTGATCTGAACGTTTCATGATGATAGCGCTTTCCTAAGGGGATCAAACCATGTCCCAAAGGTCACCGGATCTGGTGTCAATTTAAAGAAGTAGTCCAGTTACACATTTGTGGGCTTATAACTTGGCTTCTGAATGTCCTAGAGAGATCAGGTTTGTTTTAGTGTACTCCAATCAACAGCCCCTACAACCAAAAAAGGATTGGAGTCATTAGCCTTATGGTTTGTAAATGGCACCCAGAATTATGTTGCACGAAGCACAATTTCACATCATTCTGGGTTCATTTGTGTGAAAACAAGGTCCAATCAGGCTGAAACGTTACAAGAAGGTAGAATCTTTTGAGTTGTAAGTGATCTGAACGTTTCATGATGATCTCACATTCCCATAGGGGGTCAAACCATGTCCCAAAGGTCACCGGGCCTGGTGTCACTTTAAAGAAGTAGTCCAGTTACACCTTTGTGGGCTTATAACTTGGCTTCTGAATGTCCTAGAGAGGTCAGGTTTGTTTTAGTGTACTCCAATCAACAGCCCCTACAACCACAAAAAGGAATGGAGTCATTAGCATTTATGGTTTGTAAATGGCAACCAGAATTATGTTGCACGAAGCACAATTTCACATCATTCTGGATCCATTTGTGGGAAAACAAGGTCCAATCAGGCTGAAACGTTACAGGAAGGTAGAATCTATTGAGTTGTAAGTGATCTGAACGTTTCATGATGTTAGCACTTTCCTAAGGGGGTCACACCATGTCCCAAAGGTCACCGGATCTGGTGTCAATTTAAAGAAGTAGTCCAGTTACACATTTGTGGGCTTATAACTTGGCTTCTGAATGTCCTAGAGAGATCAGGTTTGTTTTAATGTACTCCAATACACAGCCCCTACAACCACAAAAAGGAATGGAGTCATTAGCATTTATGGTTTGTAAATATTGACGTCTGTGTCAATACAGGACTCTCTATAAGCCGGGAGCTGGACGCTAACGACCCGTGCATGCACCACACAAAAGGTATCGTACATGTGTTAACCCACCTGTATGCGACAGACTTTGTGTGTTGCATGACATCGAGATGTATTGACGTCTTTGTCAATACAGGACTCTCTAAGCTGGGAGCTGGACGCTAACGACCCGTGCATGCGCCACACAAAAGGTAACTCGACTAACTACAAAACAAATATTGTGATGTAGAAAGTTGGCTCGACTGTTTGAATCAGCTGCAGCTGCGGTTTACTCACGAAGTGAATCGCACGCTTGTTAGAAGTACATTCGGAGCACTTAAAAAATACATTGCTCTCATCGAGTTCTGTCTCAGCGTTCACCGGCTGATGTGCAAGAGCGTGACATGGGATCGCCAGGAACTTACTTAAGGACTATCATCTCATTTGGCATTTACTCACGGACCCAAGAAACCAGTTCCGAAAAATGGTCGAGAATTATAACTTGTCTAATAGCAACTGGAAGATATGTTGCGTCATAAGCCTCTGATGGTTCACAAGGTGCACGGTCCACTCGAAATCCTAATGCTGTATTTGTAGTACATACACTAAGTCTTCTCTGTTGATGTCAGACTAGAGTTTTATTAGAGTATTACTTTGCAACAATGGGATTCGAGCAATTGATGTGTATATTTTTAATAGCCTATTCCTAGGCTGAATGTATGACATGGCTCTTATGTATCATTATGTATCGTTTCCATTAAGTACTAATTTAAATAAAGTCCCTCTGTCCTCAGTGCTAGGTTGTGGGTTTAATAAACATTATTATGATCAACCTGTTGAATAGTATAATAACAATATTCCTGTAAAAGTCATTTAGTAATGAACAACCTCAGTTCTTTGAAAGAACATCATGTCTCTGATGTGTACACTGCAGGCCTGACCAGGGTTTGCACGCAAGGGCCTGTGTGTGTGTGTGTGTGTGTGTGTGTGTGTGTGTGTGTGTGTGTGTGTGTGTGTGTGTGTGTGTGTGTGTGTGTGTGTGTGTGTGTGTGAAACAAATAAAGATAAATATAGCTAGTGCGGCCACGAGCGGTCGTGCAGGGTAGAGGCTGCGCGAAAACGCCTCTAAAACAAGCGCGTGCCCACGCCCGATCCGTGGAAGCACGTAGAACTAGCAAACATACTAGCAGAAATCAACGATCGCACACGGGTCATTGAGTGTGTACAGGGTTCGTCTGCATGTGTGGCATTGGGCAATCTAGCGGCAACTGAGTGGCCTGAAGGCGGAACCGGCCAACCCGTCGCCCTCACCATCGTTGCGCTTCGAGATGAACTATTGCTAAAGATGATCGTCCTCGTCAACCACGGCGCTACCAGAGTTACCACGATATGCGCCTTAAAAGCGTTCTCGTTTGGGTCAGCGCCACCAGAATTGAATCGGCAAGTCAGCGGATATTACACAACTCGTAACGAAGACCCTCTCCGCGACCTCGCGGCCAGTGTGCGCAGTGTACAGCAAATGACAAACGATGTTGCGAGCGATATATCGGAAAAACTTTGCACTGACTCGACGGTCGCCACTGCAGGTTGTGTGAGTCTCGCGCAAAGTGCCATATCAAACGTGCGCAAGCTAGTGACAGGCAACTTCACCAGATCCGTAGATTCTGCATACGCTTGGATACGAATGAAAGTATCGAGAGATAACACCGACACGAGTTGCGCGACGGCGCTGGCTGCAGTCGCTACAACACTGGATTTATTAATCAACGCAATTGTGATCGTAATGGCGTATCGAGTGTGCACCAGAAACTACAACCAGTACTACAGAAAACTGGCATGAGGGTCGCGGTCTAACGTTATGTTGGTGTCTCGCATCGACCGTCGACAGCCGTTTGCCAGCGGCTGAAAATGGCACAGTTGACGAAATGGAAACGCCGACCGTCGATAGTGCACTCTCGCAAGTTCCAACCGCACCATCTCAGGAGACTTACCACAGAGTCATATTAGCGGAGGGTAGATAGAAAATGCGCAAACCGCCGCAACCGCCCATATACATACTATACGAGTTCAACATAGAGTGGAGTAAGAAGTTACTACCGATTGTATTTCCAACGTGCAAGCAGCTGGTGTGTGACGCTTTACTTGAGTATCACAGAGGTTGCGATGTCCTGTGTTCCACGAGCGCATGGAAACAAGTGAACGAATTTGTACGGACCGTACTGTTGGGGTATGAGCGAGCTGTAAAATCAATACAACCTAGACACGCGGACTTTGCCGCGTTACTGGACACGCATATCGCCACAACAAAACCGGGTCAAGTGTTCGGGGCGTCACCGCGCTCGACTATACAGGTCTTGGCCTACCACGAGTACATGAGCCCACAGATCCTAAGCGAGGTCGAAGCCGTTGTGTCTACCCAACGCAAATTCAGCACAGCCGTGCGCGCTAAGACAAGTCCCTCTAGACTGCTGGAAACTTTGGAAACGTGGAAGGCTGGCGTGTACGCGCTTTCTACACATCTCAACGGTATGATCGCGATACTCTCGGCCGCACAACAACTAATGGTCATGTGTTCGGAAGGTCTGATCAGGTCTGACATGACCGGTTGTCAATCGACGTCGAGCGTGCACTCACACACGGATATCCTGGCGTACAGTAAAGCGACAGCGACCTCTACGCTCACGTTGATCGCCGATGTTTCGAAGGGCAATCGAGTGTGTTGGCTGACGAAAGCTATGGTGACCGACGGTCGCGTCGACTACAATGTGCCTCATTGCGACTGGAGAGGCGTATGTGATCCTTTGCAAATCGACAACACCACCGCGGTCGAGTGCGAAGTCACGGTCGGCGGCGTGTTGTCCTTACTGTGCCCCATACAATGTGATGGTCCGTGTCACGGACCGGTGTGTTACGACCCGACTAACGAAACGTACCAGGTGATAACATTGCATCTGCCCATTACAGCGGAGCGAGCTTTTGGTCACACTCCCAAACCAAGGTTAATAGTTGTAGCGCACGCCCTTTCGGACCTCGGTGCACGCGAAACACTGGCGTACACTCACAACATCACGCTCGAGACAGCTCAAGCGTTACGCGAAACAAAGGACGTGTTCAAATCCATAGAGAATATACGGTCTTTAGCGTATGCGTATATAAAGAAGGTCGATGACATTTACAGACCCGGCGGCGTGGGCACCACAGTAGAACAACAAGGTGCTCTCAAGCGCACACAGATACTGGCCACATTATCACTCGCGATGTCTATCCTGACATGCCCGTTTCTGATTTTTATGTATATTAAATTGTGACAAGAGCTACGGTGGTTACGATTACACTCTGACCACGTGCCTTAGTTTCTGCTAGTGACCTATAAAGACATTTGACCACTTCCTCTCACTGCCATTAAAGCGGCTGTACCCACACGTACAACACCCAAGAAAAAAAATGATCTCGCTGTCTGAACTGGGTGTACTCTCAGTAGTCGCAGTTGCTCAGGCCATGGTGGTATGCTCACATAACGCCTCTGAGATACGTCCCATCACACCACCTCCTAGACTACTCGCGAAGGAGTATTCAACACCCCCTTTGTACGAAGACAACCATTATAACGAGCACAGCACAACGCTTGCCGCACGCGAAGACAACATGCAGGAGACAACGCTACCACCTGTCGTGAAAACAACGGATTCGAGTGACAACGATCGCGACTATGACGAGCACATTACAACACCCTCTGTGCACGAAGACCAGGTGCAGGAGACAACGCTACCACCTGTCGTGAGAAACAAGAGTTTGGTTAACAATGATCATCGTCGTGTCCCATTGTAAACGGGCGCGCCATTGCACACATCGTACATGTGTGTTAACCCACCTGTATGCGACAGACTTTGTGTGTTGCATGACATCGAGATGTATTGACGTCTGTGTCAATACAGGACTCTCTATAAGCCGGGAGCTGGACGCTAACGACCCGTGCATGCGCCACACAAAAGGTATCGTACATGTGTTAACCCACCTGTATGCGACAGACTTGTGTGTTGCATGACATCGAGATGTATTGACGTCTGTGTCAATACAGGACTCTCTAAGCTGGGAGCTGGACGCTAACGACCCGTGCATGCGCCACACAAAAGGTAACTCGACTAACTACAAAACGAATATTGTGATGTAGAAAGTTGGCTCGACTGTTTGAAAAAGCTGCAGCTGCGGTTTACTCACGAAGTGAATCGCACGCTTGTTAGAAGTACATTCGGAGCACTTAAAAAAGACATCGCTCTCATGGAGTTCCGTCTCAGCGTTCACCGGCTGATGGGCAAGAGCGTGACATGGGATCGCCAGGAACTTACTTAAGGACTATCATCTCATTTGGCATTTACTCACGGACCCAAGAAACCAGTTCCGAAAAATGGTCGAGAATTATAACTTGTCTAATAGCAACTGGAAGATATGTTGCGTCATAAGCCTCTGATGGTTCACAAGGTGCACGGTCCACTCGAAATCCTAATGCTGTATTTGTAGTACATACACTAAGTCTTCTCTGTTGATGTCAGACTAGAGTTTTATTAGAGTTTTACTTTGCAACAATGGGATTCGAGCAATTGATGTGTATATTTTTAATACTGCACAATGCTACTGTTCCTAGGCTGAATGTATGACATGGCTATTATGTCTCATTATGTATCGTTTCCATTAAGTACTAATTTAAATAAAGTCCCTCTGTCCTCAGTGCTAGGTTGTGGGTTTAATACACTTTATTATGATAAACCTGTTGAATAGTATAATAACAATATTCCTGTAAAAGTCATTTAGTAATGAACAACCTCAGTTCTTTGAAAGAACATCATGTCTCTGATGTGTACACTGCAGGCCTGACCGGGGTTTGCACGCAAGGGCCTGTGTGTGTGTGTGTGTGTGTGTGTGTGTGTGTGTGTGTGTGTGTGTGTGTGTGTGTGTGTGTGTGTGTGTGTGTGTGTGTGTGTGTGTGTGAAACAAATAAAGATAAATATAGCTAGTGCGGCCACGAGCGGTCGTGCAGGGTAGAGGCTGCGCGAAAACGCCTCTAAAACAAGCGCGTGCCCACGCCCGATCCGTGGAAGCACGTAGAACTAGCAAACGTGCTAGCAGAAATCAACGATCGCACACGGGTCATTGAGTGTGTACAGGGTTCGTCTGCGTGTGTGGCATTGGGCAATCTAGCGGCAACCGAGTGGCCTGAATGCGGAATCGGCCAACCCGTCGCCCTCACCATCGTTGCGCTTCGAGATGAACTATTGCTAAAGATGATCGTCCTCGTCAACCACGGCGCTACCAGAAATACCACGACATGCGCCTTAAAAGCGTTCTCGTTTGGGTCAGCGCCACCAGAATTGAATCGGCAAGTCAGCAGATTACACAACTCGTAACGAAGACCCTCTCCGCGACCTCGCGGCCAGTGTGCGCAGTGTACAGCAAATGACAAACGATGTTGCGAGCGATATATCGGAAAAACTTTGCACTGACTCGACGGTCGCCACTGCAGGTTGTGTGAGTCTCGCGCAAAGTGCCATATCAAACGTGCGCAAGCTAGTGACAGGCAACTTCACCAGATCCGTAGATTCTGCATACGCTTGGATACGAATGAAAGTATCGAGAGATAACACCGGCACGAGTTGCGCGACGGCGCTGGCTGCAGTCGTTACAACACTGGATTTATTAATCAACGCAATTGTGATCGTAATGGCGTATCGAGTGTGCACCAGAAACTACAACCAGTACTACAGAAAACTGGCATGAGGGTCGCGGTCTAACGCTATGTTGGTGTCTCGCATCGACCGTCGACAGCCGTTTGCCAGCGGCTGAAAATGGCACAGTTGACGAAATGGAAACGCCGACCGTCGATAGTGCACTCTCGCAAGTTCCAACCGCACCATCTCAGGAGACAGACCACAGAGGCATATTAGCGGAGGGTAGATAGAAAATGCGCAAACCGCCGCAACCGCCCATATACATACTATACGAGTTCAACATAGAGTGGAGTAAGAAGTTACTACCGATTGTATTTCCAACGTGCAAGCAGCTGGTGTGTGACGCTTTACTTGAGTATCACAGAGGTTGCGATGTCCTGTGTTCCACGAGCGCATGGAAACAAGTGAACGAACTTCTACGGACCGTACTGTTGGGGTATGAGCGAGCTGTAAAATCAATACACGCTAGACACGCGGACTTTGCCGCGTTACTGGACACGCATATCGCCACAAAAAAACCGGGTCAAGTGTTCGGGGCGTCACCACGCTCGACTATACACGTCTTGGCCTACAACGAGTACATGAGCCCACAGATCCTAAGCGAGGTCGAAGCCGTTGTGTCTACCCAACGCAAATTCAGCACAGCCGTGCGCACTAAGACAAGTCCCTCTAGACTGCTGGAAACTTTGGAAACGTGGAAGGCTGGCGTGTACGCGCTTTCTACACATCTCAACGGTATGATCACGATACTCTCGGCCGCACAACAACTAATGGTCATGTGTTCGGAAGGTCTGATTAGGTCTGACATGACCGGTTGTCAATCGACGTCGAGCGTGCTCTCACACACGGATATCCTGGCGTACAGTAAAGCGACGGCGACCTCTACGCTCACGTTGATCGCCGATGTTTCGAAGGGCAATCGAGTGTGTTGGCTGACGAAAGCTATGGTGACCGACGGTCGCGTCGACTACAATGTGCCTCATTGCGACTGGAGAGGCGTATGTGATCCTTTGCAAATCGATAACACCACCGCGGTCGAGTGCGAAGTCACGGTCGGCGGCGTGTTGTCCTTACTGTGCCCCATACAATGTGACGGTCCATGTGACGGACCGGTGTGTTACGACCCGACTAACGAAACGTACCAGGTGATAACATTGCATCCGCCCATTACAGCGGAGCGAGCGTTTCGCCACACTCCCAAACCAAGGTTAATAGTTGTAGCGCACGCCCTTTCGGACCTCGGTGCACGTGAAACACTGGCGTACACTCACAACATCACGCTCGAGACAGCTCAAGCGTTACGCGAAACAAAGGACGTGTTCAAATCCATAGAGAATATACGGTCTTTAGCGTATGCGTATATAAAGAAGGTCGATGACATTTACAGACCCGGCGGCGTTGGCACCACAGTAGAACAACAAGGTGCTCTCAAGCGCACACAGATACTAGCCGCATTATCACTCGCGATGTCTATCCTGACATGCCCGTTTCTGATTTCTATGTATATTAAATTATGACAAGAGCTACGGTGGTTACGATTACACTCTGACCACGTGCCTTAGTTTCTGCTAGTGACCTATAAATACATTTGCCCACTTGCTCTCACTGCCATTAAAGCGGCTGTACCCACACATACAACATCCAAGAAAAAAAAAGATCTCGCTGTCTGTACTGGGTGTACTCTCAGTAGTTGCAGTTGCTCAGGCCATGGTGGTACGCTCACATAACGCCTCTGAGATACGTCCCATCACACCACCTCCTGGACTACTCGCGAAGGAGTATTCAACACCCCCTTTGTACGAAGACAACCATTATAACGAGCACAGCACAACGCTTGCCGCACGCGAAGACAACATGCAGGAGACAACGCTACCACCTGTCGTGAGAACAACGGATTCGAGTGACAACGATCGCGACTATGACGAGCACATTACAACACCCTCTGTGCACGAAGACAAGGGGCAGGAGACAACGCTACCACCTGTCGTGAGAAACAAGAATTTGGTTAACAATGATCATCGTCGTGTCCCATTGTAAACGGGCGTGCCATCGCACACATCGTACATGTGTGTTAACCCACCTGTATGCGACAGACTTTGTGTGTTGCATGACATCGAGATGTATTGACGTCTGTGTCAATACAGGACTCTCTATAAGCCGGGAGCTGGACGCTAACGACCCGTGCATGCGCCACACAAAAGGTATCGTACATGTGTTAACCCACCTGTATGCGACAGACTTTGTGTGTTGCATGACATCGAGATGTATTGACGTCTGTGTCAATACAGGACTCTCTAAGCTGGGAGCTGGACGCTAACAACCCGTGCATGCGCCACACAAAAGGTAACTCGACTAACTACAAAACGCATATTGTGATGTAGAAAGTTGGCTTGACTGTTTGAATCAGCTGTAGCTGCGGTTTACTCACGAAGTGAATCGCACGCTTGTTAGAAGTGCATTCGGAGCACTAAAAAATACATCGCTCTCATCGAGTTCCGTCTCAGCGTTCACCGGCTGATGGGCAAGAGCGTGACGTGGGATCGCCAGGAACTTACTTAAGGACTATCATCTCATTTGGCATTTACTCAGGGACCCAAGAAACCAGTTCCGAAAAATGGTCGAGAATTATAACTTGTCTAATAGCAACTGGAAGATATGTTGCGTCATAAGCCTCTGATAGTTCACAAGGTGCACGGTCCACTCGAAATCCTAATGCTGTATTTGTAGTACATACACTAAGTCTTCTCTGTTGATGTCAGACTAGAGTTTTATTAGAGTTTTACTTTGCAACAATGGGATTCGAGCAATTCATGTGTATATTTTTAATAGTGCACAATGCTACTATTCCTAGGCTGAATGTATGACATGGCTCTTATGTATCATTATGTATCGTTTCCATTAAGTACTAATTTAAATAAAGTCCCTCTGTCCTCACTGCTAGGTTGTGGGTTTAATACACACTATTATGATTAACCTGTTGAATAGTATAATAACAATATTCCTGTAAAATTCATTAAGTAATGAACAACCTCAGTTCTGTGAAAGAACATCATGTCTCTGATATGTACACTGCAGGCCTGACCGGTCTTGCTGGGGCCTCTCTCCTGGAGGCGCTCAATCAGACCCAGTGGTGACACGTGGCAAGACGCTCCTCGGGGCGCGTCTTGCTTGGGCCTCTCTCCTGGAGGCGCTCAGTCAGACCCAGTGGTGACATGTGGCAAGAAGCTCCTCGGGGCGCATCTTGCTTGGGCCTCTCTCCTGGAGGCCCTCAGTAAGACCCATTGTTGACATGTGGCAAGACGCTCCTCGTGGCGCGTCTTGCTTGGGCCTCTCTCCAGAAGGCCCTCAATCAGACCCAGTGTTGACACGTGGCAAGACGCTCCTCGGGGCGCGTCTTGCTTGGGCCTCTCTCCTGGAGTCGCTCAGTCAGACTGAGTAGTGACATGTGGCCTGAAGCTCCTCGGGGCGCGTCTTGCTTGGGCCTCTCGCCTGGAGGCGCTCAGTCAGACCCAGTGGTGACATGTGGCAAGACACTCCTCGGGGCGCGTCTTGCTTGGGCCTCTCTCCTGGAGGCCCTCTGTCAGACCCAGTGTTGACATGTGTCAAGACGCTCCACGGGGCGCGTCTTGCTTGGGCTTCTCTCCTGGAGGCCCTCAGTCACACCCATTGTTGACATGTGGCAAGACGCTCCTCGGGGCGCGTCTTGCTTGGGCCTCTCTCCTAGAGGCGCTCAGTCAGACCGAGTGCTGACATGTGGCAAGACGCTCCTCGGGCTGCGTGTTGCTTGGGCTTCTTTCCTGGAGGCCCTCAGTCAGACCCATTGTTGACATGTGGCAAGACGCTCCTCGGGGCGCATCTTGCTTGGGCCTCTCTCCTGGAGGCGCTCAGTCAGAACCAGAGGTGACATGTGGCAAGACGCTCCTCGGGGCGCGTCTTGCTTGGGCCTCTCTCCTGGAGGCCCTCTGTCAGACCCAGTGTTGACATGTGGCAAGATGCTCCTCGGGGCGCATCTTGCTTGGGCCTCTCTCCTGGAGGCGCTCAGTCAGACCCAGTGGTGACACGTGGCAAGACGCTCCTCGGGGCGCATCTTGCTTGGGCCTCTCTCCTGGAGGCGCTCAGTCAGACCCAGTGTTGACACGTGGCAAGACGCTCCTCGGGGCGCGTCTTGCTTGGGCCTCTCTCCTGGAGGCGCTCAGTCAGACCCAGTGTTGACATGTGGCAAGAGACTCCTCAGGGCGCGTCTTGCTTGGGCCTCTCTCATGGAGGCCCTCTGTCAGACCGAGTAGTGACATAAGGCAAGACGCTCCTCGGGGCGCGTCTTGCTGGGGCCTCTCTCCTGGAGGCGCTCAATCAGACCCAGTGGTGACAAGTGGCAAGATGCTCCTCGGGGCGCGTCTTGCTTGGGCCTCTCTCCTGGAGGCGCTCAGTCAGACCCAGTGGTGACACGTGGCAAGACGCTCCTCGGGGCGCATCTTGCTTGGGCCTCTCTCCTGGAGGCGCTCAGTCAGACCCAGTGTTGACACGTGGCAAGACGCTCCTCGGGGCACGTCTTACTTTGGCCTCTCTCCTGGAGGCGCTCAGTCAGACTGAGTAGTGACATGTGGCCTGACGCTCCTCGGGGCGCGTGTTGCTTGGGCCTCTCTCCTGGAGGCGCTCAGTCAGACCAAGTGGTGACATGTGGCAAGACACTCCTCGGGGCGCGTCTTGCTTGGGCCTCTCTCCTGGAGGCCCTCTGTCAGACCCAGTGTTGACATGTGTCAAGACGCTCCTCGGGGCGCGTCTTGCTTGGGCTTCTCTCCTGGAGGCCCTCAGTCAGACCCATTGTTGACATGTGGCAAGACGCTCCTCGGGGCACGTCTTGCTTGGGCCTCTCTCCTGGAGGCGCTCAGTCAGACCAAGTAGTGACAGGTGGCAAGACGCTCCTCGGGGCGCGTCTTGCTTGGGCCTCTCTCCTGGAGGCGCTCAGTCAGACCGAGTGCTGACATAAGGCAAGACGCTCCTCGGGGCGCGTCTTGCTTGGGCCTCTCTCCTGGAGGAGCTCAGTCAGACGCAGTGGTGACACGTGGCAAGACGCTCCTCAGGGCGCATCTTTTCTTGGGCCTCTCTCCTGGAGGCGGTCAGTCAGACCCAGTGTTGACATGTGACAAGACGCTCCTCGGGGCGCGTCTTGCTTGGGCCTCTCTCCTGGAGGCCCTCTGTCAGACCCAGTGTTGACATGTGGCAAGACGCTCCTCGGGGCGCGTCTTGCTTGGGCCTCTCTCCTGGAGGCGCTCAGTCAGACCCAGTGTTGACATGTGGCAAGACGCTCCTCGGGGCGCGTCTTGCTTGGGCCTCTCTCCTGGAGGCGCTCAGTCAGTCCTAGTGCTGACATGTGGCAAGACGCTCCTCGGAGCGCGTCTTGCTTGGGCTTCTCTCCTGGAGGCCCTCTGTCAGACCCTTCGTTGACATGTGGCAAGACGCTCCTCGGGGCGCGTCTTGCTTGGCCCTCTCTCGTGGAGGCGCTCAGTCAGACCGAGTGCTGACATGTGGCAAGACGCTCCTCGGGGCGCATCTTGCTTGGGCTTCTCTCCTGGAGGCCCTCAGTCAGACCCATTGTTGACATGTGGCAAGACACTCCTCGGGGCGCTTCTTGCTTGGGCCTCTCTCCTGGAGGCGCTCAGTCAGACCGAGTGCTGACATGAGGCAAGACGCTCCTCGGGGCGCGTCTTGCTGGGGCCTCTCTCCTGGAGGCGCTCAGTCAGACCCAGTGTTTACATGTGTCAAGACGCTCCTCGGGCATTTCTTGCTTGCGCCTCTCTCCTGGAGGCGCTCAGTCAGACCCAGAGGTGACATGTGGCAAGACGCTCCTCGGGGCGCATCTTGCTTGGGCTTCTCTCCTGGAGGCCCTCAGTCAGACCCAGTGTTTACATGTGGCAAGACGCTCCTCGGGGCGCGTCTTATTTGGGCCTCTCTCCTGGAGGCCCTCAGTCAGACCCAGTGTTGACATGTGGCAAGACGCTCCTCGGGGCGCGTCTTGCTTGGGCTTCTCCCCTGGAGGCCCTCAGTCAGACCCATTGTTGACATGTGGCAAGACGCTCCTCGGGGTGCTTCTTGCTTGGGCCTCTCTCCTGGAGGCGCTCAGTCAGACCGAGTGCTGACATGAGGCAAGACGCTCCTCGGGGCGCGTCTTGCTGGGGCCTCTCTCCTGGAGGCGCTCAGTCAGACCCAGTGTTGACATGTGTCAAGACGCTCCTCGGGGGTTTCTTGCTTGCGGCTCTCTCCTGGAGGCGCTCAGTCAGACCCAGAGGTGACCTGTGGCAAGACGCTCCTCGGCCTCTCTCCTGGAGGCACTCAGTCAGACCCAGTGTTGACATGTGGCAAGACGCTCCTCGGGGCGCATCTTGCTTGGGCTTCTCTCCTGGAGGCCCTCAGTCAGACCCAGTGTTGACATGTGGCAAGACGCTCCTCGGGGCGCGTCTTATTAGGGCCTCTCTCCTGGAGGCCCTCAGTCAGACCCAGTGTTGACATGTGGCAAGACGCTCCTCGGGGCGCGTCTTGCTTGGGCTTCTCTCCTGGAGGCCCTCAGTCAGACCCATTGTTGACATGTGGCAAGACGCTCCTCGGGGCACGTCTTGCTTGGGCCTCTCTCCTGGAGGCGCTCAGTCAGACCAAGTAGTGACAGGTGGCAAGACGCTCCTCGGGGCGCGTCTTGCTTGGGCCTCTCTCCTGGAGGCGCTCAGTCAGACCGAGTGCTGACATAAGGCAAGACGCTCCTCGGGGTGCGTCTTGCTTGGGCCTCTCTCCTGGAGGAGCTCAGTCAGACGCAGTGGTGACACGTGGCAAGACGCTCCTCAGGGCGCATCTTTTCTTGGGCCTCTCTCCTGGAGGCGGTCAGTCAGACCCAGTGTTGACATGTGACAAGACGCTCCTCGGGGCGCGTCTTGCTTGGGCCTCTCTCCTGGAGGCGCTCAGTCAGACCCAGAGGTGACATGTGGCAAGACGCTCCTCGGGGCGCGTCTTGCTTGGGCCTCTCTCCTGGAGGCCCTCTGTCAGACCCAGTGTTGACATGTGGCAAGACGCTCCTCGGGGCGCGTCTTGCTTGGGCCTCTCTCCTGGAGGCCCTCAGTCAGACCCAGTGTTGACATGTGGCAAGACGCTCCTCGGGGCGCTCCTCGGGGCGCGTCTTGCTTGGGCCTCTCTCCTGGAGGCGCTCAGTCAGTCCTAGTGCTGACATGTGGCAAGACGCTCCTCGGAGCGCTTCTTGCTTGGGCTTCTCTCCTGGAGGCCCTCTGTCAGACCCTTCGTTGACATGTGGCAAGACGCTCCTCGGGGCGCGTCTTGCTTGGCCCTCTCTCCTGGAGGCGCTCAGTCAGACCGAGTGCTGACATGTGGCAAGGCTTCTCTCCTGGAGGCCCTCAGTCAGACCCATTGTTGACATGTGGCAAGACGCTCCTCGGGGCGCTTCTTGCTTGGGCCTCTCTCCTGGAGGCGCTCAGTCAGACCGAGTGCTGACATGTGGCAAGACGCTCCCCGGAGCTCGTCTTGCTGGGGCTTCTCTTCTGGAGGCGCTCAGTCAGACCCAGTGTTGACATGTGACAAGACGCTCCTCAGGGCGCGTCTTGCTTGGGCCTCTCTCCTGGAGGCGTTCAGTCAGACCCAGAGGTGACATGTGGCAAGACGCTCCTCGGGGCGCGTCTTGCTTGGGCCTCTCTCCTGGAGGCCCTCTGTCAGACTCAGTGTTGACATGTGGTAAGGACACGATCACGCCGACCCTATTGTTGGAGAACCTGCTGAGTTCGTCGAACAAGTAGATGCCGGATTGGGCGCGGGCACGCGCTTGTTTTAGAGGCATTTTCGCGCAGCCTCTACCCTGCACGACCGCTCGTGGCCGCACTAGCTATATTTATCTTTATTTGTTTCACACACACACACACACACACACACACACACACACACACACACAGGCCCTTGCGTGCAAACCCCGGTCAGGCCTGCAGTGTACACATCAGAGACATGATTTTCTTTCACAGAACTGAGGTTGTTCATTACTATATGACTTTTACAGGAATATTGTTATTATACTATTCAACAGGTTGATCATAATAATGTGTAATAAACCCACAACCTAGCACTGAGGACAGAGGGACCTTATTTAAATTAGTACTTAATGGAAACGATACATAATTATACATAAGAGCCATGTCATACATTCAGCCTAGGAATAGTAGCATTGTGCACTATTAAAAATATACACATCAATTGCTCGAATCCCATTGTTGCAAAGTAAAACTCTAATAAAACTCTAGTCTGACATCAACAGAGAAGACTTAGTGTATGTACTACAAATACAGCATTAGGATTTCGAGTGGACCGTGCACCTTGTGAACCATCAGAGGCTTATGACGCAATATATCTTCCAGTTGCTATTAGACAAGTTATCACAATTACGTTGATTAATAAATCCAGTGTTGTAGCGACTGCAGCCAGCGCCGTCGCGCAACTCGTGTCGGTGTTATCTCTCGATACTTTCATTCGTATCCGAGCGTATGCAGAATCTACGGATCTGGTGAAGTTGCTTGTCACGAGCTTGCGCACATTTGATATGGCACTTTGCGCGTGACTCACACAACCTGCAGTGGCGACCGTCGCGTCAGTGCAAAGTTTTTCCGATATATCGCTCGCAACATCGTTTGTCATTTGCTGTACACTGCGCACACTGGCCGGATATATTAAATTATGACAAGAGCTACGGTGGTTACGATTACACTCTGACCACGTGCCTTAGTTTATGCTAGTGACCTATAAATACATTTGACCACTTGCTCTCACTGCCATTAAAGCGGCTGTACCCACACGTACAACACCCAAGAAAAAAAATGATCTCGCTGTCTGTACTGGGTGTACTCTCAGTAGTCGCAGTTGCTCAGGCCATGGTGGTACGCTCACATAACGCCTCTGAGATACATCCCATCACACCACCTCCTAGACTACTCGCGAAGGAGTATTCAACACCCCCTTTGTACGAAGACAACCATTATAACGAGCACAGCACAACGCTTGCCGCACGCGAAGACAACATGCAGGAGACAACGCTACCACCTGTCGTGAGAACAACGGATTCGAGTGACAACGATCGCGACTATGACGAGCACATTACAACACCCTCTGTGCACGAAGACCAGGAGCAGGAGACAATGCTACCACCTGTCGTGAGAAACAAGAGTTTGGTTAACAATGATCATCGTCGTGTCCCATTGTAAACGGGCGCGCCATTGCACACATCGTACATGTGTGTTAACCCACCTGTATGCGACAGACTTTGTGTGTTGCATGACATCGAGATGTATTGACGTCTGTGTCAATACAGGACTCTCTATAAGCCGGGAGCTGGACGCTAACGACCCGTGCATGCGCCACACAAAAGGTATCGTACATGTGTTAACCCACCTGTATGCGACAGACTTTGTGTGTTGCATGACATCGAGATGTATTGATGTCTGTGTCAATACAGGACTCTCTAAGCTGGGAGCTGGACGCTAACGACCCGTGCATGCGCCACACAAAAGGTAACTCGACTAACTACAAAACGAATATTGTGATGTAGAAAGTTGGCTCGACTGTTTGAATCAGCTGCAGCTGCGGTTTACTCACGAAGTGAATCGCACGCTTGTTAGAAGTACATTCGGAGCACTTAAAAAATACATCGCTCTCATCGAGTTCCGTCTCAGCGTTCACCGGCTGATGGGCAATAGCGTGACATGGGATCGCCAGGAACTTACTTAAGGACTATCATCTCATTTGGCATTTACTCACGGACCCACGAAACCAGTTCCGAAAAATGGTCGAGAATTATAACTTGTCTAATAGCAACTGGAAGATATGTTGCGTCATAAGCCTCTGATGGTTCACAAGGTGCACGGTCCACTCGAAATCCTAATGCTGTATTTGTAGTACATACACTAAGTCTTCTCTGTTGATGTCAGACTAGAGTTTTATTAGAGTTTTACTTTGCAACAATGGGATTCGAGCAATTGATGTGTATATTTTTAATAGTGCACAATGCTACTATTCCTAGGCTGAATGTATGACATGGCTCTTATTTATCATTATGTATCGTTTCCATTAAGTACTAATTTAAATAAAGTCCCTCTGTCCTCAGTGCTAGGTTGTGGGTTTAATACACATTATTATGATCAACCTGTTGAATAGTATAATAACAATATTCCTGTAAAAGTCATTTAGTAATGAACAACCTCAGTTCTGTGAAAGAACATCATGTCTCTGATGTGTACACTGCAGGCCTGACCGGGGTTTGCACGCAAGGGCCTGTGTGTGTGTGTGTGTGTGTGTGTGTGTGTGTGTGTGTGTGTGTGTGTGTGTGTGTGTGTGTGTGTGTGTGTGTGTGTGTGTGTGTGTGTGTGTGTGTGTGTGTGTGTGTGAAACAAATAAAGATAAATATAGCTAGCGCGGCCACGAGCGGTCGTGCAGGGTAGAGGCTGCGCGAAAACGCCTCTAAAACAAGCGCGTGCCCACGCCCGATCCGTGGAAGCACGTAGAACTAGCAAACGTACTAGCAGAAATCAACGATCGCACACGGGTCATTGAGTGTGTACAGGGTTAGTCTGAGTGTATGGCATTGGGCAATCTAGCGGCAACCGAGTGGCCTGAAGGCGGAACCGGCCAACCCGTCGCCCTCACAATCGTTGCGCTTCGAGGTGAACTATTGCTAAAGATGATCGTCCTCGTCAACCACGGTGCTACCAGAGTTACCACGACATGCGCCTTAAAAGCGTTCTCGTTTGGGTCAGCGCCACCAGAATTGAATCGGCAAGTCAGCGGATATTACACAACTCGTAACGAAGACCCTCTCCGCGACCTCGCGGCCAGTGTGCGCAGTGTACAGCAAATGACAAACGATGTTGCGAGCGATATATCGGAAAAACTTTGCACTGACGCGACGGTCGCCACTGCAGGTTGTGTGAGTCACGCGCAAAGTGCCATATCAAATGTGCGCAAGCTAGTGACAAGCAACTTCACCAGATCCGTAGATTCTGCATACGCTCGGATACGAATGAAAGTATCGAGAGATAACACCGACACGAGTTGCGCGACGGCGCTGGCTGCAGTCGCTACAACACTGGATTTATTAATCAACGTAATTGTGATAACTTGTCTAATAGCAACTGGAAGATATATTGCGTCATAAGCCTCTGATGGTTCACAAGGTGCACGGTCCACTCGAAATCCTAATGCTGTATTTGTAGTACATACACTAAGTCTTCTCTGTTGATGTCAGACTAGAGTTTTATTAGAGTTTTACTTTGCAACAATGGGATTCGAGCAATTGATGTGTATATTTTTAATAGTGCACAATGCTACTATTCCTAGGCTGAATGTATGACATGGCTCTTATGTATCATTATGTATCGTTTCCATTAAGTACTAATTTAAATAAGGTCCCTCTGTCCTCAGTGCTAGGTTGTGGGTTTATTACACATTATTATGATCAACCTGTTGAATAGTATAATAAAAATATTCCTGTAAAAGTCATATAGTAATGAACAACCTCAGTTCTGTGAAAGAAAATCATGTCTCTGATGTGTACACTGCAGGCCTGACCGGGGTTTGCACGCAAGGGCCTGTGTGTGTGTGTGTGTGTGTGTGTGTGTGTGTGTGTGTGTGTGTGTGAAACAAATAAAGATAAATATAGCTAGTGCGGCCACGAGCGGTCGTGCAGGGTAGAGGCTGCGCGAAAATGCCTCTAAAACAAGCGCGTGCCCGCGCCCAATCCGGCATCTACTTGTTCGACGAACTCAGCAGGTTCTCCAACAATAGGGTCGGCGTGATCGTGTCCTTACCACATGTCAACACTGAGTCTGACAGAGGGCCTCCAGGAGAGAGGCCCAAGCAAGACGCGCCCCGAGGAGCGTCTTGCCACATGTCACCTCTGGGTCTGACTGAACGCCTCCAGAAGAGAGGCCCAAGCAAGACGCGCCCTGAGGAGCGTCTTGTCACATGTCAACACTGGGTCTGACTGAGCGCCTCCAGAAGAGAAGCCCCAGCAAGACGAGCTCCGGGGAGCGTCTTGCCACATGTCAGCACTCGGTCTGACTGAGCGCCTCCAGGAGAGAGGCCCAAGCAAGAAGCGCCCCGAGGAGCGTCTTGCCACATGTCAACAATGGGTCTGACTGAGGGCCTCCAGGAGAGAAGCCTTGCCACATGTCAGCACTCGGTCTGACTGAGCGCCTCCAGGAGAGAGGGCCAAGCAAGACGCGCCCCGAGGAGCGTCTTGCCACATGTCAACGAAGGGTCTGACAGAGGGCCTCCAGGAGAGAAGCCCAAGCAAGACGCGCTCCGAGGAGCGTCTTGCCACATGTCAGCACTAGGACTGACTGAGCGCCTCCAGGAGAGAGGCCCAAGCAAGACGCGCCCCGAGGAGCGCCCCGAGGAGCGTCTTGCCACATGTCAACACTGGGTCTGACTGAGGGCCTCCAGGAGAGAGGCCCAAGCAAGACGCGCCCCGAGGAGCGTCTTGCCACATGTCAACACTGGGTCTGACAGAGGGCCTCCAGGAGAGAGGCCCAAGCAAGACGCGCCCCGAGGAGCGTCTTGCCACATGTCACCTCTGGGTCTGACTGAGCGCCTCCAGGAGAGAGGCCCAAGCAAGACGCGCCCCGAGGAGCGTCTTGTCACATGTCAACACTGGGTCTGACTGACCGCCTCCAGGAGAGAGGCCCAAGAAAAGATGCGCCCTGAGGAGCGTCTTGCCACGTGTCACCACTGCGTCTGACTGAGCTCCTCCAGGAGAGAGGCCCAAGCAAGACGCACCCCGAGGAGCGTCTTGCCTTATGTCAGCACTCGGTCTGACTGAGCGCCTCCAGGAGAGAGGCCCAAGCAAGACGCGCCCCGAGGAGCGTCTTGCCACCTGTCACTACTTGGTCTGACTGAGCGCCTCCAGGAGAGAGGCCCAAGCAAGACGTGCCCCGAGGAGCGTCTTGCCACATGTCAACAATGGGTCTGACTGAGGGCCTCCAGGAGAGAAGCCCAAGCAAGACGCGCCCCGAGGAGCGTCTTGCCACATGTCAACACTGGGTCTGACTGAGGGCCTCCAGGAGAGAGGCCCTAATAAGACGCGCCCCGAGGAGCGTCTTGCCACATGTCAACACTGGGTCTGACTGAGGGCCTCCAGGAGAGAAGCCCAAGCAAGATGCGCCCCGAGGAGCGTCTTGCCACATGTCAACACTGGGTCTGACTGAGTGCCTCCAGGAGAGAGGCCGAGGAGCGTCTTGCCACAGGTCACCTCCGGGTCTGACTGAGCGCCTCCAGGAGAGAGCCGCAAGCAAGAAACCCCCGAGGAGCGTCTTGACACATGTCAACACTGGGTCTGACTGAGCGCCTCCAGGAGAGAGGCCCCAGCAAGACGCGCCCCGAGGAGCGTCTTGCCTCATGTCAGCACTCGGTCTGACTGAGCGCCTCCAGGAGAGAGGCCCAAGCAAGAAGCACCCCGAGGAGCGTCTTGCCACATGTCAACAATGGGTCTGACTGAGGGCCTCCAGGGGAGAAGCCCAAGCAAGACGCGCCCCGAGGAGCGTCTTGCCACATGTCAACACTGGGTCTGACTGAGGGCCTCCAGGAGAGAGGCCCAAATAAGACGCGCCCCGAGGAGCGTCTTGCCACATGTAAACACTGGGTCTGACTGAGGGCCTCCAGGAGAGAAGCCCAAGCAAGATGCGCCCCGAGGAGCGTCTTGCCACATGTCACCTCTGGGTCTGACTGAGCGCCTCCAGGAGAGAGGCGCAAGCAAGAAACGCCCGAGGAGCGTCTTGACACATGTAAACACTGGGTCTGACTGAGCGCCTCCAGGAGAGAGGCCCCAGCAAGACGCGCCCCGAGGAGCGTCTTGCCTCATGTCAGCACTCGGTCTGACTGAGCGCCTCCAGGAGAGAGGCCCAAGCAAGAAGCGCCCCGAGGAGTGTCTTGCCACATGTCAACAATGGGTCTGACTGAGGGCCTCCAGGAGAGAAGCCCAAGCAAGATGCGCCCCGAGGAGCGTCTTGCCACATGTCAGCACTCGGTCTGACTGAGCGCCTCCACGAGAGAGGGCCAAGCAAGACGCGCCCCGAGGAGCGTCTTGCCACATGTAAACGAAGGGTCTGACAGAGGGCCTCCAGGAGAGAAGCCCAAGCAAGACGCGCTCCGAGGAGCGTCTTGCCACATGTCAGCACTAGGACTGACTGAGCGCCTCCAGGAGAGAGGCCCAAGCAAGACGCGCCCCGAGGAGCGTCTTGCCACATGTCAACACTGGGTCTGACTGAGCGCCTCCAGGAGATAGGCCCAAGCAAGACGCGCCCCGAGGAGCGTCTTGCCACATGTCAACACTGGGTCTGACAGAGGGCCTCCAGGAGAGAGGCCCAAGCAAGACGCGCCCCGAGGAGCGTCTTGCCACATGTCACCTCTGGGTCTGACTGAGCGCCTCCAGGAGAGAGGCCCAAGCAAGACGCGCCCCGAGGAGCGTCTTGTCACATGTCAACACTGGGTCTGACTGACCGCCTCCAGGAGAGAGGCCCAAGAAAAGATGCGCCCTGAGGAGCGTCTTGCCACGTGTCACCACTGCGTCTGACTGAGCTCCTCCAGGAGAGAGGCCCAAGCAAGACGCGCCCCGAGGAGCGTCTTGCCTTATGTCAGCACTCGGTCTGACTGAGCGCCTCCAGGAGAGAGGCCCAAGCAAGACGCGCCCCGAGGAGCGTCTTGCCACCTGTCACTACTTGGTCTGACTGAGCGCCTCCAGGAGAGAGGCCCAAGCAAGACGTGCCCCGAGGAGCGTCTTGCCACATGTCAACAATGGGTCTGACTGAGGGCCTCCAGGAGAGAAGCCCAAGCAAGACGCGCCCCGAGGAGCGTCTTGCCACATGTCAACACTGGGTCTGACTGAGGGCCTCCAGGAGAGAGGCCCTAATAAGACGCGCCCCGAGGAGCGTCTTGCCACATGTCAACACTGGGTCTGACTGAGGGCCTCCAGGAGAGAAGCCCAAGCAAGATGCGCCCCGAGGAGCGTCTTGCCACATGTCAACACTGGGTCTGACTGAGTGCCTCCAGGAGAGAGGCCGAGGAGCGTCTTGCCACAGGTCACCTCTGGGTCTGACTGAGCGCCTCCAGGAGAGAGCCGCAAGCAAGAAACCCCCGAGGAGCGTCTTGACACATGTCAACACTGGGTCTGACTGAGCGCCTCCAGGAGAGAGGCCCCAGCAAGACGCGCCCCGAGGAGCGTCTTGCCTCATGTCAGCACTCGGTCTGACTGAGCGCCTCCAGGAGAGAGGCCCAAGCAAGAAGCGCCCCGAGGAGCGTCTTGCCACATGTCAACAATGGGTCTGACTGAGGGCCTCCAGGGGAGAAGCCCAAGCAAGACGCGCCCCGAGGAGCGCCTTGCCACATGTCAACACTGGGTCTGACTGAGGGCCTCCAGGAGAGAGGCCCAAATAAGACGCGCCCCGAGGAGCGTCTTGCCACATGTCAACACTGGGTCTGACTGAGGGCCTCCAGGAGAGAAGCCCAAGCAAGATGCGCCCCGAGGAGCGTCTTGCCACATGTCACCTCTGGGTCTGACTGAGCGCCTCCAGGAGAGAGGCGCAAGCAAGAAACGCCCGAGGAGCGTCTTGACACATGTAAACACTGGGTCTGACTGAGCGCCTCCAGGACAGAGGCCCCAGCAAGACGCGCCCCGAGGAGCGTCTTGCCTCATGTCAGCACTCGGTCTGACTGAGCGCCTCCAGGAGAGAGGCCCAAGCAAGAAGCGCCCCGAGGAGCGTCTTGCCACATGTCAACAATGGGTCTGACTGAGGGCCTCCAGGGGAGAAGCCCAAGCAAGACGCGCCCCGAGGAGCGTCTTGCCACATGTCAACACTGGGTCTAATTGAGCGCCTCCAGGAGAGAGGCCCAAGCAAGACGCGCCCCGAGGAGCGTCTTGCCACATGTCACTACTCGGTCTGACTGAGCGCCTCCAGGAGAGAGGTCCAAGCAACACGCGCCCCGAGGAGCGTCTTGCCACATGTCAACACTGGGTCTGACTGAGTGCCTCCATGAGAGAAGCCCCAGCAAGACGGGCCCCGAGGAGCGTCTTGCCACATGGCACTACTCGGTCTGACTGAGCGCCTCCAGGAGAGAGGCCCAAGCAAGATGTGCCCCGAGGAGCGTCTTGCCACATGTCAACACTGGGTCTGACTGAGCGCCTCCAGGAGAGAGGCCCAAGCAAGACACGCCCCGAGGAGCTTCTTGACACATGTCAACACTGGGTCTGACTGAGGGCCTCCATGAGAGAAGCCCAAGCAAGACGCGCCCCGAGGAGTGTCTTGCCACATGTCAACACTGAGTCTGACAGAGGGCATCCAGGAGAGAGGCCCAAGCAATACGCGCCCCGAGGAGCATCTTGCCACATGTCAACAATGGGTCTGACTGAGGGCCTCCAGGAGAGAAGACAAAGCAAGACGCGCCCCGAGGAGCTTCTTTCCACATGTCAACAATGGGTCTTACTGAGGGCCTCCATGAGAGAAGCCCAAGCAAGACGCACCCCGAGGAGTGTCTTGCCACATGTCAACACTGTGTCTGACTGAGCGCCTCCAGGAGAGAGGCCCAAGCAAGATGCGCCCCGAGGAGCGTCTTGCCACGTGTCAACTCTGGGTCTGACTTAGCGCCTCCAGGAGAGAGGCCCAAGCAAGATGCGCCCAGAGGAGCGTCTTGCCACGTGTCACCACTGGGTCTGACTGAGCTCCTCCAGGAGAGAGGCCCCAGCAAGACGCGCCCCGAGGAGCGTCTTGCCTTATGTCAGCACTCGGTCTGACTGAGCGCCTCCAGGAGAGAGGCCCAAGCAAGACGCGCCCCGAGGAGCGTCTTGCCACATGTCACTACTCGGTCTAACTGAGCGCCTCCAGGAGAGAGGTCCAAGCAAGACGCGCCCCGAGGAGCGTCTTGCCAAATGTCACTACTCGGTCTGACTGAGCGCCTCCAGGAGGGAGGTCCAAGCAAGACGCGCCCCGAGGAGCGTCAGGCCACATGTCACTACTCAGTCTGACTGAGCGCCTCCAGGAGAGAGGCCCAAGTAAGACGCGCCCCGAGGAGCGTCTTGCCACATGTCAGCACTGGGTCTGACTGAGCGCCTCCAGGAGAGAGGCCCAAGCAAGACACGCCCCGAGGAGCGTCTTGACACATGTCAACACTGGGTCGGACTGAGGGCCTCCATGAGAGAAGCCCAAGCAAGACGCGCCCCGAGGAGAGTCTTGCCACATGTCAACACTCGGTCTGACAGAGGGCATTCATGAGAGCGGCCCAAGCAATACGCGCCCCGAGGAGCGACTTGCCACATGTCACCACTGGCTCTGAATGAGCGCCTCCAGGAAAGAGGCCCAACCAAGATGCGCCCCGAGGAGTGTCTTGCCACATGCCAACACTAGGTCTGACTGAAAGCCTCCAGGAGAGAGGCCCAAGCAAGACGCGCCCCGAGGAGCGTCTTTCCACGTGTCACCACTGGGGATGACTGAGCGCCTCCAGGAGAGAGGCCCAAGCAAGACGCGCCCAGAGGAGCGTCTTGCCACATGTCAACACTGGGTCTGACTGAGCGCCTCCAGGAGAGAGGCCCAAGCAAGACGCGCCCCGAGGAGCGTCTTGCCACATGTCAACACTGGGTCTGACTGAGCGCCTCCAGGAGAGAGGCCCAAGCAAGACGCGCCCCGAGGATCGTCTTGCCACATGTCAGCACTGGGTCTGACTGAGCGCCTCCAGGAGAGAGGCCCCAGCAAGACGCGCCCCGAGGAGCGTCTTGCCTTATGTCAGCACTCGGTCTGACTGAGCGCCTCCAGGAGAGAGGCCCAAGCAAGACGCGCCCCGAGGAGCGTCTTGCCACATGTCAACAATGGGTCTGACTGAGGGCCTCCAGGAGAGAGGCCCAAGCAAGATGCGCCCAGAGGAGCGTCTTGCCACATGTCAACACTGGGTCTGACAGAGGGCCTCCAGGAGAGAGGCCCAAGCAAGACGCACCCCGAGGAGCGTCTTGCCACATGTCACCTCTGGTTCTGACTGAGAGCCTCCAGGAGAGAGGCCCAAGCAAGACGCGCCCCGAGGAGCGTCTTGTCACATGTCAACACTGGGTCTGACTGAGGGCCTCCAGGAGAGAGGCCCAAGCAAGACGCGCCCCGAGGAGCGTCTTGCCTTATGTCAGCACTCGGTCTGACTGAGCGCCTCCAGGAGAGAGGCCCAAGCAAGACGCGCCCCGAGGAGCGTCTTGCCACATGTCAACACTGGGTCTGACAGAGGGCCTCCAGGAGAGAGGCCCAAGCAAGACGCGCCCCAAGGAGCGTCTTGACACATGTCACCACTTGGTCTGACTGAGCGCCTCCAGGAGAGAGGCCCAAGCAACACGCGCCCCTAGGAGCGTCAGGCCACATGTCACTACTCCGTCTGACTGAGCGCCTCCAGGAGAGAGGCCCAAGCAAGACGCCCCCCGAGGAGCGTCTTGCCACGTGTCAACACGGGGTCTGATTGAGGGCCTTCTGGAGAGAGGCCCAAGCAAGACGCGCCCCGAGGAGCGTCTTGCCACATGTCACCACTTGGTCTTACTGAGCGCCTCCAGGAGAGAGGCCCAAGCAACAAGCGCCCCGAGGAGCGTCAGGCCACATGTCACTACTCAGTCTGACTGAGCGCCTCCAGGAGAGAGGCCAAAGCAAGAAGCGCCCCAAGGAGCGTCTTGCCACATGTCAACAATGGGTCTTACTGAGGGCCTCCAGGAGAGAAGCCCAAGCAAGACGCGCCCCGAGGAGCTTCTTGCCACAGTACTCAGCACTCGGTCTGACTGAGCGCCTCCAGGAGAGAGGCCAAAGCAAGACGCGCCCCGAGGAGCGTCTTGCCACATGTCAACACTGGGTCTGACTGAGTGCCTCCAGGAGAGAGGCCGAGGAGCGTCTTGCCACAGGTCACCTCTGGGTCTGACTGAGCGCCTCCAGGAGAGAGCCGCAAGCAAGAAACCCCCGAGGAGCGTCTTGACACATGTCAACACTGGGTCTGACTGAGCGCCTCCAGGAGAGAGGCCCCAGCAAGACGCGCCCCGAGGAGCGTCTTGCCTCATGTCAGCACTCGGTCTGACTGAGCGCCTCCAGGAGAGAGGCCCAAGCAAGAAGCACCCCGAGGAGCGTCTTGCCACATGTCAACAATGGGTCTGACTGAGGGCCTCCAGGGGAGAAGCCCAAGCAAGACGCGCCCCGAGGAGCGTCTTGCCACATGTCAACACTGGGTCTGACTGAGGGCCTCCAGGAGAGAGGCCCAAATAAGACGCGCCCCGAGGAGCGTCTTGCCACATGTAAACACTGGGTCTGACTGAGGGCCTCCATGAGAGAGGCCCAAGCAAGACGCGCCCCAAGGAGTGTCTTGCCACATGTCAACACTGGGTCTAACAGAGGGCCTCCAGGAGAGAGGCCCAAGCAAGACGCGCCCCCAGGAGCGTCTTGCCACATGTCAACACTGGGTCTGACTGAGCGCCTCCAGGAGAGAGGCCCAAGCAAGACATGCCCCGAGGAGCGTCTTGACACATGTCAACACTGGGTCTGACTGAGGGCCTCCATGAGAGAAGCCCAAGCAAGACGCGCCCCGAGGAGAGTCTTGCCACATGTCAACACTCGGTCTGACAGAGGGCATCCAGGAGAGAGGCCCAAGCAATACGCGCCCCGAGGAGCGTCTTGCCACATGTCACCACTGGGTCTGACTGAGCGCCTCCAGGAGAGAGGCCCAACCAAGACGCGCCCTGACGAGCGTCTTGCCACATGCCAACACTGGGTCTGACAGAGGGCCTCCAGGAGAGAGGCCCAACCAAGACGCGCCCCGAGGAGTGTCTTGCCACATGTCACCACTGGGTCTGACTGAGCGCCTCCAGGAGAGAGGCCCAAGCAAGACGCGCCCTGAGGAGCGTCTTGTCACATATCAACACTGGGTCTTACTGAGCGCCTCCAGGAGAGAGGCCCAAGCAAGACGCGCCCAAAGGAGCGTCTTGCAACATGTCAACAATGGGTCTGACTGAGGGCCTCCAGGAGAGAAGCCCAAGCAACACGCGGCCCGAGGAGCGTCTTGCCACATGTCAGCACTCGGTCTGACTGAGCGCCTCCAGGAGAGAGGCCAAAGCAAGACGCGCCCCGAGGAGCGTCTTGCCACATGTCAACAATGGGTATGACTGAGGGCCTCCAGGAGAGAAGCCCAAGCAAGATGCGCCCCGAGGAGCGTCTTGACACATGTCAACACTGGGTCTGACAGAGGGCCTCCAGGAGAGAGGCCAAAGCAAGACGCGCCCCGAGGAGCGTCTTGACACATGTCAACACTGGGTCTGACAGAGGGCGTCCATGAGAGAGGCCCTAAGCAAGACGCGCCCGGAGGAGTGTCTTGCCACATGTCAACACTGGGTCTGACTGAGCCCCTCCAGGAGAGAGGCCCAAGCAAGACGCGCCCCGAGGAGCGTCTTGCCACGTGTCAACACTGGGTCTGACTGAGCGCCTCCAGGAGAGAGGCCCAAGCAAGATGCGCCCCGAGGAGCGTCTTGCCACGTGTCACCACTGGGTCTGACTGAGCGCCTCCAGGAGAGAGGCCCAAGCAACACGCGCCCCGAGGAGCGTCAGGCCACATGTCACTACTCAGTCTGACTGAGCGCCTCCAGGAGAGAGGCCAAAGCAAGAAGCGCCCCAAGGAGCGTCTTGCCACATGTCAACAATGGGTCTTACTGAGGGCCTCCAGGAGAGAAGCCCAAGCAAGACGCGCCCCGAGGAGCTTCTTGCCACAGTACTCAGCACTCGGTCTGACTGAGCGCCTCCAGGAGAGAGGCCAAAGCAAGACGCGCCCCGAGGAGCGTCTTGACACATGTCAACACTGGGTCTGACAGAGGGCCTCCATGAGAGAGGCCCAAGCAAGACGTGCCCCGAGGAGTGTCTTGCCACATGTCAACACTGGGTCTAACAGAGGGCCTCCAGGAGAGAGGCCCAAGCAAGACGCGCCCCGAGGAGTGTCTTGCCACATGTCACCACTTGGTCTGACTGAGCGCCTCCAGGAGAGAGGCCCAAGCAACACGCGCCCCGAGGAGCGTCAGGCCACGTGTCACTACTCAGTCTGACTAAGCGCCTCCAGGAGAGAGGCCCAAGCAAGTCGCGCCCCGAGGAGCGTCTTGCCACGTGTCAACACTGGGTCTGATTGAGGGCCTTCTGGAGAGAGGCCCAAGCAAGACGCGCCCCGAGGAGCGTCTTGCCACATGTCAACAATGGTTCTTACTGAGGGCCTCCAGGAGAGAAGCCCAAGCAAGACGCGCCCCGAGGAGCTTCTTGCCACATGTCAGCACTCGGTCTGACTGAGCGCCTGCAGGAGAGAGGCCAAAAAAGGACGCCCCCCGAGGAGCGTCTTGCCACAAGTCAACACTGGGTCTGACTGAGTGCCTCCATGAGAGAAGCCCCAGCAAGACGCGCCCCGAGGAGCGTCTTGCCACATGTCACTACTCGGTCTGTTTGAGCGCCTCTAGGAGAGTAGCCCAAGCAAGACGTGCCCCGAGGAGCATCTTGCCACATGTCAACACTGGGTCTGACTGAGCGCCTCCAGGAGAGAGGCCCAAGCAAGACATGCCCCGAGGAGCGTCTTGACACATGTCAACACTGGGTCTGACTGAGGGCCTCCATGAGAGAAGCCCAAGCAAGACGCGCCCCGAGGAGAGTCTTGCCACATGTCAACACTCGGTCTGACAGAGGGCATCCAGGAGAGAGGCCCAAGCAATACGCGCCCCGAGGAGCGTCTTACCACATGTCACCACTGGGTCTGACTGAGCGCCTCCAGGAGAGAGGCCCAACCAAGACGCGCCCTGACGAGCGTCTTGCCACATGCCAACATTGGGTCTGACAGAGGGCCTCCAGGAGAGAGGCCCAACCAAGACGCGCCCCGAGGAGTGTCTTGCCACATGTCACCACTGGGTCTGACTGAGCGCCTCCAGGAGAGAGGCCCAAGCAAGACGCGCCCCGAGGAGCGTCTTGTCACATGTCAACACTGGGTCTTACTGAGCGCCTCCAGGAGAGAGGCCCAAGCAAGACGCGCCCAAAGGAGCGTCTTGCAACATGTCAACAATGGGTCTGACTGAGGGCCTCCAGGAGAGAAGCCCAAGCAACACGCGGCCCGAGGAGCGTCTTGCCACATGTCAGCACTCGGTCTGACTGAGCGCCTCCAGGAGAGAGGCCAAAGCAAGACGCGCCCCGAGGAGCGTCTTGCCACATGTCAACAATGGGTATGACTGAAGGCCTCCAGGAGAGAAGCCCAAGCAAGATGCGCCCCGAGGAGCGTCTTGACACATGTCAACACTGGGTCTGACAGAGGGCCTCCAGGAGAGAGGCCAAAGCAAGACGCGCCCCGAGGAGCGTCTTGACACATGTCAACACTGGGTCTGACAGAGGGCGTCCATGAGAGAGGACAAGCAAGACGCGCCCGGAGGAGTGTCTTGCCACATGTCAACACTGGGTCTGACTGAGCCCCTCCAGGAGAGAGGCCCAAGCAAGACGCGCCCCGAGGAGCGTCTTGCCACGTGTCAACACTGGGTCTGACTGAGCGCCTCCAGGAGAGAGGCCCAAGCAAGATGCGCCCCGAGGAGCGTCTTGCCACGTGTCACCACTGGGTCTGACTGAGCGCCTCCAGGAGAGAGGCCCAAGCAAGACACGCCCCGAGGAGCGTCTTGCCACGTGTCAACACTGGGTCTGATTGAGGGCCTTCTGGAGAGAGGCCCAAGCAAGACGCGTCCCGAGGAGCGTCTTGCCACATGTCAACAATGGTTCTTACTGAGGGCCTCCAGGAGAGAAGCCCAAGCAAGACGCGCCCCGAGGAGCTTCTTGCCACATGTCAACAATGGGTATGACTGAGCGCCTCCAGGAGAGAGGCCAAAGCAAGACTTCCCCCGAGGAGCGTCTTGACACATGTCAACACTGGGTCTGACAGAGGGCCTCCATGAGAGAGGCCCAAGCAAGACGCGCCCCGAGGAGTGTCTTGCCAAATGTCAACACTGGGTCTGACAGAGCGCCTCAGGGAGAGAGGTCCAAGCAAGACGCGCCCCGAGGAGCGTCTTGCCACATGTCACTACTCGGTCTGACTGAGCGCCTCAGGGAGAGAGGTCCAAGCAAGACGCGCCCCGAGGAGCATCTTGCCACATGTCAACACTGGGTCTGACTGAGTGCCTCCATGAGAGAAGCCACAGCAAGACGCGCCCCGAGGAGCGTCTTGCCACATGTCACTACTCGGTCTGTTTGAGCGCCTCCAGGAGAGAAGCCAAAGCAAGACGTGCCCTGAGGAGCGTCTTGCCACATGTCAACAATGGGTCTGACTGAGGGCCTCCAGGAGAGAAGCCCAAGCAAGACGCGCCCTGAGGAGCGTCTTGCCACATGTCAACACTGGGTCTGACTGAGCGCCTCCAGGAGAGAGGCCAAAGCAAGACACGCCCCGAGGAGCGTCTTGACACATGTCAACACTGGGTCTGACTGAGGCCCTCCATGAGAGAAGCCCAACCAAGACGCGCCCTGAGGAACGTCTTGCCACATGCCAACACTGGGTCTGACAGAGGGCCTCCAGGAGAGAGGCCCAAGCAAGACGCGCCCCGAGGAGTGTCTTGCCACATGTCACCACTGGGTCTGACTGAGCGCCTCCAGGAGAGAGGCCCAAGACAGACGCGCCCCGAGGAGCGTCTTGTCACATGTCAACACTGGGTCTTTCTGAGCGCCTCCAGGAGAGAAGCCCAAGCAAGACGCGCCCCGAGGAGCGTCTTTCCACATGTCAGCACTCGGTCTGACAGAGCGCCTGCAGGAGAGAGGCCCAAGCAAGACGCGCCCAAAGGAGCGTCTTGCAACATGTCAACAATGGGTCTGACTGAGGGCCTCCAGGAGAGAAGCCCAAGCAACACGCGGCCCGAGGAGCGTCTTGCCACATGTCAGCACTCGGTCTGACTGAGCGCCTCCAGGAGAGAGGCCAAAGCAAGACGCGCCCCGAGGAGTGTCTTGCCACATGTCAACTATGGGTATGACTGAGGGCGTCCAGGAGAGAAGCCCAAGCAAGACGCGCCCCGAGGAGCGTCTTGACACATGTCAACACTGGGTCTGACAGAGGGCCTCCAGGAGAGAGGCCAAAGCAAGACGCGCCCCGAAGAGCGTCTTGACACATGTCAACACTGGGTCTGACAGAGGGCCTCCATGAGAGAGGCCCAAGCAAGACGCGCCCCGAGGAGTGTCTTGCCACATGTCAACACTGGGTCTGACTGAGCGCCTCCAGGAGAGAGGCCCAAGCAAGACGCGCCCCGAGGAATGTCTTGCCACGTGTCAACACTGGGTCTGACTGAGTGCCTCCAGGAGAGAGGCCCAAGCAAGATGCGCCCCGAGGAGCGTCTTGCCACGTGTCACCACTGGCTCTGACTGAGCGCCTCCAGGAGAGAGGCCCAAGCAAGACGCGCCCCGAGGAGCGTCTTGCCACGTGTCACCACTGGGTCTGATTGAGCGCCTCCAGGAGAGAGGCCCCAGCAAGACACGCCCCGAGGAGCGTCTTGCCTTATGTCAGCACTCGGTCTGACTGAGCGCCTCCAGGAGAGAGGCCCAAGCAAGACGCGCCCCGAGGAGCGTCTTGCGACATGTCACTACTCGGTCTAACTGAGCGCCTCCAGGAGAGAGGTCCAAGCAAGACGCGCCCCGAGGAGCGTCTTGCCACATGTCACTACTCGGTCTGACTGAGCGCCTCCAGGAGAGAGGCCCAAGCAAGACGTGCCCCGAGGAGCGTCTTGCCACATGTCAACACTGGGTCTGACTGAGCGCCTCCAGGAGAGAGGCCCAAGCAAGACGCGCCCCGAGGAGCGTCAGGCCACATGTCACTACTCAGTCTGACTGAGCGCCTCCAGGAGAGAGGCCCAAGCAAGATGCGCCCCGAGGAGCGTCTTGCCACATGTCAACACTGGGTCTGATTGAGGGCCTTCTGGAGAAAGGCACAAGCAAGACGCGCCCCGAGGAGCGTCTTGCCACATGTCAACAATGGGTCTTACTGAGGGTCTGCAGGAGAGAGGCCAAAGCAAGATGCGCCCGGAGGAGCGTCTTGCCACATGTCAAAACTGGGTCTGACAGAGGGCCTCCAGGAGAGAGGCCGAATCAAGACGCGCCCCATGGAGCGTCTTGCCACATGTCACCTCTGGTTCTGACTGAGCGCCTCCAGGAGAGAGGCCCAAGCAAGACGCGCCCCGAGGAGCGTCTTGCCACATGTCAACAATGGGTCTGACTGAGGGCCTCCAGGAAAGAAGCCCAAGCAATACGCGCCCCGAGGAGCGTCTTGCGACATGTCACTACTCGGTCTGATTGAGCGCCTCCAGGAGAGAGGCCCCAGCAAGACACGCCCCGAGGAGCGTCTTGCCTTATGTCAGCACTCGGTCTGACTGAGCGCCTCCAGGAGAGAGGCCCAAGCAAGACGCGCCCCGAGGAGCGTCTTGCCACATGTCACTACTCGGTCTGACTGAGCGCCTCCAGGAGAGAGGCCCAAGCAAGACGTGCCCCGAGGAGCGTCTTGCCACATGTCAACACTGGGTCTGACTGAGCGCCTCCAGGAGAGAGGCCCAAGCAAGACGCGCCCCGAGGAGCGTCAGGCCACATGTCACTACTCAGTCTGACTGAGCGCCTCCAGGAGAGAGGCCCAAGCAAGACGCGCCCCGAGGAGCGTCTTGCCACATGTCAACAATGGGTCTTACTGAGGGTCTGCAGGAAAGAAGCCCAAGCAATACGCGCCCCGAGGTGCGTCTTGCCACATATCACCTCTGGTTCTGACTGAGCGCCTCCAGGAGAGAGGCCCAAGCAAGACGCGCCCCGAGGAGCGTCTTGCCACATGTCAACAATGGGTCTGACTGAGGGCCTCCAGGAAAGAAGCCCAAGCAATACGCGCCCCGAGGAGCGTCTTGCCACATGTCACCACTGGGTCTGACTGAGCGCCTCCAGGAGAGAGGCCCAAGCAAGACGCTCCCCGAGGAGCGTCTTGCCACATGTCAACAATGGGTCTGACTGAGGGCCTCCAGGAGAGAAGCCCAAGCAAGACGCGCCCCGAGGAGCTTCTTGCCACATGTCAGCACTCGGTCTGACTGAGCGCCTCCAGGAGAGAGGCCCAAGCAAGACGCGCCCCGAGGAGCGTCTTGACAAATGTCAACACTGGGTCTGACAGAGGGCCTCCATGAGAGAGGCCCAAGCAAGACGCGCCCCGAGGAGTGTCTTGCCACATGTCAACACTGGGTCTGACTGAGCGCCTCCAGGAGAGAGGCCCAAGCAAGATGCGCCCCGAGGAGCGTCTTGCCACGTGTCACCACTGGGTCTGACTGAGCTCCCCCAGTTGAGAGGCCCAAGCAAGACGCGCCCCGAGGAGCGTCTTGCCTTATGTCAGCACTCGGTCTGACTGAGCGCCTCCAGGAGAGAGGCCCAAACAAGACGCGCCCCGAGGAGCGTCTTGCCACATGTCACTACTCGGTCTAACTGAGCGCCTCCAGGAGAAAGGAACAAGCAAGACGCGCCCCGAGGAGCGTCTTGCCACATGTCACTACTCGGTTTGACTGAGCGCCTCCAGGAGAGAGGCCCAAGCAAGACGTGCCCCGAGGAGCGTCTTGCCACATGTCAACACTGGGTCTGACTGAGGGCCTTCATGAGAGAAGCCCCAGCAAGACGTGCCCCGAGGAGCATCTTGCCACATGTCAACAATGGGTCTGACTGAGGGCCTCCAGGAGAGAAGCCCAAGCATGAAGCGCCCCGAGGAGCTTCTTGCCACATGTCAACACTGGGTCTTACTGAGCGCCTCCAGGAGAGAGGCCCAAGCAAGACACGCCCCGAGGAGCGTCTTGACACATGTCAACACTGGGTCTGACTGAGGGCCTCCATGAGAGAAGCCCAAGCAAGACGCGCCCGGAGGAGCGTCTTGCCACATGTCAGCACTCGGTCTGACTGAGCGCCTCCAGGAGAGAGGCCCAAGCAAGACGCGCCCCGAGGAGCATCTTGACACATGTCTCCTCTGGGTCTGACTGAGCGCCTCCAGGAGAGAGGCCCAAGCAAGACGTGCCCCGAGGAGCGTCTTGCCACATGTCAACACTGGGTCTGACTGAGGGCCTCCATGAGAGAAGCCCCAGCAAGACGTGCCCCGAGGAGCATCTTGCCACTTGTCAACACTGGGTCTGACTGAGAACCTCCAGGAGAGAGGCCCAAGCAAGACGCGCCCCGAGGAGCTTCTTGCCACATGTCAACACTGGATCTGACTGAGCGCCTCCAGGAGAGAGGCCCAAGCAAGACGCGCCCCGAGGAGCGTCTTGCCACATGTCAACAATGGGTCTGACTGAGGGCCTCCAGGAGAGAAGCCCAAGCAAGACGCGCCCCGAGGAGCTTCTAGCCACATGTCAGCACTCGGTCTGACTGAGCGCCTCCAGGAGAGAGGCCCAAGCAAGACGCGCCCGGAGGAGCGTCTTGCAACATGTCAGCACTCGGTCTGACTGAGCGCCTCCAGGAGAGAGGCCCAAGCAAGACGCGCCCCGAGGAGCATCTTGACACATGTCTCCTCTGGGTCTGACTGAGCGCCTCCAGGAGAGAGGCCCAAGCAAGACGTGCCCCGAGGAGCGTCTTGCCACATGTCAACACTGGGTCTGACTGAGGGCCTCCATGAGAGAAGCCCCAGCAAGACGTGCCCCGAGGAGCATCTTGCCACTTGTCAACACTGGGTCTGACTGAGAACCTCCAGGAGAGAGGCCCAAGCAAGACGCGCCCCGAGGAGCGTCTTGCCACATGTCAACACTGGGTCTGACTGATCGCCTCCAGGAGAGAGGCCCAAGCAAGACGCGCCCCGAGGAGCGTCTTGTCACATGTCAACAATGGGTCTGACTGAGGGCCTCCAGGAGAGAAGCCCAAGCAAGAAGCGCCCCGAGGAGCTTCTTGCCACATGTCAACACTGGGTCTGACTGAGCGCCTCCAGGAGAGAGGCCCAAGCAAGACACGCCCCGAGGAGCATCTTGACACATGTCAACACTGGGTCTGACTGAGGGCCTACATGAGAGAAGCCCAAGCAAGACGCACCCGGAGGAGCGTCTTGCCACATGTCAGCACTCGGTCTGACTGAGCGCCTCCAGGAGAGAGGCCCAAGCAAGACGCGCCCCGAGGAGCATCTTGACACATGTCTCCTCTGGGTCTGACTGAGCGCCTCCAGGAGAGAGGCCCAAGCAAGACGTGCCCCGAGGAGCGTCTTGCCACATGTCAACACTGGGTCTGACTGAGGGCCTCCATGAGAGAAGCCCCAGCAAGACGTGCCCCGAGGAGCATCTTGCCACTTGTCAACACTGGGTCTGACTGAGAACCTCCAGGAGAGAGGCCCAAGCAAGACGCGCCCCGAGGAGCGTCTTGCCACATGTCAACACTGGGTCTGACTGATCGCCTCCAGGAGAGAGGCCCAAGCAAGACGCGCCCCGAGGAGCGTCTTGTCACATGTCAACAATGGGTCTGACTGAGGGCCTCCAGGAGAGAAGCCCAAGCAAGAAGCGCCCCGAGGAGCTTCTTGCCACATGTCAACACTGGGTCTGACTGAGCGCCTCCAGGAGAGAGGCCCAAGCAAGACACGCCCCGAGGAGCGTCTTGAAACATGTCAACACTGGGTCTGACTGACGGCCTCCATGAGAGAAGCCCAAGCAAGACGTGCACTGAGGAGAGTCTTGCCACATGTCAACACTGGGTCTGACAGAGGGCATCCAGGAGAGAGGCCCAAGCAATACGCGCCCCGAGGAGCGTCTTGCCACATGTCAGCACTCGGTCTGACTGAGCGCCTCCAGGAGAGAGGCCCAAGCAAGAAGCGCCCCGAGGAGCATCTTGCCACGTGTCAACACTGGGTCTGATTGAGGGCCTTCTGGAGAGAGGCCCAAGCAAGACGCTCCCCGAGGAGCGTCTTGCCACATGTCAACAATGGGTCTGACTGAGGGCCTCCAGGAGAGAAGCCCAAGCAAGACGCGCCCCGAGGAGCTTCTTGCCACATGTCAGCACTCGGTCTGACTGAGCGCCTCCAGGAGAGAGGCCCAAGCAAGACGCGCCCCGAGGAGCGTCTTGACACATGTCAACACTGGGTCTGACAGAGGGCATCCAGGAGAGAGGCCCAAATAAGACGTGCCCCGAGGAGCGTCTTGCCACATGTCAACAATGGGTCTGACTGAGGGCCTCCAGGAGAGAAGCCCAAGCAAGACGCGCCCCGAGGAGCGTCTTGCCACATGTGAACACTGGGTCTGACTGAGCGCCTCCAGGAGAGAGGCCCGAGCAAGACGCGCCCGGAGGTGCGTCTTGCCACATGTCAGCACTCGGTGTGACTGAGCGCCTCCAGGGAAGAGGCCCAAGCAAGACGCGCCCCGAGGAGCGTCTTGACACATTTCTCCTCTGGGTCTGACTGAGCGCCTCCAGGAGAGAGGCCCAAGCAAGACGTGCCCCGAGGAGCGTCTTGCCACATGTCAACACTGGGTCTGACTGAGTGCCTCCATGAGAGAAGCCCCAGCAAGACGCGCCCCGAGGAGCGTCTTGCCACATGTCAACACTGGGTCTGACTGAGCACCTCCAGGAGAGAGGCCCAAGCAAGACGCGCCCCGAGGAGCGTCTTGCCACATGTCAACACTGGGTCTGACTGAGCGCCTCCAGGAGAGAGGCCCGAGTAGCGTCTTGCCACATTTGACCTCTGGGTCTGACTGAGCGCCTCCAGGAGAGAGGCCCAAGCAAGACGCGCCCCGAGGAGCGTCTTGTCACATGTCAACACTGGGTCTGACTGAGCGCCTCCAGGAGCGAGGCCCAAGCAAGAAACCCCCGAGGAGCGTCTTGACACATGTCAACACTGGGTCTGACTGAGCGCCTCCTGGAGAGAGGTCCAAGCAACACGCGCCCCGAGGAGCGTCTTGCCACATGTCAACACTGGGTCTGACTGAGTGCCTCCATGAGAGAAGCCCCAGCAAGACGCGCCCCGAGGAGCGTCTTGTCACATGTCACTACTCGGTCTGACTGAGCGCCTCCAGGAGAGAGGCCCAAGCAAGACGTGCCCCGAGGAGCGTCTTGCCACATGTCAACAATGGGTCTGATTGAGGGCCTCCAGGAGAGAAGCCCAAGCAAGAAGCGCCCCGAGGAGCGTCTTGCCAAATGTCAACACTGGGTCTGACTGAGCGCCTCCAGGAGAGAGGCCCAAGAAAGACACGCCCCGAGGAGCGTCTTGACACATGTTAACACTGGGTCTGACTGAGGGCCTCCATGTGAGAAGCCCAAGCAAGACGCGCCCCGAGGAGAGTCCCGCCACATGTCAACACTGGGTCTGACAGAGGGCATCCAGGAGAGAGGCCCAAGCAATACGCGCCCCGAGGAGCGTCTTGCCACATGTCAACAATGGGTCTGACTGAGGGCCTACAGGAGAGAAGCCCAAGGAAGACGCGCCCCGAGGAGCTTCTTGCCACATGTCAGCACTCGGTCTGACTGAGCGCCTCCAGGAGAGAGGCCAAAGCAAGATGCGCCCCGAGGAGCGTCTTGACACATGTCAACAATGGGTCTGACAGAGGGCCTCCATGAGAGAGGCCCAAGCAAGACGCGCCCCGAGGAGTGTCTTGCCACATGTCAACACTGGGTCTGACTGAGCGCCTCCAGGAGAGAGGCCCAAGCAAGACGCGCCCCGAGGAGCGTCTTGCCACATGTCACTACTCAGTCTGACTGAGGGCCTCCAGGAGAGAGGCCCAAATAAGACGCGCCCCGAGGAGCGTCTTGCCACATGTCAACACTGGGTCTGACTGAGGGCCTCCAGGAGAGAGGCCCAAATAAGACGCGCCCCGAGGAGCGTCTTGCCACATGTCAACACTGGGTCTGACTGAGGGCCTCCAGGAGTGAAGCCCAAGCAAGATGCGCCCCGAGGAGCGTCTTGCCAAATGTCAGCACTCGGTCTGACTGAGCGCCTCCAGGAGAGAGGCCCAAGCAAGAAGCGCCCCGAGGAGCGTCTTGCCACATGTGAACACTGGGTCTGACTGAGCGCCTCCAGAAGAGAGGCCCAAGCAAGACGCGCCCGGAGGAGCGTCTTGCCACATGTCAGCACTCGGTCTGACTGAGCGCCTCCAGGAGAGAGGCCCAAGCAAGACGCGCCCCGAGGAGCATCTTGACACATGTCTCCTCTGGGTCTGACTGTGCGCCTCCAGGAGAGAGGCCCAAGCAAGACGTGCCCCGAGGAGCATCTTGCCACATGTCAACACTGGGTCTGACTGAGTCCCTCCATGAGAGAAGCCCCAGCAAGACGCGCCCCGAGGAGCGTCTTGCCACATGTCAACACTGGGTCTGACTGAGCACATCCAGGAGAGAGGCCCAAGCAAGACGCGCCCCGAGGAGCGTCTTGCCACATGTCAACACTGGTTCTGACTGAGCGCCTCCAGGAGAGAGGCCCGAGGAGCGTCTTGCCACATGTCACCTCTATGTCTGACTGAGCGCCTCCAGGAGAGAGGCGCAAGCAAGAAACGCCCGAGGAGCGTCTTGCCACATGTCAACACTGGGTCTGACTGAGCGCCTCCAGGAGAGAGGCCCCAGCAAGACGCGCCCCGAGGAGCGTCTTGCCACATGTCAACAATGGGTCTGACTGAGGGCCTCCAGGAGAGAAGCCCAAGCAAGACGCGCCCCGAGGAGCGTCTTGCCACATGTCAACACTGGGTCTAATTGAGCACCTCCAGGAGAGAGGCCCAAGCAAGACGCGCCCCGAGGAGCGTCTTGCCACATGTCACTACTCGGTCTGACTGAGCGCCTCCAGGAGAGAGGTCCAAGCAACACGCGCCCCGAGGAGCGTCTTGCCACATGTCAACACTGGGTCTGACTGAGTGCCTCCATGAGAGAAGCCCCAGCAAGACGCGCCCCGAGGAGCGTCTTGCCACATGTCACTACTCGGTCTGACTGAGCGCCTCCAGGAGAGAGGCCCAAGCAAGACATGCCCCGAGGAGCGTCTTGCCACATGTCAACAATGGGTCTGACTGAGGACCTCCTGGAGAGAAGCCCAAGCAAGAAGAGCCCCGAGGAGCGTCTTGCCACATGTCAAAACTGGGTCTGACTGAGCGCCTCCAGGAGAGAGGCCCAAGCAAGACACGCCCCGAGGAGCGTCTTGACACATGTCAACACTGGGTCTGACTGAGGGCCTCCATGAGAGAAGGCCAAGCAAGAGGCGCCCCGAGGAGAGTCTTGCCACATGTCAACACTGGGTCTGACAGAGGGCATCCAGGAGAGAGGCCCAAGCAATACGCGCCCCGAGGAGTGTCTTGCCACATGTGAACAATGGGTCTGACTGAGGGCCTCCAGGAGAGAAGCCAAAGCAAGACGCGCCCCGAGGAGCTTCTTTCCACATGTCAACAATGGGTCTTACTGAGGGCCTCCATGAGAGAAGCCCAAGCAAGACGCGCCCCGAGGAGTGTCTTGCCACATGTCAACACTGTGTCTGACTGAGCGCCTCCAGGAGAGAGGCCCAAGCAAGACGCGCCCCGAGAAGCGTCTTGCCACATGTCAACACTGTGTCTGACTGAGCGCCTCCAGGAGAGAGGCCCAAGCAAGACGTGCCCCGAGGAGCGTCTTGCCACATGTCAACAATGGGTCTGATTGAGGGCCTCCAGGAGAGAAGCCCAAGCAAGAAGCGCCCCGAGGAGCGTCTTGCCAAATGTCAACACTGGGTCTGACTGAGCGCCTCCAGGAGAGAGGCCCAAGAAAGACACGCCCCGAGGAGCGTCTTGACACATGTTAACACTGGGTCTGACTGAGGGCCTCCATGTGAGAAGCCCAAGCAAGACGCGCCCCGAGGAGAGTCCCGCCACATGTCAACACTGGGTCTGACAGAGGGCATCCAGGAGAGAGGCCCAAGCAATACGCGCCCCGAGGAGCGTCTTGCCACATGTCAACAATGGGTCTGACTGAGGGCCTACAGGAGAGAAGCCCAAGGAAGACGCGCCCCGAGGAGCTTCTTGCCACATGTCAGCACTCGGTCTGACTGAGCGCCTCCAGGAGAGAGGCCAAAGCAAGATGCGCCCCGAGGAGCGTCTTGACACATGTCAACAATGGGTCTGACAGAGGGCCTCCATGAGAGAGGCCCAAGCAAGACGCGCCCCGAGGAGTGTCTTGCCACATGTCAACACTGGGTCTGACTGAGCGCCTCCAGGAGAGAGGCCCAAGCAAGACGCGCCCCGAGGAGCGTCTTGCCACATGTCACTACTCAGTCTGACTGAGGGCCTCCAGGAGAGAGGCCCAAATAAGACGCGCCCCGAGGAGCGTCTTGCCACATGTCAACACTGGGTCTGACTGAGGGCCTCCAGGAGAGAGGCCCAAATAAGACGCGCCCCGAGGAGCGTCTTGCCACATGTCAACACTGGGTCTGACTGAGGGCCTCCAGGAGTGAAGCCCAAGCAAGATGCGCCCCGAGGAGCGTCTTGCCAAATGTCAGCACTCGGTCTGACTGAGCGCCTCCAGGAGAGAGGCCCAAGCAAGAAGCGCCCCGAGGAGCGTCTTGCCACATGTGAACACTGGGTCTGACTGAGCGCCTCCAGAAGAGAGGCCCAAGCAAGACGCGCCCGGAGGAGCGTCTTGCCACATGTCAGCACTCGGTCTGACTGAGCGCCTCCAGGAGAGAGGCCCAAGCAAGACGCGCCCCGAGGAGCATCTTGACACATGTCTCCTCTGGGTCTGACTGTGCGCCTCCAGGAGAGAGGCCCAAGCAAGACGTGCCCCGAGGAGCATCTTGCCACATGTCAACACTGGGTCTGACTGAGTCCCTCCATGAGAGAAGCCCCAGCAAGACGCGCCCCGAGGAGCGTCTTGCCACATGTCAACACTGGGTCTGACTGAGCACATCCAGGAGAGAGGCCCAAGCAAGACGCGCCCCGAGGAGCGTCTTGCCACATGTCAACACTGGTTCTGACTGAGCGCCTCCAGGAGAGAGGCCCGAGGAGCGTCTTGCCACATGTCACCTCTGGGTCTGACTGAGCGCCTCCAGGAGAGAGGCGCAAGCAAGAAACGCCCGAGGAGCGTCTTGCCACATGTCAACACTGGGTCTGACTGAGCGCCTCCAGGAGAGAGGCCCCAGCAAGACGCGCCCCGAGGAGCGTCTTGCCACATGTCAACAATGGGTCTGACTGAGGGCCTCCAGGAGAGAAGCCCAAGCAAGACGCGCCCCGAGGAGCGTCTTGCCACATGTCAACACTGGGTCTAATTGAGCACCTCCAGGAGAGAGGCCCAAGCAAGACGCGCCCCGAGGAGCGTCTTGCCACATGTCACTACTTGGTCTGACTGAGCGCCTCCAGGAGAGAGGTCCAAGCAACACGCGCCCCGAGGAGCGTCTTGCCACATGTCAACACTGGGTCTGACTGAGTGCCTCCATGAGAGAAGCCCCAGCAAGACGCGCCCCGAGGAGCGTCTTGCCACATGTCACTACTCGGTCTGACTGAGCGCCTCCAGGAGAGAGGCCCAAGCAAGACATGCCCCGAGGAGCGTCTTGCCACATGTCAACAATGGGTCTGACTGAGGGCCTCCTGGAGAGAAGCCCAAGCAAGAAGCGCCCCGAGGAGCGTCTTGCCACATGTCAAAACTGGGTCTGACTGAGCGCCTCCAGGAGAGAGGCCCAAGCAAGACACGCCCCGAGGAGCGTCTTGACACATGTCAACACTGGGTCTGACTGAGGGCCTCCATGAGAGAAGGCCAAGCAAGAGGCGCCCCGAGGAGAGTCTTGCCACATGTCAACACTGGGTCTGACAGAGGGCATCCAGGAGAGAGGCCCAAGCAATACGCGCCCCGAGGAGTGTCTTGCCACATGTGAACAATGGGTCTGACTGAGGGCCTCCAGGAGAGAAGCCAAAGCAAGACGCGCCCCGAGGAGCTTCTTTCCACATGTCAACAATGGGTCTTACTGAGGGCCTCCATGAGAGAAGCCCAAGCAAGACGCGCCCCGAGGAGTGTCTTGCCACATGTCAACACTGTGTCTGACTGAGCGCCTCCAGGAGAGAGGCCCAAGTAAGACGCGCCCCGAGGAGCGTCTTGCCACGTGTCAACACTGGGTCTGACTTAGCGCCTCCAGGAGAGAGGCCCAAGCAAGATGCGCCCCGAGGAGCGTCTTGCCACGTGTCACCACTGGGTCTTACTGAGCTCCTCCAGGAGAGAGGCCCAAGCAAGACGCGCCCAGAGGAGCGTCTTGCCACGTGTCACCACTGGGTCTGATTGAGCACCTCCAGGAGAGAGGCCCCAGAAAGACGCGCCCCGAGGAGCGTCTTGCCTTATGTCAGCACTCGGTCTGACTGAGCGCCTCCAGGAGAGAGGCCCAAGCAAGACGCGCCCCGAGGAGCGTCTTGCCACATGTCACTACTCGGTCTAACTGAGCGCCTCCAGGAGAGAGGTCCAAGCAAAACGCGCCCCGAGGAGCGTCTTGCCACATGTCACTACTCCGTCTGACTGAGCGCCTCCAGGAGAGAGGCCCAAGCAAGACGTGCCCCGAGGAGCGTCTTGCCACATGTCAACAATGGGTCTGACTGAGGGCCTCCAGGAGAGAAGCCCAGGCAAGACGCGCCCAGAGGAGCGTCTTGCCACATGTCAACACTGGGTCTGACTGAGCGCCTCCAGGAGAGAGGCCCAAGCAAGACACGCCCCGAGGTGTGTCTTGACACATGTCAACACTGGGTCGGACTGAGGGCCTCCATGAGAGAAGCCCAAGCAAGACGCGCCCCGAGGAGAGTCTTGCCACATGTCACCACTGGGTCTGAATGAGCGCCTCCAGGAGAGAGGCCCAAGCAAGACGCGCCCCGAGGAGCGTCTTGCCACATGTCAGCACTGGGTCTAACTGCGCGCCTCCAGGAGAGAGGCCCCAGCAAGATGCGCCCCGAGGAGCGTCTTGCCATGTGTCACCACTGGGTCTGACTGAGCTCCTCCAGGAGAGAGGCCCAAGCAAGACGCGCCCCGAGGAGCGTCTTGCCTTATGTCAGCACTCGGTCTGACTGAGCGCCTCCAGGAGAGAGGCACAAGCAAGACGCGCCCCGAGGAGCGTCTTGCCACATGTCAACAATGGGTCTGACTGAGGGCCTCCAGGAGAGAGCCCCAAGCAAGATGCGCCGGGAGGAGCGTCTTGCCCCATGTCAACACTGGGTCTGACAGAGGGCCTCCAGGAGAGAGGCCCAAGCAAGACGCGCCCCGAGGAGTGTCTTGTCACATGTCAACACTGGGTCTGTCTGAGCGCCTCCAGGAGAGAAGCCCAAGCAAGACGCGCCCCTAGGAGCGTCTTGCCACATGTCAACAATGGGTCTGACTGAGGGCCTCCAGGAGAGAAGCCCAAGCAAGACGCGCCCCGAGGAGCGTCTTGACACATGTCAACACTGGGTCTGACAGAGGGCCTCCAGGAGAGAGGCCCAAGCAAGACGCGCCCCGAGGAGTGTCTTGCCACATGTCACCACTGGGTCTGACTGAGCGCCTCCAGGAGAGAGGCCCAAGCAAGACGCACCCCGAGGAGCGTCAGGCCACATGTCACTACTCAGTCTGACTGAGCGCCTCCAGGAGAGAGGCCCAAGCAGGACGCGCCCCGAGGAGCGTCTTGCCTTATGTCAGCACTCGGTCTGACTGAGCGCCTCCAGGAGAGAGGCCCAAGCAAGACGCGCCCCGAGGAGCGTCTTTTCACATGTCAACACTGGGTCTTTCTGAGCGCCTCCAGGAGAGAAGCCCAAGCAAGACGCACCCCGAGGAGCGTCTTGCCACATGTCAGCACTCGGTCTGACTGAGCACCTCCAGGAGAGAGGCCCAAGCAAGACGCGCCCCGAGGAGCGTCTTGCCACATGTCAACAATGGGTCTGACTGAGGGCCTCCAGGAGAGAAGCCCAAACAACACGCGGCCCGAGGAGCGTCTTGCCACATGTCAGCACTCGGTCTGACTGAGCGCCTCCAGGAGAGAGGCCCAAGCAAGACGCGCCCCGAGGAGCGTCTTGCCACATGTCAACAATGGGTCTGACAGAGGGCCTCCAGGAGAGAGGCCCAAGCAAGACGCACCCCGAGGAGTTTCTTGCCACATGTCACCACTTGGTCTGACTGAGCGCCTCCAGGAGGGAGGCCCAAGCAACACGCGCCCCGAGGAGCGTCAGGCCACATGTCACTACTCAGTCTGACTGAGCGCCTCCAGGAGAGAGGCCCAAGCAAGACGCGCCCCGAGGAGCGTCTTGCCACATGTCAACAATGGGTCTTACTGAGGGCCTCCAGGAGAGAAGCCCAAGCAAGACGCGCCCCGAGGAGCTTCTTGCCACATGTCAGCACTCGGTCTGATTGAGGGCCTTCTGGAGAGAGGCCCAAGCAAGACGCGCCCCGAGGAGCGTCTTGACACATGTCAACACTGGGTCTGACAGAGGGCTTCCATTAGAGAGGCCTAAGCAAGACGCGCCCCGAGGAGTGTCTTGCCACATGTCAACACTGGGTCTGACAGAGGGCCTCCAGGAGAGAGGCCCAAGCAAGACGCGCCCCGAGGAGTATCTTGCCACATGTCACCACTTGGTCTGACTGAGCGCCTCCAGGAGAGAGCCCCAAGTAAGACGCGCCCCGAGGAGCGTCTTGCCACGTGTTTACACTGGGTCTGATTGAGGGCCTTCTGGAGAGAGGCCCAAGCAAGACACGCCCCGAGGAGCGTCTTGCCACATGTCACTACTCGGTCTGACTGAGCGCCTCCAGGAGAGAGGCCCAAGCAAGACGTGCCCCGAGGAGCGTCTTGCCACATGTCAACAATGGGTCTGACTGAGGGCCTCCAGGAGAGAAGCCCAAGCAAGACGCGCCCCGAGGAGCGTCTTGCCACATGTCAACACTGGGTCTGACTGCGGGCCTCCAGGAGAGAGGCCCAAATAAGACGCGCCCCGAGGAGCGTCTTGCCACATGTCACCTCTGGGTCTGTCTGAGCGCCTCCAGGAGAGAAGCCCAAGCAAGACGCGCCCCGAGGAGCGTCTTGCCACATGTCAACAATGGGTCTGACTGAGGGCCTCCAGGAGAGAAGCCCAAGCAAGACGCGCCCCGAGGAGCGTCTTGACACATGTCAACACTGGGTCTGACAGAGGGCCTCCAGGAGAGAGGCCCAAGCAAGATGCGCCCCGAGGAGTGTCTTGCCACATGTCACCACTGGGTCTGACTGAGCGCCTCCAGGAGAGAGGCCCAAGCAAGACACGCCCCGAGGAGCGTCAGGCCACATGTCACTACTCAGTCTGACTGAGCGCCTCCAGGAGAGAGGCCCAAGCAAGACGCGCCCCGAGGAGCATCTTGCCACATGTCAGCACTGGGTCTGACTGAGCGCCTCCAGGAGAGAGGCCCCAGCAAGACGCGCCCCGAGGAGCTTCTTGCCACATGTCAACAATGGGTCTGACTGAGGGCCTCCAGGAGAGAAGCCCAAGCAACACGCGGCCCGAGGAGCGTCTTGCCACATGTCAGCACTCGGTCTGACTGAGCGCCTCCAGGAGAGAGGCCCAAGCAAGACGCGCCCCGAGGAGCGTCTTGCCACATGTCAACAATGGGTCTGACTGAGGGCCTCCAGGAGAGAAGCCCAAGCAAGACGCGCCCCGAGGAGCGTCTTGACACATGTCAACTCTGGGTCTGACAGAGGGCCTCCAGGAGAGAGGCCCAAGCAAGACGCGCCCCGAGGAGTGTCTTGCCGCATGTCACCACTTGGTCTGACTGAGCGCCTCCAGGAGGGAGGCCCAAGCAACACGCGCCCCGAGGAGCGTCAGGCCACATGTCACTACTCAGTCTGACTGAGCGCCTCCAGGAGAGAGGCCCAAGCAAGACGCGCCCCGAGGAGCATCTTGCCACATGTCAGCACTGGGTCTGACTGAGCGCCTCCAGGAGAGAGGCCCCAGCAAGACGCGCCCCGAGGAGCTTCTTGCCTTATGTCAGCACTCGGTCTGACTGAGCGCCTCCAGGAGAGAGGCCCAAGCAACACGCGCCCTGAGGAGCGTCTTGCCACATGTCAACAATGGGTCTGACTGAGGGCCTCCAGGAGAGAAGCCCAAGCAACACGCGGCCCGAGGAGCGTCTTGCCACATGTCAGCACTCGGTCTGACTGAGCGCCTCCAGGAGAGAGGCCCAAGCAAGACGCGCCCCGAGGAGCGTCTTGCCACATGTCAACAATGGGTCTGACTGAGGGCCTCCAGGAGAGAAGCCCAAGCAAGACGCGCCCCGAGGAGCGTCTTGACACATGTCAACACTGGGTCTGACAGAGGGCCTCCAGGAGAGAGGCCCAAGCAAGACGCGCCCCGAGGAGTGTCTTGCCACATGTCACCACTTGGTCTGACTGAGCGCCTCCAGAAGGGAGGCCCAAGCAACACGCGCCCCGAGGAGCGTCAGGCCACATGTCACTACTCAGTCTGACTGAGCGCCTCCAGGAGAGAGGCCCAAGCAAGACGCGCCCCGAGGAGCGTCTTGCCACATGTCAACAATGGGTCTTACTGAGGGCCTGCAGGAGAGAAGCCCAAGCAAGACGCGCCCCGAGGAGCTTCTTGCCACATGTCAGCACTCGGTCTGATTGAGGGCCTTCTGGAGAGAGGCCCAAGCAAGACGCGCCCCGAGGAGCGTCTTGACACATGTCAACACTGGGTCTGACAGAGGTTCTCCATGAGAGAGGCCCAAGCAAGACGCGCCCGGAGGAGTGTCTTGCCACATGTCAACACTGGGTCTGACAGAGGGCCTCCAGGAGAGAGGCCCAAGCAAGACGCGCCCCGAGGAGTATCTTGCCACATGTCACCACTTGGTCTGACTGAGCGCCTCCAGGAGAGAGCCCCAAGTAAGACGCGCCCCGAGGAGCGTCTTGCCACGTGTTTACACTGGGTCTGATTGAGGGCCTTCTGGAGAGAGACCCAAGCAAGACGCGCCCCGAGGAGCGTCTTGCCACATGTCACTACTCGGTCTGACTGAGCGCCTCCAGGAGAGAGGCCCAAGCAAGACGTGCCCCGAGGAGCGTCTTGCCACATGTCAACAATGGGTCTGACTGAGGGCCTCCAGGAGAGAGGCCCAAATAAGACGCGCCCCGAGGAGCGTCTTGCCACATGTCACCTCTGGGTCTGACTGAGCGCCTCCAGGAGAGAAGCCCAAGCAAGACGCGCCCCGAGGAGCGTCTTGCCACATGTCAACAATGGGTCTGACATAGGGCATTCAGGAGAGAGGCCCAAGCAATACGCGCCCCGAGGAGCGTCTTGCCACATGTCACCACTGGGTCTGAATGAGCGCCTCCAGGAGAGAGGCCCAAGCAAGACGCGCCCCGAGGAGCGTCTTGCCACATGTCAGCATTGGGTCTGACTGAGCGCCTCCAGGAGAGAGGCCCCAGCACGACGCGCCCCGAGGAGCGTCTTGCCTTATGTCAGCACTCGGTCTGACTGAGCGCCTCCAGGAGAGAGGCCCAAGCAAGACGCGCCCCGAGGAGCGTCTTACCACATGTCAACAATGGGTCTGACTGAGGGCCTCCAGGAGAGAGGCCCAAGCAAGATGCGCCCGGAGGAGCGTCTCGCCACATTTCAACACTGGGTCTGACAGAGGGCCTCCAGGAGAGAGGCCCAAGCAAGACGCGCCCCGAGGAGTGTCTTGCCACATGTCACCACTGGGTCTGACTGAGCGCCTCCAGGAGAGAGGCCCAAGCAAGACGCGCCCCGAGGAGCGTCAGGCCACATGTCACTACTCAGTCTGACTGAGCGCCTCCAGGAGAGAGGCCCAAGCAAGACGCGCCCCGAGGAGCATCTTGCCACATGTCAGCACTGGGTCTGACTGAGCGCCTCCAGGAGAGAGGCCCCAGCAAGACGCGCCCCGAGGAGCTTCTTGCCTTATGTCAGCACTCGGTCTGACTGAGCGCCTCCAGGAGAGAGGCCCAAGCAAGACGCGCCCCGAGGAGCGTCTTGCCACATGTCAACAATGGGTTTGACTGAGGGCCTCCAGGAGAGAAGCCCAAGCAACACGCGGCCCGAGGAGCGTCTTGCCACATGTCAGCACTCGGTCTGACTGAGCGCCTCCAGGAGAGAGGCCCAAGCAAGACGCGCCCCGAGGAGCGTCTTGCCACATGTCAACAATGGGTCTGACTGAGGGCCTCAAGGAGAGAAGCCCAAGCAAGACGCGCCCCGAGGAGCGTCTTGACACATGTCAACACTGGGTCTGACAGAGGGCCTCCAGGAGAGAGGCCCAAGCAAGACGCGCCCCGAGGAGTGTCTTGCCACATGTCACCACTTGGTCTGACTGAGCGCCTCCAGGAGGGAGGCCCAAGCAACACGCGCCCCGAGGAGCGTCAGGCCACATGTCACTACTCAGTCTGACTGAGCGCCTCCAGGAGAGAGGCCCAAGCAAGACGCGCCCCGAGGAGCGTCTTGCCACATGTCAACAATGGGTCTTACTGAGGGCCTCCAGGAGAGAAGCCCAAGCAAGACGCGCCCCGAGGAGCTTCTTGCCACATGTCAGCACTCGGTCTGATTGAGGGCCTTCTGGAGAGAGGCCCAAGCAAGACGCGCCCCGAGGAGCGTCTTGACACATGTCAACACTGGGTCTGACAGAGGGCCTCCATTACAGAGGCCTAAGCAAGACGCGCCCCGAGGAGTGTCTTGCCACATGTCAACACTGGGTCTGACAGAGGGCCTCCAGGAGAGAGGCCCAAGCAAGATGCGCCCCGAGGAGTATCTTGCCACATGTCACCACTTGGTCTGACTGAGCGCCTCCAGGAGAGAGCCCCAAGTAAGACGCGCCCCGAGGAGCGTCTTGCCACGTGTTTACACTGGGTCTGATTGAGGGCCTTCTGGAGAGAGGCCCAAGCAAGACACGCCCCGAGGAGCGTCTTGCCACATGTCACTACTCGGTCTGACTGAGCGCCTCCAGGAGAGAGGCCCAAGCAAGACGTGCCCCGAGGAGCGTCTTGCCACATGTCAACAATGGGTCTGACTGAGGGCCTCCAGGAGAGAAGCCCAAGCAAGACGCGCCCCGAGGAGCGTCTTGCCACATGTCAACACAGGGTCTGACTGCGGGCCTCCAGGAGAGAGGCCCAAATAAGACGCGCCCCGAGGAGCGTCTTGCCACATGTCACCTCTGGGTCTGTCTGAGCGCCTCCAGGAGAGAAGCCCAAGCAAGACGCGCCCCGAGGAGCGTCTTGCCACATGTCAACAATGGGTCTGACTGAGGGCCTCCAGGAGAGAAGCCCAAGCAAGACGCGCCCCGAGGAGCGTCTTGACACATGTCAACACTGGGTCTGACAGAGGGCCTCCAGGAGAGAGGCCCAAGCAAGATGCGCCCCGAGGAGTGTCTTGCCACATGTCACCACTGGGTCTGACTGAGCGCCTCCAGGAGAGAGGCCCAAGCAAGACACCCCCCGAGGAGCGTCAGGCCACATGTCACTACTCAGTCTGACTGAGCGCCTCCAGGAGAGAGGCCCAAGCAAGACGCGCCCCGAGGAGCATCTTGCCACATGTCAGCACTGGGTCTGACTGAGCGCCTCCAGGAGAGAGGCCCCAGCAAGACGCGCCCCGAGGAGCTTCTTGCCACATGTCAACAATGGGTCTGACTGAGGGCCTCCAGGAGAGAAGCTCAAGCAACACGCGGCCCGAGGAGCGTCTTGCCACATGTCAGCACTCGGTCTGACTGAGCGCCTCCAGGAGAGAGGCCCAAGCAAGACGCGCCCCGAGGAGCGTCTTGCCACATGTCAACAATGGGTCTGACTGAGGGCCTCCAGGAGAGAAGCCCAAGCAAGACGCGCCCCGAGGAGCGTCTTGACACATGTCAACTCTGGGTCTGACAGAGGGCCTCCAGGAGAGAGGCCCAAGCAAGACGCGCCCCGAGGAGTGTCTTGCCGCATGTCACCACTTGGTCTGACTGAGCACCTCCAGGAGGGAGGCCCAAGCAACACGCGCCCCGAGGAGCGTCAGGCCACATGTCACTACTCAGTCTGACTGAGCGCCTCCAGGAGAGAGGCCCAAGCAAGACGCGCCCCGAGGAGCATCTTGCCACATGTCAGCACTGGGTCTGACTGAGCGCCTCCAGGAGAGAGGCCCCAGCAAGACGCGCCCCGAGGAGCTTCTTGCCTTATGTCAGCACTCGGTCTGACTGAGCGCCTCCAGGAGAGAGGCCCAAGCAACACGCGCCCTGAGGAGCGTCTTGCCACATGTCAACAATGGGTCTGACTGAGGGCCTCCAGGAGAGAAGCCCAAGCAACACGCGGCCCGAGGAGCGTCTTGCCACATGTCAGCACTCGGTCTGACTGAGCGCCTCCAGGAGAGAGGCCCAAGCAAGACGCGCCCCGAGGAGCGTCTTGCCACATGTCAACAATGGGTCTGACTGAGGGCCTCCAGGAGAGAAGCCCAAGCAAGACGCGCCCCGAGGAGCGTCTTGACACATGTCAACACTGGGTCTGACAGAGGGCCTCCAGGAGAGAGGCCCAAGCAAGACGCGCCCCGAGGAGTGTCTTGCCACATGTCACCACTTGGTCTGACTGAGCGCCTCCAGAAGGGAGGCCCAAGCAACACGCGCCCCGAGGAGCGTCAGGCCACATGTCACTACTCAGTCTGACTGAGCGCCTCCAGGAGAGAGGCCCAAGCAAGACGCGCCCCGAGGAGCGTCTTGCCACATGTCAACAATGGGTCTTACTGAGGGCCTCCAGGAGAGAAGCCCAAGCAAGACGCGCCCCGAGGAGCTTCTTGCCACATGTCAGCACTCGGTCTGATTGAGGGCCTTCTGGAGAGAGGCCCAAGCAAGACGCGCCCCGAGGAGCGTCTTGACACATGTCAACACTGGGTCTGACAGAGGTTCTCCATGAGAGAGGCCCAAGCAAGACGCGCCCCGAGGAGTGTCTTGCCACATGTCAACACTGGGTCTGACAGAGGGCCTCCAGGAGAGAGGCCCAAGCAAGACGCGCCCCGAGGAGTATCTTGCCACATGTCACCACTTGGTCTGACTGAGCGCCTCCAGGAGAGAGCCCCAAGTAAGACGCGCCCCGAGGAGCGTCTTGCCACGTGTTTACACTGGGTCTGATTGAGGGCCTTCTGGAGAGAGACCCAAGCAAGACGCGCCCCGAGGAGCGTCTTGCCACATGTCACTACTCGGTCTGACTGAGCGCCTCCAGGAGAGAGGCCCAAGCAAGACGTGCCCCGAGGAGCGTCTTGCCACATGTCAACAATGGGTCTGACTGAGGGCCTCCAGGAGAGAGGCCCAAATAAGACGCGCCCCGAGGAGCGTCTTGCCACATGTCACCTCTGGGTCTGACTGAGCGCCTCCAGGAGAGAAGCCCAAGCAAGACGCGCCCCGAGGAGCGTCTTGCCACATGTCAACAATGGGTCTGACTGAGGGCCTCCAGGAGAGAAGCCCAAGCAAGACGCGCCCCGAGGTGCGTCTTGACACATGTCAACACTGGGTCTGACAGAGGGCCTCCAGGAGAGAGGCCCAAGCAAGACGCGCCCCGAGGAGTGTCTTGCCACATGTCACCACTGGGTCTGACTGAGCGCCTCCAGGAGAGAGGCCCAAGCAAGACGCGCCCCGAGGAGCGTCAGGCCACATGTCACTACTCAGTCCGACTGAGCGCCTCCAGGAGAGAGGCCCAAGCAAGACGCGCCCCGAGGAGCATCTTGCCACATGTCAGCACTGGGTCTGACTAAACGCCTCCAGGAGAGAGGCCCCAGCAAGACGCGCCCCGAGGAGCTTCTTGCCTTATGTCAGCACTCGGTCTGACTGAGCGCCTCCAGGAGAGAGGCCCAAGCAAGACGCGCCCCGAGGAGCGTCTTGCCAAATGTCAACAATGGGTCTGACTGAGGGCCTCCAGGAGAGAAGCCCAAGCAACACGCGGCCCGAGGAGCGTCTTGCCACATGTCAGCACTCGGTCTGACTGAGCGCCTCCAGGAGAGAGGCCCAAGCAAGACGCGCCCCGAGGAGCGTCTTGCCACATGTCAACAATGGGTCTGACTGAGGGACTCCAGGAGAGAAGCCCAAGCAAGACGCGCCCCGAGGAGCGTCTTGACACATGTCAACTCTGGGTCTGACAGAGGGCCTCCAGGAGAGAGGCCCAAGCAAGACGCGCCCCGAGGAGTGTCTTGCCACATGTCTCCACTTGGTCTGACTGAGCGCCTCCAGGAGGGAGGCCCAAGCAACACGCGCCCCGAGGAGCGTCAGGCCACATGTCACTACTCAGTCTGACTGAGCGCCTCCAGTAGAGAGGCCCAAGCAAGACGCGCCCCGAGGATCGTCTTGCCACATGTCAACAATGGGTCTTACTGAGGGCCTCCAGGAGAGAAGCCCAAGCAAGACGCGCCCCGAGGAGCTTCTTGCCACATGTCAGCACTCGGTCTGATTGAGGGCCTTCTGGAGAGAGGCCCAAGCAACACGCGCCCCGAGGAGCGTCATGCCACATGTCACTACTCAGTCTGACTGAGCGCCTCCAGGAGAGAGCCCCAAGTAAGACGCGCCCCGAGGAGCGTCTTGCCACGTGTTTACACTGGGTCTGATTGAGGGCCTTCTGGAGAGAGGCCCAAGCAAGACGCGCCCCGAGGAGCGTCTTGCCACATGTCACTACTCGGTCTGACTGAGCGCCTCCAGGAGAGAGGCCCAAGCAAGACGTGCCCCGAGGAGCGTCTTGCCACATGTCAACAATGGTTATGACTGAGGGCCTCCAGGAGAGAAGCCCAAGCAAGACGCGCCCCGAGGAGCGTCTTGCCACATGTCAACACTGGGTCTGACTGAGGGCCTCCAGGAGAGAGGCCAAAATAAGACGCGCCCCGAGGAGCGTCTTGCCACATGTCAACACTGGGTCTGACTGAGGGCCTACAGGAGAGAAGCCCAAGCAAGATGCGCCCCGAGGAGAGACTTGCCACATGTCAACAATGGGTCTTACTGAGGGCCTCCAGGAGAGAGGCCCAAGCAAGATGCGCCCCGAGGAGCGTCTTGCCACATGTCAGCACTAGGACTGACTGAGCGCCTCCAGGAGAGAGGCCCAAGCAAGACGCGCCCCGAGGAGCGTCTTGCCACATGTCAACACTGTGTCTGACTGAGCGCCTCCAGGAGAGAGGCCCAAGCAAGACGCGCCCCGAGGAGCGTCTTGCCACGTGTCAACACTGGGTCTGACTTAGCGCCTCCAGGAGAGAGGCCCAAGCAAGATGCGCCCCGAGGAGCGTCTTGCCACGTGTCACCACTGGGTCTGACTGAGCTCCTCCAGGAGAGAGGCCCAAGCAAGACGCGCCCAGAGGAGCGTCTTGCCACGTGTCACCACTGGGTCTGAATGAGCACCTCCAGGAGAGAGGCCCCAGCAAGACGCGCCCCGAGGAGCGTCTTGCCTCATGTCAGCACTCGGTCTCACTGAGCGCCTCCAGGAGAGAGGCCCAAGCAAGAAGCGCCCCGAGGAGCGTCTTGCCACATGTCAACACTGGGTCTAATTGAGCGCCTCCAGGAGAGAGGCCCAAGCAAGACTCGCCCCGAGGAGCATCTTGCCACATGTCACTACTCGGTCTGACTGAGCGCCTCCAGGAGAGAGGTCCAAGCAACACGCGCCCCGAGGAGCGTCTTGCCACATGTCAACACTGGGTCTGACTGAGTGACTCCATGAGAGAAGCCCCAGCAAGACGGGCCCCGAGGAGCGTCTTGCCACATGTCACTACTCGGTCTGACTGAGCGCCTCCAGGAGAGAGGCCCAAGCAAGACGTGCCCCGAGGAGCGTCTTGCCACATGTCAACACTGGGTCTTACTGAGCGCCTCCAGGAGAGAGGCCCAAGCAAGACACACCCCGAGGAGCGTCTTGACACATGTCAACACTGGGTCTGACTGAGGGCCTCCATGAGAGAAGCCCAAGCAAGACGCGCCCCGAGGAGAGTCTTGCCACATGTCAACACTGGGTCTGACAGAGGGATTCCAGGAGAGAGGCCCAAGCAATACGCGCCCCGAGGAGCGTCTTGCCACATGTCAACAATGGGTCTGACTGAGGGCCTCCAGGAGAGAAGCCAAAGCAAGACGCGCCCCGAGGAGCTTCTTTCCACATGTCAACAATGGGTCTTACTGAGGGCCTCCATGAGAGAAGCCCAAGCAAGACGCGCCCCGAGGAGTGTCTTGCCACATGTCAACACTGTGTCTGACTGAGCGCCTCCAGGAGAGAGGCCCAAGCAAGACGCGCCCCGAGGAGCGTCTTGCCACGTGTCAACACTGGGTCTGACTTAGCGCCTCCAGGAGAGAGGCCCAAGCAAGATGCGCCCCGAGGAGCGTCTTGCCACGTGTCACCACTGGGTCTGACTGAGCTCCTCCAGGAGAGAGGCCCAAGCAAGACGCGCCCAGAGGAGCGTCTTGCCACGTGTCACCACTGGGTCTGAATGAGCACCTCCAGGAGAGAGGCCCCAGCAAGACGCGCCCCGAGGAGCGTCTTGCCTTATGTCAGCACTCGGTCTGAATGAGCGCCTCCAGGAGAGAGGCCCAAGCAAGACGCGCCCCGAGGAGCGTCTTGCCACATGTCACTACTCGGTCTGACTGAGCGCCTCCAGAAGAGAGGCCCCAGCAAGACGCGCCCCGAGGAGCGTCTTGCCTCATGTCAGCACTCGGTCTGACTGAGCCCCTCCAGGAGAGAGGCCCAAGCAAGAAGCGCCCCGAGGAGCGTCTTGCCACATGTCAACAATGGGTCTGACTGAGGGCCTCCAGGGGAGAAGCCCAAGCAAGACGCGCCCCGAGGAGCGTCTTGCCACATGTCAACACTGGGTCTAATTGAGCGCCTCCAGGAGAGAGGCCCAAGCAAGACGCGCCCCGAGGAGCGTCTTGCCACATGTCACTACTCGGTCTGACTGAGCGCCTCCAGGAGAGAGGTCCAAGCAACACGCGCCCCGAGGAGCGTCTTGCCACATGTCAACACTGGGTCTGACTGACTGCCTCCATGAGAGAAGCCCCAGCAAGACGGGCCCCGAGGAGCGTCTTGCCACATGTCACTACTCGGTCTGACTGAGCGCCTCCAGGAGAGAGGCCCAAGCAAGACGTGCCCCGAGGAGCGTCTTGCCACATGTCAACACTGGGTTTGACTGAGCGCCTCCAGGAGAGAGGCCCAAGCAAGACACGTCTCGAGGAGCGTCTTGACACATGTCAACACTGGGTCTGACTGAGGGCCTCCATGAGAGAAGCCCAAGCAAGACGCGCCCCGAGAAGAGTCTTGCCACATGTCAACACTGGGTCTGACAGATGGCATCCAGGAGAGAGGCCCAAGCAATACGCGCCCCGAGGAGCGTCTTGCCACTTGTCAACAATGGGACTGACTGAGGGCCTCCAGGAGAGAAGCCAAAGCAAGACGCGCCCCGAGGAGCTTCTTTCCACATGTCATTAATGGGTCTTACTGAGGGCCTCCATGAGAGAAGCCCAAGCAAGACGCGCCCCGAGGAGTGTCTTTCCACATGTCAACACTGTGTCTGACTGAGCGCCTCCAGGAGAGAGGCCCAAGCAAGACGCGCCCCGAGGAGCGTCTTGCCACGTGTCAACACTGGGTCTGACTTAGCGCCTCCAGGAGAGAGGCCCAAGCGAGATGCGCCCCGAGGAGCGTCTTGCCACGTGTCAACAATGGGTCTGACTGAGGGCCTCCAGGAGAGAAGCCCAAGCAAGACTCGCCCCGAGGAGCGTCTTGACACATGTCAACTCTGGGTCTGACAGAGGGCCTCCAGGAGAGAGGCCCAAGCAAGACGCGCCCCGAGGAGTGTCTTGCCACATGTCTCCACTTGGTCCGACTGAGCGCCTCCAGGAGGGAGGCCCAAGCAACACGCACCCCGAGGAGCGTCAGGCCACATGTCACTACTCAGTCTGACTGAGCGCCTCCAGGAGAGAAGCCCAAGCAAGACGCGCCCCGAGGAGCTTCTTGCCACATGTCAGCACTCGGTCTGATTGAGGGCCTTCTGGAGAGAGGCCCAAGCAAGACGTGCCCCGAGGAGCGTCTTGACACATGTCAACACTGGGTCTGACAGAGGGCCTCCATGAGAGAGGCCCAAGCAAGACGCGCCCCGAGGAGTGTCTTGCCACATGTCAACACTGGGTCTGACAGAGGGCCTCCAGGAGAGAGGCCCAAGCAAGACGCGCCCCGAGGAGTATCTTGCCACATGTCACCACTTGGTCTGACTGAGCGCCTCCAGGAGAGAGGCCCAAGCAACACGCGCCCCGAGGAGCGTCATGCCACATGTCACTACTCAGTCTGACTGAGCGCCTCCAGGAGAGAGCCCCAAGTAAGACGCGCCCCGAGGAGCGTCTTGCCACGTGTTTACACTGGGTCTGATTGAGGGCCTTCTGGAGAGAGGCCCAAGCAAGACGCGCCCCGAGGAGCGTCTTGCCACATGTCACTACTCGGTCTGACTGAGCGCCTCCAGGAGAGAGGCCCAAGCAAGACGTGCCCCGAGGAGCGTCTTGCCACATGTCAACAATGGGTATGACTGAGGGCCTACAGGAGAGAAGCCCAAGCAAGATGCGCCCCGAGGAGAGACTTGCCACATGTCAACACTGTGTCTGACTGAGCGCCTCCAGGAGAGAGGCCCAAGCAAGACGCGCCCCGAGGAGCGTCTTGCCACGTGTCAACACTGGGTCTGACTTAGCGCCTCCAGGAGAGAGGCCCAAGCAAGATGCGCCCCGAGGAGCGTCTTGCCACGTGTCACCACTGGGTCTGACTGAGCTCCTCCAGGAGAGAGGCCCAAGCAAGACGCGCCCAGAGGAGCGTCTTGCCACGTGTCACCACTGGGTCTGAATGAGCACCTCCAGGAGAGAGGCCCCAGCAAGACGCGCCCCGAGGAGCGTCTTGCCTCATGTCAGCACTCGGTCTCACTGAGCGCCTCCAGGAGAGAGGCCCAAGCAAGAAGCGCCCCGAGGAGCGTCTTGCCACATGTCAACACTGGGTCTAATTGAGCGCCTCCAGGAGAGAGGCCCAAGCAAGACTCGCCCCGAGGAGCATCTTGCCACATGTCACTACTCGGTCTGACTGAGCGCCTCCAGGAGAGAGGTCCAAGCAACACGCGCCCCGAGGAGCGTCTTGCCACATGTCAACACTGGGTCTGACTGAGTGACTCCATGAGAGAAGCCCCAGCAAGACGGGCCCCGAGGAGCGTCTTGCCACATGTCACTACTCGGTCTGACTGAGCGCCTCCAGGAGAGAGGCCCAAGCAAGACGTGCCCCGAGGAGCGTCTTGCCACATGTCAACACTGGGTCTTACTGAGCGCCTCCAGGAGAGAGGCCCAAGCAAGACACGCCCCGAGGAGCGTCTTGACACATGTCAACACCGGGTCTGACTGAGGGCCTCCATGAGAGAAGCCCAAGCAAGACGTGCCCCGAGGAGAGTCTTGCCACATGTCAACACTGGGTCTGACAGAGGGATTCCAGGAGAGAGGCCCAAGCAATACGCGCCCCGAGGAGCGTCTTGCCACATGTCAACAATGGGTCTGACTGAGGGCCTCCAGGAGAGAAGCCAAAGCAAGACGCGCCCCGAGGAGCTTCTTTCCACATGTCAACAATGGGTCTTACTGAGGGCCTCCATGAGAGAAGCCCAAGCAAGACGCGCCCCGAGGAGTGTCTTGCCACATGTCAACACTGTGTCTGACTGAGCGCCTCCAGGAGAGAGGCCCAAGCAAGACGCGCCCCGAGGAGCGTCTTGCCACATGTCAACACTGGGTCTGACTTAGCGCCTCCAGGAGAGAGGCCCAAGCAAGATGCGCCCCGAGGAGCGTCTTGCCACGTGTCACCACTGGGTCTGACTGAGCTCCTCCAGGAGAGAGGCCCAAGCAAGACGCGCCCAGAGGAGCGTCTTGCCACGTGTCACCACTGGGTCTGAATGAGCACCTCCAGGAGAGAGGCCCCAGCAAGACGCGCCCCGAGGAGCGTCTTGCCTTATGTCAGCACTCGGTCTGAATGAGGGCCTCCAGGAGAGAGGCCCCAGCAAGACGCGCCCCGAGGAGCGTCTTGCCTCATGTCAGCACTCGGTCTGACTGAGCCCCTCCAGGAGAGAGGCCCAAGCAAGAAGCGCCCCGAGGAGCGTCTTGCCACATGTCAACAATGGGTCTGACTGAGGGCCTCCAGGGGAGAAGCCCAAGCAAGACGCGCCCCGCGGAGCGTCTTGCCACATGTCAACACTGGGTCTAATTGAGCGCCTCCAGGAGAGAGGCCCAAGCAAGACGCGCCCCGAGGAGCGTCTTGCCACATGTCACTACTCGGTCTGACTGAGCGCCTCCAGGAGAGAGGTCCAAGCAACACGCGCCCCGAGGAGCGTCTTGCCACATGTCAACACTGGGTCTGACTGACTGCCTCCATGAGAGAAGCCCCAGCAAGACGGGCCCCGAGGAGCGTCTTGCCACATGTCACTACTCGGTCTGACTGAGCGCCTCCAGGAGAGAGGCCCAAGCAAGACGTGCCCCGAGGAGCGTCTTGCCACATGTCAACACTGGGTTTGACTGAGCGCCTCCAGGAGAGAGGCCCAAGCAAGACACGTCTCGAGGAGCGTCTTGACACATGTCAACACTGGGTCTGACTGAGGGCCTCCATGAGAGAAGCCCAAGCAAGACGCGCCCCGAGAAGAGTCTTGCCACATGTCAACACTGGGTCTGACAGAGGGCATCCAGGAGAGAGGCCCAAGCAATACGCGCCCCGAGGAGCGTCTTGCCACTTGTCAACAATGGGTCTGACTGAGGGCCTCCAGGAGAGAAGCCAAAGCAAGACGCGCCCCGAGGAGCTTCTTTCCACATGTCATTAATGGGTCTTACTGAGGGCCTCCATGAGAGAAGCCCAAGCAAGACGCGCCCCGAGGAGTGTCTTTCCACATGTCAACACTGTGTCTGACTGAGCGCCTCCAGGAGAGAGGCCTAAGCAAGACGCGCCCCGAGGAGCGTCTTGCCACGTGTCAACACTGGGTCTGACTTAGCGCCTCCAGGAGAGAGGCCCAAGCGAGATGCGCCCCGAGGAGCGTCTTGCCACGTGTCACCACTGGGTCTGACTGAGCTCCTCCAGGAGAGAGGCCCAAGCAAGACGCGCCCAGAGGAGCGTCTTGCCACGTGTCACCACTGGGTCTGACTGAGCGCCTCCAGGAGAGAGGCCCAAGCAAGACGCGCCCCGAGGAGCGTCTTGCCACATGTCAACACTGTGTCTGACTGAGCGCCTCCAGGAGAGAGGCCCAAGCAAGACGCGCCCCGAGGAGCGTCTTGCCACGTGTCAACACTGGGTCTGACTTAGCGCCTCCAGGAGAGAGGCCCAAGCAAGATGCGCCCCGAGGAGCGTCTTGCCACGTGTCACCACTGGGTCTGACTGAGCTCCTCCAGGAGAGAGGCCCAAGCAAGACGCGCCCAGAGGAGCGTCTTGCCACGTGTCACCACTGGGTCTGAATGAGCACCTCCAGGAGAGAGGCCCCAGCAAGACGCGCCCCGAGGAGCGTCTTGCCTCATGTCAGCACTCGGTCTCACTGAGCGCCTCCAGGAGAGAGGCCCAAGCAAGAAGCGCCCCGAGGAGCGTCTTGCCACATGTCAACACTGGGTCTAATTGAGCGCCTCCAGGAGAGAGGCCCAAGCAAGACTCGCCCCGAGGAGCATCTTGCCACATGTCACTACTCGGTCTGACTGAGCGCCTCCAGGAGAGAGGTCCAAGCAACACGCGCCCCGAGGAGCGTCTTGCCACATGTCAACACTGGGTCTGACTGAGTGACTCCATGAGAGAAGCCCCAGCAAGACGGGCCCCGAGGAGCGTCTTGCCACATGTCACTACTCGGTCTGACTGAGCGCCTCCAGGAGAGAGGCCCAAGCAAGACGTGCCCCGAGGAGCGTCTTGCCACATGTCAACACTGGGTCTTACTGAGCGCCTCCAGGAGAGAGGCCCAAGCAAGACACGCCCCGAGGAGCGTCTTGACACATGTCAACACTGGGTCTGACTGAGGGCCTCCATGAGAGAAGCCCAAGCAAGACGCGCCCCGAGGAGAGTCTTGCCACATGTCAACACTGGGTCTGACAGAGGGATTCCAGGAGAGAGGCCCAAGCAATACGCGCCCCGAGGAGCGTCTTGCCACATGTCAACAATGGGTCTGACTGAGGGCCTCCAGGAGAGAAGCCAAAGCAAGACGCGCCCCGAGGAGCTTCTTTCCACATGTCAACAATGGGTCTTACTGAGGGCCTCCATGAGAGAAGCCCAAGCAAGACGCGCCCCGAGGAGTGTCTTGCCACATGTCAACACTGTGTCTGACTGAGCGCCTCCAGGAGAGAGGCCCAAGCAAGACGCGCCCCGAGGAGCGTCTTGCCACATGTCAACACTGGGTCTGACTTAGCGCCTCCAGGAGAGAGGCCCAAGCAAGATGCGCCCCGAGGAGCGTCTTGCCACGTGTCACCACTGGGTCTGACTGAGCTCCTCCAGGAGAGAGGCCCAAGCAAGACGCGCCCAGAGGAGCGTCTTGCCACGTGTCACCACTGGGTCTGAATGAGCACCTCCAGGAGAGAGGCCCCAGCAAGACGCGCCCCGAGGAGCGTCTTGCCTTATGTCAGCACTCGGTCTGAATGAGCGCCTCCAGGAGAGAGGCCCAAGCAAGACGCGCCCCGAGGAGCGTCTTGCCACATGTCACTACTCGGTCTGACTGAGCGCCTCCAGGAGAGAGGCCCCAGCAAGACGCGCCCCGAGGAGCGTCTTGCCTCATGTCAGCACTCGGTCTGACTGAGCCCCTCCAGGAGAGAGGCCCAAGCAAGAAGCGCCCCGAGGAGCGTCTTGCCACATGTCAACAATGGGTCTGACTGAGGGCCTCCAGGGGAGAAGCCCAAGCAAGACGCGCCCCGAGGAGCGTCTTGCCACATGTCAACACTGGGTCTAATTGAGCGCCTCCAGGAGAGAGGCCCAAGCAAGACGCGCCCCGAGGAGCGTCTTGCCACATGTCACTACTCGGTCTGACTGAGCGCCTCCAGGAGAGAGGTCCAAGCAACACGCTTCCCGAGGAGCGTCTTGCCACATGTCAACACTGGGTCTGACTGACTGCCTCCATGAGAGAAGCCCCAGCAAGACGGGCCCCGAGGAGCGTCTTGCCACATGTCACTACTCGGTCTGACTGAGCGCCTCCAGGAGAGAGGCCCAAGCAAGACGTGCCCCGAGGAGCGTCTTGCCACATGTCAACACTGGGTTTGACTGAGCGCCTCCAGGAGAGAGGCCCAAGCAAGACACGTCTCGAGGAGCGTCTTGACACATGTCAACACTGGGTCTGACTGAGGGCCTCCATGAGAGAAGCCCAAGCAAGACGCGCCCCGAGAAGAGTCTTGCCACATGTCAACACTGGGTCTGACAGAGGGCATCCAGGAGAGAGGCCCAAGCAATACGCGCCCCGAGGAGCGTCTTGCCACTTGTCAACAATGGGTCTGACTGAGGGCCTCCAGGCGAGAAGCCAAAGCAAGACGCGCCCCGAGGAGCTTCTTTCCACATGTCATTAATGGGTCTTACTGAGGGCCTCCATGAGAGAAGCCCAAGCAAGACGCGCCTCGAGGAGTGTCTTTCCACATGTCAACACTGTGTCTGACTGAGCGCCTCCAGGAGAGAGGCCCAAGCAAGACGCGCCCCGAGGAGCGTCTTGCCACGTGTCAACACTGGGTCTGACTTAGCGCCTCCAGGAGAGAGGCCCAAGCGAGATGCGCCCCGAGGAGCGTCTTGCCACGTGTCACCACTGGGTCTGACTGAGCTCCTCCAGGAGAGAGGCCCAAGCAAGACGCGCCCAGAGGAGCGTCTTGCCACGTGTCACCACTGGGTCTGACTGAGCGCCTCCAGGAGAGAGGCCCAAGCAAGACGCGCCCCGAGGAGCGTCTTGCCACATGTCAACAATGGGTCTGACTGAGGGCCTCCAGGAGAGAAGCCCAAGCAAGACGCGCCCCGAGGAGCGTCTTGACACATGTCAACTCTGGGTCTGACAGAGGGCCTCCAGGAGAGAGGCCCAAGCAAGACGCGCCCCGAGGAGTGTCTTGCCACATGTCTCCACTTGGTCTGACTGAGCGCCTCCAGGAGGGAGGCCCAAGCAACACGCACCCCGAGGAGCGTCAGGCCACATGTCACTACTCAGTCTGACTGAGCGCCTCCAGGAGAGAAGCCCAAGCAAGACGCGCCCCGAGGAGCTTCTTGCCACATGTCAGCACTCGGTCTGATTGAGGGCCTTCTGGAGAGAGGCCCAAGCAAGACGTGCCCCGAGGAGCGTCTTGACACATGTCAACACTGGGTCTGACAGAGGGCCTCCATGAGAGAGGCCCAAGCAAGACGCGCCCCGAGGAGTGTCTTGCCACATGTCAACACTGGGTCTGACAGAGGGCCTCCAGGAGAGAGGCCCAAGCAAGACGCGCCCCGAGGAGTATCTTGCCACATGTCACCACTTGGTCTGACTGAGCGCCTCCAGGAGAGAGGCCCAAGCAACACGCGCCCCGAGGAGCGTCATGCCACATGTCACTACTCAGTCTGACTGAGCGCCTCCAGGAGAGAGCCCCAAGTAAGACGCGCCCCGAGGAGCGTCTTGCCACGTGTTTACACTGGGTCTGATTGAGGGCCTTCTGGAGAGAGGCCCAAGCAAGACGCGCCCCGAGGAGCGTCTTGCCACATGTCACTACTCGGTCTGACTGAGCGCCTCCAGGAGAGAGGCCCAAGCAAGACGTGCCCCGAGGAGCGTCTTGCCACGTGTCACCACTGGGTCTGAATGAGCACCTCCAGGAGAGAGGCCCCAGCAAGACGCACCCCGAGGAGCGTCTTGCCTCATGTCAGCACTCGGTCTCACTGAGCGCCTCCAGGAGAGAGGCCCAAGCAAGAAGCGCCCCGAGGAGCGTCTTGCCACATGTCAACACTGGGTCTAATTGAGCGCCTCCAGGAGAGAGGCCCAAGCAAGACTCGCCCCGAGGAGCGTCTTGCCACATGTCACTACTCGGTCTGACTGAGCGCCTCCAGGAGAGAGGTCCAAGCAACACGCGCCCCGAGGAGCGTCTTGCCACATGTCAACACTGGGTCTGACTGAGTGACTCCATGAGAGAAGCCCCAGCAAGACGGGCCCCGAGGAGCGTCTTGCCACATGTCACTACTCGGTCTGACTGAGCGCCTCCAGGAGAGAGGCCCAAGCAAGACGTGCCCCGAGGAGCGTCTTGCCACATGTCAACACTGGGTCTTACTGAGCGCCTCCAGGAGAGAGGCCCAAGCAAGACACTCCCCGAGGAGCGTCTTGACACATGTCAACACTGGGTCTGACTGAGGGCCTCCATGAGAGAAGCCCAAGCAAGACGCGCCCCGAGGAGAGTCTTGACACATGTCAACACTGGGTCTGACAGAGGGCATCCAGGAGAGAAGCCCAAGCAATACGCGCCCCGAGGAGCATCTTGCCACATGTCAACAATGGGTCTGACTGAGGGCCTCCAGGAGAGAAGCCAAAGCAAGACGCGCCCCGAGGAGCTTCTTTCCACATGTCAACAATGGGTCTTACTGAGGGCCTCCATGAGAGAAGCCCAAGCAAGACGTGCCCCGAGGAGTGTCTTGCCACATGTCAACACTGTGTCTGACTGAGCGCCTCCAGGAGAGAGGCCCAAGCAAGACGCGCCCCGAGGAGCGTCTTGCCACGTGTCAACACTGGGTCTGACTTAGCGCCTCCAGGAGAGAGGCCCAAGCAAGATGCACCCCGAGGAGCGTCTTGCCACGTGTCACCACTGGGTCTGACTGAGCTCCTCCAGGAGAGAGGCCCAAGCAAGACGCGCCCAGAGGAGCGTCTTGCCACGTGTCACCACTGGGTCTGAATGAGCACCTCCAGGAGAGAGGCCCCAGCAAGACGCGCCCCGAGGAGCGTCTTGCCTTATGTCAGCACTCGGTCTGAATGAGCGCCTCCAGGAGAGAGGCCCAAGCAAGACGCGCCCCGAGGAGCGTCTTGCCACATGTCACTACTCGGTCTGACTGAGCGCCTCCAGGAGAGAGGCCCCAGCAAGACGCGCCCCGAGGAGCGTCTTGCCTCATGTCAGCACTCGGTCTGACTGAGCGCCTCCAGGAGAGAGGTCCAAGCAAGAAGCGCCCCGAGGAGCGTCTTGCCACATGTCAACAATGGGTCTGACTGAGGGCCTCCAGGGGAGAAGCCCAAGCAAGACGCGCCCCGAGGAGCGTCTTGCCACATGTCAACACTGGGTCTAATTGAGCGCCTCCAGGAGAGAGGCCCAAGCAAGACGCGCCCCGAGGAGCGTCTTGCCACATGTCACTACTCGGTCTGACTGAGCGCCTCCAGGAGAGAGGTCCAAGCAACACGCGCCCCGAGGAGCGTCTTGCCACATGTCAACACTGGGTCTGACTGACTGCCTCCATGAGAGAAGCCCCAGCAAGACGGGCCCCGAGGAGCGTCTTGCCACATGTCACTACTCGGTCTGACTGAGCGCCTCCAGGAGAGAGGCCCAAGCAAGACGTGCCCCGAGGAGCGTCTTGCCACATGTCAACACTGGGTCTGACTGAGCGCCTCCAGGAGAGAGGCCCAAGCAAGACACGTCTCGAGGAGCGTCTTGACACATGTCAACACTGGGTCTGACTGAGGGCCTCCATGAGAGAAGCCCAAGCAAGACGCGCCCCGAGAAGAGTCTTGCCACATGTCAACACTGGGTCTGACAGAGGGCATCCAGGAGAGAGGCCCAAGCAATACGCGCCCCGAGGAGCGTCTTGCCACTTGTCAACAATGGGTCTGACTGAGGGCCTCCAGGAGAGAAGCCAAAGCAAGACGCGCCCCGAGGAGCGTCTTGCCACATGTCACTACTCGGTCTAACTGAGCGCCTCCAGGAGAGAGGTCCAAGCAAGACGCGCCCCGAGGAGCGTCTTGCCAAATGTCACTACTCGGTCTGACTGAGCGCCTCCAGGAGGGAGGTCCAAGCAAGACGCGCCCCGAGGAGCGTCAGGCCACATGTCACTACTCAGTCTGACTGAGCGCCTCCAGGAGAGAGGCCCAAGCAAGACGCGCCCCGAGGAGCGTCTTGCCACATGTCAGCACTGGGTCTGACTGAGCTTCTCCAGGAGAGAGGCCCAAGCAAGACACGCCCCGAGGAGCGTCTTGACACATGTCAAGACTGGGTCGGACTGAGGGCCTCCATGAGAGAAGCCCAAGCAAGACGCGCCCCGAGGAGAGTCTTGCCACATGTCAACACTCGGTCTGACAGAGGGCATTCAGGAGAGAGGCCCAAGCAATACACGCCCCGAGGAGCGTCTTGCCACATGTCACCACTGGGTCTGACTGAGCGCCTCCAGGAGAGAGGCCCAAGCAAGACGCGCCCCGAGGAGCGTCTTTCAACGTGTCACCACTGGGTCTGACTGAGCGCCTCCAGGAGAGAGGCCCAAGCACGACGCGCCCACAGGAGCCTCTTGCCACATGTCAACACTGGGTCTGACTGAGCGCCTCCAGGAGAGAGGCCCAAGCAAGACGCGCCCCGAGGAGCGTCTTGCCACATGTCAACACTGGGTCTGACTGAGCGCCTCCAGGAGAGAGGCCCAAGCAAGACGCGCCCCGAGGATCGTCTTGCCACATGTCAGCACTGGGTCTGACTGAGCGCCTCCAGGAGAGAGGCCCAAGCAACACGCGCCCCGAGGAGCGTCATGCCACATGTCACTACTCAGTCTGACTGAGCGCCTCCAGGAGAGAGCCCCAAGTAAGACGCGCCCCGAGGAGCGTCTTGCCACGTGTTTACACTGGGTCTGATTGAGGGCCTTCTGGAGAGAGGCCCAAGCAAGACGCGCCCCGAGGAGCGTCTTGCCACATGTCACTACTCGGTCTGACTGAGCGCCTCCAGGAGAGAGGCCCAAGCAAGACGTGCCCCGAGGAGCGTCTTGCCACGTGTCACCACTGGGTCTGAATGAGCACCTCCAGGAGAGAGGCCCCAGCAAGACGCACCCCGAGGAGCGTCTTGCCTCATGTCAGCACTCGGTCTCACTGAGCGCCTCCAGGAGAGAGGCCCAAGCAAGAAGCGCCCCGAGGAGCGTCTTGCCACATGTCAACACTGGGTCTAATTGAGCGCCTCCAGGAGAGAGGCCCAAGCAAGACTCGCCCCGAGGAGCGTCTTGCCACATGTCACTACTCGGTCTGACTGAGCGCCTCCAGGAGAGAGGTCCAAGCAACACGCGCCCCGAGGAGCGTCTTGCCACATGTCAACACTGGGTCTGACTGAGTGACTCCATGAGAGAAGCCCCAGCAAGACGGGCCCCGAGGAGCGTCTTGCCACATGTCACTACTCGGTCTGACTGAGCGCCTCCAGGAGAGAGGCCCAAGCAAGACGTGCCCCGAGGAGCGTCTTGCCACATGTCAACACTGGGTCTTACTGAGCGCCTCCAGGAGAGAGGCCCAAGCAAGACACTCCCCGAGGAGCGTCTTGACACATGTCAACACTGGGTCTGACTGAGGGCCTCCATGAGAGAAGCCCAAGCAAGACGCGCCCCGAGGAGAGTCTTGACACATGTCAACACTGGGTCTGACAGAGGGCATCCAGGAGAGAAGCCCAAGCAATACGCGCCCCGAGGAGCATCTTGCCACATGTCAACAATGGGTCTGACTGAGGGCCTCCAGGAGAGAAGCCAAAGCAAGACGCGCCCCGAGGAGCTTCTTTCCACATGTCAACAATGGGTCTTACTGAGGGCCTCCATGAGAGAAGCCCAAGCAAGACGTGCCCCGAGGAGTGTCTTGCCACATGTCAACACTGTGTCTGACTGAGCGCCTCCAGGAGAGAGGCCCAAGCAAGACGCGCCCCGAGGAGCGTCTTGCCACGTGTCAACACTGGGTCTGACTTAGCGCCTCCAGGAGAGAGGCCCAAGCAAGATGCACCCCGAGGAGCGTCTTGCCACGTGTCACCACTGGGTCTGACTGAGCTCCTCCAGGAGAGAGGCCCAAGCAAGACGCGCCCAGAGGAGCGTCTTGCCACGTGTCACCACTGGGTCTGAATGAGCACCTCCAGGAGAGAGGCCCCAGCAAGACGCGCCCCGAGGAGCGTCTTGCCTTATGTCAGCACTCGGTCTGAATGAGCGCCTCCAGGAGAGAGGCCCAAGCAAGACGCGCCCCGAGGAGCGTCTTGCCACATGTCACTACTCGGTCTGACTGAGCGCCTCCAGGAGAGAGGCCCCAGCAAGACGCGCCCCGAGGAGCGTCTTGCCTCATGTCAGCACTCGGTCTGACTGAGCGCCTCCAGGAGAGAGGTCCAAGCAAGAAGCGCCCCGAGGAGCGTCTTGCCACATGTCAACAATGGGTCTGACTGAGGGCCTCCAGGGGAGAAGCCCAAGCAAGACGCGCCCCGAGGAGCGTCTTGCCACATGTCAACACTGGGTCTAATTGAGCGCCTCCAGGAGAGAGGCCCAAGCAAGACGCGCCCCGAGGAGCGTCTTGTCACATGTCACTACTCGGTCTGACTGAGCGCCTCCAGGAGAGAGGTCCAAGCAACACGCGCCCCGAGGAGCGTCTTGCCACATGTCAACACTGGGTCTGACTGACTGCCTCCATGAGAGAAGCCCCAGCAAGACGGGCCCCGAGGAGCGTCTTGCCACATGTCACTACTCGGTCTGACTGAGCGCCTCCAGGAGAGAGGCCCAAGCAAGACGTGCCCCGAGGAGCGTCTTGCCACATGTCAAAACTGGGTCTGACTGAGCGCCTCCAGGAGAGAGGCCCAAGCAAGACACGTCTCGAGGAGCGTCTTGACACATGTCAACACTGGGTCTGACTGAGGGCCTCCATGAGAGAAGCCCAAGCAAGACGCGCCCCGAGAAGAGTCTTGCCACATGTCAACACTGGGTCTGACAGAGGGCATCCAGGAGAGAGGCCCAAGCAATACGCGCCCCGAGGAGCGTCTTGCCACTTGTCAACAATGGGTCTGACTGAGGGCCTCCAGGAGAGAAGCCAAAGCAAGACGCGCCCCGAGGAGCGTCTTGCCACATGTCACTACTCGGTCTAACTGAGCGCCTCCAGGAGAGAGGTCCAAGCAAGACGCGCCCCGAGGAGCGTCTTGCCAAATGTCACTACTCGGTCTGACTGAGCGCCTCCAGGAGGGAGGTCCAAGCAAGACGCGCCCCGAGGAGCGTCAGGCCACATGTCACTACTCAGTCTGACTGAGCGCCTCCAGGAGAGAGGCCCAAGCAAGACGCGCCCCGAGGAGCGTCTTGCCACATGTCAGCACTGGGTCTGACTGAGCTTCTCCAGGAGAGAGGCCCAAGCAAGACACGCCCCGAGGAGCGTCTTGACACATGTCAAGACTGGGTCGGACTGAGGGCCTCCATGAGAGAAGCCCAAGCAAGACGCGCCCCGAGGAGAGTCTTGCCACATGTCAACACTCGGTCTGACAGAGGGCATTCAGGAGAGAGGCCCAAGCAATACACGCCCCGAGGAGCGTCTTGCCACATGTCACCACTGGGTCTGACTGAGCGCCTCCAGGAGAGAGGCCCAAGCAAGACGCGCCCCGAGGAGCGTCTTTCAACGTGTCACCACTGGGTCTGACTGAGCGCCTCCAGGAGAGAGGCCCAAGCACGACGCGCCCACAGGAGCCTCTTGCCACATGTCAACACTGGGTCTGACTGAGCGCCTCCAGGAGAGAGGCCCAAGCAAGACGCGCCCCGAGGAGCGTCTTGCCACATGTCAACACTGGGTCTGACTGAGCGCCTCCAGGAGAGAGGCCCAAGCAAGACGCGCCCCGAGGATCGTCTTGCCACATGTCAGCACTGGGTCTGACTGAGCGCCTCCCGGAGAGAGGCCCCAGCAAGACGCGTCCCGAGGAGCGTCTTGCCTTATGTCAGCACTCGGTCTGACTGAGCGCCTCCAGGAGAGAGGCCCAAGCAAGACGCGCCCCGAGGAGCGTCTTGCCACATGTCACTACTCGGTCTGACTGAGCGCCTCCAGGAGAGAGGTCCAAGCAACACGCGCCCCGAGGAGCGTCTTGCCACATGTCAACAATGGGTCTGACTGAGGGCCTCCAGGAGAGAGGCCCAAGCAAGATGCGCCCGGAGGAGCGTCTTGCCACATGTCAACACTGGGTCTGACAGAGGGCCTCCAGGAGAGAGGCCCAAGCAAGACGCGCCCCAAGGAGCGTCTTGCCACATGTCACCTCTGGTTCTGACTGAGAGCCTCCAGGAGAGAGGCCCAAGCAAGACGCGCCCCGAGGAGCGTCTTGTCACATGTCAACACTGGGTCTGTCTGAGCGCCTTCAGGAGAGAAGCCCAAGCAAGACGCGCCCCGAGGAGCGTCTTGCCACATGTCAACAATGGGTCTGACTGAGGGCCTCCAGGAGAGAAGCCCAAGCAAGACGCGCCCCGAGGAGCGTCTTGCCACATGTCAACACTGGGTCTGACAGAGGGCCTCCAGGAGAGAGGCCCAAGCAAGACGCGCCCCGAGGAGCGTCTTGCCACATGTCACCTCTGGTTCTGACTGAGCGCCTCCAGGAGAGAGGCCCAAGCAAGACGCGCCCCGAGGAGCGTCTTGTCACATGTCAACACTGGGTCTTTCTGAGCGCCTCCAGGAGAGAAGCCCAAGCAAGACGCGCCCCGAGGAGCGTCTTGCCACATGTCAGCACTCGGTCTGACTGAGCGCCTCCAGGAGAGAGGCCCAAGCAAGACGCGCCCCGAGGAGCGTCTTGCCACATGTCAACAATGGGTCTGACTGAGGGCCTCCAGGAGAGAAGCCCAAGCAACACGCGGCCCGAGGAGCGTCTTGCCACATGTCAGCACTCGGTCTGACTGAGCGCCTCCAGGAGAGAGGCCCAAGCAAGACGCGCCCCGAGGAGCGTCTTGCCACATGTCAACAATGGGTCTGACTGAGGGCCTCCAGGAGAGTAGCCCAAGCAAGACGCGCCCCGAGGAGCGTCTTGACACATGTCAACACTGGGTCTGACAGAGGGTCTCCAGGAGAGAGGCCCAAGCAAGACGCGCCCCGAGGAGTGTCTTGCCACATGTCACCACTTGGTCTGACTGAGCGCCTCCAGGAGAGAAGCCCAAGCAACACGCGCCCCGAGGAGCGTCAGGCCACATGTCACTACTCAGTCTGACTGAGCGCCTCCAGGAGAGAGGCCCAAGCAAGACGCGTCCCAAGGAGCGTCTTGCCACATGTCAACAATGGGTCTTACTGACGGCCTCCAGGAGAGAAGCCCAAGCAAGACGCGCCCCGAGGAGCTTCTTGCCACATGTCAGCACTCGGTCTGACTGAGCGCCTCCAGGAGAGAGGCCAAAGCAAGATGCGCCCCGAGGAGCGTCTTGACACATGTCAACACTGGGTCTGACAGAGGGCCTCCATGAGAGAGGCCCAAGCAAGACGCGCCCCGAGGAGTGTCTTGCCACATGTCAACACTGGGTCTGACAGAGGGCCTCCAGGAGAGAGGCCCAAGCAAGACGAGCCCCGAGGAGTGTCTTGCCACATGTCACCACTTGGTCTGACTGAGCGCCTCCAGGAGAGAGGCCCAAGCAACACGCGCCCCGAGGAGCGTCATGCCACATGTCACTACTCAGTCTGACTGAGCGCCTGCAGGAGAGAGGCCCAAGCAACACGCGCCCCGAGGAGCGTCTTGCCACATGTCAACACTGGGTCTGACTGAGTGCCTCCAGGAGAGAGGCCCAAGCAAGACGCGCCCCGAGGAGCGTCTTGCCACGTGTCAACACTGGGTCTGATTGAGGGCCTTCTGGAGAGAGGCCCAAGCAAGACGCGCCCCGAGGAGCGTCTTGCCACATGTCAACACTGGGTCTAATTGAGCGCCTCCAGGAGAGAGGCCCAAGCAAGACGTGCCCCTAGGAGCGTCTTGCCACATGGCAACACTGGGTCTGACTGAGCGCATCCATGAGAGAGGCCGAAGCAAGACACGCCCCGGGAGCGTCTTGACACATGTCAACACTGGGTCTTACTGAGGGCCTCCATGAGAGAATCCCAAGCAAGACGCGCCCCGAGGAGAGTCTTGCCACATGTCAACACTGGGTCTGACAGAGGGCATCCAGGAGAGAGGCCCAAGCAATACGCGCCCCGAGGAGCGTCTTGCTACATGTCAACAATGGGTCTGACTGAGGGCCTCCAGGAGAGAAGCCAAAGCAAAACGCGCCCCGAGGAGCTTCTTTCCACATGTCAACAATGGGTCTTACTGAGGGCCTCCATGAGAGAAGCCCAAGCAAGACGCGCCCCGAGGAGTGTCTTGCCACATGTCAACACTGTGTCTGACTGAGCGCCTCCAGGAGAGAGGCCCAAGCAAGATGCGCCCCGAGGAGCGTCTTGCCACGTGTCACCACTGGGTCTGACTGAGCTCCTCCAGGAGAGAGGCCCAAGCAAGACGCGTCCAGAGGAGCGTCTTGCCACGTGTCACGACTGGGTCTGATTGAGCACCTCCAGGAGAGAGGCCCCAGCAAGACGCGCCCCGAGGTGCGTCTTGCCTTATGTCAGCACTCGGTCTGACTGAGCGCCTCCAGGAGAGAGGCCAAAGCAAGACGCGCCCCGAAGAGCGTCTTGCCACATGTCACTACTCGGTTTAACTGAGCGCCTCCAGGAGAGAGGTCCAAGCAAGACGCGCCCCGAGGAGCGTCTTGCCAAATGTCACTACTCGGTCTGACTGAGCGCCTCCAGGAGGGAGGTCCAAGCAAGACGCGCCCCGAGGAGCGTCTTGCCACATGTCAACAATGGGTCTTACTGACGGCCTCCAGGAGAGAAGCCCAAGCAAGACGCGCCCCGAGGAGCTTCTTGCCACATGTCAGCACTCGGTCTGACTCAGCGCGTCCAGGAGAGAGGCCAAAGCAAGATGCGCCCCGAGGAGCGTCTTGACACATGTCAACACTGGGTCTGACAGAGGGCCTCCATGAGAGAGGCCCAAGCAAGACGCGCCCCGAGGAGTGTCTTGCCACATGTCAACACTGGGTCTGACAGAGGGCCTCCAGGAGAGAGGCCCAAGCAAGACGAGCCCCGAGGAGTGTCTTGCCACATGTCACCAATTGGTCTGACTGAGCGCCTCCAGGAGAGAGGCCCAAGCAACACGCGCCCCGAGGAGCGTCATGCCACATGTCACTACTCAGTCTGACTGAGCGCCTGCAGGAGAGAGGCCCAAGCAACACGCGCCCCGAGGAGCGTCTTGCCACATGTCAACACTGGGTCTGACTGAGTGCCTCCAGGAGAGAGGCCAAAGCAAGACGCGCCCCGAGGAGCGTCTTGCCACGTGTCAACACTGGGTCTGATTGAGGGCCTTCTGGAGAGAGGCCCAAGCAAGACGCGCCCCGAGGAGCGTCTTGCCACATGTCAACACTGGGTCTAATTGAGCGCCTCCAGGAGAGAGGCCCAAGCAAGACGCGCACCGAGGAGCGTCTTGCCACATGTCACTACTCGGTCTGACTGAGCGCCTCCTGGAGAGAGGTCCAAGCAACACGCGCCCCGAGGAGCGTCTTGCCACATGTCAACACTGGGTCTGACTGAGTGCCTCCATGAGAGAAGCCCCAGCAAGACGGGCCCCGAGGAGCGTCTTGCCACATGTCACTACTCGGTCTGACTGAGCGCCTCCAGGAGAGAGGCCCAAGCAAGACGTGCCCCGAGGAGCGTCTTGCCACATGTCAACACTGGGTCTGACTGAGCGCATCCAGGAGAGAGGCCGAAGCAAGACACGCCCCGGGAGCGTCTTGACACATGTCAACACTGGGTCTGACTGAGGGCCTCCATGAGAGAATCCCAAGCAAGACGCGCCCCGAGGAGAGTCTTGCCACATGTCAACACTGGGTCTGACAGAGGGCATCCAGGAGAGAGGCCCAAGCAATACGCGCCCCGAGGAGCGTCTTGCTACATGTCAACAATGGGTCTGACTGAGGGCCTCCAGGAGAGAAGCCAAAGCAAAACGCGCCCCGAGGAGCTTCTTTCCACATGTCAACAATGGGTCTTACTGAGGGCCTCCATGAGAGAAGCCCAAGCAAGACGCGCCCCGAGGAGTGTCTTGCCACATGTCAAAACTGTGTCTGACTGAACGCCTCCAGGAGAGAGCCCCAAGCAAGATGCGCCCCGAGGAGCGTCTTGCCACGTGTCACCACTGGGTCTGACTGAGCTCCTCCAGGAGAGAGGCCCAAGCAAGACGCGTCCAGAGGAGCGTCTTGCCACGTGTCACGACTGGGTCTGATTGAGCACCTCCAGGAGAGAGGCCCCAGCAAGACGCGCCCCGAGGTGCGTCTTGCCTTATGTCAGCACTCGGTCTGACTGAGCGCCTCCAGGAGAGAGGCCCAAGCAAGACGCGCCCCGAAAAGCGTCTTGCCACATGTCACTACTCGGTTTAACTGAGCGCCTCCAGGAGAGAGGTCCAAGCAAGACGCGCCCCGAGGAGCGTCTTGCCAAATGTCACTACTCGGTCTTACTGAGCGCCTCCAGGAGGGAGGTCCAAGCAAGACGCGCCCCGAGGAGCGTCAGGCCACATGTCACTACTCAGTCTGACTGAGCGCCTCCAGGAGAGAGGCCCAAGCAAGACGCGCCCCGAGGAGCGTCTTGCCACATGTCAGCACTGGGTCTGACTGAGCGCCTCCAGGTGAGAGGCCCAAGCAAGACGCGCCCCGAGGAGCGTCTTGCCACATGTCAACACTGGGTCTGACTGAGGGCCTCCATGAGAGAATCCCAAGCAAGACGCGCCCCGAGGAGAGTCTTGCCACATGTCAACACTGGGTCTGACAGAGGGCATCCAGGAGAGAGGCCCAAGCAATACGCGCCCCGAGGAGCGTCTTGCCACATGTCAACAATGGGTCTGACTGAGGGCCTCCAGGAGAGAAGCCAAAGCAAAACGCTCCCCGAGGAGCTTCTTTCCACATGTCAACAATGGGTCTTACTGAGGGCCTCCATGAGAGAAGCCCAAGCAAGACGCGCCCCGAGGAGTGTCTTGCCACATGTCAACACTGTGTCTGACTGAGCGACTCCAGGAGAGAGGCCCAAGCAAGATGCGCCCCGAGGAGCGTCTTGCCACGTGTCACCACTGGGTCTGACTGAGCTCCTCCAGGAGAGAGGCCCAAGCAAGACGCGCCCAGAGGAGCGTCTTGCCACGTGTCACCACTGGGTCTGATTGAGCACCTCCAGGAGAGAGGCCCCAGCAAGACACGCCCCGAGGAGCGTCTTGCCACGTGTCACCACTGGGTCTGACTGAGCTCCTCCAGGAGAGAGACCCAAGCAAGACGCGCCCCGAGGAGTGTCTTGCCACATGTCAACACTGGGTCTGACAGAGGGCCTCCAGGAGAGAGGCCCAAGCAAGACGAGCCCCGAGGAGTGTCTTGCCACATGTCACCACTTGGTCTGACTGAGCGCCTCCAGGAGAGAGGCCCAAGCAACACGCGCCGCGAGGAGCATCAGGCCACATGTCACTACTCAGTCTGACTGAGCGCCTCCAGGAGAGAGGCCCAAGCAAGACGCGCCCCGAGGAGCGTCTTGCCACGTGTCAACACTGGGTCTGATTGAGGGCCTTCTGGAGAGAGGCCCAAGCAAGACGCGCCCCGAGGAGCGTCTTGCCACATGTCACCACTTGGTCTGACTGAGCGCCTCCAGGAGAGAGGCCCAAGCAACACGCGCCCCGAGGAGCGTCAGGCCACATGTCACTACTCAGTCTGACTGAGCGCCTCCAGGAGAGAGGCCCAAGCAAGACACGCCCCAAGGAGCGTCTTGCCACATGTCAACAATGGGTCCTACTGAGGGCCTCCAGGAGAGAAGCCCAAGCAAGACGCGCCCTGAGGAGCTTCTTGCCACAGTACTCAGCACTCGGTCTGACTGAGCGCCTCCAGGAGAGAGGCCAAAGCAAGACGCGCCCCGAGGAGCGTCTTGACACATGTCAACACTGGGTCTGACAGAGGGCCTCCATGAGAGAGGCCCAAGCAAGACGCGCCCCGAGGAGTGTCGTGCCACATGTCAACACTGGGTCTGACAGAGGGCCTCCAGGAGAGAGGCCCAAGCAAGACGCGCCCCAAGGAGTGTCTTGCCACATGTCACCACTTGGTCTGACTGAGCGCCTCCAGGAGAGAGGCCCAAGCAACACGCGCCCCGAGGAGCGTCAGGCCACATGTCACTACTCAGTCTGACTGAGCGCCTCCAGGAGAGAGGCCCAAGCAAGACACGCCCCAAGGAGCGTCTTGCCACATGTCAACAATGGGTCCTACTGAGGGCCTCCAGGAGAGAAGCCCAAGCAAGACGCGCCCTGAGGAGCTTCTTGCCACAGTACTCAGCACTCGGTCTGACTGAGCGCCTCCAGGAGAGAGGCCAAAGCAAGACGCGCCCCGAGGAGCGTCTTGACACATGTCAACACTGGGTCTGACAGAGGGCCTCCATGAGAGAGGCCCAAGCAAGACGCGCCCCGAGGAGTGTCGTGCCACATGTCAACACTGGGTCTGACAGAGGGCCTCCAGGAGAGAGGCCCAAGCAAGACGCGCCCCAAGGAGTGTCTTGCCACATGTCACCACTTGGTCTGAATGAGCGCCTCCAGGAGAGAGGCCCAAGCAACACGCTCCCCGAGGAGCGTCTTCCCACATGTCAACAATGGGTCTGACTGAGGGCCTCCAGGAGAGAAGCCCAAGCAAGACGCGCCCCGAGGAGCGTCTTGCCACATGTCAACACTGGGTCTGACTGAGGGCCTCCAGGAGAGAGGCCAAAATGAGACGCGCCCCGAGGAGCGTCTTGCCACATGTCAACAATGGGTCTGACTGAGGGCCTCCAGGAGAAGCCCAAGCAAGACGCGCCCCGAGGAGCGTCTTGCCACATGTCAGCACTCGGTCTGACTGAGCGCCTCCAGGAGAGAGGCCCAAGCAAGACATGCCCCGAGGAGCGTCTTGCCACATGTCAACACTGGGTCTGACTGAGCGCCTCCAGGAGAGAGGCCCAAGCAAGACGCACCCCGAGGAGCGTCTTGCCACATGTGAACACTGGGTCTTACTGAGTGCCTCCAGGAGAGAGTCCCAAGCAAGACGCGCTCGGAGGAGCGTCTTGCCACATGTCAGCACTCGGTCTGACTGAGCGCGTCCAGGAGAGAGGCCCAAGCAAGACGCGCTTCGAGGAGCATCTTGCCACATGTCAACACTGGGTCTGACTGAGAACCTCCAGGAGAGAGGCCCAAGCAAGACGCGCCCCGAGGAGCGTCTTGCCACATGTCAACACTGGGTCTGACTGAGCGCCTCCAGGAGAGAGGCCCAAGCAAGACGCACCCCGAGGAGCGTCTTGTCACATGTCACTACTCGGTCTGACTGAGCGCCTCCAGGAGAGAGGCCCAAGCAAGATGTGCCCCGAGTAGCGTCTTGCCACATGTCAACAATGGGTCTGACTGAGGGCCTCCAGGAGAGAAGCCCAAGCAAGAAGCGCCCCGAGGAGCGTCTTGCCACATGTCAACACTGGGTCTGACTGAGCGCCTCCAGGAGAGAGGCCCAAGCAAGACACGCCCCGAGGAGCGTCTTGACACATGTCAACACTGGGTCTGACTGAGTGCCTCCATGAGAGAAGCCCCAGCAAGACGCGCCCCGAGGAGCGTCTTGCCACATGTCAACACTGGGTCTGACTGAGCGCCTCCAGGAGAGAGGCCCAAGCAAGACGCGCCCCGAGGAGCGTCTTGTCACATGTCACTACTCGGTCTGACTGAGCGCCTCCAGGAGAGAGGCCCAAGCAAGACGTGCCCCGAGGAGCGTCTTGCCACATGTCAACAATGGGTCTGACTGAGGGCCTCCAGGAGAGAAGCCCAAGCAAGAAGCGCCCCGAGGAGCGTCTTGCCACATGTCAACACTGGGTCTGACAGAGGGCATCCAGGAGAGAGGCCCAAGCAATACGCGCCCCGAGGAGCGTCTTGCCACATGTCACCACTGGGTCTGACTGAGCGCCTCCAGGAGAGAGGCCCCAGAAAGACGCGCCCCGAGGAGCGTCTTGCCTTATGTCAGCACTCGGTCTGACTGAGCGCCTCCAGGAGAGAGGCCCTAGCAAGACGCGCCCCGAGGAGCGTCTTGCCACATGTCACTAATCGGTCTGACTGAGCGCCTCCAGGAGAGAGGCCCAAGCAAGACGTGCCCCGAGGAGCGTCTTGCCACATGTCAACACTGGGTCTGACTGAGGGCCTCTAGGAGAGAGGCCCAAATAAGACGCGCCCCGAGGAGCGTCTTGCCACATGTCAACAAAGGGTCTGACTGAGGGCCTCCAGGAGAGAAGCCCAAGCAAGACGCGCCCCGAGGAGCGTCTTGCCACATTTCAACACTGGGTCTGACTGAGCGCCTCCAGGAGAGAGGCCCAAGCAAGACGCGCCCCGAGGAGAGTCTTGCCACATGTGAAAACTGGGTCTGACTGAGCGCCTCCAGGAGAGAGGCCCAAGCAAGACGCGCCCGGAGGAGCGTCTTGCCACGTGTCACCACTGGGTCTGATTGAGCACCTCCAGGAGAGAGGCCCAAGCAAGACGCGCCCCGAGGAGCGTCAGGCCACATGTCAACAATGGGTCTGACTGAGGGCCTCTAGGAGAGAGGCCCAAATAAGACGCGCCCCGAGGAGCGTCTTGCCACAGGTCAAACAATGGGTCTGACTGAGGGCCTCCAGGAGAGAAGCCCAAGCAAGACGCGCCCCGAGGAGCGTCTTGCCACATGTCAGCACTCGGTCTGACTGAGCGCCTCCAGGAGAGAGGCCCAAGCAAGACGCGCCCCGAGGAGCGTCTTGCCACATGTCAACACTGGGTCTGACTGAGCGCCTCCAGGAGAGAGGCCCAAGCAAGACGCGCCCGGAGGAGCGTCTTGCCACATGTCAGCACTGGGTCTGACTGAGCGCCTCCAGGAGAGAGGCCCAAGCAAGACACGCCCCGAGGAGCGTCTTGACACATGTCAACACTGGGTCGGACTGAGGGCCTCCATGAGAGAAGCCCAAGCAAGACGCGCCCCGAGGAGAGTCTTGCCACATGTCACCACTGGGTCTGAATGAGCGCCTCCCGGAAAGAGGCCCAACCAAGACACGCCCCGAGGAGCGTCTTGCCACGTGACAACACTGGGTCTGACTGAGCGCCTCCAGGAGAGAGGCCCAAGCAAGACGCGCCCCGAGGAGCGTCTTTCCACGTGTCACCACTGGGTCTGACTGAGCGCCTCCAGGAGAGAGGCCCAAGCAAGACACGCCCCGAGGAGCGTATTGACACAAGTCAACACTGGGTCTGACAGAGGGCCTCCAGGAGAGAGGCCCAAGCAAGACGCGCCCCGAGGAGTGTCTTGCCACATGTCACCACTGGGTCTGACTGAGCGCCTCCAGGAGAGAGGCCCAAGCAAGACGCGCCCCGAGGAGCGTCTTGCCTTATGTCAGCACTCGGTCTGACTGAGCGCCTCCAGGAGAGAGGCCCAAGCAAGACGCGCCCCGAGGAGCATCTTGCCACATGTCAACAATGGGTCTGACTGAGGGCCTCCAGGAGAGAGGCCCAAGCAAGATGCGCCCGGAGGAGCATCTTGCCACATGTCAACACTGGGTCTGAAAGAGGGCCTCCAGGAGAGAGGCCCAAGCAAGACGCGCCCCGAGGAGCGTCTTGCCACATGTCACCTCTGGTTCTGACTGAGCGCCTCCAGGAGAGAGGCCCAAGCAAGACGCGCCCGAGGAGCGTCTTGTCACATGTCAACACTGGGTCTTTCTGAGCGCCTCCAGGAGAGAAGCCCAAGCAAGATGCGCCCCGAGGAGCGTCTTGCCACATGTCAGCACTCGGTCTGACTGAGCGCCTCCAGGAGAGAGGCCCAAGCAAGACGCGCCCCGAGGAGCGTCTTGCCACATGTCAACAAGGGGTCTGACTGAGGGCCTCCAGGAGAGAAGCCCAAGCAACACGCGGCTCGAGGAGCGTCTTGCCACATGTCAGCACTCGGTCTGACTGAGCACCTCCAGGAGAGAGGCCCAAGCAAGACGCGCTCGAGGAGCGTCTTGACACATGTCAACACTGGGTCTGACAGAGGGCCTCCATGAGAGAGGCCCAAGCAAGACGCGCCCCGAGGAGTGGCTTGCCAAATGTCAACACTGGGTCTGACTGAGCGCCTCAGGGAGAGAGGTCCAAGCAAGACGCGCCCCAAGGAGCGTCTTGCCACATGTCACTACTCGGTCTGACTGAGCGCCTCAGGGAGAGAGGTCCAAGCAAGACGCGCCCCGAGGAGCGTCTTGCCACATGTCAACACTGGGCCTGACTGAGTGCCTCCATGAGAGAAGCCCCAGCAAGACGCGCCCCGAGAAGCGTCTTGCCACATGTCACTACTCGGTCTGTTTGAGCGCCTCCAGGAGAGAGACCCAACCAAGACGCGCCCTGAGGAGCGTCTTGTCACATGTCAACACTGGGTCTTTCTGAGCGCCTCCAGGAGAGAAGCCCAAGCAAGACGCGCCCCGAGGAGCGTCTTACCACATGTCAGCACTCGGTCTGACTGAGCACCTCCAGGAGAGAGGCCCAAGCAAGACGCGCCCAAAGGAGCGTCTTGCAACATGTCAACAATGGGTATGACTGAGGGCCTCCCGGAGAGAAGCCCAAGCAAGACGCGCCCCGAGGAGCGTCTTGACACTTGTCAACACTGGGTCTGACAGAGGGCCTCCAGGAGAGAGGCCCAAGCAAGATGCGCCCCGAGGAGTGTCTTGCCACATGTCACCACTTGGTCTGACTGAGCGCCTCCAGGAGAGAGGCCCAAGTAAGACGTGCCCCGAGGAGCGTCTTGCCACGTGTCAACACTGGGTCTGATTGAGGGCCTTCTGGAGAGAGGCCCAAGCAAGACGCGCCCCGAGGAGCGTCTTGCCACATGTCAACAATGGGTCTTACTGAGGGCCTCCAGGAGAGAAGCCCAAGCAACACGCGCCCCGAGGAGCGTCTTGCTACATGTCAACAATGGGTCTGACTGAGGGCCTCCAGGAGAGAAGCCAAAGCAAAACGCGCCCCGAGGAGCTTCTTTCCACTGTCAACAATGGGTCTTACTGAGGGCCTCAATGAGAGAAGCCCAAGCAAGACGCGCCCCGAGGAGTGTCTTGCCACATGTCAACACTGTGTCTGACTGAGCGCCTCCAGGAGAGAGGCCCAAGCAAGATGCGCCCCGAGGAGCGTCTTGCCACGTGTCACCACTGGGTCTGACTGAGCTCCTCCAGGAGAGAGGCCCAAGCAAGACGCGCCCAGAGGAGCATCTTGCCTTATGTCAGCACTCGGTCTGACTGAGCGCCTCCAGGAGAGAGGCCCACGCAAGACGCGCCCCGAGGAGCGTCTTGCCACATGTCACTACTCGGTTTAACTGAGCGCCTCCAGGAGAGAGGTCCAAGCAAGACGCGCCCCGAGGAGCGTCTTGCCAAATGTCACTACTCGGTCTGACTGAGCGCCTCCAGGAGGGAGGTCCAAGCAAGACGCGCCCCGAGGAGCGTCAGGCCACATGTCACTACTCAGTCTGACTGAGCGCCTCCAGGAGAGAGGCCCAAGCAAGACGCGCCCCGAGGAGCGTCTTGCCACATGTCAACACTGGGTCTAATTGAGCGCCTCCAGGAGAGAGGCCCAAGCAAGATGCGCCCCGAGGAGCGTCTTGCCACATGTCACTACTCGGTCTGACTGAGCACCTCCAGGAGAGAGGTCCAAGCAACACGCGCCCCGAGGAGCGTCTTGCCACATGTCACTACTCGGTCTGACTGAGCGCCTCCAGGAGAGAGGCCCAAGCAAGACACGCCCCGGGAGCGTCTTGACACATGTCAACACTGGGTCTGACTGAGGGCCTCCATGAGAGAATCCCAAGCAAGACGCGCCCCGAGGAGAGTCTTGCCACATGTCAACACTGGGTCTGACAGAGGGCATCCAGGAGAGAGGCCCAAGCAATACGCGCCCCGAGGAGCGTCTTGCCACATGTCAACAATGGGTCTTACTGAGGGCCTCCATGAGAGAAGCCCAAGCAAGACGCGCCCCGAGGAGTGTCTTGCCACATGTCAACACTGTGTCTGACTGAGCGCCTCCAGGAGAGAGGCCCAAGCAAGATGCGCCCCGAGGAGCGTCTTGCCACGTGTCACCACTGGGTCTGACTGAGCTCCTCCAGGAGAGAGGCCCAAGCAAGACGCGCCCAGAGGAGCGTCTTGCCACGTGTCACCACTGGGTCTGATTGAGCACCTCCAGGAGAGAGGCCCCAGCAAGACGCGCCCCGAGGAGCGTCTTGCCACGTGTCACCACTGGGTCTGACTGAGCTCCTCCAGGAGAGAGACCCAAGCAAGACGCGCCCCGAGGAGTGTCTTGCCACATGTCAACACTGGGTCTGACAGAGGGCCTCCAGGAGAGAGGCCCAAGCAAGACGAGCCCCGAGGAGTGTCTTGCCACATGTCACCACTTGGTCTGACTGAGCGCCTCCAGGAGAGAGGCCCAAGCAACACGCGCCCCGAGGAGCATCAGGCCACATGTCACTACTCAGTCTGACTGAGCGCCTCCAGGAGAGAGGCCCAAGCAAGATGCGCCCCGAGGATCGTCTTGCCACGTGTCAACACTGGGTCTGATTGAGGGCCTTCTGGAGAGAGGCCCAAGCAAGACGCGCCCCGAGGAGCGTCTTGCCACATGTCACCACTTGGTCTGACTGAGCGCCTCCAGGAGAGAGGCCCAAGCAACACGCGCCCCGAGGAGCGTCAGGCCACATGTCACTACTCAGTCTGACTGAGCGCCTCCAGGAGAGAGGCCCAAGCAAGACACGCCCCAAGGAGCATCTTGCCACCTGTCAACAATGGGTCTTACTGAGGGCCTCCAGGAGAGAAGCCCAAGCAAGACGCGCCCCGAGGAGCTTCTTGCCACAGTACTCAGCACTCGGTCTGACTGAGCGCCTCCAGGAGAGAGGCCAAAGCAAGACGCGCCCCGAGGAACGTCTTGACACATGTCAACACTGGGTCTGACAGAGGGCCTCCATGAGAGAGGCCCAAGCAAGACGCGCCCCAAGGAGTGTCTTGCCACATGTCACCACTTGGTCTGACTGAGCGCCTCCAGGAGAGAGGCCCAAGCAACACGCGCCCCGAGGAGCGTCAGGCCACATGTCACTACTCAGTCTGACTAAGCGGCTCCAGGAGAGAGGCCCAAGCAAGACGCGCCCCGAGGAGCGTCTTGCCACATGTCAACAATGGGTCTGACTGAGGGCCTCCAGGAGAGAAGCCCAAGCAAGACGCGCCCCGAGGAGCGTCTTGCCACATGTCAACACTGGGTCTGACTGAGGGCCTCCAGGAGAGAGGCCCAAATGAGACGCGCCCCGAGGAGCGGCTTGCCACATGTCAACAATGGGTCTGACTGAGGGCCTCCAGGAGAGAAGCCCAGGCAAGACGCGCCCCGAGGAGCGTCTTGCCACATGTCAGCACTGGGTCTGATTGAGGGCCTTCTGGAGAGAGGCCCAAGCAAGACGCGCCCCGAGGAGCGTCTTGCCACATGTCAACAATGGGTCTGACTGAGGGCCTCCAGGAGAGAAGCCCAAGCAAGACGCGCCCCGAGGAGCGTCTTGCCACATGTCAGCACTCGGTCTGACTGAGCGCCTCCAGGAGAGAGGCCCAAGCAAGACGCGCCCCGAGGAGCGTCTTGCCACATGTCAACACTGGGTCTGACTGAGCGCCTCCAGGAGAGAGGCCCAAGCAAGACGCGCCCCGAGGAGCGTCTTGCCACATGTGAACACTGGGTCTGACTGAGTGCCTCCAGGAGAGAGTCCCAAGCAAGACGCGCTCGGAGGAGCGTCTTGCCACATGTCAGCACTCGGTCTGACTGAGCGCCTCCAGGAGAGAGGCCCAAGCAAGACGTGCCCCGAGGAGCATCTTGACACATGTCTCCTCTGGGTCTGACTGAGCGCCTCCAGGAGAGAGGCCCAAGCAAGACGCGCCCCGAGGAGCGTCTTGCCACATGTCAGCACTCGGTCTGACTGAGCGCCTCCAGGAGAGAGGCCCACGCAAGACGCGCCCCGAGGAGCGTCTTGCCACATGTCACTACTCGGTTTAACTGAGCGCCTCCAGGAGAGAGGTCCAAGCAAGACGCGCCCCGAGGAGCGTCTTGCCAAATGTCACTACTCGGTCTGACTGAGCGCCTCCAGGAGGGAGGTCCAAGCAAGACGCGCCCCGAGGAGCGTCAGGCCACATGTCACTACTCAGTCTGACTGAGCGCCTCCAGGAGAGAGGCCCAAGCAAGACGCGCCCCGAGGAGCGTCTTGCCACATGTCAACACTGGGTCTAATTGAGCGCCTCCAGGAGAGAGGCCCAAGCAAGACGCGCCCCGAGGAGCGTCTTGCCACATGTCACTACTCGGTCTGACTGAGCGCCTTCAGGAGAGAGGTCCAAGCAACACGCGCCCCGAGGAGCGTCTTGCCACATGTCACTACTCGGTCTGACTGAGCGCCTCCAGGAGAGAGGCCCAAGCAAGACACGCCCCGGGAGCGTCTTGACACATGTCAACACTGGGTCTGACTGAGGGCCTCCATGAGAGAATCCCAAGCAAGACGCGCCCCGAGGAGAGTCTTGCCACATGTCAACACTGGGTCTGACAGAGGGCATCCAGGAGAGAGGCCCAAGCAATACGCGCCCCGAGGAGCGTCTTGCCACATGTCAACAATGGGTCTTACTGAGGGCCTCCATGAGAGAAGCCCAAGCAAGACGCGCCCCGAGGAGTGTCTTGCCACATGTCAACACTGTGTCTGACTGAGCGCCTCCAGGAGAGAGGCCCAAGCAAGATGCGCCCCGAGGAGCGTCTTGCCACGTGTCACCACTGGGTCTGACTGAGCTCCTCCAGGAGAGAGGCCCAAGCAAGACGCGCCCAGAGGAGCGTCTTGCCACGTGTCACCACTGGGTCTGATTGAGCTCCTCCAGGAGAGAGGCCCCAGCAAGACGCGCCCCGTGGAGCGTCTTGCCACGTGTCACCACTGGGTCTGACTGAGCTCCTCCAGGAGAGAGACCCAAGCAAGACGCGCCCCGAGGAGTGTCTTGCCACATTTCAACACTGGGTCTGACAGAGGGCCTCCAGGAGAGAGGCCCAAGCAAGACGAGCCCCGAGGAGTGTCTTGCCACATGTCACCACTTGGTCTGACTGAGCGCCTCCAGGAGAGAGGCCCAAGCAACACGCGCCCCGAGGAGCATCAGGCCACATGTCACTACTCAGTCTGACTGAGCGCCTCCAGGAGAGAGGCCCAAGCAAGATGCGCCCCGAGGAGCGTCTTGCCACGTGTCAACACTGGGTCTGATTGAGGGCCTTCTGGAGAGAGGCCCAAGCAAGACGCGCCCCGAGGTGCGTCTTGCCTTATGTCAGCACTCGGTCTGACTGAGCGCCTCCAGGAGAGAGGCCCAAGCAAGACACGCCCCAAGGAGCATCTTGCCACATGTCAACAATGGGTCTTACTGAGGGCCTCCAGGAGAGAAGCCCAAGCAAGACGCGCCCCGAGGAGCTTCTTGCCACAGTACTCAGCACTCGGTCTGACTGAGCGCCTCCAGGAGAGAGGCCAAAGCAAGACGCGCCCCGAGGAGCGTCTTGACACATGTCAACACTGGGTCTGACAGAAGGCCTCCATGAGAGAGGGCCAAGCAAGACGCGCCCCGAGGAGTGTCGTGCCACATGTCAACACTGGGTCTGACAGAGGGCCTCCAGGAGAGAGGCCCAAGCAAGACGCGCCCCAAGGAGTGTCTTGGCACATGTCACCACTTGGTCTGACTGAGCGCCTCCAGGAGAGAGGCCCAAGCAACACACGCCCCGAGGAGCGTCAGGCCACATGTCACTACTCAGTCTGACTAAGCGGCTCCAGGAGAGAGGCCCAAGCAAGACGCGCCCCGAGGAGCGTCTTGCCACATGTCAACAATGGGTCTGACTGAGGGCCTCCAGGAGAGAAGCCCAAGCAAGACGCGCCCCGAGGTGCGTCTTGCCTTATGTCAGCACTCGGTCTGACTGAGCGCCTCCAAGAGAGAGGCCCAAGCAAGACACGCCCCAAGGAGCATCTTGCCACATGTCAACAATGGGTCTTACTGAGGGCCTCCAGGAGAGAAGCCCAAGCAAGACGCGCCCCGAGGAGCTTCTTGCCACAGTACTCAGCACTCGGTCTGACTGAGCGCCTCCAGGAGAGAGGCCAAAGCAAGACGCGCCCCGAGGAGCGTCTTGACACATGTCAACACTGGGTCTGACAGAAGGCCTCCATGAGAGAGGGCCAAGCAAGACGCGCCCCGAGGAGTGTCGTGCCACATGTCAACACTGGGTCTGACAGAGGGCCTCCAGGAGAGAGGCCCAAGCAAGACGCGCCCCAAGGAGTGTCTTGGCACATGTCACCACTTGGTCTGACTGAGCGCCTCCAGGAGAGAGGCCCAAGCAACACACGCCCCGAGGAGCGTCAGGCCACATGTCACTACTCAGTCTGACTAAGCGGCTCCAGGAGAGAGGCCCAAGCAAGACGCGCCCCGAGGAGCGTCTTGCCACATGTCAACAATGGGTCTGACTGAGGGCCTCCAGGAGAGAAGCCCAAGCAAGACGCGCCCCGAGAAGCGTCTTGCCACATGTCAACACTGGGTCTGACTGAGGGCCTCCAGGAGAGAGGCCCAAATGAGACGCGCCCCGAGGAGCGGCTTGCCACATGTCAACAATGGGTCTGACTGAGGGCCTCCAGGAGAGAAGCCCAGGCAAGACGCGCCCCGAGGAGCGTCTTGCCACATGTCAGCACTGGGTCTGATTGAGGGCCTTCTGGAGAGAGGCCCAAGCAAGACGCGCCCCGAGGAGCGTCTTGCCACATGTCAACAATGGGTCTGACTGAGGGCCTCCAGGAGAGAAGCCCAAGCAAGACGCGCCCCGAGGAGCGTCTTGCCACATGTCAGCACTCGGTCTGACTGAGCGCCTCCAGGAGAGAGGCCCAAGCAAGACGCGCCCCGAGGAGCGTCTTGCCACATGTCAACACTGGGTCTGACTGAGCGCCTCCAGGAGAGAGGCCCAAGCAAGACGCGCCCCGAGGAGCGTCTTGCCACATGTGAACACTGGGTCTGACTGAGTGCCTCCAGGAGAGAGTCCCAAGCAAGACGGGCTCGGAGGAGCGTCTTGCCACATGTCAGCACTCGGTCTGACTGAGCGCCTCCAGGAGAGAGGCCCAAGCAAGACGTGCCCCGAGGAGCATCTCTACACATGTCTCCTCTGGGTCTGACTGAGCGCCTCCAGGAGAGAGGCCCAAGCAAGACGCGCCCCGAGGAGTGTCTTGCCACATGTCAACACTGGGTCTGACTGAGTGCCTCCATGAGAGAAGCCCCAGCAAGATGCGCCCCGAGGAGCATCTTGCCACATGTCAACACTGGGTCTGACTGAGAACCTCCAGGAGAGAGGCCCAAGCAAGACGCGCCCAGAGGAGTGTCGTGCCACATGTCAACACTGGGTCTGACAGAGGGCCTCCAGGAGAGAGGCCCAAGCAAGACGCCCCCCAAGGAGTGTCCTGCCACATGTCACCACTTGGTCTGACTGAGCGCCTCCAGGAGAGAGGCCCAAGCAACACGCGCCCCGAGGAGCCTCAGGCCACATGTCACTACTCAGTCTGACTAAGCGGCTCCAGGAGAGAGGCCCAAGCAAGACGCGCACCGAGGAGCGTCTTGCCACATGTCAACAATGGGTCTGAATGAGGGCCTCCAGGAGAGAAGCCCAAGCAAGACGCGCCCCGAGGAGCGTCTTGCCACATGTCAACACTGGGTCTGACTGAGGGCCTCCAGGAGAGAGGCCCAAATGAGACGTGCCCCGAGGAGCGGCTTGCCACATGTCAACAATGGGTCTGACTGAGGGCCTCCAGGAGAGAAGCCCAGGCAAGACGCGCCCCGAGGAGCGTCTTGCCACATGTCAGCACTGGGTCTGATTGAGGGCCTTCTGGAGAGAGGCCCAAGCAAGACGCGCCCTGAGGAGCGTCTTGCCACATGTCAACACTGGGTCTGACTGAGCGCCTCCAGGAGAGAGGCCCAAGCAAGACGCGCCCCGAGGAGCGTCTTGCCACATGTGAACACTGGGTCTGACTGAGTGCCTCCAGGAGAGAGTCCCAAGCAAGCCGCGCTCGGAGGAGCGTCTTGCCACATGTCAGCACTCGGTCTGACTGAGCGCCTCCAGGAGAGAGGCCCAATCAAGATGTGCCCCGAGGAGCATCTTGACACATGTCTCCTCTGGGTCTGACTGAGCGCCTCCAGGAGAGAGGCCCAAGCAAGACGCGCCCCGAGGAGCGTCTTGCCACATGTCAAGACTGGGTCTGACTGAGTGCCTCCATGAGAGAAGCCCCAGCAAGATGCGCCCCGAGGAGCATCTTGCCACATGTCAACACTGGGTCTGACTGAGAACCTCCAGGAGAGAGGCCCAAGCAAGACGCGCCCCGAGGAGCTTCTTGCCACATGTCAACACTGGGTCTGACTGAGCACCTCCAGGAGAGAGGCCCAAGCAAGACGCGCCCCGAGGAGCGTCTTGTCACATGTCACTACTCGGTCTGACTGAGCGCCTCCAGGAGAGAGGCCCAAGCAAGACGTGCCCCGAGTAGCGTCTTGCCACATGTCAACAATGGTTCTGACTGAGGGCTTCCAGGAGAAAAACCCAAGCAAGAAGCGCCCCGAGGAGCGTCTTGCCACATGTCAACACTGGGTCTGACTGAGCGCCTCCAAGAGAGAGGCCCAAGCAAGACACGCCCCGAGGAGCGTCTTGACACATGTCAACACTGGGTCTGACTGAGGGCCTCCATGAGAGAAGCCCAAGCAAGACGCGCCCCGAGGAGAGTCTTGCCACATGTCAACACTGGGTCTGACAGAGGGCATCCAGGAGAGAGGCCCAAGCAATACGCACCCCGAGGAGCGTCTTGCCACATGTCAGCACTGGGTCTGACTGAGCGCCTCCAGGAGAGAGGCCCAAGCAAGACACGCCCCGAGGAGCGTCTTGACACATGTCAACACTGGGTCGGACTGAGGGCCTCCATGAGAGAAGCCCAAGCAAGACGCGCCCTGAGGAGAGTCTTGCCACATGTCAACACTCGGTCTGACAGAGGGCATTCAGGAGAGAGGCCCAAGCAATGCGCGCCCCGAGGAGCGTCTTGCCACATGTCACCACTGGGTCTGAATGAGCGCCTCCAGGAAAGAGGCCCAACCAAGACGCGCCCCGAGGAGCGTCTTGCCACGTGACAACACTGGGTCTGACTGAGCGCCTCCAGGAGAGAGGCCCAAGCAAGACGCGCCCCGAGGAGCGTCTTTCCACGTGTCACCACTGGGTCTGACTGAGCGCCTCCAGGAGAGAGGCCCAAGCAAGACACGCCCCGAGGAGCGTATTGACGCATGTCAACACTGGGTCTGACAGAAGGCCTCCAGGAGAGAGGCCCAAGCAAGACGCGCCCCGAGGAGTGTCTTGCCACATGTCACCACTGGGTCTGACTGAGCGCCTCCAGGAGAGAGGCCCAAGCAAGACGCGCCCCGAGGAGCGTCAGGCCACATGTCACTACTCAGTCTGACTGAGCGCCTCCAGGAGAGAGGCCCAAGCAAGACGCGCCCCGAGGAGCGTCTTGCCACATGTCAGCACTGGGTCTGACTGAGCGCCTCCAGGAGAGAGGCCCCAGCAAGACGCGCCCCGAGGAGCGTCTTGCCTTATGTCAGCACTCGGTCTGACTGAGCGCCTCCAGGAGAGAGGCCCAAGCAAGACGCGCCCCGAGGAGCGTCTTGCCACATGTCAACAATGGGTCTGACTGAGGGCCTCCAGGAGAGAGGCCCAAGCAAGATGCGCCCGGAGGAGCATCTTGCCACATGTCAAAACTGGGTCTGAAAGAGGGCCTCCAGGAGAGAGGCCCAAGCAAGACGCACCCCGAGGAGCGTCTTGCCACATGTCACCTCTGGTTCTGACTGAGCGCCTCCAGGAGAGAAGCCAAAGCAAGACGCGCCCCGAGGAGCGTCTTGCCACATGTCAGCACTCGGTCTGACTGAGCGCCTCCAGGAGAGAGGCCCAAGCAAGACGCACCCCGAGGAGCGTCTTGCCACATGTCAACAAGGGGTCTGACTGAGGGCCTCCAGGAGAGAAGCCCAAGCAACACGCGGCTCTAGGAGCGTCTTGCCACATGTCAGCACTCGGTCTGACTGAGCACCTCCATTAGAGAGGCCCAAGCAAGACGCGCCCCGAGGAGCGTCTTGACACATGTCAACACTGGGTCTGACAGAGGGCCTCCATGAGAGAGGCCCAAGCAAGACGCGCCCCGAGGAGTGTCTTGCCAAATGTCAACACTGGGTCTGACTGAGCGCCTCAGGGAGAGAGGTCCAAGCAAGACGCGCCCCGAGGAGCGTCTTGCCACATGTCACTACTCGGTCTGACTGAGCGCCTCAGGGAGAGAGGTCCAAGCAAGACGCGCCCCGAGGAGCGTCTTGCCACATGTCAACACTGGGTCTGACTGAGCGCCTCCAGGAGAGAGGCCCAAGCAAGACGCGCCCCAAGGAGCGTCTTGCCACATGTGAACACTGGGTCTGACTGAGTTCCTCCAGGAGAGAGTCCCAAGCAAGACGCGCTCGGAGGAGCGTCTTGCCACATGTCAGCACTCGGTCTGAGTGAGCGCCTCCAGGAGAGAGGCCCAAGCAAGACGTGCCCCGAGGAGCATCTTGACACATGTCTCCTCTGGGTCTGACTGAGCGCCTCCAGGAGAGAGGGCCAAGCAAGACGCGCCCCGAGGAGTGTCGTGCCACATGTCAACACTGGGTCTGACAGAGGGCCTCCAGGAGAGAGGCCCAAGCAAGACGCGCCCCAAGGAGTGTCTTGCCACATGTCACCACTTGGTCTGACTGAGCGCCTCCAGGAGAGAGGCCCAAGCAACACACGCCCCGAGGAGCGTCAGGCCACATGTCACTACTCAGTCTGACTAAGCGGCTCCAGGAGAGAGGCCCAAGCAAGACGCGCCCCGAGGAGCGTCTTGCCACATGTCAACAATGGGTCTGACTGAGGGCCTCCAGGAGAGAAGCCCAAGCAAGACGCGCCCCGAGGAGCGTCTTGCCACATGTCAACACTGGGTCTGACTGAGGGCCTCCAGGAGAGAGGCCCAAATGAGACGCGCCCCGAGGAGCGGCTTGCCACATGTCAACAATGGGTCTGACTGAGGGCCTCCAGGAGAGAAGCCCAGGCAAGACGCGCCCCGAGGAGCGTCTTGCCACATGTCAGCACTGGGTCTGATTGAGGGCCTTCTGGAGAGAGGCCCAAGCACGACGCGCCCCGAGGAGCGTCTTGCCACATGTCAACAATGGGTCTGACTGAGGGCCTCCAGGAGAGAAGCCCAAGCAAGACGCGCCCCGAGGAGCGTCTTGCCACATGTCAGCACTCGGTCTGACTGAGCACCTCCAGGAGAGAGGCCCAAGCAAGACGCGCCCCGAGGAGCGTCTTGCCACATGTCAACACTGGGTCTGACTGAGCGCCTCCAGGAGAGAGGCCCAAGCAAGACGCGCCCCGAGGAGCGTCTTGCCACATGTGAACACTGGGTCTGACTGAGTGCCTCCAGGAGAGAGTCCCAAGCAAGACGGGCTCGGAGGAGCGTCTTGCCACATGTCAGCACTCGGTCTGACTGAGCGCCTCCAGGAGAGAGGCCCAAGCAAGACGTGCCCCGAGGAGCATCTCTACACATGTCTCCTCTGGGTCTGACTGAGCGCCTCCAGGAGAGAGGCCCAAGCAAGTCGCGCCCCGAGGAGTGTCTTGCCACATGTCAACACTGGGTCTGACTGAGTGCCTCCATGAGAGAAGCCCCAGCAAGATGCGCCCCGAGGAGCATCTTGCCACATGTCAACACTGGGTCCGACTGAGAACCTCCAGGAGAGAGGCCCAAGCAAGACGCGCCCCGAGGAGTGTCGTGCCACATGTCAACACTGGGTCTGACAGAGGGCCTCCAGGAGAGAGGCCCAAGCAAGACGCGCCCCAAGGAGTGTCTTGCCACATGTCACCACTTGGTCTGACTGAGCGCCTCCAGGAGAGAGGACCAAGCAACACGCGCCCCGAGGAGCCTCAGGCCACATGTCACTACTCAGTCTGACTAAGCGGCTCCAGGAGAGAGGCCCAAGCAAGACGCGCACCGAGGAGCGTCTTGCCACATGTCAACAATGGGTCTGAATGAGGGCCTCCAGGAGAGAAGCCCAAGCAAGACGCGCCCCGAGGAGCGTCTTGCCACATGTCAACACTGGGTCTGACTGAGGGCCTCCAGGAGAGAGGCCCAAATGAGACGCGCCCCGAGGAGCGTCTTGCCACATGTCAGCACTGGGTCTGATTGAGGGCCTTCTGGAGAGAGGCCCAAGCAAGACGCGCCCCGAGGAGCGTCTTGCCACATGTCAACAATGGGTCTGACTGAGGGCCTCCAGGAGAGAAGCCCAAGCAAGACGCGCCCCGAGGAGCGTCTTGCCACATGTCAGCACTCGGTCTCACTGAGCGCCTCCAGGAGAGAGGCCCAAGCAAGACGCGCCCTGAGGAGCGTCTTGCCACATGTCAACACTGGGTCTGACTGAGCGCCTCCAGGAGAGAGGCCCAAGCAAGACGTGCCCCGAGGAGCATCTTGACACATGTCTCCTCTGGGTCTGACTGAGCGCCTCCAGGAGAGAGGCCCAAGCAAGACGCGCCCCGAGGAGCGTCTTGCCACATGTCAAGACTGGGTCTGACTGAGTGCCTCCATGAGAGAAGCCCCAGCAAGATGCGCCCCGAGGAGCATCTTGCCACATGTCAACACTGGGTCTGACTGAGAACCTCCAGGAGAGAGGCCCAAGCAAGACGCGCCCCGAGGAGCGTCTTGCCACATGTCAACACTGGGTCTGACTGAGCGCCTCCAGGAGAGAGGCCCAAGCAAGACGCGCCCCGAGGAGCGTCTTGTCACATGTCACTACTCGGTCTGACTGAGCGCCTCCAGGAGAGAGGCCCAAGCAAGACGTGCCCCGAGTAGCGTCTTGCCACATGTCAACAATGGTTCTGACTGAGGGCTTCCAGGAGAAAAACCCAAGCAAGAAGCGCCCCGAGGAGCGTCTTGCCACATGTCAACACTGGGTCTGACTGAGCGCCTCCAAGAGAGAGGCCGAAGCAAGACACGCCCCGAGGAGCGTCTTGACACATGTCAACACTGGGTCTGACTGAGGGCCTCCATGAGAGAAGCCCAAGCAAGACGCGCCCCGAGGAGAGTCTTGCCACATGTCAACACTGGGTCTGACAGAGGGCATCCAGGAGAGAGGCCCAAGCAATACGCGCCCCGAGGAGCGTCTTGCCACATGTCAGCACTGGGTCTGACTGAGCGCCTCCAGGAGAGAGGCCCAAGCAAGACACGCCCCGAGGAGCGTCTTGACACATGTCAACACTGGGTCGGACTGAGGGCCTCCATGAGAGAAGCCCAAGCAAGACGCGCCCCGAGGAGAGTCTTGCCACATGTCAACACTCGGTCTGACAGAGGGCATTCAGGAGAGAGGCCCAAGCAATGCGCGCCCCGAGGAGCGTCTTGCCACATGTCACCACTGGGTCTGAATGAGCGCCTCCAGGAAAGAGGCCCAACCAAGACGCGCCCCGAGGAGCGTCTTGCCACGTGACAACACTGGGTCTGACTGAGCGCCTCCAGGAGAGAGGCCCAAGCAAGACGCGCCCCGAGGAGCGTCTTTCCACGTGTCACCACTGGGTCTGACTGAGCGCCTCCAGGAGAGAGGCCCAAGCAAGACACGCCCCGAGGAGCGTATTGACGCATGTCAACACTGGGTCTGACAGAAGGCCTCCAGGAGAGAGGCCCAAGCAAGACGCGCCCCGAGGAGTGTCTTGCCACATGTCACCACTGGGTCTGACTGAGCGCCTCCAGGAGAGAGGCCCAAGCAAGACGCGCCCCGAGGAGCGTCAGGCCACATGTCACTACTCAGTCTGACTGAGCGCCTCCAGGAGAGAGGCCCAAGCAAGACGCGCCCCGAGGAGCGTCTTGCCACATGTCAGCACTGGGTCTGACTGAGCGCCTCCAGGAGAGAGGCCCCAGCAAGACGCGCCCCGAGGAGCGTCTTGCCTTATGTCAGCACTCGGTCTGACTGAGCGCCTCCAGGAGAGAGGCCCAAGCAAGACGCGCCCCGAGGAGCGTCTTGCCACATGTCAACAATGGGTCTGACTGAGGGCCTCCAGGAGAGAGGCCCAAGCAAGATGCGCCCGGAGGAGCATCTTGCCACATGTCAACACTGGGTCTGAAAGAGGGCCTCCAGGAGAGAGGCCCAAGCAAGACGCACCCCGAGGAGCGTCTTGCCACATGTCACCTCTGGTTCTGACTGAGCGCCTCCAGGAGAGAAGCCAAAGCAAGACGCGCCCCGAGGAGCGTCTTGCCACATGTCAGCACTCGGTCTGACTGAGCGCCTCCAGGAGAGAGGCCCAAGCAAGACGCACCCCGAGGAGCGTCTTGCCACATGTCAACAAGGGGTCTGACTGAGGGCCTCCAGGAGAGAAGCCCAAGCAACACGCGGCTCTAGGAGCGTCTTGCCACATGTCAGCACTCGGTCTGACTGAGCACCTCCATTAGAGAGGCCCAAGCAAGACGCGCCCCGAGGAGCGTCTTGACACATGTCAACACTGGGTCTGACAGAGGGCCTCCATGAGAGAGGCCCAAGCAAGACGCGCCCCGAGGAGTGTCTTGCCAAATGTCAACACTGGGTCTGACTGAGCGCCTCAGGGAGAGAGGTCCAAGCAAGACGCGCCCCGAGGAGCGTCTTGCCACATGTCACTACTCGGTCTGACTGAGCGCCTCAGGGAGAGAGGTCCAAGCAAGACGCGCCGCGAGGAGCGTCTTGCCACATGTCAACACTGGGTCTGACTGAGTGCCTCCAGGAGAGAGGCCCAAGCAAGACGCGCCCCAAGGAGCGTCTTGCCACATGTGAACACTGGGTCTGACTGAGTGCCTCCAGGAGAGAGTCCCAAGCAAGACGCGCTCGGAGGAGCGTCTTGCCACATGTCAGCACTCGGTCTGAGTGAGCGCCTCCAGGAGAGAGGCCCAAGCAAGACGTGCCCCGAGGAGCATCTTGACACATGTCTCCTCTGGGTCTGACTGAGCGCCTCCAGGAGAGAGGCCCAAGCAAGACGCGCCCCGAGGAGCGTCTTGCCACATGTCAACACTGGGTCTGACTGAGTGCCTCCATGAGAGAAGCCCCAGCAAGACGCGCCCCGAGGAGCATCTTGCCACATGTCAACACTGGGTCTGACTGAGCGCCTCCAGGAGAGAGGCCCAAGCAAGACGCGCCCCGAGGAGCGTCTTGCCACATGCCAGCACTGGGTCTGACTGAGCGCCTCCAGGAGAGAGGCCCAAGCAAGACATGCCCCGAGGAGCGTCTTGACACATGTCAACACTGGGTCGGACTGAGGGCCTCCATGAGAGAAGCCCAAGCAAGACGCGCCCCGAGGAGAGTCTTGCCACATGTCAACACTCGGTCTGACAGAGGGCATTCAGGAGAGAGGCCCAAGCAATACGCGCCCCGAGGAGCGTCTTGCCACATGTCACCACTGGGTCTGAATGAGCGCCTCCAGGAAAGAGGCCCAACCAAGACGCGCCCCGAGGAGCGTCTTGCCACGTGACAACACTGGGTCTGACTGAGCGCCTCCAGGAGAGAGGCCCAAGCAAGACGCGCCCCGAGGAGCGTCTTTCCACGTGTCACCACTGGGTCTGACTGAGCGCCTCCAGGAGAGAGGCCCAAGCAAGGCACGCCCCGAGGAGCGTATTGACGCATGTCAACACTGGGTCTGACAGAAGGCCTCCAGGAGAGAGGCCCAAGCAAGACGCGCCCCAAGGAGTGTCTTTCCACATGTCACCACTGGGTCTGACTGAGCGCCTCCAGGAGAGAGGCCCAAGCAAGACGCGCCCCGAGGAGCGTCAGGCCACATGTCACTACTCAGTCTGACTGAGCGCCTCCAGGAGAGAGGCCCAAGCAAGACGCGCCCCGAGGAGCGTCTTGCCACATGTCAGCACTGGGTCTGACTGAGCGCCTCCAGGAGAGAGGCCCCAGCAAGACGCGCCCCGAGGAGCGTCTTGCCTTATGTCAGCACTCGGTCTGACTGAGCGCCTCCAGGAGAGAGGCCCAAGCAAGACGCGCCCCGAGGAGCGTCTTGCCACATGTCAACAATGGGTCTGACTGAGGGCCTCCAGGAGAGAGGCCCAAGCAAGATGCGCCCGGAGGAGCATCTTGCCACATGTCAACACTGGGTCTGAAAGAGGGCCTCCAGGAGAGAGGCCCAAGCAAGACGCACCCCGAGGAGCGTCTTGCCACATGTCACCTCTGGTTCTGACTGAGCACCTCCAGGAGAGAAGCCAAAGCAAGACGCGCCCCGAGGAGCGTCTTGGCACATGTCAGCACTCGGTCTGACTGAGCGCCTCCAGGAGAGAGGCCCAAGCAAGACGCACCCCGAGGAGCGTCTTGCCACATGTCAACAAGGGGTCTGACTGAGGGCCTCCAGGAGAGAAGCCCAAGCAACACGCGGCTCTAGGAGCGTCTTGCCACATGTCAGCACTCGGTCTGACTGAGCACCTCCATTAGAGAGGCCCAAGCAAGACGCGCCCCGAGGAGCGTCTTGACACATGTCAACACTGGGTCTGACAGAGGGCCTCCATGAGAGAGGCCCAAGCAAGACGCGCCCCGAGGAGTGTCTTGCCAAATGTCAACACTGGGTCTGACTGAGCGCCTCAGGGAGAGAGGTCCAAGCAAGACGCGCCCCGAGGAGCGTCTTGCCACATGTCACTACTCGGTCTGACTGAGCGCCTCAGGGAGAGAGGTCCAAGCGAGACGCGCCCCGAGGAGCGTCTTGCCACATGTCAACACTGGGTCTGACTGAGTGCCTCCATGAGAGAAGCCCCAGCAAGACGCGCCCCGAGGAGCGTCTTGCCACATGTCAACAATGGGTCTGACTGAGGGCCTCCAGGAGAGAAGCCCAAGCAAGACATGCCCCGCGGAGCGTCTTGACACATGTCAACACTGGGTCTTTCTGAGCGCCTCCAGGAGAGAAGCCCAAGCAAGACGCGCCCCGAGGAGCGTCTTTCCACATGTCAGCACTCGGTCTGACTGAGCACCTCCAGGAGAGAGGCCCAAGCAAGACGCGCCCAAAGGAGCGTCTTGCAACATGTCAACAATGGGTATGACTGAGGGCCTCCAGGAGAGAAGCCCAAGCAAGACATGCCCCGCGGAGCGTCTTGACACATGTCAACACTGGGTCTGACTGAGCGCCTCCATGAGAGAAGCCCAAGCAAGACGCGCCCCGAGGAGAGTCTTACCACATGTCAACACTCGGTCTGACAGAGGGCATCCAGGAGAGAGGCCCAAGCAAGAAGCGCCCCGAGGAGCGTCTTGCCACATGTCACCACTGGGTCTGACTGAGCTCCTCCAGGAGAGAGACCCAACCAAGACGCGCCCTGAGGAGCGTCTTGTCACATGGCAACACTGGGTCTTTCTGAGCGCCTCCAGGAGAGAAGCCCAAGCAAGACGCGCCCCGAGGAGCGTCTTGCCACATGTCACCACTTGGTCTGACTGAGCGCCTCCAGGAGAGAGGCCCAAGCAACACGCGCCCCGAGGAGCGTCAGGCCACATGTCACTACTCAGTCTGACTGAGCGCCTCCAGGAGAGAGGCCCAAGTAAGACGTGCCCCGAGGAGCGTCTTGCCACGTGTCAACACTGGGTCTGATTGAGGGCCTTCTGGAGAGAGGCCCAAGCAAGACGCGCCCCGAGGAGCGTATTGACACATGTCAGCACTCGGTCTGACTGAGCGCCTCCAGGAGAGAGGCCAAAGCAAGGCGCGCCCCGAGGAGCGTCTTGACACATGTCAACACTGGGTCTGACAGAGGGCCTCCATGAGAGAGGCCGAAGCAAGACGCGCCCCGAGGAGTGTCTTGCCACATGTCAACACTGGGTCTGACTGAGCGCCTCCAGGAGAGAGGCCCAAGCAAGACGCGCCCCGAGGAGCGTCTTGCCACGTGTCAACACTGGGTCTGACTGAGCGCCTCCAGGAGAGAGGCCCAAGCAAGATGCGCCCCGAGGAGCGTCTTTCCACGTGTCACCACTGGGTCTGACTGAGCGCCTCCAGGAGAGAGGCCCAAGCAAGACGCGCCCAGAGGAGCGTCTTGCCACGTGTCACCACTGGGTATGATTGAGCGCCTTCGTGAGTAAACCGCAGCTGCAGCCTATTCAAACAGTCAAGCCAACTTTCTACATCACAATATGCGTTTTGTAGTTAGTCGAGTTACCTTTTGTGTGGCGCTTGCACGGGTTGTTAGCGTCCAGCTCCCAGCTTGGAGAGTCCTGTATTGACACAGACGTCAATACATCTCGATGTCATGCAACACACAAAGTCTGTCGCATACAGGTGGGTTAACACATGTACGATACCTTTTGTGTAGCGCATGCACGGGTCGTTAGCGTCCAGCTCCCGGCTTATAGAGAGTCCTGTATGGACACAGACGTCAATACATCCCGATGTCATGCAACACACAAAGTCTGTCGCATACAGGTGGGTTAACACACATGTACGATATGTGCGATGGCACGCCCGTTTACAATGGGACACTAGTTGTTGTGCGGCCGAGAGTATCGCGATCATACCGTTGAGATGTGTAGAAAGCGCGTACACGCCAGCCTTCCACGTTTCCAAAGTTTCCAGCAGTCTAGAGGGACTTGTCTTAGCGCGCACGGCTGTGCTGAATTTGCGTTGGGTAGACACAACGGCTTCGACCTCGCTTAGGATCTGTGGGCTCATGTACTCGTGGTAGGCCAAGACGTGTATAGTCGAGCGCGGTGACGCCCCGAACACTTGACCCGGTTTTGTTGTGGCGATATGCGTGTCCAGTTACGCGGCAAAGTCCGCATGTCTAGCGTGTATTGATTTCACAGCTCGCTCATACCCCAACAGTACGGTCCGTAGAAGTTCGTTCACTTGTTTCCATGCGCTCGTGGAACACAGGACATCGCAACCTCTGTGATACTCAAGTAAAGCGTCACACACCAGCTGCTTGCACGTTGGAAATACAATCGGTAGTAACTTCTTACTCCACTCTATGTTGAACTCGTATAGTATGTATATGGGCGGTTGCGGCGGTTTGCGAATTTTCTATCTACCCTCCGCTAATATGACTCTGTGGTCTGTCTCCTGAGATGGTGCGGTTGGAACTTGCGAGAGTGCACTATCGACGGTCGGCGTTTCCATTTCGTCAACTGTGCCATTTTCAGCCGCTGGCAAACGGCCGTCGACGGTCGATGCGAGACACCAACATAACGTTAGACCGCGACCCTCATGCCAGTTTTCTGTAGTACTGGTTGTAGTTTCTGGTGCACACTCGAAACGCCATTACGATCACAATTACGTTGATTAATAAATCCAGTGTTGTAGCGACTTCAGCCAGCGCCGTCGCGCAACTCGTGTCGGTGTTATCTCTCGATACTTTCATTCGTATCCGAGCGTATGCAGAATCTACGGATCTGGTGAAGTTGCTTGTCACTAGCTTGCGCACATTTGATATGGCACTTAGCGCGAGACTCACACAACCTGCAGTGGCGACCGTCGCATCAGTGCAAAGTTTTTCGGATATATCGCTCGCAACATCGTTTGTCATTTGCTGTACACTGCGCACACTGGCCGCGAGGTCGCGGAGAGGGTCTTCGTTACGAGCTACTCTGGTAGCGCCGTGGTTGATGAGGATGATCATCTTTAGCAATAGTTCATCTCGAAGCGCAACGATGGTGAGGGCGACGGGTTGGCCGGTTCCGCCTTAAGGCCACTCGGTTGCCGCTAGATTGCCCAATGCCACACACGCAGACGAACCATGTACACACTCAATGACCCGTGTGCGATCGTTGATTTCTGCTAGTACGTTTGCTAGTTCTACGTGCTTCCACGGATCGGGCGTGGGCACGCGCTTGTTTTAGAGGCATTTTCGCGCAGCCTCTACCCTGCACGACCGCTCGTGGCCGCACTAGCTATATTTATCTTTATTTGTTTCACACACACACACACACACACACACACACACACACACACACACACACACACACACACACACACACACACACACACACACACACACACACACACACACACACACACACACAAACACACACACACACACACACACACACACACACACACACACACACACACACACACACACACACACACACACACAGGCCCTTGCGTGCAAACCCCGGTCAGGCCTGCAGTGTACACATCAGAGACATGATGTTCTTTCACAGAACTGAGGTTGTTCATTACTAAATGACTTTTACAGGAATATTGTTATACTATTCAACAGGTTGATCATAATAATGTGTATTAAACCCACAACCTAGCACTGAGGACAGAGGGACTTTATTTAAATTAGTACTTAATGGAAACGATACATTATGATACATAAGAGCCATGTCATACATTCAGCCTAGGAATAGTAGCATTGTGCACTATTAAAAATATACACATCAATTGCTCGAATCCCATTGTTGCAAAGTAAAACTCTAATAAAACTCTAGTCTGACATCAACAGAGAAGACTTAGTGTATGTACTACAAATACAGCATTAGGATTTCGAGTGGACCGTGCACCTTGTGAACCATCAGAGGCTTATGACGCAACATATCTTCCAGTTGCTATTAGACAAGTTATAATTCTCGACCATTTTTCGGAACTGGTTTCTTGGGTCCGTGAGTAAATGCCAAATGAGATGATAGTCCTTAAGTAAGTTCCTGGCGATCCCATGTCACGCTCTTGCCCATCAGCCGGTGAACGCTGAGACAGAACTCGATGAGAGCGATGTATTTTTTAAGTGCTCCGAATTTACTTCTAACAAGCGTGCGATTCACTTCGTGAGTAAACAGCAGCTGCAGCTGATTCAAACAGTCGAGCCAACTTTCTACATCACAATATTCGTTTTGTAGTTAGTCGAGTTACCTTTTGTGTGGCGCATGCACGGGTCGTTAGCGTCCAGCTCCCAGCTTAGAGAGTCCTGTATTGACACAGACGTCAATACATCTCGATGTCATGCAACACACAAAGTCTGTCGCATACAGGTGGGTTAACACATGTACGATACCTTTTGTGTGGCGCATGCACAGGTCGTTATGGTCCGTGTCACGGACCGGTGTGTTACGACCCGACTAACGAAACGTACCAGGTGATAACATTGCATCTGCCCATTACAGCGGAGCGAGCGTTTCGCCACACTCCCAAACCAAGGTTAATAGTTGTAGCGCACGCCCTTTCGGACCTCGGTGCACGCGAAACACTGGCGTAGCCTCACAACATCACGCTCGAGACAGCTCAAGCGTTACGCGAAACAAAGGACGTGTTCAAATCCATAGAGAATTTACGGTCTTTAGTGTATGCGTATATAAAGAAGGTCGATGACATTTACAGACCCGGCGGCGTGGGCACCACAGTAGAACAACAAGGTGCTCTCAAGCGCACACAGGTACTGGCCGCATTATCACTCGCGATGTCTATCCTGACATGCCCGTTTCTGATTTCTATGTATATTAAATTATGACAAGAGCTACGGTGGTTACGATTACACTCTGACCACGTGCCTTAGTTTCTGCTAGTGACCTATAAATACATTTGACCACTTGCTCTCACTGCCATTAAAGCGGCTGTACCCACACGTACAACACCCAAGAAAAAAAAGGTCTCGCTGTCTGTACTGGGTGTACTCTCAGTAGTCCTAGTTGCTCAGGCCATGATGGTACGCTCACATAACGCCTCTGAGATACGTCCCATCACACCACTTCCTAGACTACTCGCGAAGAAGTATTCAACACCCCCTTTGTACGAAGACAACCATTATAACGAGCACAGCACAACGCTTGCCGCACGCGAAGACAACATGCAGGAGACAACGCTACCACCTGTCGTGAGAACAACGGATTCGAGTGACAACGATCGCGACTATGACGAGCACATTATAACACCCTCTGTGCACGAAGACCAGGTGCAGGAGACAACGCTACCACCTGTCGTGAGAAACAAGAGTTTGGTTAACAATGATCATCGCCGTGTCCCATTGTAAACGGGCGCGCCATTGCACACATCGTACATGTGTGTTAACCCACCTGTATGCGACAGACTTTGTGTGTTGCATGACATCGAGATGTATTGACGTCTGTGTCAATACAGGACTCTCTATGAGCCGGGAGCTGGACGCTAACGACCCGTGCATGCGCCACACAAAAGGTATCGTACATGTGTTAACCCACCTGTATGCGACAGACTTTGTGTGTTGCATGACATCGAGATGTATTGACGTCTGTGTCAATACAGGACTCTCTAAGCTGGGAGCTGGACGCTAACGACCCGTGCATGCGCCACACAAAAGGTAACTCGACTAACTACAAAACAAATATTGTGATGTAGAAAGTTGGCTCGACTGTTTGAATCAGCTGCAGCTGCGGTTTACTCACGAAGTGAATCGCACGCTTGTTAGAAGTACATTCGGAGCACTTAAAAAATACATCGCTCTCATCGAGTTCTGTCTCAGCGTTCACCGGCTGATGGGCAAGAGCGTGACATGGGATCGCCAGGAACTTACTTAAGGACTATCATCTCATTTGGCATTTACTCACGGACCCAAGAAACCAGTTCCGAAAAATGGTCGAGAATTATAACTTGTCTAATAGCAACTGGAAGATATGTTGCGTCATAAGCCTCTGATGGTTGACAAGGTGCACGGTCAACTCGAAATCCTAATGCTGTATTTGTAGTACATACACTAAGTCTTCTCTGTTGATGTCAGACTAGAGTTTTATTAGAGTTTTACTTTGCAACAATGGGATTCGAGCAATTGATGTGTATATTTTTAATAGCCTATTCCTAGGCTGAATGTATGACATGGCTCTTATGTATCATTATGTATCGTTTCCATTAAGTACTAATTTAAATAAAGTCCCTCTGTCCTCAGTGCTAGGTTGTGGGTTTAATACACATTATTATGATCAACCTGTTGATTAGTATAACAACAATATTCCTGTAAAAGTCATTTAGTAATGAACAACCTCAGTTCTGTGAAAGAACATCATGTCTCTGATGTGTACACTGCAGGCCTGACCGGGGTTTGCACGCAAGGGCCTGTGTGTGTGTGTGTGTGTGTGTGTGTGTGTGTGTGTGTGTGTGTGTGTGTGTGTGTGTGTGTGTGTGTGTGTGAAACAAATAAAGATAAATATAGCTAGTGCGGCCACGAGCGGTCGTGCAGGGTAGAGGCTGCACGAAAACACCTCTAAAACAAGCGCGTGCCCACGCCCGATCCGTGGAAGCACGTAGAACTAGCAAACGTACTAGCAGAAATCAACGATCGCACACGGGTCATTGAGTGTGTACAGGGTTCGTCTGCGTGTGTGGCATTGGGCAATCTAGCGGCAACCGAGTGGCCTGAAGGCGGAACCGGCCAACCCGTCACCCTCACCATCGTTGCGCTTCGAGATGAACTATTGCTAAAGATGATCATCCTCGTCAACCACGGCGCTACCAGAGTTACCACGACATGCGCCTTAAAAGCGTTCTCGTTTGGGTCAGCGCCACCAGAATTGAATCGGCAAGTCAGCGGATATTACACAACTCGTAACGAAGACCCTCTCCGCGACGTCGCAGCCAGTGTGCGCAGTGTACAGCAAATGACAAACGATGTTGCGAGCGATATATCGGAAAAACTTTGCACTGACTCGACGGTCACCACTGCAGGTTGTGTGAGTCTCGCGCAAAGTGCCATATCAAACGTGCGCAAGCTAGTGACAGGCAACTTCACCAGATCCGTAGATTCTGCATACGCTTGGATACGAATGAAAGTATCGAGAGATAACACCGGCACGAGTTGCGCGACGGCGCTGGCTGCAGTCGCTACAACACTGGATTTATTAATCAACGCAATTGTGATCGTAATGGCGTATCGAGTGTGCACCAGAAACTACAACCAGTACTACAGAAAACTGGCATGAGGGTCGCGGTCTAACGTTATGTTGGTGTCTCGCATCGACCGTCGACAGCCGTTTGCCAGCGGCTGAAAATGGCACAGTTGACGAAATGGAAACGCCGACCGTCGATAGTGCACTCTCGCAAGTTCCAACCGCACCATCTCAGGAGACAGACCACAGAGGCATATTAGCGGAGGGTAGATAGAAAATGCGCAAACCGCCGCAACCGCCCATATACATACTATACGAGTTCAACATAGAGTGGAGTAAGAAGTTACTACCGATTGTATTTCCAACGTGCAAGCAGCTGGTGTGTGACGCTTTACTTGAGTATCACAGAGGTTGCAATGTCCTGTGTTCCACGAGCGCATGGAAACAAGTGAACGAACTTCTACGGACCGTACTGTTGGGGTGTGAGCAAGCTGTAAAATCAATATACGCTAGACACGCGGACTTTGCCGCGTTACTGGACACGCATATCGCCACAACAAAACTGGGTCACGTGTTCGGGGCGTCACCGCGCTCGACTATACACGTCTTGGCCTACCACGAGTACATGAGCCCACAGATCCTAAGCGAGGTCGAAGCCGTTGTGTCTACCCAACGCAAATTCAGCACAGCCGTGCGCGCTAAGACAAGTCCCTCTAGACTGCTGGAAACTTTGGAAACGTGGAAGGCTGGCGTGTAATCGCTTTCTACACATCTCAACGGTATGATCGCGATACTCTCGGCCGCACAACAACTAATGGTCATGTGTTCGGAAGGTCTGATCAGGTCTGACATGACCGGTTGTCAATCGACGTCGAGCGTTCACTCACACACGGATATCCTGGCGTACAGTAAAGCGACGGCGACCTCTACGCTCACGTTGATCGCCAATGTTTCGAAGGGCAATCGAGTGTGTTGGCTGACGAAAGCTATGGTGACCGACGGTCGCGTCGACTACAATGTGCCTCATTGCGACTGGAGAGGCGTATGTGATCCTTTGCAAATCGATAACACCACCGCGGTCGAGTGCGAAGTCACGGTCGGCGGCGTGTTGTCCTTACTGTGCCCCATACAATGTGACGGTCCATGTGACGGACCGGTGTGTTACGACCCGACTAACAAAACGTACCAGGTGATAACATTGCATCCGCCCATTACAGTGGAGCGAGCGTTTCGCCACACTCCCAAACCAAGGTTAATAGTTGTAGCGCACGCCCTTTCGGACCTCGGTGCACGTGAAACACTGGCGTACACTCACAACATCACGCTCGAGACAGCTCAAGCGTTACGCGAAACAAAGGACGTGTTAAAATCCATAGAGAATATACGGTCTTTAGCGTATGCGTATATAAAGAAGGTCGATGACATTTACAGACCCGGCGGCGTGGGCACCACAGTAGAACAACAAGGTGCTCTCAAGCGCACACAGATACTGGCCGCATTATCACTCGCAATGTCTATCCTGACATGCCCGTTTCTGATTTCTATGTATATTAAATTATGACAAGAGCTACGGTGGTTACGATTACACTCTGACCACGTGCCTTAGTTTCTGCTAGTGACCTATAAATACATTTGCCCACTTGCTCTCACTGCCATTAAAGCGGCTGTACCCGCACGTACAACATCCAAGAAAAAAAAAGATCTCGCTGTCTGTACTGGGTGTACTCTCAGTAGTCGCAGTTGCTCAGGCCATGGTGGTACGCTCACATGACGCCTCTGAGATACGTCCCATCACACCACCTCCTACACTACTCGCGAAGGAGTATTCAACACCCCCTTTGTACGAAGACAACCATTATAACGAGCACAGCACAACGCTTGCCGCACGCGAAGACAACATGCAGGAGACAACGCTACCACCTGTCGTGAGAAAAACGGATTCGAGTGACAACGATCGCGACTATGACGAGCACATTACAAAACCCTCTGTGCACGAAGACCAGGTGCAGGAGACAACGCTACCACCTGTCGTGAGAAACAAGAATTTGGTTAACAATGATCATCGTCGTGTCCCATTGTAAACGGGCGTGCCATCGCACACATCGTACATGTGTGTTAACCCACCTGTATGCGACAGACTTTGTGTGTTGCATGACATCGAGATGTATTGACGTCTGTGTCAATACAGGACTCTCTATAAGCCGGGAGCTGGACGCTAACGACCCGTGAATGCGCCACACAAAAGGTATCGTACATGTGTTAACCCACCTGTATGCGACAGACTTTGTGTGTTGCATGACATCGAGATGTATTGACGTCTGTGTCAATACAGGACTCTCTAAGCTGGGAGCTGGACGCTAACAACCCGTGCATGCGCCACACAAAAGGTAACTCGACTAACTACAAAACGAATATTGTGATGTAGAAAGTTGGCTTGACTGTTTGAATCAGCTGCAGCTGCGGTTTACTCACGAAGTGAATCGCACGCTTGTTAGAAGTACATTCGGAGCACTTAAAAAATACATCGCTCTCATCGAGTTCCGTCTCAGCGTTCACCGGCTGATGGGCAAGAGCGTGACGTGGGATCGCCAGGAACTTACTTAAGGACTATCATCTCATTTGGCATTTACTCACGGACCCAAGAAACCAGTTCCGAAAAATGGTCGAGAATTATAACTTGTCTAATAGCAACTGGAAGATATGTTGCGTCATAAGCCTCTGATGGTTCACAAGGTGCACGGTCCACTCGAAATCCTAATGCTGTATTTGTAGTACATACACTAAGTCTTCTCTGTTGATGTCAAACTAGAGTTTTATTAGAGTTTTACTTTGCAACAATGGGATTCGAGCAATTGATGTGTATATTTTTAATAGTGCACAATGCTACTATTCCTAGGCTGAATGTATGACATGGCTCTTATGTATCATTATGTATCGTTTCCATTAAGTACTAATTTAAATAAAGTCCCTCTGTCCTCACTGCTAGGTTGTGGGTTTAATACACATTATTATGATAAACCTGTTGAATAGTATAATAACAATATTCCTGTAAAAGTCATTTAGTAATGAACAACCTCAGTTCTGTGAAAGAACATCATGTCTCTGATGTGTACACTGCAGGCCTGACCGGTCTTGCTGGGGCCTCTCTCCTGGAGGCGCTCAATCAGACCCAGTGGTGACACGTGGCAAGACGCTCCTCGGGGCGCGTCTTACTTGGGCCTCTCTCCTGGAGGCGCTCAGTCAGACCCAGTGGTGACACGTGGCAAGAAGCTCCTCGGGGCGCATCTTGCTTGGGCCTCTCTCCTGGAGGCGCTCAGTCAGACCCAGTGTTGACACGTGGCAAGACGCTCGTCGGGGCGCGTCTTGCTTGGGCCTCTCTCCTGGAGGCGCTCAGTCAGAACCAGTGTTGACATGTGGCAAGACATTCCTCGGGGCGCGTCTTGCTTGGGCCTCTCTCATGGAGGCCCTCTGTATGACCCAGTGTTGACATGTGTCAAGACGCTCCTCGGGGCGCGTCTTGCTTTGGCCTCTCTCCTGGAGGCGCTCAGTCAGACCGAGTGCTGACATGTGGCAAGAAGCTCCTCGGGGCGCGTCTTGCTTGGGCTTCTCTCCTGGAGGCCCTCAGTAAGCCCCATTGTTGGCGTGTGGCAAGACGCTCCTCGTGGCGCGTATTGCTTGGGCCTCTCTCCTGGAGGCGCTCAGTCAGACTGAGTAGTGACATGTGGCCTGACGCTCCTCGGGGCGCGTCTTGCTTGGGCCTCTCTCCTGGAGGCGCTCAGTCAGACCCAGTGGTGACATGTGGCAAGACACTCCTCGGGGCGCGTCTTGCTTGGGCCTCTCTCCTGGAGGCCCTCTGTCAGACCCAGTGTTGACATGTGTCAAGACGCTCCAAGGGGCGCGTCTTGCTTGGGCTTCTCTCCTGGAGGCCCTCAGTCAGACCCATTGTTGACATGTGGCAAGACGCTCCTCGGGGCGCGTCTTGCTTGGGCCTCTCTCCTGGAGGCGCTCAGTCAGACCGAGTGCTGACATGTGGCAAGACGCTCCTCGGGCCGCGTGTTGCTTGGGCTTCTTTCCTGGAGGCCCTCAGTCAGACCCATTGTTGACATGTGGCAAGACGCTCCTCGGGGCGCGTCTTGCTTGGGCCTCTCTCCAGAAGGCCCTCAATCAGACCCAGTGTTGACATGTGGCAAGACGCTCCTCAGGGCGCGTCTCGCTTGGGCCTCTCTACTGGAGGCGCTCAGTCAGACTGAGTAGTGACATGTGGCCTGACGCTCCTCGGGGCGCGTCTTGCTTGGGCCTCTCTCCTGGAGGCGCTCAGTCAGACCCAGTGTTGACATGTGGTAAGACGCTCCTCGGGGCGCGTCTTGCTTGGGCTTCTCTCCTGGAGGCCCTCAGTCAGACCCATTGTTGACATGTGGCAAGACGCTCCTCGGGGCACGTCTTGCTTGGGCCTCTCTCCTGAAGGCGCTCAGTCAGACCGAGTAGTGACATAAGGCAAGACGCTCCTCGGGGCGCGTCTTGCTGGGGCCTCTCTCCTGGAGGCGCTCAATCAGACCCAGTGGTGACACGTGGCAAGACGCTCCTCGGGGCACGTCTTGCTTGGGCTTCTCTCCTGGAGGCGCTCAGTCAGACCCAGTGGTGTCACGTGGCAAGACGCTCCTCGGGGCGCATCTTGCTTTGGCCTCTCTCCTGGAGGTGCTCAGTCAGACCGAGTGCTGACATGTGGCAAGAAGCTCCTCGGGGCGCGTGTTGCTTGGGCTTCTCTCCTGGAGGCCCTCAGTAAGACCCATTGTTGACACGTGGCAAGACGCTCCTCGGGGCACGTCTTACTTTGGCCTCTCTCCTGGAGGCGCTCAGTCAGACTGAGTAGTGACATGTGGCCTGACGCTCCTCGGGGCGCGTGTTGCTTGGGCCTCTCTCCTGGAGGCGCTCAGTCAGACCAAGTGGTGACATGTGGCAAGACACTCCTCGGGGCGCGTCTTGCTTGGGCCTCTCTCCTGGAGGCCCTCTGTCAGACCCAGTGTTGACATGTGTCAAGACGCTCCTCGGGGCTCGTCTTGCTTGGGCTTCTCTCCGGGAGGCCCTCAGTCATACCCATTGTTGACATGTGGCAAGACGCTCCTCGGGGCGCGTCTTGCTTTGGCCTCTCTCCTGGAGGCGCTCAGTCAGACCGAGTGCTGACATGTGGCAAGAAGCTCCTCGGGGCGCGTGTTGCTTGGGCTTCTCTCCTGGAGGCCCTCAGTCATACCCATTGTTGACATGTGGCAAGACGCTCCTCGGGGCGCGTCTTGCTTTGGCCTCTCTCCTGGAGGCGCTCAGTCAGACCGAGTGCTGACATGTGGCAAGACGCTCCTCCCCGGCCGCGTGTTGCTTGGGCTTCTCTCCTGGAGGCCCTCAGTCAGACCCATTGTTGACATGTTGCAAGACGCTCCTTTGGGCGCGTCTTGCTTGGGCCTCTCTCCTGGAGGCGCTCAGTCAGACCGAGTGCTGACATGTGGAAAGACGCTCCTCGGGGCGCGTCTTGCTTGGGCTTCTCTCCTGGAGGCGCTCAGAAAGACCCAGTGTTGACATGTGACAAGACGCTCCTCAGGGCGCGTCTTGGTTGGGTCTCTCTCCTGGAGGCGCTCAGTCAGACCCAGTGGTGACATGTGGCAAGACACTCCTCGGGGCACGTATTGCTTGGGCATCTCTCCTGGATGCCCTCTGTCAGACCGAGTGTTGACATGTGGCAAGACTCTCCTTGGGGCGCGTCTTGCTTGGGCTTCTCTCATGGAGGCCCTCAGTCAGACCCAGTGTTGACATGTGTCAAGACGCTCCTCGGGGCGTGTCTTGCTTGGGCTTCTCTCCTGGAGGCCCTCAGTCAGACCCATTGTTGACATGTGGCAAGACGCTCCTCGGGGCACGTTTTGCTTGGGCCTCTCTCCTGGAGGCGCTCAGTCAGACCCAGTGTTGACACGTGGCAAGACGCTCCTCGGGGCACGTCTTACTTTGGCCTCTCTCCTGGAGGCGCTCAGTCAGACTGAGTAGTGACATGTGGCCTGACGCTCCTCGGGGCGCGTGTTGCTTGGGCCTCTCTCCTGGAGGCGCTCAGTCAGACCAAGTGGTGACATGTGGCAAGACACTCCTCGGGGCGCGTCTTGCTTGGGCCTCTCTCCTGGAGGCGCTCAGTCAGACCCAGTGGTGACACGTGGAAAGACGCTCCTCGGGGCGCGTCTTGCTTGGGCCTCTCTCCAGAAGGCCCTCAATCAGACCCAGTGTTGACAAGTGGCAAGACGCTCCTCGGGGCACGTCTTACTTTGGCCTCTCTCCTGGAGGCGCTCAGTCAGACTGAGTAGTGACATGTGGCCTGACGCTCCTCGGGGCGCGTGTTGCTTGGGCCTCTCTCCTGGAGGCGCTCAGTCAGACCAAGTGGTGACATGTGGCAAGACACTCCTCGGGGCGCGTCTTGCTTGGGCCTCTCTCCTGGAGGCCCTCTGTCAGACCCAGTGTTGACATGTGTCAAGACGCTCCTCGGGGCTCGTCTTGCTTGGGCTTCTCTCCGGGAGGCCCTCAGTCATACCCATTGTTGACATGTGGCAAGACGCTCCTCGGGGCGCGTCTTGCTTTGGCCTCTCTCCTGGAGGCGCTCAGTCAGACCGAGTGCTGACATGTGGCAAGACGCTCCTCCCCGGCCGCGTGTTGCTTGGGCTTCTCTCCTGGAGGCCCTCAGTCAGACCCATTGTTGACATGTTGCAAGACGCTCCTTTGGGCGCGTCTTGCTTGGGCCTCTCTCCTGGAGGCGCTCAGTCAGACCGAGTGCTGACATGTGGAAAGACGCTCCTCGGGGCGCGTCTTGCTTGGGCTTCTCTCCTGGAGGCGCTCAGAAAGACCCAGTGTTGACATGTGACAAGACGCTCCTCAGGGCGCGTCTTGGTTGGGTCTCTCTCCTGGAGGCGCTCAGTCAGACCCAGTGGTGACATGTGGCAAGACACTCCTCGGGGCACGTATTGCTTGGGCATCTCTCCTGGATGCCCTCTGTCAGACCGAGTGTTGACATGTGGCAAGACTCTCCTTGGGGCGCGTCTTGCTTGGGCTTCTCTCATGGAGGCCCTCAGTCAGACCCAGTGTTGACATGTGTCAAGACGCTCCTCGGGGCGTGTCTTGCTTGGGCTTCTCTCCTGGAGGCCCTCAGTCAGACCCATTGTTGACATGTGGCAAGACGCTCCTCGGGGCACGTTTTGCTTGGGCCTCTCTCCTGGAGGCGCTCAAACAGACCGAGTAGTGACATGTGGCAAGACGCTCCTCGGGGCGCCTCTTGCTTGGGCCTCTCTCCTGGAGGCCCTCTTTCAGACCCAGTGTTGACATGTGGCAAGACGCTCCTCCGGGTGCATCTTGCTTGGGCCTCTCTCCTGGAGGCCCTCAGTCAGACCCAGTGTTGACATGTGGCAAGACGCTCCTCGGGGCGCATCTTGCTGGGGCTTCTCTCCTGGAGGCGCTCAGTCAGACCCAGTGCTGACATATGGCAAGACGCTCCTCCGGGCGCGTCTTGCTTGGGCCTCTCTCCTGGAGGCGCTCAGTCAGACCGAGTGCTGACATAAGGCAAGACGCTCCTCGGGGCGCATCTTGCTGGGGCCACTCTCCTGGAGGCGCTCAGTCAGACCCAGTGCTGACATATGGCAAGACGCTCCTCCGGGCGCGTCTTGCTTGGGCCTCTCTCCTGGAGGTGCTCAGTCAGACTGAGTAGTGACATGTGGCCTGACGCTCCTCGGGGCGCGTCTTGCTTGGGCCTCTCTCCTGGAGGCGCTCAGTCAGACCCAGTGGTGACACGTGGAAAGACGCTCCTCGGGGCGCGTCTTGCTTGGGCCTCTCTCCTGGAGGCGCTCAGTCAGACCCAGTGTTGACACGTGGCAAGACGCTCCTCGGGGCGCGTCTTGGTTGGGCCTCTTTCCTGGAGGCGCTCATTCAGACCCAGTGGGGACATGTGGCAAGACGCTCCTCTGGGCGCGTATTGCTTGGGCCTCTCTCCTGAATGCCCTATGTCAGACCGAGTGTTGACATGTGGCAAGACTCTCCTTGGGGCGTGTCTTGCTTGGGCTTCTCTCATGGAGGCCCTCAGTCCGACCCAGTGTTGACATGTGTCAAGACGCTCCTCGGGGCGTGTCTTGCTTGGGCCTCTCTCCTGGAGGCGCTCAGTCAGACCCAGTGCTGACATGTGGCAAGACGCTCCTCCGGGCGCGTCTTGCTTGGGCCTCTCTCCTGGAGGCGCTCAGTCACACCCAGTGTTCACATGTGGCAAGACTCTCCTCGGGGCGCGTCTTGCTTTGGCCTCTCTCCTGGAGGCGCTCAGTCAGACCGAGTGCTGACATGTGGCAAGACGCTCCTCCCCGGCCGCGTGTTGCTTGGGCTTCTCTCCTGGAGGCCCTCAGTCAGACCCATTGTTGACATGTTGCAAGACGCTCCTTTGGGCGCGTCTTGCTTGGGCCTCTCTCCTGGAGGCGCTCAGTCAGACCGAGTGCTGACATGTGGAAAGACGCTCCTCGGGGCGCGTCTTGCTTGGGCTTCTCTCCTGGAGGCGCTCAGAAAGACCCAGTGTTGACATGTGACAAGACGCTCCTCAGGGCGCGTCTTGGTTGGGTCTCTCTCCTGGAGGCGCTCAGTCAGACCCAGTGGTGACATGTGGCAAGACACTCCTCGGGGCACGTATTGCTTGGGCATCTCTCCTGGATGCCCTCTGTCAGACCGAGTGTTGACATGTGGCAAGACTCTCCTTGGGGCGCGTCTTGCTTGGGCTTCTCTCATGGAGGCCCTCAGTCAGACCCAGTGTTGACATGTGTCAAGACGCTCCTCGGGGCGTGTCTTGCTTGGGCTTCTCTCCTGGAGGCCCTCAGTCAGACCCATTGTTGACATGTGGCAAGACGCTCCTCGGGGCACGTTTTGCTTGGGCCTCTCTCCTGGAGGCGCTCAAACAGACCGAGTAGTGACATGTGGCAAGACGCTCCTCGGGGCGCCTCTTGCTTGGGCCTCTCTCCTGGAGGCCCTCTTTCAGACCCAGTGTTGACATGTGGCAAGACGCTCCTCCGGGTGCATCTTGCTTGGGCCTCTCTCCTGGAGGCCCTCAGTCAGACCCAGTGTTGACATGTGGCAAGACGCTCCTCGGGGCGCATCTTGCTGGGGCTTCTCTCCTGGAGGCGCTCAGTCAGACCCAGTGCTGACATATGGCAAGACGCTCCTCCGGGCGCGTCTTGCTTGGGCCTCTCTCCTGGAGGCGCTCAGTCAGACCGAGTGCTGACATAAGGCAAGACGCTCCTCGGGGCGCATCTTGCTGGGGCCACTCTCCTGGAGGCGCTCAGTCAGACCCAGTGCTGACATATGGCAAGACGCTCCTCCGGGCGCGTCTTGCTTGGGCCTCTCTCCTGGAGGTGCTCAGTCAGACTGAGTAGTGACATGTGGCCTGACGCTCCTCGGGGCGCGTCTTGCTTGGGCCTCTCTCCTGGAGGCGCTCAGTCAGACCCAGTGGTGACACGTGGAAAGACGCTCCTCGGGGCGCGTCTTGCTTGGGCCTCTCTCCTGGAGGCGCTCAGTCAGACCCAGTGTTGACACGTGGCAAGACGCTCCTCGGGGCGCGTCTTGGTTGGGCCTCTTTCCTGGAGGCGCTCATTCAGACCCAGTGGGGACATGTGGCAAGACGCTCCTCTGGGCGCGTATTGCTTGGGCCTCTCTCCTGAATGCCCTATGTCAGACCGAGTGTTGACATGTGGCAAGACTCTCCTTGGGGCGTGTCTTGCTTGGGCTTCTCTCATGGAGGCCCTCAGTCCGACCCAGTGTTGACATGTGTCAAGACGCTCCTCGGGGCGTGTCTTGCTTGGGCCTCTCTCCTGGAGGCGCTCAGTCAGACCCAGTGCTGACATGTGGCAAGACGCTCCTCCGGGCGCGTCTTGCTTGGGCCTCTCTCCTGGAGGCGCTCAGTCACACCCAGTGTTCACATGTGGCAAGACTCTCCTCGGGGCGCGTCTTGCTTGGGCCTATCTCCTGGAGGCGCTCAGTCAGACCCACTGTTGACATGTGGCAAGACGCTCCTTGGGGCGCGTCTTGCTTGGGCCTCTCTCCTGGAGGCGCTCAGTCAGACCGAGTGCTGACATGTGGCAAGACGCTCCTCGGGGCGCGTCTTGCTTGGGCTTCTCTCCTGGAGGCCCTCAGTCAGACCCATTGTTGACATGTGGCAAGACACTCCTCGGGGCGCGTCTTATTTGGACCTCTCTCCTAGAGGCCCTCAGTCAGACCCAGTGTTGACAGGTGGCAAGACGCTCCTCGGGGCGCGTCTTGCTTGGGCTTCTCTCCTGGAGGCCCTCAGTCAGACCCATTGTTGACATGTGGCAAGACGCTCCTCGGGGCACGTCTTGCTTGGGCCTCTCTCCTGGAGGCGCTCAGTCAGACCGAGTAGTGACATGTGGCAAGACGCTCCTCGGGGCGCGTCTTGCTTGGACCTCTCTCCTGGAGGCGCTCAGTTAGACCGAGTATTGACATGTGGCAAGTAGCTCCTCGGGGCGCGTCTTGCTTGGGCCTCTCTCCTGGAGGCGCTCAGTCAGACCGAGTGCTGACATAAGGCAAGACGCTCCTCAGGGCGCATCATGCTGGGGCCTCTCTCCTGGAGGTGCTCAATCAGACCCAGTGGTGACACGTGGCAAGACACTCCTCGGGGCCCGTCTTGCTTGGGCCTCTCTCCTGGAGGAGCTCAGTCAGACCCAGTGGTGACACGTGGCAAGACACTCCTCGGGGCGCGTCTTGCTTGGGCCTCTCTCATGGAGGCCCTCTGTCAGACCCAGTGTTGACATGTGTCAAGACGCTCCTCGGGGCGCGTCTTGCTTGGGCCTCTCTCCTGGAGGCGCTCAGTCAGACCGAGTGCTGACATGTGGCAAGAAGCTCCTCGGGGCGCGTCTTGCTTGGGCTTCTCTCCTGGAGGCCCTCAGTCAGACCCATTGTTAACATGTGGCAAGACGCTCCTCGGGGCGCGTCTTGCTTGGGCCTCTCTCCAGAAGGCCCTCAATCAGACCCAGTGTTGACATGTGGCAAGACGCTCCTCGGGGCGCTTCTTGCTTGGGCCTCTCTCCTGGAGGCGCTCAGTCAGACCCAGTGTTGACATGTGGCAAGACGCTCCTCGGGGCGCGTATTGCTTGGGCCTCTCTCCTGGATGCCCTCTGTCAGACCCAGTGTTGGCATGTGGCAAGACTCTCCTCGGGGCGCTTCTTGCTTGGGCTTCTCTCCTGGAGGCCCTCAGTCAGACCCATTGTTGACATGTGGCAAGACGCTCCTCGGGGCACGTCTTGCTTGGGCCTCTCTCCTGGAGGTGCTCAGTCAGACCGAGTAGTGACATGTGACAAGACGCTCCTCGGGGCGCGTCCTGCTTGGGCCTCTCTCCTGGAGGCGCTCAGTCTGACCCAGTGTTGACATGTGGCAAGACGCTCCTCGGGGCGCGTCTTGCTTGGGCCTCTCTCCTGGAGGTTCTCAGTCAGACCCAGTGTTGACATGTGGCAAGATGCTCCTCGGGGCGCGTCTTGCTGGGGCTTCTCTCATGGATTTACTCAGTCAGACCCAGTGTTGACATGTGGCAAGAGGCTCCTCGGGGCACGTCTTGCTTGGGCCTCTCTCCGGGAGGCGCTCAGTCAGACCCAGAGGAGACATGTGTCAAGATGCTCCTCGGGGCGCGTCTTGCTTGGGCCTCTCTCCTGGAGGCGCTCAGTCAGACCGAGTGCTGACATGTGGCAAGACGCTCCTCCGAGCGCGTCTTGCTTGGGCCTCTCTCCTGGAGGCGCTCAGTCAGACCCAGTGTTCACATGTGGCAAGACGCTCCTCGGGGTGCGTCTTGCTTGGGCCTCTCTCCTGGAGGCGCTCAGTCAGACCCAGTGTTGACATGTGGCAAGACGCTCCTCGGGGCACGTCTTGCTTGGGCCTCTCTCCTGGAGGCGCTCAGTCAGACCGAGTGCTGACATGTCGCAAGACGCTCCTCGGGGTGCGTCTTGCTTGGGCTTCTCTCCTGGAGGCCCTCAGTCAGACCCATTGTTGACATGTGGCAAGACGCTCCTCGGGGCGCGTCTTGCTTGGGCCTTTCACCAGAAGGCCCTCAATCAGACCCAGTGCTGACATGTGGCAAGACGCTCCTCGGGGCGCGTCTTGCTTGGGCTTCTCTCCTGGAGGCCCTCAGTCAGACCCATTGTTGACATGTGGCAAGACGCTCCTCGGGGCGCGTCTCATTTGGGCCTCTCTCCTGGAGGCCCTCAGTCAGACCCAGTGTTGACAGTGGCAAGACGCTCCTCGGGGCGCGTCTTGCTTGGGCTTCTCTCCTGGAGGCCCTCAGTCAGACCCATTGTTGACATGTGGCAAGACGCTCCTCGGGGCACGTCTTGCTTGGGCCTCTCTCCTGGAGGCGCTCAGTCAGACCGAGTAGTGACATGTGGCAAGACGCTCCTCGGGGCGTGTCTTGCTTGGGCCTCTCTCCTGGAGGTGCTCTATCAGACCCAGTGGTGACACGTGGCAAGACGCTCCTCGGGGCGCGTCTTGCTTGGGCCTCTCTCCTGGAGGAGCTCAGTCAGATCCAGTGGTGACACGTGGCAAGACGCTCCTCAGGGCGCATCTTGCTTGGGCCTCTCTCCTGGAGGCGCTAAGTCAGACCCAGTGTTGAAACGTGGAAAGACGCTCCTCGGGGCGCGTCTTGCTTTGGCCTCTCTCCTGGAGGCGCTCAGTCAGACCGAGTGCTGACATGTGGCAAGAAGCTCCTCGGGGCGCGTCTTGCTTGGGCTTCTCTCCTGGAGGCCCTCAGTCAGACCCATTGTTGACATGTGGCAAGACGCTCCTCGGGGCGCGTCTTGCTTGGGCCTCTCTCAAGAAGGCCCTCAATCAGACCCAGTGTTGACACGTGGCAAGACGCTCCTCGGGGCGCTTCTTGCTTGGGCCTCTCTCCTGGAGGCGCTCAGTCAGACCCAGTGGTGACATGTTGAAAGACGCTCCTCGGGGCGCGTATTGCTTGGGCCTCTCTCCTGGATGACCTCTGTCAGACCCAGTGTTGACATGTGGCAAGACTCTCCTCGGGGCGCGTCTTGCTTGGGCTTCTCTCATGGAGGCCCTCAGTCAGACCCAGTGTTGACATGTGGCAAGACGCTCCTCGGGGCGCTTCTTGCTTGGGCTTCTCTCCTGGAGGCCCTCAGTCAGACCCATTGTTGACATGTGGCAAGACGCTCCTTGGGGCGCGTCTTGCTTGGACCTCTCTCCCTGAGGCGCTCAGTCAGACCGAGTAGTGACATGTGGCAAGACGCTCCTCGGGGCGCGTCTTGCTTGGACCTCTCTCCCTGAGGCGCTCAGTCAGACCCAGTGTTGACATTTGGCAAGACACTCCTCGGGGCGCGTCTTGCTTGGGCCTCCCTCATGCAGGCCCTCTGTCAGACCCAGTGTTGACATGTGTCAAGACGCTCCTCGGGGCCCGTCTTGCTTGGGCCTCTCTCCTGGAGGCGCTCAGTCAGACCGAGTGCTGACATGTGGCAAGACGCTCCTCGAGTCGCGTGTTGCTTGGGCTTCTCTCCTGGAGGCCCTCAGTCAGACCCATTGTTGACATGTGGCAAGACCCTCCTCGGGGCGCGTCTTGCTTGGGCCTCTCTCCTGGAGGCGCTCAGAAAGACCCAGTGTTGACATGTGACAAGACGCTCCTCGGGGCGCGTCTTGCTTGGGCCTCTCTCCTCGAGGCGCTCAGTCAGAACCAGAGGTGACATGTGGCAAGACGCTCCTCGGGGCGCGTCTTGCTTGGGCCTCTCTCCTGGAGGCCCTCTTTCAGACCCAGTGTTGACATGTGGCAAGACGCTCCTCCGGGTGCATCTTGCTTGGGCCTCTCTCCTGGAGGCCCTCAGTCAGACCCAGTGTTGACATGTGGCAAGACGCTCCTCGGGGCGCATCTTGCTGGGGCTTCTCTCCTGGAGGCGCTCAGTCAGACCCAGTGCTGACATATGGCAAGACGCTCCTCCGGGCGCGTCTTGCTTGGGCCTCTCTCCTGGAGGCGCTCAGTCAGACCGAGTGCTGACATAAGGCAAGACGCTCCTTGGGGCGCATCTTGCTGGGGCCACTCTCCTGGAGGCGCTCAGTCAGACCCAGTGCTGACATATGGCAAGACGCTCCTCCGGGCGCGTCTTGCTTGGGCCTCTCTCCTGGAGGTGCTCAGTCAGACTGAGTAGTGACATGTGGCCTGACGCTCCTCGGGGCGCGTCTTGCTTGGGCCTCTCTCCTGGAGGCGCTCAGTCAGACCCAGTGGTGACACGTGGAAAGACGCTCCTCGGGGCGCGTCTTGCTTGGGCCTCTCTCCTGGAGGCGCTCAGTCAGACCCAGTGTTGACACGTGGCAAGACGCTCCTCGGGGCGCGTCTTGGTTGGGCCTCTTTCCTGGAGGCGCTCATTCAGACCCAGTGGGGACATGTGGCAAGACGCTCCTCTGGGCGCGTATTGCTTGGGCCTCTCTCCTGAATGCCCTATGTCAGACCGAGTGTTGACATGTGGCAAGACTCTCCTTGGGGCGTGTCTTGCTTGGGCTTCTCTCATGGAGGCCCTCAGTCCGACCCAGTGTTGACATGTGTCAAGACGCTCCTCGGGGCGTGTCTTGCTTGGGCCTCTCTCCTGGAGGCGCTCAGTCAGACCCAGTGCTGACATGTGGCAAGACGCTCCTCCGGGCGCGTCTTGCTTGGGCCTCTCTCCTGGAGGCGCTCAGTCACACCCAGTGTTCACATGTGGCAAGACTCTCCTCGGGGCGCGTCTTGCTTGGGCCTATCTCCTGGAGGCGCTCAGTCAGACCCACTGTTGACATGTGGCAAGACGCTCCTTGGGGCGCGTCTTGCTTGGGCCTCTCTCCTGGAGGCGCTCAGTCAGACCGAGTGCTGACATGTGGCAAGACGCTCCTCGGGGCGCGTCTTGCTTGGGCTTCTCTCCTGGAGGCCCTCAGTCAGACCCATTGTTGACATGTGGCAAGACACTCCTCGGGGCGCGTCTTATTTGGACCTCTCTCCTAGAGGCCCTCAGTCAGACCCAGTGTTGACAGGTGGCAAGACGCTCCTCGGGGCGCGTCTTGCTTGGGCTTCTCTCCTGGAGGCCCTCAGTCAGACCCATTGTTGACATGTGGCAAGACGCTCCTCGGGGCACGTCTTGCTTGGGCCTCTCTCCTGGAGGCGCTCAGTCAGACCGAGTGGTGACACGTGGCAAGACACTCCTCGGGGCCCGTCTTGCTTGGGCCTCTCTCCTGGAGGAGCTCAGTCAGACCGAGTGCTGACATGTGGCAAGAAGCTCCTCGGGGCGCGTCTTGCTTGGGCTTCTCTCCTGGAGGCGCTCAGTTAGACCGAGTATTGACATGTGGCAAGTAGCTCCTCGGGGCGCGTCTTGCTTGGGCCTCTCTCCTGGAGGCGCTCAGTCAGACCGAGTGCTGACATGTGGCAAGACGCTCCTCGGGGCGCGTCTTGCTTGGGCTTCTCTCCTGGAGGCGCTCAGAAAGACCCAGTGTTGACATGTGACAAGACGCTCCTCGGGGCGCGTCTTGCTTGGGCCTCTCTCCTGGAGGCGCTCAGTCAGAACCAGAGGTGACATGTGGCAAGACGCTCCTCGGGGCGTGTCTTGCTTGGGCCTCTCTCCTGGAGGCCCTCTTTCAGACCCAGTGTTGACATGTGGCAAGACGCTCCTCCGGGCGCATCTTGCTTGGGCCTCTCTCCTGGAGGCCCTCAGTCAGACCCATTGTTGACATGTGGAATGACGCTCCTCGGGGCGCGTCTTGCTTGGGCCTCTCTCCTGGAGGCGCTCAGTCAGACCGAGTGCTGACATAAGGCAAGACGCTCCTCGGGGCGCGTCTTGCTGGGGCCTCTCTCCTGGAGGCGCTCAGTCAGACCCAGTGCTGACACGTGGCAAGACGCTCCTCGGGGCGCTTCTTGCTTGGGCCTCTCTCCTGGAGGCGCTCAGTCAGACCCAGTGGTGACATGTGGCAAGACGCTCCTCGGGGCGCGTATTGCTTGGGCCTCTCTCCTGGATGCCCTCTGTCAGACCCAGTGTTGACATGTGGCAAGACTCTCCTCGTGGCGCGTCTTGCTTGGGCTTCTCTCATGGAGGCCCTCAGTCAGACCCAGTGTTGACATGTGTCAAGACGCTCCTCGGGGCGTGTCTTGCTTGGGCCTCTCTCCTGGAGGCGCTCAGTCTGACCCAGTGTTGACATGTGGCAAGACGCTCCTCGGGGCGCTTCTTGCTTGGGCTTCTCTCCTGGAGGCCCTCAGTCAGACCCATTGTTGACATGTGGCAAGACGCTCCTCGGGGCACGTCTTGCTTGGGCCTCTCTCCTGGAGGCGCTCAGTCAGACCGAGTAGTGACATGTGACAAGACGCTCCTCGGGGCGCGTCTTGCTTGGGCCTCTCTCCTGGAGGCGCTCAGTCAGACCCAGTGTTGACATGTGGCAAGACGCTCCTCGGGGCGCGTCTTGCTTGGGCCTCTCTCCTGGAGGTTCTCAGTCAGACCCAGTGTTGACATGTGGCAAGATGCTCCTCGGGGCGTGTCTTGCTGGGGCTTCTCTCATGGAGGCACTCAGTCAGACCCAGTGTTGACATGTGGCAAGACGCTCCTCGGGGCACGTCTTGCTTGGGCCTCTCTCCTGGAGGCGCTCAGTCAGACCCAGAGGAGACATGTGTCAAGATGCTCCTCGGGGCGCGTCTTGCTTGGGCCTCTCTCCTGGAGGCGCTCAGTCAGACCAAGTGCTGACATGTGGCAAGACGCTCCTCCGGGCGCGTCTTGCTTGGGCCTCTCTCCTGGAGGCGCTCAGTCAGACCCAGTGTTCACATGTGGCAAGACGCTCCTCGGGGTGCGTCTTGCTTGGGCCTCTCTCCTGGAGGCGCTCAGTCAGACCGAGTGCTGACATGTGGCAAGACGCTCCTCGGGGCGCGTCTTGCTTGGGCTTCTCTCCTTGAGGCCCTCAGTCAGACCCATTGTTGACATGTGGCAAGACGCTCCTCGGGGCGCGTCTTGCTTGGGCCTTTCACCAGAAGGCCCTCAATCAGACCCAGTGCTGACATGTGGCAAGACGCTCCTCGGGGCGTGTCTTGCTTGGGCTTCTCTCCTGGAGGCCCTCAGTCAGACCCATTGTTGACATGTGGCAAGACGCTCCTCGGGGCGCGTCTCATTTGGGCCTCTCTCCTGGAGGCCCTCAGTCAGACCCAGTGTTGACATGTGGCAAGACGCTCCTCGGGGCGCGTCTTGCTTGGGCTTCTCTCCTGGAGGCCCTCAGTCAGACCCATTGTTGACATGTGGCAAGACGCTCCTCGGGGCACGTCTTGCTTGGGCCTCTCTCCTGGAGGCGCTCAGTCATACCGAGTAGTGACATGTGGCAAGACGCTCCTCGGGGCATGTCTTGCTTGGGCCTCTCTCCTGGAGGTGCTCTATCAGACCCAGTGGTGGCACGTGCCAAGACGCTCCTCGGGGCGCGTCTTGCTTGGGCCTCTCTCCAGGAGGAGCTCAGTCAGACCCAGTGGTGACACGTGGCCAGACGCTCCTCGGGGCGCATCTTGCTTGGGCCTCTCTCCTGGAGGCGCTATGTCAGACCCAGTGTTGAAACGTGGCAAGATGCTCCTCGGGGCGCGTCTTGCTTTGGCCTCTCTCCTGGAGGCGCTCAGTCAGACCGAGTGCTGACGTGGCAAGAAGCTCCTCGGGGCGCGTCTTGCCTGGGCTTCTCTCCTGGAGGCCCTCAGTCAGACCCATTGTTGACATGTGGCAAGATGCTCCTCGGGGCGCGTCTTGCTTGGGCCTCTCTCCAGAAGGCCCTCAATCAGACCCAGTGTTGACACGTGGCAAGATGCTCCTCGGGGCGCTTCTTGCTTGGGCCTCTCTCCTGGAGGCGCTCAGTCAGACCCAGTGGTGACATGTGGCAAGACGCTCCTCGGGGCGCGTCTTGCTTGGGCCTCTCTCCTGGATGCCCTCTGTCAGACCCAGTGTTGACATGTGGCAAGACTCTCCTCGGGCCGCGTCTTGCTTGGGCTTCTCTCATGGAGGCCCTCAGTCAGACCCAGTGTTGACATGTGGCAAGACGCTCCTCGGGGCGCTTCTTGCTTGGGCTTCTCTCCTGGGGGCCCTCAGTCAGACCCATTGTTGACATGTGGCAAGACGCTCCTCGGGGCACGTCTTGCTTGGGCATCTCTCCTGGAGGCGCTCAGTCAGACCGAGTAGTGACATGTGACAAGACGCTCCTCGGGGCGCGTCTTGCTTGGGCCTCTCTCCTGGAGAAGCTCAGTCAGACCCAGTGTTGACATGTGGCAAGATGCTCCTCGGGGCGCGTCTTGCTTGGGCCTCTCTCCTGGAGGTTCTCAGTCAGACCCAGTGTTGACATGTGGAAAGATGCTCCTCGGGGCGCGTCTTGCTGGGGCTTCTCTCATGGAGGCACTCAGTCAGACCCAGTGTTGACATGTGGCAAGACGCTCCTCGGGGCACGTCTTGCTTGGGCCTCTCTCCTGGAGGCGCTCAGTCATACCGAGTAGTGACATGTGGCAAGACGCTCCTCGGGGCGTGTCTTGCTTGGGCCTCTCTCCTGGAGGTGCTCTATCAGACCCAGTGGTGGCACGTGCCAAGACGCTCCTCGGGGCGCGTCTTACTTGGGCCTCTCTCCAGGAGGAGCTCAGTCAGACCCAGTGGTGACACGTGGCAAGACGCTCCTCGGGGCGCATCTTGCTTGGGCCTCTCTCCTGGAGGCGCTATGTCAGACCCAGTGTTGAAACGTGGCAAGACGCTCCTCGGGGCGCGTCTTGCTTTGGCCTCTCTCCTGGAGGCGCTCAGTCAGACCGAGTGCTGACGTGGCAAGAAGCTCCTCGGGGCGCGTCTTGCTTGGGCTTCTCTCCTGGAGGCCCTCAGTCAGACCCATTGTTGACATGTGGCAAGACGCTCCTCGGGGCGCGTCTTGCTTGGGCCTCTCTCCAGAAGGCCCTCAATCAGACCCAGTGTTGACACGTGGCAAGACGCTCCTCGGGGCGCTTCTTGCTTGGGCCTTTCTCCTGGAGGTGCTCAGTCAGACCCAGTGGTGACATGTGGCAAGACGCTCCTCGGGGCGCGTCTTGCTTGGGCCTCTCTCCTGGATGCCCTCTGTCAGACCCAGTGTTGACATGTGGCAAGACTCTCCTCGGGGCGCGTCTTGCTTGGGCTTCTCTCATGGAGGCCCTCAGTCAGACCCAGTGTTGACATGTGGCAAGACGCTCCTCGGGGCGCTTCTTGCTTGGGCTTCTCTCCTGGAGACCCTCAGTCAGACCCATTGTTGACATGTGGCAAGACGCTCCTCGGGGCACGTCTTGCTTGGGCCTCTCTCCTGGAGGCGCTCAGTCAGACCCAGTGTTGACATGTGGCAAAATGCTCCTCGGGGCGCGTCTTGCTTGGGCCTCTCTCCTGGAGGTTCTCAGTCAGACCCAGTGTTGACATGTGGCAAGATGCTCCTCGGGGCGCGTCTTGCTGGGGCTTTTCTCATGGAGGCACTCAGTCAGACCCAGTGTTGACATGTGGCAAGACGCTCCTCGGGGCACGTCTTGCTTGGGCCTCTCTCCTGGAGGCGCTCAGTCAGACCCAGAGGGGACATGTGTCAAGATGCTCCTCGGGGCGCGTCTTGCTTGGGCCTCTCTCCTGGAGGCGCTCAGTCAGACCGAGTGCTGACATGTGGCAAGACGCTCCTCCGGGCGCGTCTTGCTTGGGCCTCTCTCCTGGAGGCGCTCAGTAAGACCCAGTGTTCACATGTGGCAAGACGCTCCTCGGGGCGCGTCTTGCTTGGGCCTCTCTCCTGGAGGCGCTCAGTCAGACCCAGGGTTGACATGTGGCAAGACGCTCCTCGGGGCACGTCTTGCTTGGGCCTCTCTCATGGAGGCGCTCAGTCAGACCGAGTGCTGACATGTGGCAAGACGATCCTCGGGGCGCGTCTTGCTTGGGCTTCTCTCCTGGAGGCCCTCAGTCAGACCCATTGTTGACATGTGGCAAGACGCTCCTCGGGGCGCGTCTTGCTTGGGCCTCTCTCCAGAAGGCCCTCAATCAGACCCAGTGTTGACACGTGGCAAGACGCTCCTCGGGGCGCTTCTTGCTTGGGCCTTTCTCCTGGAGGCGCTCAGTCAGACCCAGTGGTGACATGTGGCAAGACGCTCCTCGGGGCGCGTATTGCTTGGGCCTCTCTCCTGAATGCCCTCTGTCAGACCCAGTGTTGACATGTGGCAAGACGCTCCTCGGGGCGCGTCTTGCTTGGCCCTCTCTCCTGGAGGCGCTCAGTCAGACCGAGTGCTGACATGTGGCAAGACGCTCCTCGGGGCGCCTCTTGCTTGGGATTCTCTCCTGGAGGCCCTCAGTCAGACCCATTGTTGACATGTGGCAAGACGCTCCTCGGGGCGCATCTTGCTTGGGCCTCTCTCCTGGAGGCGCTCAGTCAGACCGAGTGCTGACATGTGGCAAGACGCTCCTCGGGGCACGTCTTGCTGGGGCTTCTCTCCTGGAGGCGCTCAGTCAGACCCAGTGCTGACATGTGGCAAGACGCTCCTCGGGGCGCGTCTTGCTTGGGCTTCTCTCCTGGAGGCCCTCAGTCAGACCCAATGTTCACATGTGGCAAGATGCTCCTCGGGGCGCATCTTGCTTGGGCCTCTCCCCTTGAGGCCCTCTGTCAGACCCAGTGTTGACATGTGGCAAAACGCTCCTCCAGGCGCGTCTTGCTTGGGCCTCTCTCCTGGAGGCGCTCAGTCAGACCCAGTGTTGACATGTGGCAAGACATTCCTTGGGGTGCGTCTTGCTTGGGCCTCTCTCCTGGGGAGGCGATCAGTCAGACCCAGTGTTGACATGTGTCAAGACGCTCCTCGGGCGTTTCTTGCTTGGGCCTCTCTCCTGGAGGCGCTCAGTCAGACCCAGTGTTGACATGTGACAAGACGCTCCTCGGGGCGCGTCTTGCTTGGGCCTCTCTCCTGGAGGTGCTCAGTCAGACCCAGAGGTGACATGTGGCAAGACGCTCCTTGGGGCGCGTCTTGCTTGAGCCTCTCTCCTGGAGAAGCGCAGTCAGACCCAGTGTTGACATGTGGCAAGACGCTCCTCGGGGCGCGTCTTGCTTGGGCCTCTCTCCTGGAGGCGCTCAGTCAGACCTAGTGCTGACATGTGGCAAGACGCTCCTCGGGGCGCCTCTTGCTTGGGATTCTCTCCTGGAGGCCCTCAGTCAGAACCATTGTTGACATGTGGCAAGACGCTCCTCGGGGCGCGTCTTGCTTTGGCCTCTCTCCTGGAGGCGCTCAGTCAGACCGAGTGCTGACGTGGCAAGAAGCTCCTCGGGGCGCGTCTTGCTTGGGCTTCTCTCCTGGAGGCCCTCAGTCAGACCCATTGTTGACATGTGGCAAGACGCTCCTCGGGGCGCGTCTTGCTTGGGCCTCTCTCCAGAAGGCCCTCAATCAGACCCAGTGTTGACACGTGGCAAGACGCTCCTCGGGGCGCTTCTTGCTTGGGCCTTTCTCCTGGAGGTGCTCAGTCAGACCCAGTGGTGACATGTGGCAAGACGCTCCTCGGGGCGCGTCTTGCTTGGGCCTCTCTCCTGGATGCCCTCTGTCAGACCCAGTGTTGACATGTGGCAAGACTCTCCTCGGGGCGCGTCTTGCTTGGGCTTCTCTCATGGAGGCCCTCAGTCAGACCCAGTGTTGACATGTGGCAAGACGCTCCTCGGGGCGCTTCTTGCTTGGGCTTCTCTCCTGGAGACCCTCAGTCAGACCCATTGTTGACATGTGGCAAGACGCTCCTCGGGGCACGTCTTGCTTGGGCCTCTCTCCTGGAGGCGCTCAGTCAGACCCAGTGTTGACATGTGGCAAAATGCTCCTCGGGGCGCGTCTTGCTTGGGCCTCTCTCCTGGAGGTTCTCAGTCAGACCCAGTGTTGACATGTGGCAAGATGCTCCTCGGGGCGCGTCTTGCTGGGGCTTTTCTCATGGAGGCACTCAGTCAGACCCAGTGTTGACATGTGGCAAGACGCTCCTCGGGGCACGTCTTGCTTGGGCCTCTCTCCTGGAGGCGCTCAGTCAGACCCAGAGGGGACATGTGTCAAGATGCTCCTCGGGGCGCGTCTTGCTTGGGCCTCTCTCCTGGAGGCGCTCAGTCAGACCGAGTGCTGACATGTGGCAAGACGCTCCTCCGGGCGCGTCTTGCTTGGGCCTCTCTCCTGGAGGCGCTCAGTAAGACCCAGTGTTCACATGTGGCAAGACGCTCCTCGGGGCGCGTCTTGCTTGGGCCTCTCTCCTGGAGGCGCTCAGTCAGACCCAGGGTTGACATGTGGCAAGACGCTCCTCGGGGCACGTCTTGCTTGGGCCTCTCTCATGGAGGCGCTCAGTCAGACCGAGTGCTGACATGTGGCAAGACGATCCTCGGGGCGCGTCTTGCTTGGGCTTCTCTCCTGGAGGCCCTCAGTCAGACCCATTGTTGACATGTGGCAAGACGCTCCTCGGGGCGCGTCTTGCTTGGGCCTCTCTCCAGAAGGCCCTCAATCAGACCCAGTGTTGACACGTGGCAAGACGCTCCTCGGGGCGCTTCTTGCTTGGGCCTTTCTCCTGGAGGCGCTCAGTCAGACCCAGTGGTGACATGTGGCAAGACGCTCCTCGGGGCGCGTATTGCTTGGGCATCTCTCCTGAATGCCCTCTGTCAGACCCAGTGTTGACATGTGGCAAGACGCTCCTCGGGGCGCGTCTTGCTTGGCCCTCTCTCCTGGAGGCGCTCAGTCAGACCGAGTGCTGACATGTGGCAAGACGCTCCTCGGGGCGCCTCTTGCTTGGGATTCTCTCCTGGAGGCCCTCAGTCAGACCCATTGTTGACATGTGGCAAGACGCTCCTCGGGGCGCATCTTGCTTGGGCCTCTCTCCTGGAGGCGCTCAGTCAGACCGAGTGCTGACATGTGGCAAGACGCTCCTCGGGGCACGTCTTGCTGGGGCTTCTCTCCTGGAGGCGCTCAGTCAGACCCAGTGCTGACATGTGGCAAGACGCTCCTCGGGGCGCGTCTTGCTTGGGCTTCTCTCCTGGAGGCCCTCAGTCAGACCCATTGTTCACATGTGGCAAGATGTTCCTCGGGGCGCATCTTGCTTGGGCCTCTCCCCTTGAGGCCCTCTGTCAGACCCAGTGTTGACATGTGGCAAAACGCTCCTCCAGGCGCGTCTTGCTTGGGCCTCTCTCCTGGAGGCGCTCAGTCAGACCCAGTGTTGACATGTGGCAAGACATTCCTTGGGGTGCGTCTTGCTTGGGCCTCTCTCCTGGGGAGGCGATCAGTCAGACCCAGTGTTGACATGTGTCAAGACGCTCCTCGGGCGTTTCTTGCTTGGGCCTCTCTCCTGGAGGCGCTCAGTCAGACCCAGTGTTGACATGTGACAAGACGCTCCTCGGGGCGCGTCTTGCTTGGGCCTCTCTCCTGGAGGTGCTCAGTCAGACCCAGAGGTGACATGTGGCAAGACGCTCCTTGGGGCGCGTCTTGCTTGAGCCTCTCTCCTGGAGAAGCGCAGTCAGACCCAGTGTTGACATGTGGCAAGACGCTCCTCGGGGCGCGTCTTGCTTGGGCCTCTCTCCTGGAGGCGCTCAGTCAGACCTAGTGCTGACATGTGGCAAGACGCTCCTCGGGGCGCCTCTTGCTTGGGATTCTCTCCTGGAGGCCCTCAGTCAGAACCATTGTTGACATGTGGCAAGACGCTCCTCGGGGCGCATCTTGCTTGGGCCTCTCTCCTGGAGGCGCTCAGTCAGACCGAGTGCTGACATGTGGCAAGACGCTCCTCGGGGCACGTCTTGCTGGGGCTTCTCTCCTGGAGGCGCTCAGTCAGACCCAGTGTTGACATGTGACAAGACGCTCCTCGGGGCGCGTCTTGCTTGGGCCTCTCTCCTGGAGGAGCTCAGTCAGACCCAGAGGTGACATGTGGCAAGACGCTCCTCGGGGCGCGTCTTGCTTGGGCCTCTCTCCTGGAGGCCCTCTGTCAGACCCAGTGTTGACATGTGGCAAGACGCTCCTCGGGGCGCGTCTTGCTTGGGCCTCTCTCCTGGAGGCGCTCAGTCAGACCCAGTGTTGACATGTGGCAAGACGCTCCTCGGGGCGCGTCTTGCTTGGGCCTCTCTCCTGGAGGCGCTCAGTCAGTCCTAGTGCTGACATGTGGCAAGACGCTCCTCGGGGCGCGTCTTGCTTGGGCCTCTCTCCTGGAGGCGCTCAGTCAGACCCAGTGTTGACATGTGGCAAGACGCTCCTCGGGGCGCGTCTTGCTTGGGCCTCTCTCCTGGAGGCGCTCAGTCAGTCCTAGTGCTGACATGTGGCAAGACGCTCCTCGGGGCGCGTCTTGCTTGGGCCTCTCTCCTGGAGGCGCTCAGTCAGACCAAGTGTTGACATGTGGCAAGACACTCCTCGGGGCGCGTCTTGCTTGGGCCTCTCTCCTGGAGGCGCTCAGTCAGACCTAGTGCTGACATGTGGCAAGACGCTCCTCGGGGCGCGTCTTGCTTGGGCTTCTCTCCTGGAGGCCCTCAGTCAGACCCTTCGTTGACATGTGGCAAGACGCTCCTCGGGGCGCGTCTTGCTTGGCCCTCTCTCCTGGAGGCGCTCAGTCAGACCGAGTGCTGACATGTGGCAAGACGCTCTCTCGGGCCGCCTCTTGCTTGGGATTCTCTCCTGGAGGCCCTCAGTCAGAACGATTGTTGACATGTGGCAAGATGCTCCTCGGGGCGCATCTTGCTTGGGCCTCTCTCCTGGAGGCGCTCAGTCAGACCGAGTGCTGACATGTGGCAAGACGCTCCTCGGGGCACGTCTTGCTGGGGCTTCTCTCCTGGAGGCGCTCAGTCAGACCCAGTGTTGACATGTGACAAGACTTTCCTCGGGGCGCGTCTTGCTTGGGCCTCTCTCCTGGAGGCGCTCAGTCAGACCCAGAGGTGACATGTGGCAAGACGCTCCTCGGGGCACGTCTTGCTGGGGCTTCTCTCCTGGAGGCGCTCAGTCAGACCCAGTGTTGACATGTGACAAGACTTTCCTCGGGGCGCGTCTTGCTTGGGCCTCTCTCCGTGAGGCGCTCAGTCAGACCCAGAGGTGACATGTGGCAAGACGCTCCTCGGGGCGCGTCTTGCTTGGGCCTCTCTCCTGGAGGCCCTCTGTCAGACCCATTGTTGACATGTGGCAAGACGCTCCTCGGGGCGCGTCTTGCTTGGGCCTCTCTCCAGAAGGCCCTCAATCAGACCCAGTGTTGACACGTGGCAAGACGCTCCTCGGGGCGCTTCTTGCTTGGGCCTTTCTCCTGGAGGCGCTCAGTCAGACCCAGTGGTGACATGTGGCAAGACGCTCCTCGGGGCGCGTCTTGCTTGGGCCTCTCTCCTGGATGCCCTCTGTCAGACCCAGTGTTGACATGTGGCAAGACTCTCCTCGGGGCGCGTCTTGCTTGGGCTTCTCTCATGGAGGCCCTCAGTCAGACCCAGTGTTGACATGTGGCAAGACGCTCCTCGGGGCGCTTCTTGCTTGGGCTTCTCTCCTGGAGGCCCTCAGTCAGACCCATTGTTGACATGTGGCAAGACGCTCCTCGGGGCACGTCTTGCTTGGGCCTCTCTCCTGGAGGCGCTCAGTCAGACCGAGTAGTGACATGTGACAAGACGCTCCTCGGGGCGCGTCTTGCTTGGGCCTCTCTCCTGGAGGCGCTCAGTCAGACCCAGTGTTGACATGTGGCAAAATGCTCCTCGGGGCGCGTCTTGCTTGGGCCTCTCTCCTGGAGGTTCTCAGTCAGACCCAGTGTTGACATGTGGCAAGATGCTCCTCGGGGCGCGTCTTGCTGGGGCTTTTCTCATGGAGGCACTCAGTCAGACCCAGTGTTGACATGTGGCAAGACGCTCCTCGGGGCACGTCTTGCTTGGGCCTCTGTCCTGGAGGCGCTCAGTCAGACCCAGAGGAGACATGTGTCAAGATGCTCCTCGGGGCGCGTCTTGCTTGGGCCTCTCTCCTGGAGGCGCTCAGTAAGACCCAGTGTTCACATGTGGCAAGACGCTCCTCGGGGCGCGTCTTGCTTGGGCCTCTCTCCTGGAGGCGCTCAGTCAGACCCAGGGTTGACATGTGGCAAGACGCTCCTCGGGGCACGTCTTGCTTGGGCCTCTCTCATGGAGGCGCTCAGTCAGACCGAGTGCTGACATGTGGCAAGACGATCCTCGGGGCGCGTCTTGCTTGGGCTTCTCTCCTGGAGGCCCTCAGTCAGACCCATTGTTGACATGTGGCAAGACGCTCCTCGGGGCGCGTCTTGCTTGGGCCTCTCTCCAGAAGGCCCTCAGTCAGACCCATTGTTGACATGTGGCAAGACGCTCCTCGGGGCGCGTCTTGCTTGGGCCTCTCTCCAGAAGGCCCTCAATCAGACCCAGTGTTGACACGTGGCAAGACGCTCCTCGGGGCGCTTCTTGCTTGGGCCTTTCTCCTGGAGGCGCTCAGTCAGACCCAGTGGTGACATGTGGCAAGACGCTCCTCGGGGCGCGTATTGCTTGGGCCTCTCTCCTGAATGCCCTCTGTCAGACCCAGTGTTGACATGTGGCAAGACGCTCCTCGGGGCGCGTCTTGCTTGGCCCTCTCTCCTGGAGGCGCTCAGTCAGACCGAGTGCTGACATGTGGCAAGACGCTCCTCGGGGCGCCTCTTGCTTGGGATTCTCTCCTGGAGGCCCTCAGTCAGACCCATTGTTGACATGTGGCAAGACGCTCCTCGGGGCGCATCTTGCTTGGGCCTCTCTCCTGGAGGCGCTCAGTCAGACCGAGTGCTGACATGTGGCAAGACGCTCCTCAGGGCACGTCTTGCTGGGGCTTCTCTCCTGGAGGCGCTCAGTCAGACCCAGTGCTGACATGTGGCAAGACGCTCCTCGGGGCGCGTCTTGCTTGGGCTTCTCTCCTGGAGGCCCTCAGTCAGACCCATTGTTCACATGTGGCAAGATGCTCCTCGGGGCGCATCTTGCTTGGGCCTCTCCCCTTGAGGCCCTCTGTCAGACCCAGTGTTGACATGTGGCAAAACGCTCCTCCAGGCGCGTCTTGCTTGGGCCTCTCTTCTGGAGGCGCTCAGTCAGACCCAGTGTTGACATGTGGCAAGACATTCCTTGGGGCGCGTCTTGCTTGGGCCTCTCTCCTGGGGAGGCGATCAGTCAGACCCAGTGTTGACATGTGTCAAGACGCTCCTCGGGCGTTTCTTGCTTGGGCCTCTCTCCTGGAGGCGCTCAGTCAGACCCAGTGTTGACATGTGACAAGACGCTCCTCGGGGCGCGTCTTGCTTAGGCCTCTCTCCTGGAGGTGCTCAGTCAGACCCAGAGGTGACATGTGGCAAGACGCTCCTTGGGGCGCGTCTTGCTTGAGCCTCTCTCCTGGAGAAGCGCAGTCAGACCCAGTGTTGACATGTGGCAAGACGCTCCTCGGGGCGCGTCTTGCTTGGGCCTCTCTCCAGGAGGCGCTCAGTCAGACCTAGTGCTGACATGTGGCAAGACGCTCCTCGGGGCGCGTCTTGCTTGGGCTTCTCTCCTGGAGGCCCTCAGTCAGACCCTTCGTTGACATGTGGCAAGACGCTCCTCGGGGCGCGTCTTGCTTGGCCCTCTCTCCTGGAGGCGCTCAGTCAGACCGAGTGCTGACATGTGGCAAGACGCTCCTCGGGGCGCCTCTTGCTTGGGATTCTCTCCTGGAGGCCCTCAGTCAGAACCATTGTTGACATGTGGCAAGACGCTCCTCGGGGCGCATCTTGCTTGGGCCTCTCTTCTGGAGGCGCTCAGTCAGACCGAGTGCTGACATGTGGCAAGACGCTCCTCGGGGCACGTCTTGCTGGGGCTTCTCTCCTGGAGGCGCTCAGTCAGACCCAGTGTTGACATGTGACAAGACGCTCCTCGGGGCGCGTCTTGCTTGGGCCTCTCTCCTGGAGGCGCTCAGTCAGACCCAGAGGTGACATGTGGCAAGACGCTCCTCGGGGCGCGTCTTGCTTGGGCCTCTCTCCTGGAGGCCCTCTGTCAGACCCAGTGTTGACATGTGGCAAGACGCTCCTCGGGGCGCGTCTTGCTTGGGCCTCTCTCCTGGAGGCGCTCAGTCAGACCCAGTGTTGACATGTGGCAAGACGCTCCTCGGGGCGCGTCTTGCTTGGGCCTCTCTCCTGGAGGCGCTCAGTCAGTCCTAGTGCTGACATGTGGCAAGACGCTCCTCGGGGCGCGTCTTGCTTGGGCCTCTCTCCTGGAGGCGCTCAGTCAGACCCAGTGTTGACATGTGGCAAGACGCTCCTCGGGGCGCGTCTTGCTTGGGCCTCTCTCCTGGAGGCGCTCAGTCAGTCCTAGTGCTGACATGTGGCAAGACGCTCCTCGGGGCGCATCTTGCTTGGGCCTCTCTCCTGGAGGCGCTCAGTCAGACCCAGTGTTGACATGTGGCAAGACACTCCTCGGGGCGCGTCTTGCTTGGGCCTCTCTCCTGGAGGCGCTCAGTCAGACCTAGTGCTGACATGTGGCAAGACGCTCCTCGGGGCGCGTCTTGCTTGGGCTTCTCTCCTGGAGGCCCTCAGTCAGACCCTTCGTTGACATGTGGCAAGACGCTCCTCGGGGCGCGTCTTGCTTGGCCCTCTCTCCTGGAGGCGCTCAGTCAGACCCAGTGGTGACATGTGGCAAGACGCTCCTCGGGGCGCGTATTGCTTGGGCCTCTCTCCTGAATGCCCTCTGTCAGACCCAGTGTTGACATGTGGCAAGACGCTCCTCGGGGCGCGTCTTGCTTGGCCCTCTCTCCTGGAGGCGCTCAGTCAGACCGAGTGCTGACATGTGGCAAGACGCTCCTCGGGGCGCCTCTTGCTTGGGATTCTCTCCTGGAGGCCCTCAGTCAGACCCATTGTTGACATGTGGCAAGACGCTCCTCGGGGCGCATCTTGCTTGGGCCTCTCTCCTGGAGGCGCTCAGTCAGACCGAGTGCTGACATGTGGCAAGACGCTCCTCAGGGCACGTCTTGCTGGGGCTTCTCTCCTGGAGGCGCTCAGTCAGACCCAGTGCTGACATGTGGCAAGACGCTCCTCGGGGCGCGTCTTGCTTGGGCTTCTCTCCTGGAGGCCCTCAGTCAGACCCATTGTTCACATGTGGCAAGATGCTCCTCGGGGCGCATCTTGCTTGGGCCTCTCCCCTTGAGGCCCTCTGTCAGACCCAGTGTTGACATGTGGCAAAACGCTCCTCCAGGCGCGTCTTGCTTGGGCCTCTCTTCTGGAGGCGCTCAGTCAGACCCAGTGTTGACATGTGGCAAGACATTCCTTGGGGCGCGTCTTGCTTGGGCCTCTCTCCTGGGGAGGCGATCAGTCAGACCCAGTGTTGACATGTGTCAAGACGCTCCTCGGGCGTTTCTTGCTTGGGCCTCTCTCCTGGAGGCGCTCAGTCAGACCCAGTGTTGACATGTGACAAGACGCTCCTCGGGGCGCGTCTTGCTTAGGCCTCTCTCCTGGAGGTGCTCAGTCAGACCCAGAGGTGACATGTGGCAAGACGCTCCTTGGGGCGCGTCTTGCTTGAGCCTCTCTCCTGGAGAAGCGCAGTCAGACCCAGTGTTGACATGTGGCAAGACGCTCCTCGGGGCGCGTCTTGCTTGGGCCTCTCTCCTGGAGGCGCTCAGTCAGACCTAGTGCTGACATGTGGCAAGACGCTCCTCGGGGCGCGTCTTGCTTGGGCTTCTCTCCTGGAGGCCCTCAGTCAGACCCTTCGTTGACATGTGGCAAGACGCTCCTCGGGGCGCGTCTTGCTTGGCCCTCTCTCCTGGAGGCGCTCAGTCAGACCGAGTGCTGACATGTGGCAAGACGCTCCTCGGGGCGCCTCTTGCTTGGGATTCTCTCCTGGAGGCCCTCAGTCAGAACCATTGTTGACATGTGGCAAGACGCTCCTCGGGGCGCATCTTGCTTGGGCCTCTCTCCTGGAGGCGCTCAGTCAGACCGAGTGCTGACATGTGGCAAGACGCTCCTCGGGGCACGTCTTGCTGGGGCTTCTCTCCTGGAGGCGCTCAGTCAGACCCAGTGTTGACATGTGACAAGACGCTCCTCGGGGCGCGTCTTGCTTGGGCCTCTCTCCTGGAGGCGCTCAGTCAGACCCAGAGGTGACATGTGGCAAGACGCTCCTCGGGGCGCGTCTTGCTTGGGCCTCTCTCCTGGAGGCCCTCTGTCAGACCCAGTGTTGACATGTGGCAAGACGCTCCTCGGGGCGCGTCTTGCTTGGGCCTCTCTCCTGGAGGCGCTCAGTCAGACCCAGTGTTGACATGTGGCAAGACGCTCCTCGGGGCGCGTCTTGCTTGGGCCTCTCTCCTGGAGGCGCTCAGTCAGTCCTAGTGCTGACATGTGGCAAGACGCTCCTCGGGGCGCGTCTTGCTTGGGCCTCTCTCCTGGAGGCGCTCAGTCAGACCCAGTATTGACATGTGGCAAGACGCTCCTCGGGGCGCGTCTTGCTTGGGCCTCTCTCCTGGAGGCGCTCAGTCAGTCCTAGTGCTGACATGTGGCAAGACGCTCCTCGGGGCGCGTCTTGCTTGGGCCTCTCTCCTGGAGGCGCTCAGTCAGACCCAGTGTTGACATGTGGCAAGACACTCCTCGGGGCGCGTCTTGCTTGGGCCTCTCTCCTGGAGGCGCTCAGTCAGACCTAGTGCTGACATGTGGCAAGACGCTCCTCGGAGCGCGTCTTGCTTGGGCTTCTCTCCTGGAGGCCCTCAGTCAGACCCTTCGTTGACATGTGGCAAGACGCTCCTCGGGGCGCGTCTTGCTTGGCCCTCTCTCCTGGAGGCGCTCAGTCAGACCGAGTGCTGACATGTGGCAAGACGCTCTCTCGGGCCGCCTCTTGCTTGGGATTCTCTCCTGGAGGCCCTCAGTCAGAACGATTGTTGACATGTGGCAAGATGCTCCTCGGGGCGCATCTTGCTTGGGCCTCTCTCCTGGAGGCGCTCAGTCAGACCGAGTGCTGACATGTGGCAAGACGCTCCTCGGGGCACGTCTTGCTGGGGCTTCTCTCCTGGAGGCGCTCAGTCAGACCCAGTGTTGACATGTGACAAGACTTTCCTCGGGGCGCGTCTTGCTTGGGCCTCTCTCCTGGAGGCGCTCAGTCAGACCCAGAGGTGACATGTGGCAAGACGCTTCTCGGGGCACGTCTTGCTGGGGCTTCTCTCCTGGAGGCGCTCAGTCAGACCCAGTGTTGACATGTGACAAGACTTTCCTCGGGGCGCGTCTTGCTTGGGCCTCTCTCCTGGAGGCGCTCAGTCAGACCCAGAGGTGACATGTGGCAAGACGCTCCTCGGGGCGCGTCTTGCTTGGGCCTCTCTCCTGGAGGCCCTCTGTCAGAACCAGTGTTGACATGTGGCAAGACGCTCCTCGGGGCGCGTCTTGCTTGGGCCTCTCTCCTGGAGGCGCTCAGTCAGACCCAGTGTTGACATGTGGCAAGACGCTCCTCGGGGCGCGTCTTGCTTGGGCCTCTCTCCTGGAGGCGCTCAGTCAGTCCTAGTGCTGACATGTGGCAAGACGCTCCTCGGAGCGCGTCTTGCTTGGGCTTCTCTCCTGGAGGCCCTCTGTCAGACCCTTCGTTGACATGTGGCAAGACGCTCCTCGGGGCGCGTATTGCTTGGGCTTCTCTCCTGGAGGCCCTCAGTCAGACCCATTGTTGACATGTGGCAAGACGCTCCTCGGGGCGCTTCTTGCTTGGGCCTCTCTCCTGGAGGCGCTCAGTCAGACCGAGTGCTGACATGTGGCAAGACGCTCCTCGGGGCGCATCTTGCTTGGGCTTCTCTCCTGGAGGCCCTCAGTCAGACCCATTGTTGACATGTGGCAAGACGCTCCTCGGGGCGCTTCTTGCTTGGGCCTCTCTCCTGGAGGCGCTCAGTCAGACCGAGTGCTGACATGTGGCAAGACGCTCCTCGGAGCACGTCTTGCTGGGGCTTCTCTCCTGGAGGCACTCAGTCAGACCCAGTGTTGACATGTGACAAGACGCTCCTCGGGGCGCGTCTTGCTTGGGCCTCTCTCCTGGAGGCGCTCAGTTGGACCCAGAGGTGACATGTGGCAAGACGCTCCTCGGGGCGCGTCTTGCTTGGGCCTCTCTCCTGGAGGCCCTCTGTCAGACCCAGTGTTGACATGTGGTAAGGACACGATCACGCCGACCCTATTGTTGGAGAACCTGCTGAGTTCGTCGAACAAGTAGACGCCGGATTGGGCGCGGGCACGCGCTTGTTTTAGAGGCGTTTTCGCGCAGCCTCTACCCTGCACGACCGCTCGTGGCCGCACTAGCTATATTTATCTTTATTTGTTTCACACACACACACACACACACACACACACACACACACACACACACACACACACACACACACACACACACACACACACACACACACACACACACACACACACACACAGGCCCTTGCGTGCAAACCCCGGTCAGGCCTGCAGTGTACACATCAGAGACATGATGTTCTTTCACAGAACTGAGGTTGTTCATTACTAAATGACTTTTACAGGAATATTGTTATTATACTATTCAACAGGTTGATCATAATAATGTGTATTAAACCCACAACCTAGCACTGAGGACAGAGGGACTTTATTTAAATTAGTACTTAATGGAAACGATACATAATGATACATAAGAGCCATGTCATACATTCAGCCTAGGAATAGTAGCATTGTGCACTATTAAAAATATACACATCAATTGCTCGAATCCCATTGTTGCAAAGTAAAACTAATAAAACTCTAGTCTGACATCAACAGAGAAGACTTAGTGTATGTTCTACAAATACAGCATTAGGATTTCGAGTGGACCGTGCACCTTGTGAACCATCAGAGGCTTATGACGCAACATATCTTCCAGTTGCTATTAGACAAGTTATAATTCTCGACCATTTTTCGGAACTGGTTTCTTGGGTCCGTGAGTAAATGCCAAATGAGATGATAGTCCTTAAGTAAGTTCCTGGCGATCCCATGTCGATTGCGAAGTCACGGTCGACGGCGTGTTGTCCTTACTGTGCCCCATACAATATGACGGTCCGTGTCACGGACCGGTGTGTTACGACCCGACTAACGAAACATACCAGGTGATAACATTGCATCTGCCCATTACAGCGGAGCGAGCGTTTCGCCACACTCCCAAACCAAGGTTAATAGTTGTAGCGCATGCCCTTTCGGACCTCGGTGCACGCGAAACACTGGCGTACACTTACAACATCACGCTCGAGACAGCTCAAGCGTTACTCGAAACAAAGGACTTGTTCAAATCCATAGAGAATATACGGTCTTTAGCGTATGCGTATATAAAGAAGGTCGATGACATTTACAGACCCGGCGGCGTGGGCACCACAGTAGAACAACAAGGTGCTCTCAAGCGCACACAGATACTGGCCGCATTATCACTCGCGATGTCTATCCTGACATGCCCGTTTCTGATTTCTATATATATTAAATTATGACAAGAGCTACGGTGGTTACGATTACACTCTGACCACGTGCCTTAGTTTCTGCTAGTGACCTATAAATACATTTGACCACTTGCTCTCACTGCCATTAAAGCGGCTGTACCCACACGTACAACACCCAAGAAAAAAAATGATCTCGCTGTCTGTACTTGGTGTACTCTCAGTAGTCGCAGTTGCTCAGGCCATGGTGGTACGCTCACATAACGCCTCTGAGATACGTCCCATCACACCACCTCCTAGACTACTCGCGAAGGAGTATTCAACACCCCCTTTGTACGAAGACAACCATTATAACGAGCACAGCACAACGCTTGCCGCACGCGAAGACAACATGCAGGAGACAACGCTACCACCTGTCGTGAGAACAACGGATTCGAGTGACAACGATCGCGACTATGACGAGCACATTACAACACCCTCTGTGCACGAAGACCAGGAGCAGGAGACAATGCTACCACCTGTCGTGAGAAACAAGAGTTTGGTTAACAATGATCATCGTCGTGTCCCATTGTAAACGGGCGCGCCATTGCACACATCATACATGTGTGTTAACCCACCTGTATGCGACAGACTTTGTGTGTTGCATGACATCGAGATGTATTGACGTCTGTGTCAATACAGGACTCTCTATAAGCCGGGAGCTGGACGCTAACGACCCGTGCATGCGCCACACAAAAGGTATCGTACATGTGTTAACCCACCTGTATGCGACAGACTTTGTGTGTTGCATGACATCGAGATGTATTGACGTCTGTGTCAATACAGGACTCTCTAAGCTGGGAGCTGGACGCTAACGACCCGTGCATGCGCCACACAAAAGGTAACTCGACTAACTACAAAACGAATATTGTGATGTAGAAAGTTGGCTCGACTGTTTGAATCAGCTGCAGCTGCGGTTTACTCACGAAGTGAATCGCACGCTTGTTAGAAGTACATTCGGAGCACTTAAAAAATACATCGCTCTCATCGAGTTCCGTCTCAGCGTTCACCGGCTGATGGGCAAGAGCGTGACATGGGATCGCCAGGAACTTACTTAAGGACTATCATCTCATTTGGCATTTACTCACGGATCCAAGAAACCAGTTCCGAAAAATGGTCGAGAATTATAACTTGTCTAATAGCAACTGGAAGATATGTTGCGTCATAAGCCTCTGATGGTTCACAAGGTGCACGGTCCACTCGAAATCCTAATGCTGTATTTGTAGTACATACACTAAGTCTTCTCTGTTGATGTCAGACTAGAGTTTTATTAGAGTTTTACTTTGCAACAATGGGATTCGAGCAATTGATGTGTATATTTTTAATAGTGCACAATGCTACTATTCCTAGGCTGAATGTATGACATGGCTCTTATTTATCATTATGTATCGTTTCCATTAAGTACTAATTTAAATAAAGTCCCTCTGTCCTCAGTGCTAGGTTGTGGGTTAAATACACATTATTATGATCAACCTGTTGAATAGTATAATAACAATATTCCTGTAAAAGTCATTTAGTAATGAACAACCTCAGTTCTGTGAAAGAACATCATGTCTCTGATATGTACACTGCAGGCCTGACCGGGGTTTGCACGCAAGGGCCTGTGTATGTGTGTGTGTGTGTGTGTGTGTGTGTGTGTGTGTGTGTGTGTGTGTGTGTGTGTGTGTGTGTGTGTGTGTGTGTGTGTGTGTGTGTGTGTGTGTGTGTGTGTGTGTGTGTGTGTGAAACAAATAAAGATAAATATAGCTAGTGCGGCCACGAGCGGTCGTGCAGGGTAGAGGCTGCGCGAAAACGCCTCTAAAACAAGCGCGTGCCCACGCCCGATCCGTGGAAGCACGTAGAACTAGCAAACGTACTAGCAGAAATCAACGATCGCACACGGGTCATTGAGTGTGTACAGGGTTGGTCTGCGTGTGTGGCCTTGGGCAATCTAGCGGCAACCGAGTGGCCTGAAGGCGGAACCGGCCAACCCGTCGCCCTCACCATCGTTGCGCTTCGAGATGAACTATTGCTAAAGATGATCGTCCTCGTCAACCACGGTGCTACCAGAGTTACCACGACATGCGCCTTAAAAGCGTTCTCGTTTGGGTCAGCGCCACCAGAATTGAATCGGCAAGTCAGCGGATATTACACAACTCGTAACGAAGACCCTCTCCGCGACCTCGCGGCCAGTGTGCGCAGTGTACAGCAAATGACAAACGATGTTGCGAGCGATATATCGGAAAAACTTTGCACTGACGCGACGGTCGCCACTGCAGGTTGTGTGAGTCACGCGCAAAGTGCCATATCAAATGTGCGCAAGCTAGTGACAAGCAACTTCACCAGATCCGTAGATTCTGCATACGCTCGGATACGAATGAAAGTATCGAGAGATAACACCGACACGAGTTGCGCGACGGCGCTGGCTGCAGTCGCTACAACACTGGATTTATTAATCAACGTAATTGTGATAACTTGTCTAATAGCAACTGGAAGATATATTGCGTCATAAGCCTCTGATGGTTCACAAGGTGCACGGTCCACTCGAAATCCTAATGCTGTATTTGTAGTACATACACTAAGTCTTCTCTGTTGATGTCAGACTAGAGTTTTATTAGAGTTTGACTTTGCAACAATGGGATTCGAGCAATTGATGTGTATATTTTTAATAGTGCACAATGCTACTATTCCTAGGCTGAATGTATGACATGGCTCGTATGTATCATTATGTATCGTTTCCATTAAGTACTAATTTAAATAAGGTCCCTCTGTCCTCAGTGCTAGGTTGTGGGTTTAATACACATTATTATGATCAACCTGTTGAATAGTATAATAACAATATTCCTGTAAAAGTCATTTAGTAATGAACAACCTCAGTTCTGTGAAAGAACATCATGTCTCTGATGTGTACACTGCAGGCCTGACCGGGGTTTGCACGCAAGGGCCTGTGTGTGTGTGTGTGTGTGTGTGTGTGTGTGTGTATGTGTGTGTGTGTGTGTGTGTGTGTGTGTGTGTGTGTGTGTGTGTGTGTGTGTGTGTGTGTGTGTGTGTGTGTGTGTGTGTGTGTGTGTGTGTGTGTGTGTGTGTGTGAAACAAATAAAGATAAATATAGCTAGTGCGGCCAGGAGCGGTCGTGCAGGGTAGAGGCTGCGCGAAAACGCCTCTAAAACAAGCGCGTGCCCACGCCCGATCCGTGGAAGCACGTAGAACTAGCAAACGTACTAGCAGAAATCAACGATCGCACACGGGTCATTGAGTGTGTACAGGGTTCGTCTGCGTGTGTGGCATTGGGCAATCTAGCGGCAACCGAGTGGCCTGAAGGCGGAACCGGCCAACCCGTCGCCCTCACCATCGTTGCGCTTCGAGATGAACTATTGCTAAAGATGATCGTCCTCGTCATCCACGGTGCTACCAGAGTTACCACGACATGCGCCTTAAAAGCGTTCTCGTTTGGGTCAGCGCCACCAGAATTGAATCGGCAAGTCAGCGGATATTACACAACTCGTAACGAAGACCCTCTCCGCGACCTCGCGGCCAGTGTGCGCAGTGTACAGCAAATGACAAACGATGTTGCGAGCGATATATCGGAAAAACTTAGCACGAACGTGACGGTCGCCACTGCAGGTTGTGTGAGTCACGCGCAAAGTGCCATATCAAATGTGCGCAAGCTAGTGACAAGCAACTTCACCAGATCCGTAGATTCTGCATACGCTCGGATACGAATGAAAGTATCGAGAGATAACACCGACACGAGTTGCGCGACTGCGCTGGCTGCAGTCGCTACATCACTGGATTTATTAATCAACGTAATTGTGATAACTTGTCTAATAGCAACTGGAAGATATATTGCGTCATAAGCCTCTGATGGTTCACAAGGTGCACGGTCCACTCGAAATCCTAATGCTGTATTTGTAGTACATACACTAAGTCTTCTCTGTTGATGTCAGACTAGAGTTTTATTAGAGTTTTACTTTGCAACAATGGGATTCGAGCAATTGATGTGTATATTTTTAATAGTGCACAATTCTACTATTCCTAGGCTGAATGTATGACATGGCTCTTATGTATCATTATGTATCGTTTCCATTAAGTACTAATTTAAATAAAGTCCCGTGTATTGATTTTACAGCTCGCTCATACCCCAACAGTACGGTCCGTAGAAGTTCGTTCACTTGTTTCCATGCGCTCGTGGAACACAGGACATCGCAACCTCTGTGATACTCAAGTAAAGCGTCACACACCAGCTGCTTGCACGTTGGAAATACAATCGGTAGTAACTTCTTACTCCACTCTATGTTGAACTCGTATAGTATGTATATGGGCGGTTGCGGCGGTTTGCGCATTTTCTATCTACCCTCTGCTATTATGCCTCTGTGGTAAGTCTCCTGAGATGGTGCGGTTGGAACTTGCAAGAGTGCACTATCGACGGTCGGCGTTTCCATTTCGTCAACTGTGCCATTTTCAGCCGCTGGAAAACGGCTGTCGACGGTCGATGCGAGACACCAACATAACGTTAGACCGCGACCCTCATGCCAGTTTTCTGTAGTACTGGTTGTAGTTTCTGGTGCACACTCGATACGCCATTACGATCACAATTGCGTTGATTAATAAATCCAGTGTTGTAGCGACTGCAGCCAGCGCCGTCGCGCAACTCGTGTCGGTGTTATCTCTCGATACTTTCATTCGTATCCAAGCGTATGAAGAATCTACGGATCTGGTGAAGTTGCCTGTCACTAGCTTGCGCACGTTTGATATGGCACGTTGCGCGAGACTCACACAACCTGCAGTGGCGACCGTCGAGTCAGTGCAAAGTTTTTCCGATATATCGCTCGCAACATCGTTTGTCATTTGCTGTACACTGCGCACACTGGCCGCGACGTCGCGGAGAGGGTCTTCGTTACGAGTTGTGTAATATCCGCTGACTTGCCGATTCAATTCTGGTGGCGCTGACCCAAATGAGAACGCTTTTAAGGCGCATGTCGTGGTAACTCTGGTAGCGCCGTGGTTGACGAGGACGATCATCTTTAGCAATAGTTCATCTCGAAGCGCAACGATGGTGAGTGCGACGGGTTGGCCGGTTCCACCTTCAGGCCACTCGGTTGCCGCTAGATTGCCCAATGCCACACACGCAGACGAACCCTGTACACACTCAATGACCCGTGTGCGATCGTTGATTTCTGCTAGTATGTTTGCTAGTTCTACGTGCTTCCACGGATCGGGCGTGGGCACGCGCTTGTTTTAGAGGCGTTTTCGCGCAGCCTCTACCCTGCACGACCGCTCGTGGCCGCACTAGCTATATTTATCTTTATTTGTTTCACACACACACACACACACACACACACACACACACACACACACACACACACACACACACACACACACACACACACACACACACACACACACACACACACACAGGCCCTTGCGTGCAAACCCTGGTCAGGCCTGCAGTGTACACATCAGAGACATGATGTTCTTTCACAGAACTGAGGTTGTTCATTACTAAATGACTTTTACAGGAATATTGTTATTATACTATTCAACAGGTTGATCATAATAATGTGTATTAAACCCACAACCTAGCACTGAGGACAGAGGGACTTTATTTAAATTAGTACTTAATGGAAACGATACATAATGATACATAAGAGCCATGTCATACATTCAGCCTAGGAATAGGCTATTAAAAATATACACATCAATTGCTCGAATCCCATTGTTGCAAAGTAAAACTCTAATAAAACTCTAGTCTGACATCAACAGAGAAGACTTAGTGTATGTACTACAAATACAGCATTAGGATTTTGAGTGGACCGTGCACCTTGTGAACCATCAGAGGCTTATGACGCAACATATCTTCCAGTTGCTATTAGACAAGTTATAATTCTTGACCATTTTTCGGAACTGGTTTCTTGGGTCCGTGAGTAAATGCCAAATGAGATGATAGTCCTTAAGTAAGTTCCTGGCGATCCCATGTCACGCTCTTGCCCATCAGCCGGTGAACGCTGAGACAGAACTCGATGAGAGTGATGTATTTTTTAAGTGCTCCGAATGTACTTCTAACAAGCGTGCGATTCACTTCGTGAGTAAACCGCAGCTGCAGCTGATTCAAACAGTCGAGCCAACTTTCTACATCACAATATTTGTTTTGTAGTTAGTCGAGTTACCTTTTGTGTGGCGCATGCACGGGTCGTTAGCGTCCAGCTCCCAGCTTAGAGAGTCCTGTATTGACACAGACGTCAATACATCTCGATGTCATGCAACACACAAAGTCTGTCGCATACAGGTGGGTTAACACATGTACGATACCTTTTGTGTGGCGCATGCACGGGTCGTTAGCGTCCAGCTCCCGGCTTATAGAGAGTCCTGTATTGACACAGACGTCAATACATCTCGATGTCATGCAACACACAAAGTCTGTCGCATACAGGTGGGTTAACACAAATGTACGATGTTTGCAATGGCGCGCCCGTTTACAATGGGACACGACGATGATCATTGTTAACCAAACTCTTGTTTCTCACGACAGGTGGTAGCGTTGTCTCCTGCACCTGGTCTTCGTGCACAAAGGGTGTTGTAATGTGCTCGTCATAGTCGCGATCGTTGTCACTCGAATCCGTTGTTCTCACAACAGGTGGTAGCGTTGTCTCCTGCATGTTGTCTTCGCGTGCGGCAAGCGTTGTGCTGTGCTCGTTATAATGGTTGTCTTCGTACAAAGGGGGTGTTGAATACTCCTTCGCGAGTAGTCTAGGAGGTGGTGTGATGGGACGTATCTCAGAGGCGTTATGTGAGCGTACCATCATGGCCTGAGCAACTGCGACTACTGAGAGTACACCCAGTACAAACAGCGAGAGCTTTTTTTTTCTTGGGTGTTGTACGTGCGGGTACAGCCGCTTTAATGGCAGTGAGAGCAAGTGGTCAAATGTATTTATAGGTCACTAGCAGAAACTAAGGCACGTGGTCAGAGTGTAATCGTAACCACCGTAGCTCTTGTCATAATTTAATATACATAGAAATCAGAAACGGGCATGTCAGGACAGACATCGCGAGTGATAATGCGGCCAGTATCTGTGTGCGCTTGAGAGCACCTTGTTGTTCTACTGTGGTGCCCACGCCCCCGGGTCTGTAAATGTCATCGACCTTCCTTATATACGCATACGCTAAAGACCGTATATTCTCTATGGATTTGAACACGTCCTTTGTTTCGCGTAACGCTTGAGCTGTCTCGAGCGTGATGTTGTGAGGCTACGCCAGTGTTTCGCGTGCACCGAGGTCCGAAAGGGCGTGCGCTACAACTATTAACCTTGGTTTGGGAGTGTGGCGAAACGCTCGCTCCGCTGTAATGGGCAGATGCAATGTTATCACCTGGTACGTTTCGTTAGTCGGGTTGTAACACACCGGTCCGTGACACGGACCGTAACGACCCGTGCATGCGTATGCGCTTGGACCTTTCTCCTGGAGGCGCTCAGTTAGACCGAGTAGTGACATGTGTCAAGACGCTCCTCGGGGCGCGTCTTGCTTGGGCCTCTCTCCTGGAGGCGCTCAGTCAGACCCAGTGTTCACATGTGGCAAGACTCTCCTCGGGGCGCGTCTTGCTTGGGCCTCTCTCCTGGAGGCGCTCAGTCAGACCCAGTGTTGACATGTGGCAAGACGCTCCTCGGGGCGCGTCTTATTTGGACCTCTCTCCTAGAGGCCCTCAGTCAGACCCAGTGTTGACATGTGGCAAGACGCTCCTCGGGGCGCGTCTTGCTTGGGCCTCTCTCCTGGAGGCGCTCAGTCAGACCGAGTGCTGACATGTGGCAAGACGCTCCTCGGGGCGCGTCTTGCTTGGGCTTCTCTCCTGGAGGCCCTCAGTCAGACCCATTGTTGACATGTGGCAAGACGCTCCTCGGGGCGCGTCTTATTTGGACCTCTCTCCTAGAGGCCCTCAGTCAGACCCAGTGTTGACATGTGGCAAGACGCTCCTCGGGGCGCGTCTTGCTTGGGCTTCTCTCCTGGAGGCCCTCAGTCAGACCCATTGTTGACATGTGGCAAGACGCTCCTCGGGGCACGTCTTGCTTGGGCCTCTCTCCTGGAGGCGCTCAGTCAAACCGAGTAGTGACATGTGGCAAGACGCTCCTCGGGGCGCGTCTTGCTTGGACCTTTCTCCTGGAGGCGCTCAGTTAGACCGAGTAGTGACATGTGGCAAGACGCTCCTCGGGGTGCGTCTTGCTTGGGCCTCTCTCCTGGAGGCGCTCAGTCAGCCCGAGTGCTGACATAAGGCAAGATGCTCCTCGGGGCGCGTCTTGCTTGGGCCTCTCTCCTGGAGGAGCTCAGTCAGACCCAGTGGTGACACGTGGCAAGACGCTCCTCGGGGCGCATCTTGCTTGGGCCTCTCTCCTGGAGGCGCTAAGTCAGACCCAGTGTTGACACGTGGCAAGACGCTCCTCGGGGCGCGTCTTGCTTGGGCCTCTCTCGTGGAGGCGCTCAGTCAGACCCAGTGTTGACATGTGGCAAGACACTCCTCGGGGCGCGTCTTGCTTGGGCCTCTCTCATGGAGGCCCTCTGTCAGACCCAGTGTTGACATGTGTCAAGACGCTCCTCGGGGCGCGTCTTGCTTGGGCCTCTCTCCTGGAGGCGCTCAGTCAGACCGAGTGCTGACATGTGGCAAGAAGCTCCTCGGGGCGCGTCTTGCTTGGGCTTCTCTCCTGGAGGCCCTCAGTCAGACCCATTGTTGACATGTGGCAAGACAATCCTCGGGGCGCGTCTTGCTTGGGCCTCTCTCCTGGAGGCGCTCAGTCAGACCGAGTGCTGACATGTGGCAAGACGCTCCTCGGGGCGCGTCTTGCTTGGGCTTCTCTCCTGGAGGCCCTCAGTCAGACCCATTGTTGACATGTGGCAAGATGCTCCTCGGGGCGCGTCTTATTTGGACCTCTCTCCTAGAGGCCCTCAGTCAGACCCAGTGTTGACATGTGGCAAGACGCTCCTCGGGGCGCGTCTTGCTTGGGCTTCTCTCCTGGAGGCCCTCAGTCAGACCCATTGTTGACATGTGGCAAGACGCTCCTCGGGGCACGTCTTGCTTGGGCCTCTCTCCTGGAGGCGCTCAGTCAAACCGAGTAGTGACATGTGGCAAGACGCTCCTCGGGGCGCGTCTTGCTTGGACCTTTCTCCTGGAGGCGCTCAGTTAGACCGAGTAGTGACATGTGGCAAGACGCTCCTCGGGGCGCGTCTTGTTTGGGCCTCTCTCCTGGAGGCGCTCAGTCAGACCGAGTGCTGACATAAGGCAAGACGCTCCTCGGGGCGCGTCTTGCTTGGGCCTCTCAACTGGGGGAGCTCAGTCAGACCCAGTGGTGACACGTGGCAAGACGCTCCTCGGGGCGCATCTTGCTTGGGCCTCTCTCCTGGAGGCGCTCAGTCAGACCCAGTGTTGACATGTGGCAAGACACTCCTCGGGGCGCGTCTTGCTTGGGCCTCTCTCATGGAGGCCCTCTGTCAGACCCAGTGTTGACATTTGTCAAGACGCTCCTCGGGGCGCGTCTTGCTTGGGCCTCTCTCCTGGAGGCGCTCAGTCAGACCGAGTGCTGACATGTGGCAAGAAGCTCCTCGGGGCGCGTCTTGCTTGGGCTTCTCTCCTGGAGGCCCTCAGTCAGACCCAGTGTTGACACGTGGCAAGACGCTCCTCGGGGCGCGTCTTGCTTGGGCCTCTCTCCTGGAGGCGCTCAGTCAGACCCAGTGGTGACATGTGGCAAGACGCTCCTCGGGGCGCGTATTGCTTGGGCTTCTTTCCTGGAGGCCCTCAGTCAGACCCATTGTTGACATGTGGCAAGACGCTCCTCGGGGCGCGTCTTGCTTGGGCCTCTCTCCTGGAGGCGCTCAGTCAGAACCAGAGGTGATATGTGGCAAGACGCACCTCGGGGCGCGTCTTGCTTCGGCCTCTCTCCTGGAGGCCCTCTGTCAGACCCAGTGTTGACATGTGGCAAGACGCTCCTCCGGGCGCATCTTGCTTTGGCCTCTCTCCTGCAGACCCTCAGTAAGACCCATTGTTGACATGTGGCAAGACGCTTCTCGGGGCGCATCTTGCTTGGGCCTCTCTCCTGGAGGCGCTCAGTCAGACTGAGTAGTGACATGTGGCCTGACGCTCCTCGGGGCGCGTCTTGCTTGGGCCTCTCTCCTGGAGGCGCTCAGTCAGACCCAGTGTTGACATGTGGCAAGACGCTCCTCGGGGCACGTCTTGCTTGGGCCTCTCTCCTGGAGGCGCTCAGTCAGACCGAGTAGTGACATGTGGCAAGACGCTCCTCGGGGCGCGTCTTATTTGGGCCTCTCTCCTGGAGGCGCTCAGTCAGACCGAGTGCTGACATAAGGCAAGACGCTCCTCGGGGCGTGTCTTGCTGGGGCCTCTCTCCTGGAGGCGCTCAATCAGACCGAGTAGTGACATGTCGCAAGACGCTCCTCGGGGCGCGTATTGCTTGGGCTTCTTTCCTGGAGGCCCTAAGTCAGACCCATTGTTGACATGTGGCAAGACGCTCCTCGGGGCGCGTCTTGCTTGGGCCTCTCTCCTGGAGGCGCTCAGTCAGAACCAGAGGTGACATGTGGCAAGACGCTCCATGGGGCGCGTCTTGATTCGGCCTCTCTCCTGGAGGCCCTCTGTCAGACCCAGTTTTGACATGTGGCAAGACGCTCCTCCGGGCGCATCTTGCTTTGGCCTCTCTCCTGCAGACCCTCAGTAAGACCCATTGTTGACATGTGGCAAGACGCTCCTCGGGGCGCGTCTTGCTTGTGCCTTTCTCCAGAAGGCCCTCAATCAGACCCAGTGTTGACATGTGGCAAGACGCTCCTCGGGGCGCATCTTGCTTGGGCCTCTCTCCTGGAGGCGCTCAGTCAGACTGAGTAGTGACATGTGGCCTGACGCTCCTCGGGGCGCGTCTTGCTTGGGCCTCTCTCCTGGAGGCGCTCAGTCAGACCCAGTGTTGACATGTGGCAAGACGCTCCTCGGGGCACGTCTTGCTTGGGCCTCTCTCCTGGAGGCGCTCAGTCAGACCGAGTAGTGACATGTGGCAAGACGCTCCTCGGGGCGCGTCTTGCTTGGACCTCTCTCCTGGAGGCGCTCAGTTAGACCGAGTAGTGACATGTCGCAAGACGCTCCTCGGGGCGCGTCTTGCTTGGGCCTCTCTCCTGGAGGCGCTCAGTCAGACCGAGTGCTGACATAAGGCAAGACGCTCCTCGGGGCGTGTCTTGCTGGGGCCTCTCTCCTGGAGGCGCTCAATCAGACCCAGTGGTGACACGTGGCAAGACGCTCCTCGGGGCGCGTCTTGCTTGGGCCTCTCTCCTGGAGGCGCTCAGTCAGAGCCAGTGGTGACACGTGGCAAGACGCTCCTCGGGGCGCATCTTGCTTGGGCCTCTCTCCTGGAGGCACTCAGTCAGACCCAGTGTTGACACGTGGCAAGACATTCCTCGGGGCGCGTCTTGCTCTGGCCTCTCTCCTGGAGGCGCTCAGTCAGACCCAGTGTTGACATGTGGCAAGACACTCCTCGGGGCGCGTCTTGCTTGGGCCTCTCTCATGGAGGCCCTCTGTCAGACCCAGTGTTGACATGTGTCAAGACGCTCTTCGGGGCGCGTCTTGCTTTGGCCTCTCTCCTGGAGGCCCTCTGTCAGACCCAGTGTTGACATGTGTCAAGACGCTCCTTGGGGCGCGTCTTGCTTGGGCTTCTCTCCTGGACGCCCTCAGTCATACCCATAGTTGACATGTGGCAAGACACTCCTCGGGGCGCGTCTTGCTTTGGCCTCTCTCCTGGAGGCGCTCAGTCAGACCGAGTGCTGACATGTGGCAAGACGCTCCTCGGGCGGCGTGTTGCTTGGGCTTCTCTCCTGGAGGCCCTCAGTCAGACCCATTGTTGACATGTTGCAAGACGCTCCTTTGGGCGCGTCTTGCTTGGGCCTCTCTCCTGCAGGCGCTCTGTCAGACCGAGTGCTGACATGTGGAAAGACGCTCCTCGGGGCGCGTCTTGCTGGGTCTGACTGAGCACCTCCAGGAGAGAGGCCCAACCAAGACGCGCCCTGAGGAGCGTCTTGCCACATGCCAACACTGGGTCTGACAGAGGGCCTCCAGGAGAGAGGCCCAACCAAGACGCGCCCCGAGGAGTGTCTTGCCACATGTCACCACTGGGTCTGACTGAGCGCCTCCAGGAGAGAGGCCCAAGCAAGACGCGCCCCGAGGAGCGTCTTGTCACATGTCAACACTGGGTCTTACTGAGCGCCTCCAGGAGAGAGGCCCAAGCAAGACGCGCCCAAAGGAGCGTCTTGCAACATGTCAACAATGGGTCTGACTGAGGGCCTCCAGGAGAGAAGCCCAAGCAACAAGCGGCCCGAGGAGCGTCTTGCCACATGTCAGCACTCGGTCTGACTGAGCGCCTCCAGGAGAGAGGCCAAAGCAAGACGCGCCCCGAGGAGCGTCTTGCCACATGTCAACAATGGGTATGACTGAGGGCCTCCAGGAGAGAGGCCAAAGCAAGATGCGCCCTGAGGAGCGTCTTGACACATGTCAACACTGGGTCTGACAGAGGGCGTCCATGAGAGAGGCCCAAGCAAGACGCGCCCGGAGGAGTGTCTTGCCACATGTCAACACTTGGTCTGACTGAGCGCCTCCAGGAGAGAGGCCCAAGCAAGACGCGCCCCGAGGAGCGTCTTGCCACGTGTCAACACTGGGTCTGACTGAGCGCCTCCAGGAGAGAGGCCCAAGCAAGATGCGCCCCGAGGAGCGTCTTGCTAGTGTCACCACTGGGTCTGACTGAGCGCCTCCAGGAGAGAGGCCCAAGCAAGACACGCCCCGAGGAGCGTCTTGCCACGTGTCAACACTGGGTCTGATTGAGGGCCTTCTGGAGAGAGGCCCAAGCAAGACGCGTCCCGAGGAGCGTCTTGCCACATGTCAACAATGGTTCTTACTGAGGGCCTCCAGGAGAGAAGCCCAAGCAAGACGCGCCCCGAGGAGCTTCTTGCCACATGTCAACAATGGGTATGACTGAGCGCCTCCAGGAGAGAGGCCAAAGCAAGACTTCCACCGAGGAGCGTCTTGACACATGTCAACACTGGGTCTGACAGAGGGCCTCCATGAGAGAGGCCCAAGCAAGACGCGCCCCGAGGAGTGTCTTGCCAAATGTCAACACTGGGTCTGACAGAGCGCCTCAGGGAGAGAGTTCCAAGCAAGACGCGCCCCGAGGAGCGTCTTGCCACATGTCACTACTCGGTCTGACTGAGCGCCTCAGGGAGAGAGGTCCAAGCAAGACGCGCCCCGAGGAGCGTCTTGCCACATGTCAACACTGGGTCTGACTGAGTGCCTCCATGAGAGAAGCCCCAGCAAGACGCGCCCCGAGGAGCGTCTTGCCACATGTCACTACTCGGTCTGTTTGAGCGCCTCCAGGAGAGAAGCCCAAGCAAGACGTGCCCCGAGGAGCGTCTTGCCACATGTCAACAATGGGTCTGACTGAGGGCCTCCAGGAGAGTAGCCCAAGCAAGACGCGCCCCGAGGAGCGTCTTGCCACATGTCAACACTGGGTCTGACTGAGCGCCTCCAGGAGAGAGGCCCAAGCAAGACACCCCCCGAGGAGCGTCTTGACACATGTCAACACTGGGTCTGACTGAGGGCCTCCATGAGAGAAGCCCAACCAAGACGCGCCCTGAGGAATGTCTTGCCACATGCCAACACTGGGTCTGACAGAGGGCCTCCAGGAGAGAGGCCCAAGCAAGATGCGCCCCGAGGAGTGTCTTGCCACATGTCACCACTGGGTCTGACTGAGCGCCTCCAGGAGAGAGGCCCAAGCAAGACGCGCCCCGAGGAGCGTCTTGTCACATGTCAACACTGGGTCTTTCTGAGCGCCTCCAGGAGAGAAGCCCAAGCAAGACGCGCCCCGAGGAGCGTCTTTCCACATGTCAACACTCGGTCTGACTGAGCGCCTGCAGGAGAGAGGCCCAAGCAAGACGCGCTTCGAGGAGCGTCTTGCAACATGTCAACAATGGGTCTGACTGAGGGCCTCTAGGAGAGAAGCCCAAGCAACACGCGGCCCGAGGAGTGTCTTGCCACATGTCAGCACTCGGTCTGACTGAGCGCCTCCAGGAGAGAGGCCAAAGCAAGACGCGCCCCGAGGAGTGTCTTGCCACATGTCAACAATGGGTATGACTGAGGGCGTCCAGGAGAGAAGCCCAAGCAAGACGCGCCCTGGGGAGCGTCTTGACACATGTCAACACTGGGTCTGACAGAGGGCCTCCAGGAGAGAGGCCAAAGCAAGACGCGCCCCGAGGAGCGTCTTGACACATGTCAACACTGGGTCTGACAGAGGGCCTCCATGAGAGAGGCCCAAGCAAGACGCGCCCCGAGGAGTGTCTTGCCACATGTCAACACTGGGTCTGACTGAGCGCCTCCAGGAGAGAGGCCCAAGCAAGACGCGCCCCGAGGAATGTCTTGCCACGTGTCAACACTGGGTCTGACTGAGTGCCTCCAGGAGAGAGGCCCAAGCAAGATGCGCCCCGAGGAGCGTCTTGCCACGTGTCACCACTGGCTCTGACTGAGCGCCTCCAGGAGAGAGGCCCAAGCAAGACGCGCCCCGAGGAGCGTCTTGCCACGTGTCACCACTGGGTCTGATTGAGCGCCTCCAGGAGAGAGGCCCCAGCAAGACACGCCCCGAGGAGCGTCTTGCCTTATGTCAGCACTCGGTCTGACTGAGCGCCTCCAGGAGAGAGGCCCAAGCAAGACGCGCCCCGAGGAGCGTCTTGCGACATGTCACTACTCGGTCTAACTGAGCGCCTCCAGGAGAGAGGTCCAAGCAAGACGCGCCCCGAGGAGCGTCTTGCCACATGTCACTACTCGGTCTGACTGAGCGCCTCCAGGAGAGAGGCCCAAGCAAGACGTGCCCCGAGGAGCGTCTTGCCACATGTCAACACTGGGTCTGACCGAGCGCCTCCAGGAGAGAGGCCCAAGCAAGACGCGCCCCGAGGAGCGTCAGGCCACATGTCACTACTCAGTCTGACTGAGCGCCTCCAGGAGAGAGGCCCAAGCAAGATGCGCCCCGAGGAGCGTCTTGCCACATGTCAACACTGGGTCTGATTGAGGGCCTTCTGGAGAAAGGCACAAGCAAGACGTGCCCCGAGGAGCGTCTTGCCACATGTCAACAATGGGTCTTACTGAGGGTCTGCAGGAGAAAGGCCAAAGCAAGATGCGCCCGGAGGAAAGTCTTGCCACATGTCAACACTGGGTCTGACAGAGGGCCTCCAGGAGAGAGGCCGAAGCAAGACGCGCCCCGAGGAGCGTCTTGCCACATGTCACCTCTGGTTCTGACTGAGCGCCTCCAGGAGAGAGGCCCAAGCAAGACGCGCACCGAGGAGCGTCTTGCCACATGTCAACAATGGGTCTGACTGAGGGCCTCCAGGAAAGAAGCCCAAGCAACACGCGGCCCGAGGAGCGTCTTGCCACATGTCAGCACTCGGTCTGACTGAGCCCCTCCAGGAGAGAGGCCCAAGCAAGACGCGCCCCGAGGAGCGTCTTGCCACATGTCAACAATGGGTTTGACTGAGGGCCTCCAGGAGAGAAGGCCAAGCAAGACGCACCCCGTGGAACGTCTTGACACATGTCAACACTGGGTCTGACAGAGGGCCTCCAGGAGAGAGGCCCAAGCAAGACGCGCCCCGAGGAGTGTCTTGCCACATGTCACCACTGGGTCTGACTGAGCGCCTCCAGGAGAGAGGCCCAAGCAAGACGCGCCCCGAGGAGCGTCTTGCCACGTGTCAACACTGGGTATGATTGAGGGCCTTCTGGAGAGAGGCCCAAGCAAGACGCGCCCCGAGGAGCGTCTTTCCACATGTCAACAATGGGTCTGACTGAGGGCCTCCAGGAGAAAAGCCCAAGCAAGACGCGCCCCGAGGAGCTTCTTGCCACATGTCAGCACTCGGTCTGACTGAGCGCCTCCAGGAGAGAGGCCAAAGCAAGACGCGCCCCGAGGAGCGTCTTGCCACATGTCAACACTGGGTCTGACTTAGCGCCTCCAGGAGAGCGGCCCAAGCAAGATGCGCCCCGAGGAGCGTCTCACCACGTGTCACCACTGGGTCTGACTGAGCTCCTCCAGGAGAGAGGCCCAAGCAAGACGCGCCCCGAGGAGCGTCTTGCCACGTGTCACCACTGGGTCTGATAGAACACCTCCAGGAGAGAGGCCCCAGCAAGACGCGCCCCGAGGAGCGTCTTGCCTTATGTCAGCACTCGGTCTGACTGAGCGCCTCCAGGAGAGAGGCCCAAGCATGACACGCACCGAGGAGCGTCTTGCCACATGTCACTACTCGGTCTGACTGAGCGCCTCCAGGAGAGAGGCCCAAGCAAGACGTGCCCCGAGGAGCGTCTTGCCACATGTCAACAATGGGTCTGACTGAGGGCCTACAGGAGAGAAGCCCAAGCAAGATGCGCCCCGAGGAGCGTCTTGCCACATGTCAACACTGGGTCTGACTGAGAGCCTCCAGGAGAGAGGCCCAAATGAGACGCGCCCCGAGGAGCGTCTTGCCACATGTCAACAATGGGTCTGACTGAGGGCCTCCAGGAGAGAAGCCCAAGCAAGACGCGCCCCGAGGAGCGTCTTGCAACATGTCAGCACTCGGTCTGACTGAGCGCCTCCAGGAGAGAGGCCCAAGCAAGACGTGCCCCGAGGAGCGTCTTGCCACATGTCAACACTGGGTCTGACGGAGCACCTCCAGGAGAGAGGCCCAAGCAAGACGCACCCCGAGGAGCGTCTTGCCACATGTGAACACTGGGTCTGACTGAGCGCCTCCAGGAGAGAGGCCCAAGCAAGACGCGCCCGGAGGAGCGTCTTGCCACATGTCAGCACTCGGTCTGACTGAGCGCCTCCAGGAGACAGGCCAAAGCAAGACGCGCCCCGAGGAGCGTCTTGCCACATGTCAACACTGGGTCTGACTTAGCGCCTCCAGGAGAGCGGCCCAAGCAAGATGCGCCCCGAGGAGCGTCTTGCCACGTGTCACCACTGGGTCTGACTGAGCTCCTCCAGGAGAGAGGCCCAAGCAAGACGCGCCCCGAGGAGCGTCTTGCCACGTGTCACCACTGGGTCTGATATAACACCTCCAGGAGAGAGGCCCCAGCAAGACGCGCCCCGAGGAGCGTCTTGCCTTATGTCAGCACTCGGTCTGACTGAGCGCCTCCAGGAGAGAGGCCCAAGCATGACACGCACCGAGGAGCGTCTTGCCACATGTCAACAATGGGTCTGACTGAGGGCCTACAGGAGAGAAGCCCAAGCAAGATGCGCCCCGAGGAGCGTCTTGCCACATGTCAACACTGGGTCTGACTGAGAGCCTCCAGGAGAGAGGCCCAAATGAGACGCGCCCCGAGGAGCGTCTTGCCACATGTCAACAATGGGTCTGACGGAGCACCTCCAGGAGAGAGGCCCAAGCAAGACGCACCCCGAGGAGCGTCTTGCCACATGTGAACACTGGGTCTGACTGAGCGCCTCCAGGAGAGAGGCCCAAGCAAGACGCGCCCGGAGGAGCGTCTTGCCACATGTCAGCACTCGGTCTGACTGAGCGCCTCCAGGAGACAGGCCAAAGCAAGACGCGCCCCGAGGAGCGTCTTGCCACATGTCAACACTGGGTCTGACTTAGCGCCTCCAGGAGAGCGGCCCAAGCAAGATGCGCCCCGAGGAGCGTCTTGCCACGTGTCACCACTGGGTCTGACTGAGCTCCTCCAGGAGAGAGGCCCAAGCAAGACGCGCCCCGAGGAGCGTCTTGCCACGTGTCACCACTGGGTCTGATATAACACCTCCAGGAGAGAGGCCCCAGCAAGACGCGCCCCGAGGAGCGTCTTGCCTTATGTCAGCACTCGGTCTGACTGAGCGCCTCCAGGAGAGAGGCCCAAGCATGACACGCACCGAGGAGCGTCTTGCCACATGTCAACAATGGGTCTGACTGAGGGCCTACAGGAGAGAAGCCCAAGCAAGATGCGCCCCGAGGAGCGTCTTGCCACATGTCAACACTGGGTCTGACTGAGAGCCTCCAGGAGAGAGGCCCAAATGAGACGCGCCCCGAGGAGCGTCTTGCCACATGTCAACAATGGGTCTGACTGAGGGCCTCCAGGAGAGAAGCCCAAGCAAGACGCGCCCCGAGGAGCGTCTTGCAACATGTCAGCACTCGGTCTGACTGAGCGCCTCCAGGAGAGAGGCCCAAGCAAGACGTGCCCTGAGGAGCGTCTTGCCACATGTCAACACTGGGTCTGACGGAGCACCTCCAGGAGAGAGGCCCAAGCAAGACGCACCCCGAGGAGCGTCTTGCCACATGTGAACACTGGGTCTGACTGAGCGCCTCCAGGAGAGAGGCCCAAGCAAGACGCGCCCGGAGGAGTGTCTTGCCACATGTCAGCACTCGGTCTGACTGAGCGCCTCCAGGAGACAGGCCAAAGCAAGACGCGCCCCGAGGAGCGTCTTGCCACATGTCAACACTGGGTCTGACTTAGCGCCTCCAGGAGAGCGGCCCAAGCAAGATGCGCCCCGAGGAGCGTCTTGCCACGTGTCACCACTGGGTCTGACTGAGCTCCTCCAGGAGAGAGGCCCAAGCAAGACGCGCCCCGAGGAGCGTCTTGCCACGTGTCACCACTGGGTCTGATAGAACACCTCCAGGAGAGAGGCCCCAGCAAGACGCGCCCCGAGGAGCGTCTTGCCTTATGTCAGCACTCGGTCTGACTGAGCGCCTCCAGGAGAGAGGCCCAAGCATGACACGCACCGAGGAGCGTCTTGCCACATGTCACTACTCGGTCTGACTGAGCGCCTCCAGGAGAGAGGCCCAAGCAAGACGTGCCCCGAGGAGCGTCTTGCCACATGTCAACAATGGGTCTGACTGAGGGCCTACAGGAGAGAAGCCCAAGCAAGATGCGCCCCGAGGAGCGTCTTGCCACATGTCAACACTGGGTCTGACTGAGAGCCTCCAGGAGAGAGGCCCAAATGAGACGCGCCCCGAGGAGCGTCTTGCCACATGTCAACAATGGGTCTGACTGAGGGCCTCCAGGAGAGAAGCCCAAGCCAGACGCGCCCCGAGGAGCGTCTTGCAACATGTCAGCACTCGGTCTGACTGAGCGCCTCCAGGAGAGAGGCCCAAGCAAGACGTGCCCCGAGGAGCGTCTTGCCACATGTCAACACTGGGTCTGACGGAGCGCCTCCAGGAGAGAGGCCCAAGCAAGACGCACCCCGAGGAGCGTCTTGCCACATGTGAACACTGGGTCTGACTGAGCGCCTCCAGGAGAGAGGCCCAAGCAAGACGCGCCCCGAGGAGCGTCTTGCAACATGTCAGCACTCGGTCTGACTGAGCGCCTCCAGGAGAGAGGCCCAAGCAAGACGTGCCCCGAGGAGCGTCTTGCCACATGTCAACACTGGGTCTGACGGAGCACCTCCAGGAGAGAGGCCCAAGCAAGACGCACCCCGAGGAGCTTCTTGCCACATGTGAACACTGGGTCTGACTGAGCGCCTCCAGGAGAGAGGCCCAAGCAAGACGCGCCCGGAGGAGCGTCTTGCCACATGTCAGCACTCGGTCTGACTGAGCGCCTCCAGGAGAGAGGCCCAAGCAAGACGCGCCCCGAGGAGCATCTTGACACATGTCTCCTCTGGGTCTGACTGAGCGCCTCCAGGAGAGAGGCCCAAGCAAGACGTGCCCCGAGGAGCGTCTTGCCACATGTCAACACTGGGTCTGACTGAGTGCCTCCATGAGAGAAGCCCCAGCAAGACGCGCCCCGAGGAGCATCTTGCCACATGTCAACACTGGATCTGACTGAGAACCTCCAGGAGAGAGGTCCAAGCAAGACGCGCCCCGAGGAGCGTCTTGCCACATGTCACTACTCGGTCTGACTGAGCGCCTCCAGGAGAGAGGCCCAAGCAAGACGTGCCCCGAGGAGCGTCTTGCCACATGTCAACACTGGGTCTGACCGAGCGCCTCCAGGAGAGAGGCCCAAGCAAGACGCGCCCCGAGGAGCGTCAGGCCACATGTCACTACTCAGTCTGACTGAGCGCCTCCAGGAGAGAGGCCCAAGCAAGATGCGCCCCGAGGAGCGTCTTGCCACATGTCAACACTGGGTCTGATTGAGGGCCTTCTGGAGAAAGGCACAAGCAAGACGCGCCCCGAGGAGCGTCTTGCCACATGTCAACAATGGGTCTTACTGAGGGTCTGCAGGAGAAAGGCCAAAGCAAGATGCGCCCGGAGGAAAGTCTTGCCACATGTCAACACTGGGTCTGACAGAGGGCCTCCAGGAGAGAGGCCGAATCAAGACGCGCCCCGAGGAGCGTCTTGCCACATGTCAACAATGGGTCTTACTGAGGGCCTACAGGAGAGAAGCCCAAGCAAGATGCGCCCCGAGGAGCGTCTTGCCACATGTCAACACTGGGTCTGACTGAGAGCCTCCAGGAGAGAGGCCCAAATGAGACGCGCCCCGAGGAGCGTCTTGCCACATGTCAACAATGGGTCTGACTGAGGGCCTCCAGGAGAGAAGCCCAAGCAAGACGCGCCCCGAGGAGCGTCTTGCAACATGTCAGCACTCGGTCTGACTGAGCGCCTCCAGGAGAGAGGCCCAAGCAAGACGTGCCCCGAGGAGCGTCTTGCCACATGTCAACACTGGGTCTGACGGAGCGCCTCCAGGAGAGAGGCCCAAGCAAGACGCACCCCGAGGAGCGTCTTGCCACATGTGAACACTGGGTCTGACTGAGCGCCTCCAGGAGAGAGGCCCAAGCAAGACGCGCCCGGAGGAGCGTCTTGCCACATGTCAGCACTCGGTCTGACTGAGCGCCTCCAGGAGAGAGGCCCAAGCAAGACGCGCCCCGAGGAGCATCTTGACACATGTCTCCTCTGGGTCTGACTGAGCGCCTCCAGGAGAGAGGCCCAAGCAAGACGTGCCCCGAGGAGCGTCTTGCCACATGTCAACACTGGGTCTGACTGAGTGCCTCCATGAGAGAAGCCCCAGCAAGACGCGCCCCGAGGAGCATCTTGCCACATGTCAACACTGGATCTGACTGAGAACCTCCAGGAGAGAGGCCCAAGCAAGACGCGCCCCGAGGAGCGTCTTGCCACATGTCAACACTGGGTCTGACTAAGCGCCTCCAGGAGAGAGGCCCAAGCAAGACGCGCCCCGAGGAGCGTCTTGTCACATGTCACTACTCGGTCTGACTGAGCGCCTCCAGGAGAGAGGCCCAAGCAAGACGTGCCCCGAGGAGCGTCTTGCCACATGTCAACAATGGGTCTGACTGAGGGCCTTCAGGAGAGAAGCCCAAGCAAGACGCGCCCGGAGGAGCGTCTTGCCACATGTCAGCACTCGGTCTGACTGAGCGCCTCCAGGAGAGAGGCCCAAGCAAGACGCGCCCCGAGGAGCATCTTGACACATGTCTCCTCTGGGTCTGACTGAGCGCCTCCAGGAGAGAGGCCCAAGCAAGACGTGCCCCGAGGAGCGTCTTGCCACATGTCAACACTGGGTCTGACTGAGTGCCTCCATGAGAGAAGCCCCAGCAAGACGCGCCCCGAGGAGCATCTTGCCACATGTCAACACTGGATCTGACTGAGAACCTCCAGGAGAGAGGTCCAAGCAAGACGCGCCCCGAGGAGCGTCTTGCCACATGTCACTACTCGGTCTGACTGAGCGCCTCCAGGAGAGAGGCCCAAGCAAGACGTGCCCTGAGGAGCGTCTTGCCACATGTCAACACTGGGTCTGACCGAGCGCCTCCAGGAGAGAGGCCCAAGCAAGACGCGCCCCGAGGAGCGTCAGGCCACATGTCACTACTCAGTCTGACTGAGCGCCTCCAGGAGAGAGGCCCAAGCAAGATGCGCCCCGAGGAGCGTCTTGCCACATGTCAACACTGGGTCTGATTGAGGGCCTTCTGGAGAAAGGCACAAGCAAGACGCGCCCCGAGGAGCGTCTTGCCACATGTCAACAATGGGTCTTACTGAGGGTCTGCAGGAGAAAGGCCAAAGCAAGATGCGCCCGGAGGAAAGTCTTGCCACATGTCAACACTGGGTCTGACAGAGGGCCTCCAGGAGAGAGGCCGAATCAAGACGCGCCCCGAGGAGCGTCTTGCCACATGTCAACAATGGGTCTTACTGAGGGCCTACAGGAGAGAAGCCCAAGCAAGATGCGCCCCGAGGAGCGTCTTGCCACATGTCAACACTGGGTCTGACTGAGAGCCTCCAGGAGAGAGGCCCAAATGAGACGCGCCCCGAGGAGCGTCTTGCCACATGTCAACAATGGGTCTGACTGAGGGCCTCCAGGAGAGAAGCCCAAGCAAGACGCGCCCCGAGGAGCGTCTTGCAACATGTCAGCACTCGGTCTGACTGAGCGCCTCCAGGAGAGAGGCCCAAGCAAGACGTGCCCCGAGGAGCGTCTTGCCACATGTCAACACTGGGTCTGACGGAGCGCCTCCAGGAGAGAGGCCCAAGCAAGACGCACCCCGAGGAGCGTCTTGCCACATGTGAACACTGGGTCTGACTGAGCGCCTCCAGGAGAGAGGCCCAAGCAAGACGCGCCCGGAGGAGCGTCTTGCCACATGTCAGCACTCGGTCTGACTGAGCGCCTCCAGGAGAGAGGCCCAAGCAAGACGGGCCCCGAGGAGCATCTTGACACATGTCTCCTCTGGGTCTGACTGAGCGCCTCCAGGAGAGAGGCCCAAGCAAGACGTGCCCCGAGGAGCGTCTTGCCACATGTCAACACTGGGTCTGACTGAGTGCCTCCATGAGAGAAGCCCCAGCAAGACGCGCCCCGAGGAGCATCTTGCCACATGTCAACACTGGATCTGACTGAGAACCTCCAGGAGAGAGGCCCAAGCAAGACGCGCCCCGAGGAGCGTCTTGCCACATGTCAACACTGGGTCTGACTAAGCGCCTCCAGGAGAGAGGCCCAAGCAAGACGCGCCCCGAGGAGCGTCTTGTCACATGTCACTACTCGGTCTGACTGAGCGCCTCCAGGAGAGAGGCCCAAGCAAGACGTGCCCCGAGGAGCGTCTTGCCACATGTCAACAATGGGTCTGACTGAGGGCCTTCAGGAGAGAAGCCCAAGCAAGAAGTGCCCCGAGGAGCGTCTTGCCACATGTCAACACTGGGTCTGACTGAGCGCCTCCAGGAGAGAGGCCCAAGCAAGACACGCCCCGAGGAGCTTCTTGACACATGTCAACACTGGGTCTGACTGAGAACCTCCAGGAGAGAGGTCCAAGCAAGACGCGCCCCGAGGAGCGTCTTGCCACATGTCACTACTCGGTCTGACTGAGCGCCTCCAGGAGAGAGGCCCAAGCAAGACGTGCCCTGAGGAGCGTCTTGCCACATGTCAACACTGGGTCTGACCGAGCGCCTCCAGGAGAGAGGCCCAAGCAAGACGCGCCCCGAGGAGCGTCAGGCCACATGTCACTACTCAGTCTGACTGAGCGCCTCCAGGAGAGAGGCCCAAGCAAGATGCGCCCCGAGGAGCGTCTTGCCACATGTCAACACTGGGTCTGATTGAGGGCCTTCTGGAGAAAGGCACAAGCAAGACGCGCCCCGAGGAGCGTCTTGCCACATGTCAACAATGGGTCTTACTGAGGGTCTGCAGGAGAAAGGCCAAAGCAAGATGCGCCCGGAGGAAAGTCTTGCCACATGTCAACACTGGGTCTGACAGAGGGCCTCCAGGAGAGAGGCCGAATCAAGACGCGCCCCGAGGAGCGTCTTGCCACATGTCAACAATGGGTCTTACTGAGGGCCTACAGGAGAGAAGCCCAAGCAAGATGCGCCCCGAGGAGCGTCTTGCCACATGTCAACACTGGGTCTGACTGAGAGCCTCCAGGAGAGAGGCCCAAATGAGACGCGCCCCGAGGAGCGTCTTGCCACATGTCAACAATGGGTCTGACTGAGGGCCTCCAGGAGAGAAGCCCAAGCAAGACGCGCCCCGAGGAGCGTCTTGCAACATGTCAGCACTCGGTCTGACTGAGCGCCTCCAGGAGAGAGGCCCAAGCAAGACGTGCCCCGAGGAGCGTCTTGCCACATGTCAACACTGGGTCTGACGGAGCGCCTCCAGGAGAGAGGCCCAAGCAAGACGCACCCCGAGGAGCGTCTTGCCACATGTGAACACTGGGTCTGACTGAGCGCCTCCAGGAGAGAGGCCCAAGCAAGACGCGCCCGGAGGAGCGTCTTGCCACATGTCAGCACTCGGTCTGACTGAGCGCCTCCAGGAGAGAGGCCCAAGCAAGACGGGCCCCGAGGAGCATCTTGACACATGTCTCCTCTGGGTCTGACTGAGCGCCTCCAGGAGAGAGGCCCAAGCAAGACGTGCCCCGAGGAGCGTCTTGCCACATGTCAACACTGGGTCTGACTGAGTGCCTCCATGAGAGAAGCCCCAGCAAGACGCGCCCCGAGGAGCATCTTGCCACATGTCAACACTGGATCTGACTGAGAACCTCCAGGAGAGAGGCCCAAGCAAGACGCGCCCCGAGGAGCGTCTTGCCACATGTCAACACTGGGTCTGACTAAGCGCCTCCAGGAGAGAGGCCCAAGCAAGACGCGCCCCGAGGAGCGTCTTGTCACATGTCACTACTCGGTCTGACTGAGCGCCTCCAGGAGAGAGGCCCAAGCAAGACGTGCCCCGAGGAGCGTCTTGCCACATGTCAACAATGGGTCTGACTGAGGGCCTTCAGGAGAGAAGCCCAAGCAAGAAGTGCCCCGAGGAGCGTCTTGCCACATGTCAACACTGGGTCTGACTGAGCGCCTCCAGGAGAGAGGCCCAAGCAAGACACGCCCCGAGGAGCTTCTTGACACATGTCAACACTGGGTCTGACTGAGAACCTCCAGGAGAGAGGTCCAAGCAAGACGCGCCCCGAGGAGCGTCTTGCCACATGTCACTACTCGGTCTGACTGAGCGCCTCCAGGAGAGAGGCCCAAGCAAGACGTGCCCTGAGGAGCGTCTTGCCACATGTCAACACTGGGTCTGACCGAGCGCCTCCAGGAGAGAGGCCCAAGCAAGACGCGCCCCGAGGAGCGTCAGGCCACATGTCACTACTCAGTCTGACTGAGCGCCTCCAGGAGAGAGGCCCAAGCAAGATGCGCCCCGAGGAGCGTCTTGCCACATGTCAACACTGGGTCTGATTGAGGGCCTTCTGGAGAAAGGCACAAGCAAGACGCGCCCCGAGGAGCGTCTTGCCACATGTCAACAATGGGTCTTACTGAGGGTCTGCAGGAGAAAGGCCAAAGCAAGATGCGCCCGGAGGAAAGTCTTGCCACATGTCAACACTGGGTCTGACAGAGGGCCTCCAGGAGAGAGGCCGAATCAAGACGCGCCCCGAGGAGCGTCTTGCCACATGTCAACAATGGGTCTTACTGAGGGCCTACAGGAGAGAAGCCCAAGCAAGATGCGCCCCGAGGAGCGTCTTGCCACATGTCAACACTGGGTCTGACTGAGAGCCTCCAGGAGAGAGGCCCAAATGAGACGCGCCCCGAGGAGCGTCTTGCCACATGTCAACAATGGGTCTGACTGAGGGCCTCCAGGAGAGAAGCCCAAGCAAGACGCGCCCCGAGGAGCGTCTTGCAACATGTCAGCACTCGGTCTGACTGAGCGCCTCCAGGAGAGAGGCCCAAGCAAGACGTGCCCCGAGGAGCGTCTTGCCACATGTCAACACTGGGTCTGACGGAGCGCCTCCAGGAGAGAGGCCCAAGCAAGACGCACCCCGAGGAGCGTCTTGCCACATGTGAACACTGGGTCTGACTGAGCGCCTCCAGGAGAGAGGCCCAAGCAAGACGCGCCCGGAGGAGCGTCTTGCCACATGTCAGCACTCGGTCTGACTGAGCGCCTCCAGGAGAGAGGCCCAAGCAAGACGGGCCCCGAGGAGCATCTTGACACATGTCTCCTCTGGGTCTGACTGAGCGCCTCCAGGAGAGAGGCCCAAGCAAGACGTGCCCCGAGGAGCGTCTTGCCACATGTCAACACTGGGTCTGACTGAGTGCCTCCATGAGAGAAGCCCCAGCAAGACGCGCCCCGAGGAGCATCTTGCCACATGTCAACACTGGATCTGACTGAGAACCTCCAGGAGAGAGGCCCAAGCAAGACGCGCCCCGAGGAGCGTCTTGCCACATGTCAACACTGGGTCTGACTAAGCGCCTCCAGGAGAGAGGCCCAAGCAAGACGCGCCCCGAGGAGCGTCTTGTCACATGTCACTACTCGGTCTGACTGAGCGCCTCCAGGAGAGAGGCCCAAGCAAGACGTGCCCCGAGGAGCGTCTTGCCACATGTCAACAATGGGTCTGACTGAGGGCCTTCAGGAGAGAAGCCCAAGCAAGAAATGCCCCGAGGAGCGTCTTGCCACATGTCAACACTGGGTCTGACTGAGCGCCTCCAGGAGAGAGGCCCAAGCAAGACACGCCCCGAGGAGCTTCTTGACACATGTCAACACTGGGTCTGACTGAGGGCCTCCATGAGAGAAGCCCAAGCAAGACGCGCCCCGGGGAGAGTCTTGCCACATGTCAACACTGGGTCTGACAGAGGGCATCCAGGAGAGAGGCCAGAGCAATATGCGCCCCGAGGAGCGTTTTGCCACATGTCACCACTGGGTCTGACTGAGCGCCTCCAGGAGAGAGGCCCAAGCAAGACGCGCCCCGAGGAGCGTCTTGCCACCTGTCAACACTGGGTCTGATTGAGGGCCTTCTGGAGAGAGGCCCAAGCAAGACGCGCCCCGAGGAGCGTCTTGCCACATGTCAACAATGGGTCTGACTGAGGGCCTCCAGGAGAGAAGCCCAAGCAAGACGCGCCCCGAGGAGCTTCTTGCCACATGTCAGCACTCGGTCTGACTGAGCGCCTCCAGGAGAGAGGCCCAAGCAAGACGCGCCCCGAGGAGCGTCTTGACACATGTCACTACTCGGTCTAACTGAGCGCCTCCAGGAGAAAGGTCCAAGCAAGACGCGCCCCGAGGAGCGTCTTGCCACATGTCACTACTCGGTCTGACTGAGCGCCTCCAGGAGAGAGGCCCAAGCAAGACGTGCCCCGAGGAGCGTCTTGCCACATGTCAACAATGGGTCTGACTGAGGGCCTCCAGGAGAGAAGCCCAAGCAAGACGCGCCCCGAGGAGCGTCTTGCCACATGTCAACACTGGGTCTGACTGAGGGCCTCTAGGAGAGAGGTCCAAATAAGACGCGCCCCGAGGAGCGTCTTGCCACATGTCAACAATGGGTCTGACTGAGGGCCTCCAGGAGAGAAGCCCAAGCAAGAGGCGCCCCGAGGAGCGTCTTGACACGTGTCAACACTGGGTCTGATTGAGGGCCTTCTGGAGAGAGACCCAAGCAAGACGCGCCCCGAGGAGCGTCTTGCCACATGTCAACAATGGGTCTGACTGAGCTCCTCCAGGAGAGAGGCCCAAGCAAGACGCGCCCCGAGGAGCGTCTTGCCACGTGTCACCACTGGATCTGATAGAGCACCTCCAGGAGAGAGGCCCCAGCAAGACGCGCCCCGAGGAGCGTCTTGCCTTATGTCAGCACTCGGTCTGACTGAGCGCCTCCAGGAGAGAGGCCCAAGCAAGACACGCCCCGAGGAGCGTCTTGCCACATGTCACTACTCGGTCTGACTGAGCGAATCCAGGAGAGAGGCCCAAGCAAGACGTGTCCCGAGGAGCGTCTTGCCACATGTCAACAATGGGTCTGACTGAGGGCCTCCAGGAGAGAAGCCCAAGCAAGACGCGCCCCGAGGAGTGCCTTGCCACATGTCACCACTGGGTCTGACTGAGCGCCTCCAGGAGAGAGGCCCAAGCAAGACGTGCCCCGAGGAGCGTCTTGCCACATGTCAACACTGGGTCTGACGGAGCACCTCCAGGAGAGAGGCCCAAGCAAGACGCACCCCGAGGAGCTTCTTGCCACATGTGAACACTGGGTCTGACTGAGCGCCTCCAGGGGAGAGGCCCAAGCAAGACGCGCCCGGAGGAGCGTCTTGCCACATGTCAGCACTCGGTCTGACTGAGCGCCTCCAGGAGAGAGGCCCAAGCAAGACGCGCCCCGAGGAGCATCTTGACACATGTCTCCTCTGGGTCTGACTGAGCGCCTCCAGGAGAGAGGCCCAAGCAAGACGTGCCCCGAGGAGCGTCTTGCCACATGTCAACACTGGGTCTGACTGAGTGCCTCCATGAGAGAAGCCCCAGCAAGACGCGCCCCGAGGAGCATCTTGCCACATGTCAACACTGGATCTGACTGAGAACCTCCAGGAGAGAGGTCCAAGCAAGACGCGCCCCGAGGAGCGTCTTGCCACATGTCACTACTCGGTCTGACTGAGCGCCTCCAGGAGAGAGGCCCAAGCAAGACGTGCCCCGAGGAGCGTCTTGCCACATGTCAACACTGGGTCTGACCGAGCGCCTCCAGGAGAGAGGCCCAAGCAAGACGCGCCCCGAGGAGCGTCAGGCCACATGTCACTACTCAGTCTGACTGAGCGCCTCCAGGAGAGAGGCCCAAGCAAGATGCGCCCCGAGGAGCGTCTTGCCACATGTCAACACTGGGTCTGATTGAGGGCCTTCTGGAGAAAGGCACAAGCAAGACGCGCCCCGAGGAGCGTCTTGCCACATGTCAACAATGGGTCTTACTGAGGGTCTGCAGGAGAAAGGCCAAAGCAAGATGCGCCCGGAGGAAAGTCTTGCCACATGTCAACACTGGGTCTGACAGAGGGCCTCCAGGAGAGAGGCCGAATCAAGACGCGCCCCGAGGAGCGTCTTGCCACATGTCAACAATGGGTCTTACTGAGGGCCTACAGGAGAGAAGCCCAAGCAAGATGCGCCCCGAGGAGCGTCTTGCCACATGTCAACACTGGGTCTGACTGAGAGCCTCCAGGAGAGAGGCCCAAATGAGACGCGCCCCGAGGAGCGTCTTGCCACATGTCAACAATGGGTCTCACTGAGGGCCTCCAGGAGAGAAGCCCAAGCAAGACGCGCCCCGAGGAGCGTCTTGCAACATGTCAGCACTCGGTCTGACTGAGCGCCTCCAGGAGAGAGGCCCAAGCAAGACGTGCCCCGAGGAGCGTCTTGCCACATGTCAACACTGGGTCTGACGGAGCGCCTCCAGGAGAGAGGCCCAAGCAAGACGCACCCCGAGGAGCGTCTTGCCACATGTGAACACTGGGTCTGACTGAGCGCCTCCAGGAGAGAGGCCCAAGCAAGACGCGCCCGGAGGAGCGTCTTGCCACATGTCAGCACTCGGTCTGACTGAGCGCCTCCAGGAGAGAGGCCCAAGCAAGACGCGCCCCGAGGAGCATCTTGACACATGTCTCCTCTGGGTCTGACTGAGCGCCTCCAGGAGAGAGGCCCAAGCAAGACGTGCCCCGAGGAGCGTCTTGCCACATGTCAACACTGGGTCTGACTGAGTGCCTCCATGAGAGAAGCCCCAGCAAGACGCGCCCCGAGGAGCATCTTGCCACATGTCAACACTGGATCTGACTGAGAACCTCCAGGAGAGAGGCCCAAGCAAGACGCGCCCCGAGGAGCGTCTTGCCACATGTCAACACTGGGTCTGACTAAGCGCCTCCAGGAGAGAGGCCCAAGCAAGACGCGCCCCGAGGAGCGTCTTGTCACATGTCACTACTCGGTCTGACTGAGCGCCTCCAGGAGAGAGGCCCAAGCAAGACGTGCCCCGAGGAGCGTCTTGCCACATGTCAACAATGGGTCTGACTGAGGGCCTTCAGGAGAGAAGCCCAAGCAAGAAGTGCCCCGAGGAGCGTCTTGCCACATGTCAACACTGGGTCTGACTGAGCGCCTCCAGGAGAGAGGCCCAAGCAAGACACGCCCCGAGGAGCTTCTTGACACATGTCAACACTGGGTCTGACTGAGGGCCTCCATGAGAGAAGCCCAAGCAAGACGCGCCCCGGGGAGAGTCTTGCCACATGTCAACACTGGGTCTGACAGAGGGCATCCAGGAGAGAGGCCAGAGCAATACGCGCCCCGAGGAGCGTTTTGCCACATGTCACCACTGGGTCTGACTGAGCGCCTCCAGGAGAGAGGCCCAAGCAAGACGCGCCCCGAGGAGCGTCTTGCCACGTGTCAACACTGGGTCTGATTGAGGGCCTTCTGGAGAGAGGCCCAAGCAAGACGCGCCCCGAGGAGCGTCTTGCCACATGTCAACAATGGGTCTGACTGAGGGCCTCCAGGAGAGAAGCCCAAGCAAGACGCGCCCCGAGGAGCTTCTTGCCACATGTCAGCACTCGGTCTGACTGAGCGCCTCCAGGAGAGAGGCCCAAGCAAGACGCGCCCCGAGGAGCGTCTTGACACATGTCACTACTCGGTCTAACTGAGCGCCTCCAGGAGAAAGGTCCAAGCAAGACGCGCCCCGAGGAGCGTCTTGCCACATGTCACTACTCGGTCTGACTGAGCGCCTCCAGGAGAGAGGCCCAAGCAAGACGTGCCCCGAGGAGCGTCTTGCCACATGTCAACAATGGGTCTGACTGAGGGCCTCCAGGAGAGAAGCCCAAGCAAGACGCGCCCCGAGGAGCGTCTTGCCACATGTCAACACTGGGTCTGACTGAGGGCCTCTAGGAGAGAGGTCCAAATAAGACGCGCCCCGAGGAGCGTCTTGCCACATGTCAACAATGGGTCTGACTGAGGGCCTCCAGGAGAGAAGCCCAAGCAAGACGCGCCCCGAGGAGCGTCTTGACACGTGTCAACACTGGGTCTGATTGAGGGCCTTCTGGAGAGAGACCCAAGCAAGACGCGCCCCGAGGAGCGTCTTGCCACATGTCAACAATGGGTCTGACTGAGCTCCTCCAGGAGAGAGGCCCAAGCAAGACGCGCCCCGAGGAGCGTCTTGCCACGTGTCACCACTGGATCTGATAGAGCACCTCCTGGAGAGAGGCCCCAGCAAGACGCGCCCCGAGGAGCGTCTTGCCTTATGTCAGCACTCGGTCTGACTGAGCGCCTCCAGGAGAGAGGCCCAAGCAAGACACGCCCCGAGGAGCGTCTTGACACATGTCACTACTCGGTCTGACTGAGCGAATCCAGGAGAGAGGCCCAAGCAAGACGTGTCCCGAGGAGCGTCTTGCCACATGTCAACAATGGGTCTGACTGAGGGCCTCCAGGAGAGAAGCCCAAGCAAGACGCGCCCCGAGGAGTGCCTTGCCACATGTCACCACTGGGTCTGACTGAGCGCCTCCAGGAGAGAGGCCCAAGCAAGACGCGCCCCAAGGAGCGTCAGGCCACATGTCACTACTCAGTCTGAAAGAGGGCCTCCAGGAGAGAGGCCCAAGCAAGACGCGCCCCGAGGAGCGTCTTGCCACATGTCACTACTCGGTCTGACTGAGCGCCTCAGGGAGAGAGGTCCAAGCAAGATGCGCCCCGAGGAGCGTCTTGCCACATGTCAACACTGGGTCTGACTGAGTGCCTCCATGAGAGAAGCCCCAGCAAGACGCGCCCGAGGAGCGTCTTGCCACATGTCACTACTCGGTCTGTTTGAGCGCCTCCAGGAGAGAGGCCCAAGCAAGACGTGCCCCGAGGAGAGTCTTGCCACATGTCACCACTGGGTCTGACTGAGCGCCTCCAGGAGAGAGACCCAACCAAGACGCGCCCTGAGGAGCGTCTTGCCACATGCCAACACTGGGTCTGACAGAGGGCCTCCAGGAGAGAGGCCCAAGCAATACACGCTCCGAGGAGCGTCTTGCCACATGTCACCACTGGGTCTGACTGAGCGCCTCCAGGAGAGAGACCCAACCAAGACGCGCCCTGAGGAGCGTCTTGCCACATGCCAACACTGGGTCTGACAGAGGGCCTCCAGGAGAGAGGCCCAAGCAAGACGCGCCCCGAGGAGTGTCTTGCCACATGTCACCACTGGTTCTGACTGAGCGCCTCCAGGAGAGAGGCCCAAGCAAGACGCGCCCCGAGGAGCGTCTTGTCACATGTCAACACTGGGTCTTTCTGAGCGCCTCCAGGAGAGAAGCCCAAGCAAGACGCGCCCCGAGGAGAGTCTTTCCACATGTCAGCACTGGGTCTGACTGAGCGCCCCCAGGAGAGAGGCCCAAGCAAGACGCGCCCCGAGGAGCGTCTTGCCACATGTGAACACTGGGTCTGACTGAGCGCCTCCTGGAGAGAGGCCCAAGCAAGACGCGCCCGGAGGAGCGTCTTGCCACATGTCAGCACTCGGTCTGACTGAGCGCCTCCAGGAGAGAGGCCCAAGCAAGACGCACCCCGAGGACCGTCTTGACACATGTCTCCTCTGGGTCTGACTGAGCGCCTCCAGGAGAGAGGCCCAAGCAAGACGTGCCCCGAGGAGCATCTTGCCACATGTCAACACTGGGTCTGACTGAGTGCCTCCATGGGAGAAGCCCCAGCAAGACGCGCCCCGATGAGCGTCTTGCCACATGTCAACACTGGGTCTGACTGAGCACCTCCAGGAGAGAGGTCCAAGCAAGACGCGCCCCGAGGAACGTCTTGCCACATGTCAACACTTACAAGAAGGTAGAATCTATTGAGTTGTAAGTGATCTGAACGTTTCATGATGATAGCACTTTCCTAAGGGGGTCAAACCATGTCCCAAAGGTCACCGGATCTGGTGTCAATTTAAAGAAGTAGTCCAGTTACACATTTGTGGGCTTATAACATGGCTTCTGAATGTCCTAGAGAGATCAGGTTTGTTTTAATGTTCTCCAATCAACAGCCCCTACAACCACAAAAAGGAATGGAGTCATTAGCATTTATGGTTTGTAAATGGCACCCAGAATTATGTTGTACGAAGCACAATTTCACATATTTCTGGGTTCATTTTTGTGAAAACAAGGTCCAATCAGGCTGAAACGTTACAGGAAGGTAGAATCTATTTAGTTGTAAGTGATCTGAACGTTTCATGATGATAGCGCTTTCCTAAGGGGATCAAACCATGTCCCAAAGGTCACCGGATCTGGTGTCAATTTAAAGAAGTAGTCCAGTTACACATTTGTGGGCTTATAACTTGGCTTCTGAATGTCCTAGAGAGATCAGGTTTGTTTTAGTGTACTCCAATCAACAGCCCCTACAACCACAAAAGGAATGGAGTCATTAGCCTTATGGTTTGTAAATGGCACCCAGAATTATGTTGCACGAAGCACAATTTCACATCATTCTGGGTCCATTTGTGTGAAAACAAGGTCCAATCAGGCTGAAACATTACAAGAAGGTAGAATCTATTGAGTTGTAAGTGATCTGAACGTTTCATGATGATCTCACATTCCCATAGGGGGTAAAACCATGTCCCAAAGGTCACCGGGCCTGGTGTCACTTTAAAGAAGTAGTCCAGTTACACATTTGTGGTCTTATAACATGGCTTCTGAATGTCCTAGAGAGATCAGGTTTGTTTTAATGTTCTCCAATCAACAGCCCCTACAACCACAAAAAGGAATGGAGTTATTAGCATTTATGGTTTGTAAATGGCACCCAGAATTATGTTGCACGAAGCACAATTTCACATCATTCTGGGTTCATTTGTGTGAAAACAAGGTCCAGTCAGGCTGAAACGTCACAGGAAGGTAGAATCTATTTAGTTGTAAGTGATCTGAACGTTTCATGATGATAGCGCTTTCCTAAGGGGATCAAACCATGTCCCAAAGGTCACCGGATCTGGTGTCAATTTAAAGAAGTAGTCCAGTTACACATTTGTGGGCTTATAACTTGGCTTCTGAATGTCCTAGAGAGATCAGGTTTGTTTTAGTGTACTCCAATCAACAGCCCCTACAACCACAAAAGGAATGGAGTCATTAGCCTTATGGTTTGTAAATGGCACCCAGAATTATGTTGCACGAAGCACAATTTCACATCATTCTGGGTCCATTTGTGTGAAAACAAGGTCCAATCAGGCTGAAACATTACAAGAAAGTAGAATCTATTGAGTTGTAAGTGATCTGAACGTTTCATGATGATCTCACATTCCCATAGGGGGTCAAACCATGTCCCAAAGGTCACCGGGCCTGGTGTCACTTTAAAGAAGTAGTCCAGTTACACCTTTGTGGGATTATAACTTGGCTTCTGAATGTCCTAGAGAGGTCAGGTTTGTTTTAGTGTACTCCAATCAACAGCCCCTACAACCACAAAAAGGAATGGAGTCATTAGCACTTATGGTTTGTAAATGGCACCCAGAATTATGTTGCACGAAGCACAACACTTGGTCTGACTGAGCGCCTCCAGGAGAGAGGCCCAAGCAACACGCGCCCCGAGGAGCGTCAGGCCACATGTCACTACTCAGTCTGACTGAGCGCCTCCAGGAGAGAGGCCCAAGCAAGACGCGCCCCGAGGAGCGTCTTGCCACATGTCAACAATGGGTCTTACTGAGGGCCTCCAGGAGAGAAGCCCAAGCAAGACGCGCCCCGAGGAGCTTCTTGCCACAGTACTCAGCACTCGGTCTGACTGAGCGCCTACAGGAGAGAGGCCAAAACAAGACGCGCCCCGAGGAGCGTCTTGACACATGTCAACACTAGGTCTGACAGAGGGCCTCCATGAGAGAGGCCCAAGCAAGACTCGCCCCGAGGAGTGTCTTGCCACATGTCAACACTGGGTATGACTGAGCGCCTCCAGGAGAGAGGCCCAAGCAAGACGCGCCCCGAGGAGCGTCTTGTCACATGTCACTACTCGGTCTGACTGAGCGCCTCCAGGAGAGAGGCCCAACCAAGACGTGCCCCGAGGAGCGTCTTGCCACATGTCAACACTGGGTCTGACTGAGGGCCTCCATGAGAGAAGCCCAAGCAAGACGGGCCCCGAGGAGAGTCTTGCCACATGTCAACACTGGGTCTGACAGAGGGCATCCAGGAGAGAGGCCCAAGCAATACGCGCCCCGAGGAGCGTCTTGCCACATGTCACCACTGGGTCTGACTGAGCGCCTCCAGGAGAGAGGCCCAAGCATGAAGCGCCCCGAGGAGCGTCTTGCCACGTGTCAACACTGGGTCCGATTGAGGGCCTTCTGGAGAGAGGCCCAAGCAAGACGCGCCCCGAGGAGCGTCTTGCCACATGTCAACAATGGGTCTGACTGAGGGCCTCCAGGAGAGAAGCCCCAGCAAGACGCGCCCCGAGGATCGTCTTGCCACATGTCAGCACTCGGTCTGACTGAGTGCCTCCAGGAGAGAGGCCCAAGCAAGACGTGCCCCGAGGAGCGTCTTGCCACATGTCAACACTGGGTCTGACTGAGCGCCTCCAGGAGAGAGGCCCAAGCAAGACGCGCCCCGAGGAGCATCTTGACACATGTCTCCTCTGGGTCTCACTGAGCGCCTCCAGGAGAGAGGCCCAAGCAAGACGTGCCCCGAGGAGCGTCTTGCCACATGTCAACACTGGGTCTGACTGAGTGTCTCCATGAGAGAAGCCCCAGCAAGACGCACCCCGAGGAGCATCTTGCCACATGTCAACACTGGGTCTGACTGAGAACCTCCAGGAGAGAGGCCCAAGCAAGACGGGCCCCGAGGAGCGTCTTGCCACATGTCAACACTGGGTCTGACTGAGCGCCTCCAGGAGAGAGGCCCAAGCAGGACGCGCCCCGCGGAGCGTCTTGTCACATGTCACTACTCGGTCTGACTGAGCACCTCCAGGAGAGAGGCCCAAGCAAGACGTGCCCCGAGGAGCGTCTTGCCACATGTCAACACTGGGTCTGACTGAGGGCCTCCATGAGAGAAGCCCAAGCAAGACGCGCCCCGAGGAGAGTCTTGCCACATGTCAACAATGGGTCTGACTGAGGGCCTCCAGGAGAGAAGCCCAAGCAAGACGCGCCCCGAGGAGCGTCTTGCCACATGTCAGCACTCGGTCTGACTGAGCGCCTCCAGGAGAGAGGCCCAAGCAAGACGTTGCCCGAGGAGCGTCTTGCCACATGTCAACACTGGGTCTGACTGAGCGCCTCCAGGAGAGAGGCCCAAGCAAGACGCGCCCCGAGGAGCGTCTTGCCACATGTGAACACTGGGTCTGACTGAGCGCCTCCAGGAGAGAGGCCCAAGCAAGACGCGCCCGGAGGAGCGTCTTGCCACATGTCAGCACTCGGTCTGACTGAGCGCCTCCAGGAGAGAGGCCCAAGCAAGACGCGCCCCGAGGAGCATCTTGACACATGTCTCCTCTGGGTCTGACTGAGCGCCTCCAGTAGAGAGGCCCAAGCAAGACGTGCCCCGAGGAGCGTCTTGCCACATGTCAACACTGGGTCTGACTGAGGGCCTCCATGAGAGAAGCCCCAGCAAGACGTGCCCCGAGGAGCATCTTGCCACTTGTCAACACTGGGTCTGACTGAGAACCTCCAGGAGAGAGGCCCAAGCAAGACGCGCCCCGAGGAGCGTCTTGCCACATGTCAACACTGGGTCTGACTGAGCGCCTCCAGGAGAGAGGCCCAAGCAAGACGCGCCCCGAGGAGCGTCTTGCCACATGTCAGCACTCGGTCTGACTGAGCGCCTCCAGGAGAGAGGCCCAAGCAAGACACGCCCCGAGGAGCATCTTGACACATGTCTCCTCTGGGTCTGACTGAGCGCCTCCAGGAGAGAGGCCCAAGCAAGACGTGCCCCGAGGAGCGTCTTGCCACATGTCAACACTGGGTCTGACTGAGGGCCTCCATGAGAGAAGCCCCAGCAAGACGTGCCCCGAGGAGCATCTTGCCACTTGTCAACACTGGGTCTGACTGAGAACCTCCAGGAGAGAGGCCCAAGCAAGACGCGCCCCGAGGAGCTTCTTGCCACATGTCAACACTGGGTCTGACTGAGCGCCTCCAGGAGAGAGGCCCAAGCAAGACGCAACCCGAGGAGCGTATTGCCACATGTCAACACTGGGTCTGACTGAGCGCCTCCAGGGAAGAGGCCCAAGCAAGACGCGCCCCGAGGAGCGTCTTGACACATTTCTCCTCTGGGTCTGACTGAGCGCCTCCAGGAGAGAGGCCCAAGCAAGACGTGCCCCGAGGAGCGTCTTGCCACATGTCAACACTGGGTCTGACTGAGTGCCTCCATGAGAGAAGCCCCAGCAAGACGCGCCCCGAGGAGCGTCTTGCCACATGTCAACACTGGGTCTGACTGAGCACCTCCAGGAGAGAGGCCCAAGCAAGACGCGCCCCGAGGAGCGTCTTGCCACATGTCAACACTGGGTCTGACTGAGCGCCTCCAGGAGAGAGGCCCGAGTAGCGTCTTGCCACATTTGACCTCTGGGTCTGACTGAGCGCCTCCAGGAGAGAGGCCCAAGCAAGACGCGCCCCGAGGAGCGTCTTGTCACATGTCAACACTGGGTCTGACTGAGCGCCTCCAGGAGCGAGGCCCAAGCAAGAAACGCCCGAGGAGCGTCTTGACACATGTCAACACTGGGTCTGACTGAGCGCCTCCTGGAGAGAGGTCCAAGCAACACGCGCCCCGAGGAGCGTCTTGCCACATGTCAACACTGGGTCTGACTGAGTGCCTCCATGAGAGAAGCCCCAGCAAGACGCGCCCCGAGGAGCGTCTTGTCACATGTCACTACTCGGTCTGACTGAGCGCCTCCAGGAGAGAGGCCCAAGCAAGACGTGCCCCGAGGAGCGTCTTGCCACATGTCAACAATGGGTCTGATTGAGGGCCTCCAGGAGAGAAGCCCAAGCAAGAAGCGCCCCGAGGAGCATCTTGCCAAATGTCAACACTGGGTCTGACTGAGCGCCTCCAGGAGAGAGGCCCAAGAAAGACACGCCCCGAGGAGCGTCTTGACACATGTTAACACTGGGTCTGACTGAGGGCCTCCATGTGAGAAGCCCAAGCAAGACGCGCCCCGAGGAGAGTCTCGCCACATGTCAACACTGGGTCTGACAGAGGGCATCCAGGAGAGAGGCCCAAGCAATACGCGCCCCGAGGAGCGTCTTGCCACATGTCAACAATGGGTCTGACTGAGGGCCTACAGGAGAGAAGCCCAAAGAAGACGCGCCCCGAGGAGCTTCTTGCCACATGTCAGCACTCGGTCTGACTGAGCGCCTCCAGGAGAGAGGCCAAAGCAAGATGCGCCCTGAGGAGCGTCTTGACACATGTCAACAATGGGTCTGACAGAGGGCCTCCATAAGAGAGGCCCAAGCAAGACGCGCCCCGAGGAGTGTCTTGCCACATGTCAACACTGGGTCTGACTGAGCGCCTCCAGGAGAGAGGCCCAAGCAAGACGCGCCCCGAGGAGCGTCTTGCCACATGTCACTACTCAGTCTGACTGAGGGCCTCCAGGAGAGAGGCCCAAATAAGACGCGCCCCGAGGAGCGTCTTGCCACATGTCAACACTGGGTCTGACTGAGGGCCTCCAGGAGAGAGGCCCAAATAAGACGCGCCCCGAGGAGCGTCTTGCCACATGTCAACACTGGGTCTGACTGAGGGCCTCCAGGAGAGAAGCCCAAGCAAGATGCGCCCCGAGGAGTGTCTTGCCACATGTCAGCCCTCGGTCTGACTGAGCGCCTCCAGGAGAGAGGCCCAAGCAAGAAGCGCCCCGAGGAGCGTCTTGCCACATGTGAACACTGGGTCTGACTGAGCGCCTCCAGAAGAGAGGCCCAAGCAAGACGCGCCCGGAGGAGCGTCTTGCCACATGTCAGCACTCGGTCTGACTGAGCGCCTCCAGGAGAGAGGCCCAAGCAAGACGCGCCCCGAGGAGCATCTTGACACATGTCTCCTCTGGGTCTGACTGTGCGCCTCCAGGAGAGAGGCCCAAGCAAGACGTGCCGCGAGGAGCATCTTGCCACATGTCAACACTGGGTCTGACTGAGTCCCTCCATGAGAGAAGCCCCAGCAAGACGCGCCCCGAGGAGCGTCTTGCCACATGTCAACACTGGGTCTGACTGAGCACATCCAGGAGAGAGGCCCAAGCAAGACGCGCCCCGAGGAGCGTCTTGAAACATGTCAACACTGGGTCTGACTGAGCGCCTCCAGGAGAGAGGCCCGAGGAGCGTCTTGCCACATGTCACCTCTGGGTCTGACTGAGCGCCTCCAGGAGAGAGGCGCAAGCAAGAAACGCCCGAGGAGCGTCTTGACACATGTCAACACTGGGTCGGACTGAGGGCCTCCAGGAGAGAGGCCCCAGCAAGACGCGCCCCGAGGAGCGTCTTGCCTTATGTCAGCACTCGGTCTGACTGAGCGCCTCCAGGAGAGAGGCCCAAGCAAGATGCGCCCCGAGGAGCGTCTTGCCACATGTCACCACTGGGTCTGACTGAGCGCCTCCAGGAGAGAGGCCCAAGCAAGACGCGCCCCGAGGAGCGTCTTGACACATGTCAACACTGGGTCTGACAGAGGGCCTCCAGGAGAGAGGCCCAAGCAAGACGCGCCCCGAGGAGTGTCTTGCCACATGTCACCACTGGGTCTGACTGAGCGCCTCCAGGAGAGAGGCCCAAGCAAGACGCGCCCCGAGGAGCGTCAGGCCACATGTCACTACTCAGTCTGACTGAGCGCCTCCAGGAGAGAGGCCCAAGCAGGACGCGCCCCGAGGAGCGTCTTGCCTTATGTCAGCACTCGGTCTGACTGAGCGCCTCCAGGAGAGAGGCCCAAGCAAGACGCGCCCCGAGGAGCGTCTTTTCACATGTCAACACTGGGTCTTTCTGAGCGCCTCCAGGAGAGAAGCCCAAGCAAGACGCGCCCCGAGGAGCATCTTGCCACATGTCAGCACTCGGTCTGACTGAGCACCTCCAGGAGAGAGGCCCAAGAAAGACGCGCCCCGAGGAGCGTCTTGCCACATGTCAACAATGGGTCTGACTGAGGGCCTCCAGGAGAGAAGCCCAAGCAACACGCGGCCCGAGGAGCGTCTTGCCACATGTCAGCACTCGGTCTGACTGAGCGCCTCCAGGAGAGAGGCCCAAGCAAGATGCGCCCCGAGGAGCGTCTTTCCACATGTCAACAATGGGTCTGACTGAGGGCCTCCAGGAGAGAAGCCCAAGCAAGACGCGCCCCGAGGAGCGTCTTGACACATGTCAACACTGGGTCTGACAGAGGGCCTCCAGGAGAGAGGCCCAAGCAAGACGCGCCCCGAGGAGTGTCTTGCCACATGTCACCACTTGGTCTGACTGAGGGCCTCCAGGAGAGAGGCCCAAGCAAGACGCGCCCCGAGGAGCGGCTTGCCACATGTCAACAATGGGTCTGACTGAGGGCCTCCAGGAGAGAGGCCCAAGCAAGATGCGCCGGGAGGAGCGTCTTGCCACATGTCAACACTGGGTCTGACAGAGGGCCTCCAGGAGAGAGGCCCAAGCAAGACGCGCCCCGAGGAGCGTCTTGCCACATGTCACCTCTGGTTCTGACTGAGCACCTCCAGGAGAGAGGCCCAAGCAAGACGCGCCCCGAGGAGCGTCTTGTCACATGTCAACACTGGGTCTGTCTGAGCGCCTCCAGGAGAGAAGCCCAAGCAAGACGCGCCCCGAGGAGCGTCTTGCCTCATGTCAACAATGGGTCTGACTGAGGGCCTCCAGGAAAGAGGCCCAAGCAAGACGCGCCCCGAGGAGCGTCAGGCCACATGTCACTACTCAGTCTGACTGAGCGCCTCCAGGAGAGAGGCCCAAGCAGGACGCGCCCCGAGGAGCGTCTTGCCACATGTCAGCACTGGGTCTGACTGAGCGCCTCCAGGAGAGAGGCGCCAGCAAGACGCGCCCCGAGGAGCGTCTTGCCTTATGTCAGCACTCGGTCTGACTGAGCGCCTCCAGGAGAGAGGCCCAAGCAAGACGCGCCCCGAGGAGCGTCTTGCGACATGTCAACAATGGGTCTGACTGAGGGCCTCCAGGAGAGAAGCTCAAGCAAGACGCGCCCCGAGGAGCGTCTTGACACATGTCAACACTGGGTCTGACAGAGGGCCTCCAGGAGAGAGGCCCAAGCAAGACGCGCCCCGAGGAGTGTCTTGCCACATGTCACCACTTGGTCTGACTGAGCGCCTCAAGGAGAGAGGCCCAAGCAACACGCGCCCCGAGGAGCGTCAGGCCACATGTCACTACTCAGTCTGACTGAGCGCCTCCAGGAGAGAGGCCCAAGCAAATCGCGCCCCGAGGAGCGTCTTGCCACATTTCAACAATGGGTCTTACTGATGGCCTCCAGGAGAGAAGCCCAAGCAAGACGCGCCCCGAGGAGCTTCTTGCCACATGTCAGCACTCGGTCTGACTGAGCGCCTCCAGGAGAGAGGCCAAAGCAAGACGCGCCCCGAGGAGCGTCTTGACACATGTCAACACTGGGTCTGACAGAGGGCCTCCATGAGAGAGGCCCAAGCAAGACGCGCCCCGAGGAGTGTCTTGCCACATGTCAACACTGGGTCTGACAGAGGGCCTCCAGGAGAGAGGCCCAAGCAAGACGCGCCCCGAGGAGTGTCTTGCCACATGTCACCACTTGGTCTGACTGAGCGCCTCCAGGAGAGAGGCCCAAGCAACACGCGCCCCGAGGAGCGTCAGGCCACATGTCACTACTCAGTCTGACTGAGCGCCTCCAGGAGAGAGGCCCAAGCAAGACACGCCCCGAGGAGCGTCTTGCCACGTGTCAACAATGGTTCTTACTGAGGGCCTCCGGGAGAGAAGCCCAAGCAAGACGCGCCCCGAGGAGCTTCTTGCCACATGTCAGCACTCGGTCTGACTGAGCGCCTCCAGGAGAGAGGCCAAAGCAAGACGCGCCCCGAGGAGCGTCTTGACACATGTCAACACTGGGTCTGACAGAGGGCCTCCATGAGAGAGGTCCAAGCAAGACGAGCCCCGAGGCGCGTCTTGCCACATGTCAACAATGGGTCTGAACGAGGGCCTCCAGGAGAGAAGCCCAAGCAAGACGCGCCCCGAGGAGCGTCTTGCCACATGTCAACACTGGGTCTGACTGAGCGCCTCCAGGAGAGAGGCCCAAGCAAGACACGCCCCGAGGAGCGTCTTGACACATGTCAACACTGGGTCTGACTGAGGGCCTCCATGAGAGAAGCCCAAGCAAGACGCGCCCCGAGGAGAGTCTTGCCACATGTCAACACTCTGTCTGACAGAGGGCATCCAGGAGAGAGGCCCAAGCAATACGCGCCCCGAGGAGCGTCTTGCCACATATCACCACTGGGTCTGACTGAGCGCCTCCAGGAGAGAGACCCAACCAAGACGCGCCCTGAGGAGCGTCTTGCCACATGCCAACACTGGGTCTGACAGAGGGCCTCCAGGAGAGAGGCCCAAGCAAGATGCGCCCCGAGGAGTGTCTTGCCACATGTCACCACTGGGTCTGACTGAGCGCCTCCAGGAGAGAGGCCCAAGCAAGACGCGCCCCGAGGAGCGTCTTGCCACATGTCAGCACTCGGTCTCACTGAGCGCCTCCAGGAGAGAGGCCCAAGCAAGACGCGCCCCGAGGAGCGTCTTGCCACATGTCTACACTGGGTCTGACTGAGCGCCTCCAGGAGAGAGGCCCAAGCAAGACGCGCCCCGAGGAGCGTCTTGCCACATGTGAACACTGGGTCTGACTGAGCGCCTCCAGGAGAGAGGCCCAAGCAAGACGCGCCCGGAGGAGCATCTTGCCACATGTCAGCACTCGGTCTGACTGAGCGCATCCAGGAGAGAGGCCCAAGCAAGACGCGCCCCGAGGAGCGTCTTGCCACATGTCACCTCTGGTTCTGACTGAGCGCCTCCAGGAGAGAGGCCCAAGCAAGACGCGCCCCGAGGAGCGTCTTGTCACATGTCAACACTAGGTCTGTCTGAGCGCCTCCAGGAGAGAAGCCCAAGCAAGATGCGCCCCGAGGAGCGTCAGGCCACATGTCAACAATGGGTCTGACTGAGGGCCTCCAGGAGAGAGGCCCAAGCAAGACGCGCCCTGAGGGGCGTCTTGCCACGTGTCAACAATGGTTCTTACTGAGGGCCTCCGGGAGAGAAGCCCAAGCAAGACGCGCCCCGAGGAGCTTCTTGCCACATGTCAGCACTCGGTCTGACTGAGCGCCTCCAGGAGAGAGGCCAAAGCAAGACGCCCCCTGAGGAGCGTCTTGACACATGTCAACACTGGGTTTGACAGAGGGCCTCCATGAGAGAGGCCCAAGCAAGACGCGCCCCGAGGAGTGTCTTGCCAAATGTCAACACTGGGTCTGACTGAGCGCCTCAGGGAGAGAGGCCCAAGCAAGACGTGCCCCGAGGAGCATCTTGCCACATGTCAACACTGGGTCTGACTGAGTGCCTCCATGAGAGAAGCCCCAGCAAGACGCGCCCCGAGGAGCGTATTGCCACATGTCAACACTGGGTCTGACTGAGCACCTCCAGGAGAGAGGCCCAAGCAAGACGCGCCCCGAGAAGCGTCTTGCCACATGTCAACACTCGGTCTGACTGAGTGCCTCCAGGAGAGAGGCCCGAGGAGCGTCTTGCCACATGTCACCTCTGGGTCTGACTGAGCGCCTCCAGGAGAGAGGCGCAAGCAAGAAACGCCCGAGGAGCGTCTTGAAACATGTCAACACAGGGTCTGACTGAGCGTCTCCAGGAGAGAGGCCCATGCAAGAAGCGCCCCGAGGAGCGTCTTGCCACATGTCAACAATGGGTCTGACTGAGGGCCTCCAGGAGAGAAGCCCAAGCAAGACGCGCCCCGAGGAGCGTCTTGCCACATGTCAACACTGGGTCTAATTGAGCGCCTCCAGGAGAGAGGCCCAAGCAAGACGCGCCCCGAGGAGCGTCTTGCCACATGTCACTACTCGGTGTGACTGAGCGGCTCCAGGAGAGAGGTCCAAGCAACACGCGCCCCGAGGAGCGTCTTGCCACATGTCAGCACTCGGTCTGACTGAGCGCCTCCAGTGACATGTGGCCTGACGCTCCTCGGGGCGCGTCTTGCTTGGGCCTCTCTCCTGGAGGCCCTCAGTCAGACCCATTGTTGACATGAGGCAAGACGCTCCTCGGGGCGCGTCTTGCTTGGGCTTCTCTCCTGGAGGCGCTCAGACAGACCCAGTGTTGACATGTGACAAGACGCTCCTCGGGGCGCGTCTTGCTTGGGCCTCTCTCCCGGAGGCGCTCAGTCAGAACCAGAGGTGACATGTGGCAAGACGCTCATCGGGGCGCGTCTTGCTTGGGCCTCTCTCCTGGAGGCGCTCAGTCAGACCGAGTGCTGACATGTGGCAAGACGCTCCTCCGGGCGCGTCTTGCTTGGGCCTCTCTCCTGGAGGCGCTCAGTCAGACCCAGTGTTCACATGTGGCAAGACGCTCCTCGGGGCACGTCTTGCTGGGGCTTCTCTCATGGAGGCACTCAGTCAGACCCAGTGTTGACATGTGGCAAAACGCTCCTCGGGGCGCGTGTTGCTTAAACCTCTCTCCTGGAGGCGCTCAGTCAGACCGAGTAGTGACATTTGGCAAGACGCTCCTCGGTGCGCGTCTTGCTTGGGCCTCTCTCCTGGAGGCGCTCAATTAGACCCAGTGTTGACATGTGGCAAGACGCTCCTCAGGGTGCGTCTTGCTTGGGCTTCTCTCCTGGAGGCCCTCAGTCAGACCCATTGTTGACATGTGGCAAGACGCTCCTCGGGGCGCTTCTTGCTTGGGCCTCTCTCCTGGAGGCGCTCAGTCAGACCCTGTGTTGACATGTTTCAAGACGCTCCTCGGGCGTTTCTTGCTTGCGCCTCTCTCCTGGAGGCGCTCAGTCAGACCCAGAGGTGACATGTTGCAAGACGCTCCTCGGGCCTCTCTCCTGGAGGCGCTCAGTCAGACCCAGTGTTCACATGTGGCAAGACTCTCCTCGGGGCGCGTCTTGCTTGGGCCTCTCTCCTGGAGGCGCTCAGTCAGACCGAGTGCTGACATGTGGCAAGACGCTCCTCGGGGCGCGTCTTGCTTGGGCTTCTCTCCTGGAGTCCCTCAGTCAGACCCATTGTTGACATGTGGCAAGACGCTCCTCGGGGCACGTCTTATTTGGGCCTCTCTCCTGGAGGCCCTCTGTCAGACCCAGTGTTGACATGTGTCAAGACTCTCCTCGGGGCGCGTCTTGCTTGGGCCTCTCTCCTGGAGGCGCTCAGTCAGACCGAGTGCTGACATGTGGCAAGAAGCTCCTCGGGGCGCGTCTTGCTTGGGCTTCTCTCCTGGAGGCCCTCAGTCAGACCCATTGTTGACATGTGGCAAGACGCTCCTCGGGGCGCGTCTTGCTTGGGCCTCTCTCCAGAAGGCCCTCAATCAGACCCAGTGTTGACACGTGGCAAGACGCTCCTCGGGGCGCTTCTTGCTTGGGCCTCTCTCCTGGAGGCGCTCAGTCAGACCGAGTGCTGACATGTGGCAAGACGCTCCTCGGGGCGCGTATTGCTTGGGCCTCTCTCCTGGATGCCCTCTGTCAGACCCAGTGTTGACATGTGGCAAGACTCTCCTCAGGGCGCGTCTTGCTTGGGCTTCTCTCATGGAGGCCCTCAGTCAGACCCAGTGTTGACATGTGTCAAGACGCTCCTCGGGGCGTGTCTTGCTTGGGCCTCTCTCCTGGAGGCGCTCAGTCAGACCCAGTGTTGACATGTGGCAAGAAGCTCCTCGGGGCGCTTCTTGCTTGGGCTTCTCTCCTGGAGGCCCTCAGTCAGACCCATTGTTGACATGTGACAAGACGCTCCTCGGGGCGCGTCTTGCTTGGGCCTCTCTCCTGGAGGCGCTCAGTCAGACCCAGTGTTGACATGTGGCAAGACGCTCCTCGGGGCGCGTCTTGCTTGGGCCTCTCTCCTGGAGGTTCTCAGTCAGACCCAGTGTTGACAAGTGGCAAGATGCTCCTCGGGGCACGTCTTGCTGGGGCTTCTCTCATGGAGGCCCTCAGTCAGACCCAGTGTTGACATGTGGCAAGACGCTCTTCGGGGCACGTCTTGCTTGGGCCTCTCTCCTGGAGGCGCTCAGTCAGACCCAGAGGAGACATGTGTCAAGATGCTCCTCGGGGCGCGTCTTGCTTGGGCCTCTCTCCTGGAGGCGCTCAGTCAGACCGAGTGCTGACATGTGGCAAGACGCTCCTCCGGGCGCGTCTTGTTTGGGCCTCTCTCCTGGAGGCGCTCAGTCAGACCGAGTGCTGACATGTGGCAAGAAGCTCCTCGGGGCGCGTCTTGCTGGGGCTTCTCTCATGGAGGCACTCAGTCAGACCCAGTGTTGACATGTGGCAAGACGCTCCTCGGGGCACGTCTTGCTTGGGCCTCTCTCCTGGAGGCGCTCAGTCAGACCGAGTGCTGACATGTGGCAAGACGCTCCTCGGGGCGCATCTTGCTTGGGCTTCTCTCCTGGAGGCCCTCAGTCAGACCCATTGTTGACATGTGGCAAGACTCTCCTCGGGGCGCGTCTTGCTTGGGCTTCTCTCATGGAGGCCCTCAGTCAGACCCAGTGTTGACATGTGGCAAGACGCTCCTCGGGGCGCGTCTTGCTTGGGCTTCTCTCCTGGAGGCCCTCAGTCAGACCCATTGTTGACATGTGGCAAGACTCTCCTCGGGGCGCGTCTTGCTTGGGCTTCTCTCATGGAGGCCCTCAGTCAGACCCAGTGTTGACATGTGGCAAGACGCTCCTCGGGGCGCGTCTTGCTGGGGCTTCTCTCATGGAGGCGCTCAGTCAGACCCAGAGGAGAAATGTGTCAAGACGCTCCTCGGGGCGCGTCTTGCTTGGGCCTCTTCCCTGGAGGCGCTCAGTCAGACCGAGTGCTGACATGTGGCAAGAAGCTCCTCGGGGCGCTTCTTGCTTGGGCTTCTCTCCTGGAGGCCCTCAGTCAGACCCATTGTTGACATGTGACAAGACGCTCCTCGGGGCGCGTCTTGCTTGGGCCTCTCTCCTGGAGGCGCTCAGTCAGACCCAGTGTTGACATGTGGCAAGACGCTCCTCGGGGCGCGTCTTGCTTGGGCCTCTCTCCTGGAGGTTCTCAGTCAGACCCAGTGTTGACAAGTGGCAAGATGCTCCTCGGGGCACGTCTTGCTGGGGCTTCTCTCATGGAGGCCCTCAGTCAGACCCAGTGTTGACATGTGGCAAGACGCTCCTCGGGGCACGTCTTGCTTGGGCCTCTCTCCTGGAGGCGCTCAGTCAGACCCAGAAGAGACATGTGTCAAGATGCTCCTCGGGGCGCGTCTTGCTTGGGCCTCTCTCCTGGAGGCGCTCAGTACTACCGAGTGCTGACATGTGGCAAGACGCTCCTCTGGGCGTGTCTTGCTTGGGCCTCTCTCCTGGAGGCGCTCAGTCAGACCGAGTGCTGACATGTGGCAAGAAGCTCCTCGGGGCGCGTCTTGCTTGGGCCTCTCTCCTGGAGGCCCTCTGTCAGACCCAGTGTTGGCATGTGGCAAGACGCTCCTCAGGGCGCGTCTTGGTTGGGTCTCTCTCCTGGAGGCGCTCAGTCAGACCCAGTGGTGACATGTGGCAAGACGCTCCTCGGGGCGTGTATTGCTTGGGCCTCTCTCCTGGATGCCCTCTGTCAGACCGAGTGTTGACATGTGGCAAGACTCTCCTCGGGGCACGTCTTGCTTGGGCCTCTCTCCTGGAGGCGCTCAAACAGACCGAGTAGTGACATGTGGCAAGATGCTCCTCGGGGCGCGTCTTGCTGGGGCTTCTCTCATGGAGGCACTCAGTCAGACCCAGTGTTGACATGTGGCAAGACGCTCCTCGGGGCGCGTCTTGCTTGGACCTCTCTCCCTGAGGCGTTCAGTCAGACCGAGTAGTGACATGTGGCAAGACGCTCCTCGGGGCGCATCTTGCTTGGACCTCTCTCCCTGTGGCGCTCAGTCACACCCAGTGTTGACATTTGGCAAGACACTCCTCGGGGCGCGTCTTTCTTGGGCCTCTCTCATGGAGGCCCTCTGTCAGACCCAGTGTTGACATGTGTCAAGACGCTCCTCGGGGCGCGTCTTGCTTGGGCCTCTCTCCTGGAGGCGCTCAGTCAGACCGAGTGCTGACATGTGGCAAGAAGCTCCTCGGGGCGCGTCTTGCTTGGGCTTCTCTCCTGGCGGCCCTCAGTCAGACCCATTGTTGACATGTGGCAAGACGCTCCTCGGGGCGCGTCTTGCTTGGGCTTCTCTCCTGGAGGCGCTCAGAAAGACCCAGTGTTGACATGTGACAAGACGCTCCTCGGGGCGCGTCTTGCTTGGGCCTCTCTCCTGGAGGCGCTCAGTCAGAACCAGAGGTGACATGTGGCAAGACGCTCCTCGGGGCGCGTCTTGCTTGGGCCTCTCTCCTGGAGGCCCTCTTTCAGACTGAGTAGTGACATGTAGCCTGACGCTCCTCGGGGCGCGTCTTGCTTGGGCCTCTCTCCTGGAGGCGCTCAGTCAGACCCAGTGGTGACATGTGGCAAGACACTCCTCGGGGCGCGTCTTGCTTGGGCTTCTCTCCTGGAGGCCCTCAGTCAGACCCATTGTTGACATGTGGCAAGACGCTCCTCGGGACACGTCTTGCTTGGGCCTCTCTCCTGGATTCGCTCAGTCAGACCGAGTAGTGACATGTGGCAAGACGCTCCTCGGGGCGTGTCTTGCTTGGGCCTCTCTCCTGGAGGCGCTCAGTCAGACCGAGTGCTGACATAAGGCAAGACGCTCCTCGGGGCGCGTCTTGCTGGGGCCTCTCTCCTGGAGGTGCTCTATCAGACCCAGTGGTGACACGTGGCAAGACGCTCCTCGGGGCGCGTCTTGCTTGGGCCTCTCTCCTGGAGGAGCTCAGTCAGACCCAGTGGTGACACATGGCAAGACGCTCCTCGGGGCGCATCTTGCTTGGGCCTCTCTCCAGGAGGTGCTAAGTCAGACCCAGTGTTGACACGTGGCAAGACGCTCCTCGGGGCGCGTCGTGCTTGGGCCTCTCTCCTGGAGGCCCTCTTTCAGACCCAGTGTTGACATGTGGCAAGACGCTCCTCCGGGCGCATCTTGCTTGGGCCTCTCTCCTTGAGGCCCTCAGTCAGACCCAGTGTTGACATGTGTCAATACGCTCCTCGGGGCGTGTCTTGCTTGGGCCTCTCTCCTGGAGGCGCTCAGTCAGACCCAGTGTTGACACGTGGCAAGACGCTCCTCGGGGCGCGTCTTGGTTGGGCCGCTTTCCTGGACGCGCTCATTCAGACCCAGTGGTGACATGTGGCAAGACGCTCCTCGGGGCGCGTATTGCTTGGGCCTCTCTCCTGAATGCCCTCTGTCAGACCGAGTGTTGACATGTGGCAAGACTCTCCTCGGGGCGCGTCTTGCTTGGGCTTCTCTCATGGAGGCCCTCAGTCCGACCCAGTGTTGACATGTGTCAATACGCTCCTCGGGGCGTGTCTTGCTTGGGCTTCTCTCCTGGAAGCACTCAGTCCGACCCATTGTTGACATGTGGCAAGACGCTCCTCGGGGCGCGTCTTATTTGGACCTCTCTCCTAGAGGCCCTCAGTCAGACCCAGTGTTGACATGTGGCAAGACGCTCCTCGGGGCGCGTCTTGTTTGGGCTTCTCTCCTGGAGGCCCTCAGTCAGACCCATTGTTGACATGTGGCAAGACGCTCCTCGGGGCACGTCTTGCTTGGGCCTCTCTCCTGGAGGCGCTCAGTCAAACCGAGTAGTGACATGTGGCAAGACGCTCCTCGGGGCGCGTCTTGCTTGGGCCTCTCTCCTGGAGGCGCTCAGTCAGACCGAGTGCTGACATAAGGCAAGACGCTCCTCGGGGCACGTCTTGCTGGGGCCTCTCTCCTGGAGGCGCTCATTCAGACCCAGTGGTGACACGTGGCAAGACGCTCCTCGGGGCGCATCTTGCTTGGGCCTCTCTCCTGGAGGCGCTCAGTCAGACCCAGTGTTGACACGTGGCAAGACGCTCCTCGGGGCGCGTCTTGCTTGGGCCTCTCTCCTGGAGGCGCTCAGTCAGACCCAGTGTTGACATGTGGCAAGACACTCCTCGGGGCGCGTCTTGCTTGGGCCTCTCTCATGGAGGCCCTCTGTCAGACCCAGTGTTGACATGTGTCAAGACGCTCCTCGGGGCGCGTCTTGCTTTGGCCTCTCTCCTGGAGGCGCCCAGTCAGACCGAGTGCTGACATGTGGCAAGAAGCTCCTCGGGGCGCGTGTTGCTTGGGCTTCTCTCCTGGAGGCCCTCAGTAAGACCCATTGTTGACATGTGGCAAGACGCTCCTCGGGGCGCGTCTTGCTTGGGCCTCTCTCCAGAAGGCCCTCAATCAGACCCAGTGTTGACACGTGGCAAGACGCTCCTCGGGGCACGTCTTACTTTGGCCTCTCTCCTGGAGGCGCTCAGTCAGACTGAGTAGTGACATGTGGCCTGACGCTCCTCGGGGCGTTGTTGCTTGGGCCTCTCTCCTGGAGGCGCTCAGTCAGACCAAGTGGTGACATGTGGCAAGACACTCCTAGGGGCGCGTCTTGCTTGGGCCTCTCTCCTGGAGGCCCTCTGTCAGACCCAGTGTTGACATGTGGCAAGACTCTCCTCGGGGCACGTCTTGCTTGGGCCTCTCTCCTGGAGGCGCTCAAACAGACCGAGTAGTGACATGTGGCAAGACGCTCCTCGGGGCGCGTCTTGCTGGGGCTTCTCTCATGGAGGAACTCAGTCAGACCCAGTGTTGACATGTGGCAAGACGCTCCTCGGGGCGCGTCTTGCTTGGACCTCTCTCCCTGAGGCGCTCAGTCAGACCGAGTAGTGACATGTGGCCTGACGCTCCTCGGGGCGCGTCTTGCTTGGGCCTCTCTCCTGGAGGCGCTCAGTCAGACCCAGTGGTGACATGTGGCAAGACACTCCTCGGGGCGCGTCTTGCTTGGGCTTCTCTCCTCGAGGCCCTCAGTCAGACCCATTGTTGACATGTGGCAAGACGCTCCTCGGGACACGTCTTGCTTTGGCCTCTCTCCTGGAGGCGCTCAGTCAGACCGAGTGCTGACATGTGGCAAGAAGCTCCTCGGGGCACGTCTTGCTTGGGCTTCTCTCCTGGAGGCCCTCAGTCAGACCCATTGTTGACATGTGGCAAGACGCTCCTCGGGGCGCGTCTTGCTTGGGTCTCTCTCCAGAAGGCCCTCAATCAGACCCAGTGTTGACACGTGGCAAGACGCTCCTCGGGGCGCGTCTTGTTTGGGCTTCTCTCCTGGAGGCCCTCAGTCAGACCCAGTGTTGACATGTGGCAAGACGCTCCTCGGGGCGCGTCTTGCTTGGGCTTCTCTCCTGGAGGCCCTCAGTCAGACCCATTGTTGACATGTGGCAAGACGCTCCTCGGGGCACGTCTTGCTTGGGCCTCTCTCCTGGAGGCGCTCAGTCAAACCGAGTAGTGACATGTGGCAAGACGCTCCTCGGGGCGCGTCTTGCTTTGACCTTTCTCCTGGAGGCGCTCAGTTAGACCGAGTAGTGACCTGTGTCAAGACGCTCCTCGGGGCGCGTCTTGCTTGGGCCTCTCTCCTGGAGGCGCTCAGTCAGACCGAGTGCTGACATGTGGCAAGAAGCTCCTCGGGGCGCGTCTTGCTTGGCCTTCTCTCCTGGAGGCCCTCAGTCAGACCCATTGTTGACATGTGGCAAGACGCTCCTCGGGGCGCGTCTTGCTTGGGCCTCTCTCCAGAAGGCCCTCAATCAGACCCAGTGTTGACACGTGGCAAGACGCTCCTCGGGGCGCGTCTTGCTTGGGCCTCTCTCCTGGATGCCCTCTGTCAGACCCAGTGTTGACATGTGGCAAGACTCTCCTCGGGGCGCGTCTTGCTTGGGCTTCTCTCATGGAGGCCCTCAGTCAGACCCAGTGTTGACATGTGTCAAGAAGCTCCTCGGGGCGTGTCTTGCTTGGGCCTCTCTCCTGGAGGCGCTCAGTCAGACCCAGTGTTGACATGTGGCAAGACTCTCCTCGGGGCACTTCTTGCTTGGGCTTCTCTCCTGGAGGCCCTCAGTCAGACTCATTGTTGACATGTGGCAAGACGCTCCTCGGGGCACGTCTTGCTTGGGCCTCTCTCCTGGAGGCGCTCAGTCAGACCGAGTAGTGACATGTGACAAGACGCTCCTCGGGGCGCGTCTTGCTTGGGCCTCTCTCCTGGAGGCGCTCAGTCAGATCCAGTGTTGACATGTGGCAAGACGCTCCTCGGGGCGCGTCTTGCTGGGGCTTCTCTCATGGAGGCACTCAGTCTGACCCAGTGTTGACATGTGGCAAGACGCTCCTCGGGGCACGTCTTGCTTGGGCCTCTCTCCTGGAGGCGCTCAGTCAGACCCAGAGGAGACATGTGTCAAGATGCTCCTCGGGGCGCGTCTTGCTTGGGCCTCTCTCCTGGAGGCGCTCAGTCAGACCGAGTGCTGACATTTGGCAAGACGCTCCTCCGGGCGCGTCTTGCTTGGGCCTCTCTCCTGGAGGCGCTCAGTCAGACCCAGTGTTCACATGTGGCAAGACGCTCCTCGGGGTGCGTCTTGCTTGGGCCTCTCTCCTGGAGGCGCTCCGTCAGACCCAGTGTTGACATGTGGCAAGACGCTCCACGGGGCACGTCTTGCTTGGGCCTCTCTCCTGGAGGCGCTCAGTCAGACCGAGTGCTGACATGTGGCAAGACGCTCCTCGGGGCGCGTCTTGCTTGGGCTTCTCTCCTGGAGGCCCTCAGTCAGAGCCATTGTTGACATGTGGCAAGACGCTCCTCGGGGCGCGTCTCATTTGGGCCTCTCTCCTGGAGGCTCTCAGTCAGACCCAGTGTTGACATGTGGCAAGACGCTCCTCGGGGCGCGTCTTGCTTGGGCTTCTCTCCTGTAGGCCCTCAGTCAGACCCATTGTTGACATGTGGCAAGACGCTCCTCGGGGCACGTCTTGCTTGGGCCTCTCTCCTGGAGGCGCTCAGTCAGACCGAGTAGTGACATGTGGCAAGACGCTCCTCAGTGCGTGTCATGCTTGGGCCTCTCTCCTGGAGGCGCTCAGTCAGACCGAGTGCTGACATAAGGCAAGACGCTCCTCGGGGCGCGTCTTGCTGGGGCCTCTCTCCTGGAGGTGCTCTATCAGACCCAGTGGTGACACGTGGCAAGACGCTCCTCGGGGCGCGTCTTGCTTGGGCCTCTCTCCTGGAGGAGCTCAGTCAGACCCAGTGGTGACACGTGGCAAGACGCTCCTCGGGGCGCATCTTGCTTGGGCCGCTCTCCTGGAGGCGCTAAGTCAGACCCAGTGTTGACATGTGGCAAGACGCTCCTCGGGGCGCGTCTTGCTTTGGCTTCTCTCCTGGAGGCCCTCAGTCAGACCCATTGTTGACATGTGGCAAGACGCTCCTCGGGGCGCGTCTTGCTTGGGCCTCTCTCCAGAAGGCCCTCAATCATACCCAGTGTTGACACGTGGCAAGACGCTCCTCGGGGCGCGTCTTGCTTGGGCCTCTCTCCTGGAGGCGCTCAGACAGACTGAGAAGTGACATGTGGTCTGACGCTCCTCGGGGCGCGTCTTGCTTGGGCCTCTCTCCTGGAGGCGCTCAGTCAGACCCAGTGGTGACATGTGGCAAGACACTCCTCGGGGCGCGTCTTGCTTGGGCCTCTCTCCTGGAGGCCCTCTGTCAGACCCAGTGTTGACATGTGTCAAGACGCTCCACGGGGCGCGTCTTGCTTGGCCTTCTCTCCTGGAGGCCCTCAGTCAAACCCATTGTTGACATGTGGCAAGACGCTCCTCGGGGCGCGTCTTGCTTGGGCCTCTCTCCTGGAGGGGATCAGTCAGACCGAGTGCTGACATGTGGCAAGACGCACCTCGGGCCGCGTGTTGCTTGGGCTTCTTTCCTGGAGGCCCTCAGTCAGACCCATTGTTGACATGTGGCAAGACGCTCCTCGGGGCGCGTCTTGCTTGGGCCTCTCTCCTGGAGGCGCTCAGTCAGAACCAGAGGTGACATGTGGCAAGACGCTCCTCGGGGCGCGTCTTGCTTCGGCCTCTCTCCTGGAGGTCCTCTGTCAGACCCAGTGTTGACATGTGGCAAGACTTTCCTCCGGGCGCATCTTGCTTTGGCCTCTCTCCTGCAGACCCTCAGTAAGACCCATTGTTGACATGTGGCAAGACGCTCCTCGGGGCGCGTCTTGCTTGTGCCTTTCTCCAGAAGGCCCTCAATCAGACCCAGTGTTGACATGTGGCAAGACGCTCCTCGGGGCGCATCTTGCTTGGGCCTCTCTCCTGGAGGCGCTCAGTCAGACTGAGTAGTGACATGTGGCCTGACGCTCCTCGGGGCGCGTCTTGCTTGGGCCTCTCTCCTGGAGGCGCTCAGTCAGACCCAGTGTTGACATGTGGCAAGACGCTCCTCGGGGCACGTCTTGCTTGGGCCTCTCTCCTGGAGGCGCTCAGTCAGACCGAGTAGTGACATGTGGCAAGACGCTCCTCGGGGCGCGTCTTGCTTGGACCTCTCTCCTGGAGGCGCTCAGTTAGACCGAGTAGTGACATGTCGCAAGACGCTCCTCGGGGCGCGTCTTGCTTGGGCCTCTCTCCTGGAGGCGCTCAGTCAGACCGAGTGCTGACATAAGGCAAGGCGCTCCTCGGGGCGTGTCTTGCTGGGGCTTCTCTCCTGGAGGCGCTCAATCAGACCCAGTGGTGACACGTGGCAAGACGCTCCTCGGGGCGCGTCTTGCTTGGGCCTCTCTCCTGGAGGCGCTCAGTCAGAGCCAGTGGTGACACGTGGCAAGACGCTCCTCGGGGCGCATCTTGCTTGGGCCTCTCTCCTGGAGGCACTCAGTCAGACCCAGTGTTGACACGTGGCAAGACATTCCTCGGGGCGCGTCTTGCTTGGGCCTCTCTCCTGGAGGCGCTCAGTCAGACCCAGTGTTGACATGTGGCAAGACACTCCTCGGGGCGCGTCTTGCTTGGTCCTCTCTCATGGAGGCCCTCTGTCAGACCCAGTGTTGACATGTGTCAAGACGCTCCTCGGGGCGCGTCTTGCTTGGGCTTCTCTCATGGAGGCCCTCAGTCAGACCCAGTGTTGACATGTGTCAAGAAGCTCCTCGGGGCGTGTCTTGCTTGGGCCTCTCTCCTGGAGGCGCTCAGTCAGACCCAGTGTTGACATGTGGCAAGACTCTCCTCGGGGCACTTCTTGCTTGGGCTTCTCTCCTGGAGGCCCTCAGTCAGACCCATTGTTGACATGTGGCAAGACGCTCCTCGGGGCACGTCTTGCTTGGGCCTCTCTCCTGGAGGCGCTCAGTCAGACCGAGTAGTGACATGTGACAAGACGCTCCTCGGGGCGCGTCTTGCTTGGGCCTCTCTCCTGGAGGCGCTCAGTCAGACCCAGTGTTGACATGTGGCAAGACGCTCCTCGGGGCGCGTCTTGCTGGGGCTTCTCTCATGGAGGCACTCAGTCTGACCCAGTGTTGACATGTGGCAAGACGCTCCTCGGGGCACGTCTTGCTTGGGCCTCTCTCCTGGAGGCGCTCAGTCAGACCCAGAGGAGACATGTGTCAAGATGCTCCTCGGGGCGCGTCTTGCTTGGGCCTCTCTCCTGGAGGCGCTCAGTCAGACCGAGTGCTGACATTTGGCAAGACGCTCCTCCGGGCGCGTCTTGCTTGGGCCTCTCTCCTGGAGGCGCTCAGTCAGACCCAGTGTTCACATGTGGCAAGACGCTCCTCGGGGTGCGTCTTGCTTGGGCCTCTCTCCTGGAGGCGCTCCGTCAGACCCAGTGTTGACATGTGGCAAGACGCTCCACGGGGCACGTCTTGCTTGGGCCTCTCTCCTGGAGGCGCTCAGTCAGACCGAGTGCTGACATGTGGCAAGACGCTCCTCGGGGCGCGTCTTGCTTGGGCTTCTCTCCTGGAGGCCCTCAGTCAGACCCATTGTTGACATGTGGCAAGACGCTCCTCGGGGCGCGTCTCATTTGGGCCTCTCTCCTGGAGGCTCTCAGTCAGACCCAGTGTTGACATGTGGCAAGACGCTCCTCGGGGCGCGTCTTGCTTGGGCTTCTCTCCTGTAGGCCCTCAGTCAGACCCATTGTTGACATGTGGCAAGACGCTCCTCGGGGCACGTCTTGCTTGGGCCTCTCTCCTGGAGGCGCTCAGTCAGACCGAGTAGTGACATGTGGCAAGACGCTCCTCAGTGCGTGTCATGCTTGGGCCTCTCTCCTGGAGGCGCTCAGTCAGACCGAGTGCTGACATAAGGCAAGACGCTCCTCGGGGCGCGTCTTGCTGGGGCCTCTCTCCTGGAGGTGCTCTATCAGACCCAGTGGTGACACGTGGCAAGACGCTCCTCGGGGCGCGTCTTGCTTGGGCCTCTCTCCTGGAGGAGCTCAGTCAGACCCAGTGGTGACACGTGGCAAGACGCTCCTCGGGGCGCATCTTGCTTGGGCCGCTCTCCTGGAGGCGCTAAGTCAGACCCAGTGTTGACATGTGGCAAGACGCTCCTCGGGGCGCGTCTTGCTTTGGCTTCTCTCCTGGAGGCCCTCAGTCAGACCCATTGTTGACATGTGGCAAGACGCTCCTCGGGGCGCGTCTTGCTTGGGCCTCTCTCCAGAAGGCCCTCAATCATACCCAGTGTTGACACGTGGCAAGACGCTCCTCGGGGCGCGTCTTGCTTGGGCCTCTCTCCTGGAGGCGCTCAGACAGACTGAGAAGTGACATGTGGTCTGACGCTCCTCGGGGCGTGTCTTGCTTGGGCCTCTCTCCTGGAGGCGCTCAGTCAGACCCAGTGGTGACATGTGGCAAGACACTCCTCGGGGCGCGTCTTGCTTGGGCCTCTCTCCTGGAGGCCCTCTGTCAGACCCAGTGTTGACATGTGTCAAGACGCTCCACGGGGCGCGTCTTGCTTGGCCTTCTCTCCTGGAGGCCCTCAGTCAAACCCATTGTTGACATGTGGCAAGACGCTCCTCGGGGCGCGTCTTGCTTGGGCCTCTCTCCTGGAGGGGATCAGTCAGACCGAGTGCTGACATGTGGCAAGACGCACCTCGGGCCGCGTGTTGCTTGGGCTTCTTTCCTGGAGGCCCTCAGTCAGACCCATTGTTGACATGTGGCAAGAAGCTCCTCGGGGCGCGTCTTGCTTGGGCCTCTCTCCTGGAGGCGCTCAGTCAGAACCAGAGGTGATATGTGGCAAGACGCTCCTCGGGGCGCGTCTTGCTTCGGCCTCTCTCCTGGAGGTCCTCTGTCAGACCCAGTGTTGACATGTGGCAAGACTTTCCTCCGGGCGCATCTTGCTTTGGCCTCTCTCCTGCAGACCCTCAGTAAGACCCATTGTTGACATGTGGCAAGACGCTCCTCGGGGCGCGTCTTGCTTGTGCCTTTCTCCAGAAGGCCCTCAATCAGACCCAGTGTTGACATGTGGCAAGACGCTCCTCGGGGCGCATCTTGCTTGGGCCTCTCTCCTGGAGGCGCTCAGTCAGACTGAGTAGTGACATGTGGCCTGACGCTCCTCGGGGCGCGTCTTGCTTGGGCCTCTCTCCTGGAGGCGCTCAGTCAGACCCAGTGTTGACATGTGGCAAGACGCTCCTCGGGGCACGTCTTGCTTGGGCCTCTCTCCTGGAGGCGCTCAGTCAGACCGAGTAGTGACATGTGGCAAGACGCTCCTCGGGGCGCGTCTTGCTTGGACCTCTCTCCTGGAGGCGCTCAGTTAGACCGAGTAGTGACATGTCGCAAGACGCTCCTCGGGGCGCGTCTTGCTTGGGCCTCTCTCCTGGAGGCGCTCAGTCAGACCGAGTGCTGACATAAGGCAAGGCGCTCCTCGGGGCGTGTCTTGCTGGGGCCTCTCTCCTGGAGGCGCTCAATCAGACCCAGTGGTGACACGTGGCAAGACGCTCCTCGGGGCGCGTCTTGCTTGGGCCTCTCTCCTGGAGGCGCTCAGTCAGAGCCAGTGGTGACACGTGGCAAGACGCTCCTCGGGGCGCATCTTGCTTGGGCCTCTCTCCTGGAGGCACTCAGTCAGACCCAGTGTTGACACGTGGCAAGACATTCCTCGGGGCGCGTCTTGCTTGGGCCTCTCTCCTGGAGGCGCTCAGTCAGACCCAGTGTTGACATGTGGCAAGACACTCCTCGGGGCGCGTCTTGCTTGGTCCTCTCTCATGGAGGCCCTCTGTCAGACCCAGTGTTGACATGTGTCAAGACGCTCCTCGGGGCACGTCTTGCTTTGGCCTCTCTCCTGGAGGCCCTCTGTCAGACCCAGTGTTGACATGTGTCAAGACGCTCCTCGGGGCGCGTCTTGCTTGGGCTTCTCTCCTGGACGCCCTCAGTCATACCCATTGTTCACATGTGGCAAGACACTCCTCGGGGCGCGTCTTGCTTGGGCCTCTCTCCAGAAGGCCCTCAATCATACCCAGTGTTGACACGTGGCAAGACGCTCCTCGGGGCGCGTCTTGCTTGGGCCTCTCTCCTGGAGGCGCTCAGACAGACTGAGAAGTGACATGTGGTCTGACGCTCCTCGGGGCGCGTCTTGCTTGGGCCTCTCTCCTGGAGGCGCTCAGTCAGACCCAGTGGTGACATGTGGCAAGACACTCCTCGGGGCGCGTCTTGCTTGGGCCTCTCTCCTGGAGGCCCTCTGTCAGACCCAGTGTTGACATGTGTCAAGACGCTCCACGGGGCGCGTCTTGCTTGGCCTTCTCTCCTGGAGGCCCTCAGTCAAACCCATTGTTGACATGTGGCAAGACGCTCCTCGGGGCGCGTCTTGCTTGGGCCTCTCTCCTGGAGGGGATCAGTCAGACCGAGTGCTGACATGTGGCAAGACGCACCTCGGGCCGCGTGTTGCTTGGGCTTCTTTCCTGGAGGCCCTCAGTCAGACCCATTGTTGACATGTGGCAAGACGCTCCTCGGGGCGCGTCTTGCTTGGGCCTCTCTCCTGGAGGCGCTCAGTCAGAACCAGAGGTGACATGTGGCAAGACGCTCCTCGGGGCGCGTCTTGCTTCGGCCTCTCTCCTGGAGGTCCTCTGTCAGACCCAGTGTTGACATGTGGCAAGACTTTCCTCCGGGCGCATCTTGCTTTGGCCTCTCTCCTGCAGACCCTCAGTAAGACCCATTGTTGACATGTGGCAAGACGCTCCTCGGGGCGCGTCTTGCTTGTGCCTTTCTCCAGAAGGCCCTCAATCAGACCCAGTGTTGACATGTGGCAAGACGCTCCTCGGGGCGCATCTTGCTTGGGCCTCTCTCCTGGAGGCGCTCAGTCAGACTGAGTAGTGACATGTGGCCTGACGCTCCTCGGGGCGCGTCTTGCTTGGGCCTCTCTTCTGGAGGCGCTCAGTCAGACCCAGTGTTGACATGTGGCAAGACGCTCCTCGGGGCACGTCTTGCTTGGGCCTCTCTCCTGGAGGCGCTCAGTCAGACCGAGTAGTGACATGTGGCAAGACGCTCCTCGGGGCGCGTCTTGCTTGGACCTCTCTCCTGGAGGCGCTCAGTTAGACCGAGTAGTGACATGTCGCAAGACGCTCCTCGGGGCGCGTCTTGCTTGGGCCTCTCTCCTGGAGGCGCTCAGTCAGACCGAGTGCTGACATAAGGCAAGGCGCTCCTCGGGGCGTGTCTTGCTGGGGCTTCTCTCCTGGAGGCGCTCAATCAGACCCAGTGGTGACACGTGGCAAGACGCTCCTCGGGGCGCGTCTTGCTTGGGCCTCTCTCCTGGAGGCGCTCAGTCAGAGCCAGTGGTGACACGTGGCAAGACGCTCCTCGGGGCGCATCTTGCTTGGGCCTCTCTCCTGGAGGCACTCAGTCAGACCCAGTGTTGACACGTGGCAAGACATTCCTCGGGGCGCGTCTTGCTTGGGCCTCTCTCCTGGAGGCGCTCAGTCAGACCCAGTGTTGACATGTGGCAAGACACTCCTCGGGGCGCGTCTTGCTTGGTCCTCTCTCATGGAGGCCCTCTGTCAGACCCAGTGTTGACATGTGTCAAGACGCTCCTCGGGGCGCGTCTTGCTTGGGCTTCTCTCATGGAGGCCCTCAGTCAGACCCAGTGTTGACATGTGTCAAGAAGCTCCTCGGGGCGTGTCTTGCTTGGGCCTCTCTCCTGGAGGCGCTCAGTCAGACCCAGTGTTGACATGTGGCAAGACTCTCCTCGGGGCACTTCTTGCTTGGGCTTCTCTCCTGGAGGCCCTCAGTCAGACCCATTGTTGACATGTGGCAAGACGCTCCTCGGGGCACGTCTTGCTTGGGCCTCTCTCCTGGAGGCGCTCAGTCAGACCGAGTAGTGACATGTGACAAGACGCTCCTCGGGGCGCGTCTTGCTTGGGCCTCTCTCCTGGAGGCGCTCAGTCAGACCCAGTGTTGACATGTGGCAAGACGCTCCTCGGGGCGCGTCTTGCTGGGGCTTCTCTCATGGAGGCACTCAGTCTGACCCAGTGTTGACATGTGGCAAGACGCTCCTCGGGGCACGTCTTGCTTGGGCCTCTCTCCTGGAGGCGCTCAGTCAGACCCAGAGGAGACATGTGTCAAGATGCTCCTCGGGGCGCGTCTTGCTTGGGCCTCTCTCCTGGAGGCGCTCAGTCAGACCGAGTGCTGACATTTGGCAAGACGCTCCTCCGGGCGCGTCTTGCTTGGGCCTCTCTCCTGGAGGCGCTCAGTCAGACCCAGTGTTCACATGTGGCAAGACGCTCCTCGGGGTGCGTCTTGCTTGGGCCTCTCTCCTGGAGGCGCTCCGTCAGACCCAGTGTTGACATGTGGCAAGACGCTCCACGGGGCACGTCTTGCTTGGGCCTCTCTCCTGGAGGCGCTCAGTCAGACCGAGTGCTGACATGTGGCAAGACGCTCCTCGGGGCGCGTCTTGCTTGGGCTTCTCTCCTGGAGGCCCTCAGTCAGACCCATTGTTGACATGTGGCAAGACGCTCCTCGGGGCGCGTCTCATTTGGGCCTCTCTCCTGGAGGCTCTCAGTCAGACCCAGTGTTGACATGTGGCAAGACGCTCCTCGGGGCGCGTCTTGCTTGGGCTTCTCTCCTGTAGGCCCTCAGTCAGACCCATTGTTGACATGTGGCAAGACGCTCCTCGGGGCACGTCTTGCTTGGGCCTCTCTCCTGGAGGCGCTCAGTCAGACCGAGTAGTGACATGTGGCAAGACGCTCCTCAGTGCGTGTCATGCTTGGGCCTCTCTCCTGGAGGCGCTCAGTCAGACCGAGTGCTGACATAAGGCAAGACGCTCCTCGGGGCGCGTCTTGCTGGGGCCTCTCTCCTGGAGGTGCTCTATCAGACCCAGTGGTGACACGTGGCAAGACGCTCCTCGGGGCGCGTCTTGCTTGGGCCTCTCTCCTGGAGGAGCTCAGTCAGACCCAGTGGTGACACGTGGCAAGACGCTCCTCGGGGCGCATCTTGCTTGGGCCGCTCTCCTGGAGGCGCTAAGTCAGACCCAGTGTTGACATGTGGCAAGACGCTCCTCGGGGCGCGTCTTGCTTTGGCTTCTCTCCTGGAGGCCCTCAGTCAGACCCATTGTTGACATGTGGTAAGACGCTCCTCGGGGCGCGTCTTGCTTGGGCCTCTCTCCAGAAGGCCCTCAATCATACCCAGTGTTGACACGTGGCAAGACGCTCCTCGGGGCGCGTCTTGCTTGGGCCTCTCTCCTGGAGGCGCTCAGTCAGACCCAGTGTTCACATGTGGCAAGACGCTCCTCGGGGTGCGTCTTGCTTGGGCCTCTCTCCTGGAGGCGCTCCGTCAGACCCAGTGTTGACATGTGGCAAGACGCTCCACGGGGCACGTCTTGCTTGGGCCTCTCTCCTGGAGGCGCTCAGTCAGACCGAGTGCTGACATGTGGCAAGACGCTCCTCGGGGCGCGTCTTGCTTGGGCTTCTCTCCTGGAGGCCCTCAGTCAGACCCATTGTTGACATGTGGCAAGACGCTCCTCGGGGCGCGTCTCATTTGGGCCTCTCTCCTGGAGGCTCTCAGTCAGACCCAGTGTTGACATGTGGCAAGACGCTCCTCGGGGCGCGTCTTGCTTGGGCTTCTCTCCTGTAGGCCCTCAGTCAGACCCATTGTTGACATGTGGCAAGACGCTCCTCGGGGCACGTCTTGCTTGGGCCTCTCTCCTGGAGGCGCTCAGTCAGACCGAGTAGTGACATGTGGCAAGACGCTCCTCAGTGCGTGTCATGCTTGGGCCTCTCTCCTGGAGGCGCTCAGTCAGACCGAGTGCTGACATAAGGCAAGACGCTCCTCGGGGCGCGTCTTGCTGGGGCCTCTCTCCTGGAGGTGCTCTATCAGACCCAGTGGTGACACGTGGCAAGACGCTCCTCGGGGCGCGTCTTGCTTGGGCCTCTCTCCTGGAGGAGCTCAGTCAGACCCAGTGGTGACACGTGGCAAGACGCTCCTCGGGGCGCATCTTGCTTGGGCCGCTCTCCTGGAGGCGCTAAGTCAGACCCAGTGTTGACATGTGGCAAGACGCTCCTCGGGGCGCGTCTTGCTTTGGCTTCTCTCCTGGAGGCCCTCAGTCAGACCCATTGTTGACATGTGGCAAGACGCTCCTCGGGGCGCGTCTTGCTTGGGCCTCTCTCCAGAAGGCCCTCAATCATACCCAGTGTTGACACGTGGCAAGACGCTCCTCGGGGCGCGTCTTGCTTGGGCCTCTCTCCTGGAGGCGCTCAGACAGACTGAGAAGTGACATGTGGTCTGACGCTCCTCGGGGCGTGTCTTGCTTGGGCCTCTCTCCTGGAGGCGCTCAGTCAGACCCAGTGGTGACATGTGGCAAGACACTCCTCGGGGCGCGTCTTGCTTGGGCCTCTCTCCTGGAGGCCCTCTGTCAGACCCAGTGTTGACATGTGTCAAGACGCTCCACGGGGCGCGTCTTGCTTGGCCTTCTCTCCTGGAGGCCCTCAGTCAAACCCATTGTTGACATGTGGCAAGACGCTCCTCGGGGCGCGTCTTGCTTGGGCCTCTCTCCTGGAGGGGATCAGTCAGACCGAGTGCTGACATGTGGCAAGACGCACCTCGGGCCGCGTGTTGCTTGGGCTTCTTTCCTGGAGGCCCTCAGTCAGACCCATTGTTGACATGTGGCAAGAAGCTCCTCGGGGCGCGTCTTGCTTGGGCCTCTCTCCTGGAGGCGCTCAGTCAGAACCAGAGGTGATATGTGGCAAGACGCTCCTCGGGGCGCGTCTTGCTTCGGCCTCTCTCCTGGAGGTCCTCTGTCAGACCCAGTGTTGACATGTGGCAAGACTTTCCTCCGGGCGCATCTTGCTTTGGCCTCTCTCCTGCAGACCCTCAGTAAGACCCATTGTTGACATGTGGCAAGACGCTCCTCGGGGCGCGTCTTGCTTGTGCCTTTCTCCAGAAGGCCCTCAATCAGACCCAGTGTTGACATGTGGCAAGACGCTCCTCGGGGCGCATCTTGCTTGGGCCTCTCTCCTGGAGGCGCTCAGTCAGACTGAGTAGTGACATGTGGCCTGACGCTCCTCGGGGCGCGTCTTGCTTGGGCCTCTCTCCTGGAGGCGCTCAGTCAGACCCAGTGTTGACATGTGGCAAGACGCTCCTCGGGGCACGTCTTGCTTGGGCCTCTCTCCTGGAGGCGCTCAGTCAGACCGAGTAGTGACATGTGGCAAGACGCTCCTCGGGGCGCGTCTTGCTTGGACCTCTCTCCTGGAGGCGCTCAGTTAGACCGAGTAGTGACATGTCGCAAGACGCTCCTCGGGGCGCGTCTTGCTTGGGCCTCTCTCCTGGAGGCGCTCAGTCAGACCGAGTGCTGACATAAGGCAAGGCGCTCCTCGGGGCGTGTCTTGCTGGGGCCTCTCTCCTGGAGGCGCTCAATCAGACCCAGTGGTGACACGTGGCAAGACGCTCCTCGGGGCGCGTCTTGCTTGGGCCTCTCTCCTGGAGGCGCTCAGTCAGAGCCAGTGGTGACACGTGGCAAGACGCTCCTCGGGGCGCATCTTGCTTGGGCCTCTCTCCTGGAGGCACTCAGTCAGACCCAGTGTTGACACGTGGCAAGACATTCCTCGGGGCGCGTCTTGCTTGGGCCTCTCTCCTGGAGGCGCTCAGTCAGACCCAGTGTTGACATGTGGCAAGACACTCCTCGGGGCGCGTCTTGCTTGGTCCTCTCTCATGGAGGCCCTCTGTCAGACCCAGTGTTGACATGTGTCAAGACGCTCCTCGGGGCACGTCTTGCTTTGGCCTCTCTCCTGGAGGCCCTCTGTCAGACCCAGTGTTGACATGTGTCAAGACGATCCTCGGGGCGCGTCTTGCTTGGGCTTCTCTCCTGGACGCCCTCAGTCATACCCATTGTTCACATGTGGCAAGACACTCCTCGGGGCGCGTCTTGCTTTGGCCTCTCTCCTGGAGGCGCTCAGTCAGACCGAGTGCTGACATGTGGCAAGACGCTCCTCGGGCCGCGTGTTGCTTGGGCTTCTCTCCTGGAGGCCCTCAGTCAGACCCATTGTTGACATGTTGCAAGACGCTCCTCGGGGCGCGTCTTGCTTGGGCCTCTCTCCTGCAGGCGCTCAGTCAGACCGAGTGCTGACATGTGGAAAGACGCTCCTCGGGGCGCGTCTTGCTTGGGCTTCTCTCCTGGAGGCGCTCAGAAAGACCCAGTGTTGACATGTGACAAGACGCTCCTCGGGGCGCGTCTTGCTTGGGCCTCTCTCCTGGAGGCGATCAGTCAGACCCAGTGGTGACATGTGGCAAGACACTTCTCGGGGCGCATCTTGCTTGGGCCTCTCTCCTGGAGGCCCTCTGTCAGACCCAGTGTTGGCATGTGGCAAGACATTCCTCAGGGCGCGTCTTGGTTGGGCTTCTCTCATGGAGGCCCTCAGTCAGACCCAGTGTTGACATGTGTCAAGACGCTCCTCGGGGCGTGTCTTGCTTGGGCCTCTCTCCTGGTGGCGCTCAGTCAGACCCAGTGTTGACATGTGGCAAGACGCTCCTCGGGGCGCGTCTTGCTTGGGCTACTCTCCTGGAGGCCCTCAGTCAGACCCATTGTTGACATGTGGCAAGACGCTCCTCGGGGCACGTCTTGCTTGGGCTTCTCTCCTGGAGGCGCTCAAACAGACCAAGTAGTGACATGTGGCAAGACGCTCCTCGGGGCGCGTCTTGCTGGGGCTTCTCTCATGGAGGCACTCAGTCAGACCCAGTGTTGACATGTGGCAAGACGCTCCTCGGGGCGCGTCTTGCTTGGACCTCTCTCCCTGAGGCGCTCAGTCAGACCGAGTAGTGACATGTGGCAAGACTCTCCTCGGGGCGCGTCTTGCTTGGACCTCTCTCCTGGAGGCGCTCAGTCAGAACCAGAGGTGACATGTGGCAAGACGCTCCTCGGGGCGCGTCTTGCTTCGGCCTCTCTCCTGGAGGTCCTCTGTCAGACCCAGTGTTGACATGTGGCAAGACTTTCCTCCGGGCGCATCTTGCTTTGGCCTCTCTCCTGCAGACCCTCAGTAAGACCCATTGTTGACATGTGGCAAGACGCTCCTCGGGGCGCCTCTTGCTTGTGCCTTTCTCCAGAAGGCCCTCAATCAGACCCAGTGTTGACATGTGGCAAGACGCTCCTCGGGGCGCATCTTGCTTGGGCCTCTCTCCTGGAGGCGCTCAGTCAGACTGAGTAGTGACATGTGGCCTGACGCTCCTCGGGGCGCGTCTTGCTTGGGCCTCTCTCCTCGAGGCGCTCAGTCAGACCCAGTGTTGACATGTGGCAAGACGCTCCTCGGGGCACGTCTTGCTTGGGCCTCTCTCCTGGAGGCGCTCAGTCAGACCGAGTAGTGACATGTGGCAAGACGCTCCTCGGGGCGCGTCTTGCTTGGACCTCTCTCCTGGAGGCGCTCAGTTAGACCGAGTAGTGACATGTCGCAAGACGCTCCTCGGGGCGCGTCTTGCTTGGGCCTCTCTCCTGGAGGCGCTCAGTCAGACCGAGTGCTGACATAAGGCAAGACGCTCCTTGGGGCGTGTCTTGCTGGGGCCTCTCTCCTGGAGGCGCTCAATCAGACCCAGTGGTGACACGTGGCAAGACGCTCCTCGGGACGCGTCTTGCTTGGGCCTCTCTCCTGGAGGCGCTCAGTCAGAGCCAGTGGTGACACGTGGCAAGACGCTCCTCGGGGCGCATCTTGCTTGGGCCTCTCTCCTGGAGGCACTCAGTCAGACCCAGTGTTGACACGTGGCAAGACATTCCTCGGGGCGCGTCTTGCTTGGGCCTCTCTCCTGGAGGCGCTCAGTCAGACCCAGTGTTGACATGTGGCAAGACACTCCTCGGGGCGCGTCTTGCTTGGGCCTCTCTCATGGAGGCCCTCTGTCAGACCCAGTGTTGACATGTGTCAAGACGCTCCTCGGGGCACGTCTTGCTTTGGCCTCTCTTCTGGAGGCCCTCTGTCAGACCCAGTGTTGACATGTGTCAAGACGCTCCTCGGGGCGCGTCTTGCTTGGGCTTCTCTCCTGGACGCCCTCAGTCATACCCATTGTTGACATGTGGCAAGACACTCCTCGGGGCGCGTCTTGCTTTGGCCTCTCTCCTGGAGGCGCTCAGTCAGACCGAGTGCTGTCATGTGGCAAGACGCTCCTCGGGCCGCGTGTTGCTTGGGCTTCTCTCCTGGAGGCCCTCAGTCAGACCCATTGTTGACATGTTGCAAGACGCTCCTCGGGGCGCGTCTTGCTTGGGCCTCTCTCCTGCAGGCGCTCAGTCAGACCGAGTGCTGACATGTGGAAAGACGCTCCTCGGGGCGCGTCTTGCTTGGGCTTCTCTCCTGGAGGCGCTCAGAAAGACCCAGTGTTGACATGTGACAAGACGCTCCTCGGGGCGCGTCTTGCCTGGGCCTCTCTCCTGGAGGCGCTCAGTCAGACCCAGTGGTGACATGTGGCAAGACACTCCTCGGGGCGCATCTTGCTTGGGCCTCTCTCCTGGAGGCCCTCTGTCAGACCCAGTGTTGGCATGTGGCAAGACATTCCTCAGGGCGCGTCTTGGTTGGGCTTCTCTCATGGAGGCTCTCAGTCAGACCCAGTGTTGACATGTGGCAAGACGCTCCTCGGGGTGCGTCTTGCTTGGGCTACTCTCCTGGAGGCCCTCAGTCAGACCCATTGTTGACATGTGGCAAGACTTTCCTCGGGGCACGTCTTGCTTGGGCTTCTCACCTGGAGGCGCTCAAACAGACCGAGTAGTGACATGTGGCAAGACGCTCCTCGGGGCGCGTCTTGCTGGGGCTTCTCTCATGGAGGCACTCAGTCAGACCCAGTGTTGACATGTGGCAAGACGCTCCTCGGGGCGCGTCTTGCTTGGACCTCTCTCCCTGAGGCGCTCAGTCAGACCGAGTAGTGACATGTGGCAAGACGCTCCTCGAGGCGCGTCTTGCTTGGACCTCTCTCCCTGAGGCGCTCTGTCAGACCCAGTGTTGACATTTGGCAAGACACTCCTCGGGGCGCGTCTTGCTTGGGCCTCTCTCATGGAGGCCCTCTGTCAGACCCAGTGTTGACATGTGTCAAGACGCTCCTCGGGGGAAGTCTTGCTTTGGCCTCTCTCCTGGAGGCGCTCAGTCATACCCATTGTTGACATGTGGCAAGAAGCTCCTCGGGGCGCGTCTTGCTTGGGCTTCTCTCCTGGAGGCCCTCAGTAAGAACCATTGTTGACATGTGGCAAGACACTCCTCGGGACGCGTCTTGCTTGGGCCTCTCTCCAGAAGGCCCTCAATCAGACCCAGTGTTGACACGTGGCAAGACGCTCCTCGGGGCGTGTCTTGCTTGGGCCTCTCTCCTGGAGGCGCTCAGTCAGACCCAGTGGTGACACGTGGCAAGACGCTCCTCGGGGCGCGTCTTGCTTGGGCCTCTCTCATGGACGCCCTCTGTCAGACCAAGTGTTGACATGTGTCAAGACGCTCCTCAGGGCGCGTCTTGCTTTGGCCTCTCTCCTGGAGGCCCTCTGTCAGACCCAGTGTTGACATGTGTCAAGACGCTCCTCGGGGCGCATCTTGCTTGGGCTTCTCTCCTGGAGGCCCTCAGTCATACCCATTGTTGACATGTGGCAAGACGCTCCTCGGGGCGCGTCTTGCTTTGGCCTCTCTCCTGGAGGCGCTCAGTCAGACCGAGTGCTGACATGTGGCAAGACCCTCCTCGGGCCGCGTGTTGCTTGGGCTTCTCTCCTGGAGGCCCTCAGTCAGACCCATTTTTGACATGTTGCAAGACGCTCCTTTGGGCGCGTCTTGCTTGGGCCTCTCTCCTGGAGGCGCTCAGTAAGACCCAGTGTTGACATGTGACAAGACGCTCCTCGGGGCGCGTCTTGCTTCGGCCTCTCTCCAGGAGGCGCTCAGTCAGACCCAGTGGTGACATGTGGCAAGACACTCCTCGGGGCGCGTCTTGGTTGGGCCTCTCTCCTGGAGGCCCTCTGTCAGACCCAGTGTTGGCATGTGGCAAGACGCTCCTCAGGGCGCGTCTTGGGTTGGCCTCTCTCCTGGAGGTGCTCAGTCAGACCCAGTGGTGACATGTGGCAAGACGCTCCTCGGGGCGCGTATTGCTTGGGCCTCTCTCCTGGATGCCCTCTGTCAGACCGAGTGTTGACATGTGGCAAGACTCTCCTCGGGGCGCGTCTTGCTTGGGCTTCTCTCATGGAGGCCCTCAGTCAGACCCAGTGTTGACATGTGTCAAGACGCTCCTCGGGGCATGTCTTGCTTGGGCCTCTCTCCTGGAGGCGCTCAGTCAGACCCAGTGTTGACATGTGGCAAGACGCTCCTGGGGGCGCGTCTTGCTTGGGCTTCTCTCCTGGAGGCCCTCAGTCAGACCCATTGTTGACATGTGGCAAGATGCTCCTCGGGGCACGTCTTGCTTGGGCTACTCTCCTAGAGGCGCTCAAACAGACCGAGTAGTGACATGTGGCAAGACGCTCCTCGGGGCGCGTCTTGCTGGGGCTTCTCTCATGGAGGAACTCAGTCAGACCCAGTGTTGACTTGTGGCAAGACGCTCCTCGGGGGCGTCCTTCTTTGGCCTCTCTCCTGGAGGCGCTCAGTCAGACCGAGTGCTGACATGTGGCAAGAAGCTCCTCGGGGCGCGTCTTGCTTGGGCTTCTCTCCTGGAGTCCCTCAGTAAGAACCATTGTTGACATGTGGCAAGACGCTCCTCGGGGCGCGTCTTGCTTGGGCCTCTCTCCAGAAGGCCCTCAATCAGACCCAGTGTTGACACGTGGCAAGACGCTCCTCGGGGCGCGACTTGCTTGGGCCTCTCTCCTGGAGGCGCTTAGTCAGACTGAGTAGTGACATTTGGCCTGACGCTCCTCGGGGCGCGTGTTGCTTGGGCCTCTCTCCTGGAGGCGCTCAGTCAGACCAAGTGGTGACATGTGGCAAGACACTCCTCGGGGCGCGTCTTGCTTGGGCCTCTCTCCTGGAGGCCCTCTGTTAGACCCAGTGTTGACATGTGGCAAGACACTCCTCGGGGCGCATCTTGCTTGGGCCTCTCTCATGGAGGCCCTCTGTCAGACCCAGTGTTGACATGTGTCAAGATGCTCCTCGGGGCGCGTCTTGCTTTGGCCTCTCTCCTGGAGGCGCTCAGTCAGACCGAGTGCTGAGTACTGTGGCAAGAAGCTCCTCGGGGCGCGTCTTGCTTGGGCTTCTCTCCTGGAGGCCCTCAGTAAGACCCATTGTTGACATGTGGCAAGACGCTCCTTGGGGCGCTTCTTGCTTGGGCCTCTCTCCTGGAGGCGCTCAGTCAGACTGATTAGTGACATGTGGCCTGACGCTCCTCGGGGCGCGTGTTGCTTGGGCCTCTCTCCTGGAGGCGCTCAGTAAGACCAAGTGGTGACATGTGGCAAGACGCTCCTCGGGGCGCGTCTTGCTTGGGCCTCTCTCCAGAAGGCCCTCAATCAGACCCAGTGTTGACACGTGGCAAGACGCTCCTCGGGGCGCGTCTTGCTTGGGCCTCTCTCCTGGAGGCGCTCAGTCAGACTGAGTAGTGACATGTGGCCTGACGCTCCTAGGGGCGCGTGTTGCTTGGGCCTCTCTCCTGGAGGCGCTCAGTCAGACCAAGTGGTGACATGTGTCAAGACGCTCCTCGGGGCGCGTCTTGCTTGGGCCTCTCTCCTGGAGGCCCTCTGTCAGACCCAGTGTTGACATGTGGCAAGACGCTCCTCCGGGCGGGTCTTGCTTGGGCCTCTCTCCTGGAGGCCCTCAGTCAGACCCATTGTTGACATGTGGCAAGACGCTCCTCGAGGCGCGTCTTGCTTGGGCCTCTCTCCGGGAGGCGCTCAGTCAGACCGAGTGCTGACATAAGGCAAGACGCTCCTCGGGGCGCGTCTTGCTTGGGCCTCTCTCCTGGAGGCCCTCAGTCAGACCCAGTGTTGACATGTGACAAGACGCTCCTCGGGGCGCGTCTTGCTTGGGCCTCTCTCCTGGAGGCTCTCAGTCAGAACCAGAGGTGACATGTGGCAAGACGCTCCTCGGGGCGCGTCTTGCTTGGGCCTCTCTCCTGGAGGCCCTCTGTCAGACCCAGTGTTGACATGTGGCAAGACGCTCCTCCGGGCGCATCTTGCTTGGGCCTCTCTCCTGGAGGCCCTCAGTCAGACCCATTGTTGACATGTGGCAAGACGCTCCTCGGGGAGCGTCTTGCTTGGGCCTCTCTCCTGGAGGCGCTCAGTCAGACCGAGTGCTGACATAAGGCAAGACGCTCCTCGGGGCGCGTCTTGCTGGGGCCTCTCTCCTGGAGGCGCTCAGTCAGACCCAGTGCTGACATGTGGCAAGACGATCCTCGGGGCGCGTCTTGCTTGGGCCTCTCTCCTGGAGGCGCTCAGTCAGACCCAGTGTTGACATGTGGCAAGACGCTCCTCGGGGCGCGTCTTGCTTGGGCCTCTCTCCTGGAGGCGCTCAGTCAGACCCAGTGTTGACATGTGTCAAGACGCTCCTCTGGGCGCGTCTTGCTTGGGCCTCTCTCCTGGAGGCGCTCAGTCATCCCCAGTGGTGACACGTGGAAAGACGCTCCTCGGGGCGCGTCTTGCTTGGGCCTCTCTCCTGGAGGCTTTCAGTCAGACCCAGTGTTGGCATGTGGCAAGACACTCCTCGGGGCGCGTCTTGGTTGGGCCTCTTTCCTGGAGGCGCTCATTCAGACCCAGTGGTGACATGTGGCAAGACGCTCCTCGGGGCGCGTATTGCTTGGGCCGCTCTCCTGAATGCCCTCTGTCAGACCGAGTGTAGACATGTGGCAAGACTCTCCTCGGGGCGCGTCTTGCTTGGGCTTCTCTCATGGAGGCCCTCAGTCCGACCCAGTGTTGACATGTGTCAAGACGCTCCTCGGGGCGTGTCTTGCTTGGGCCTCTCTCCTGGAGGCGCTCAGTCAGACCCAGTGCTGACATGTGGCAAGACGCTCCTCGGGGTGCGTCTTACTTGGGCCTCTCTCCTGGAGGAGCTCAGTCAGACTGAGTAGTGACATGTGGCCTGACGCTCCTCGGGGCGCGTCTTGCTTGGACCTCCCTCCTGGAGGCGCTCAGTCAGACCGAGTAGTGACATTTGGCAAGACGCTCCTCGGGGCGCGTCTTGCTTGGACCTCTCTCCTGGAGGCGCTCAGTTAGACCGAGTAGTGACATGTGGCAAGACGCTCCTCGGGGCGCGTCTTGCTTGGGCCTCTCTCCTGGAGGCGCTCAGTCAGACCGAGTGCTGACATAAGCCCAAGCAAGACGCGCCCCGAGGAGAGTCTTGCCACATGTCAACACTGGGTCTGACAGAGGGCATCCAGAAGAGAGGCCCAAGCAATAGACGCCCCGAGGAGCGTCTTGCCACATGTCACCACTGGGTCTGACTGAGCGCCTCCAGGAGAAAGGCCCAAGCAAGAAGCGCCCCGAGGAGCGTCTTGCCACGTGTCAACACTGGGTCTGATTGAGGGCCTTCTGGAGAGAGGCCCAAGCAAGACGCGCCCCGAGGAGCGTCTTGCCACATGTCAACAATGGGTCTGACTGAGGGCCTCCAGGAGAGAAGCCCAAGCAAGACGCGCCCCGAGGATCGTCTTGCCACATGTCAGCACTCGGTCTGACTGAGCGCCTCCAGGAGAGAGGCCCAAGCAAGACGTGCCCCGAGGAGCGTCTTGCCACATGTCAACACTGGGTCTGACTGAGCGCCTGCAGGAGAGAGGCCCAAGCAAGACGCGCCCCGAGTAGCGTCTTGCCACATGTGAACACTGGGTCTTACTGAGCGCCTCCAGGAGAGAGGCCCAAGCAAGACGCGCCCGGAGGAGCGTCTTGCCACATGTCAGCACTAGGTCTGACTGAGCGCCTCCAGGAGAGAGGCCCAAGCAAGACGCACCCCGAGGAGCATCTTGACACATGTCTCCTCTGGGTCTGACTGAGCGCCTCCAGGAGAGAGGCCCAAGCAAGACGTGCCCTGAGGAGCGTCTTGCCACATGTCAACACTGGGTCTGACTGAGTGCCTCCATGAGAGAAGCCCAAGCAAGACGCGCCCCGAGGAGCATCTTGCCACATGTCAACACTGGGTCTGACTGAGAACCTCCAGGAGAGAGGCCCAAGCAAGACGCGCCCCGAGGAGCATCTTGCCACATGTCAACACTGTGTCTGACTGAGCGCCTCCAGGAGAGAGGCCCAAGCAAGACGCGCCCCGAGGAGCGTCTTGTCACATGTCACTACTCGGTCTGACTGAGCGCCTCCAGGAGAGAGGCCCAAGCAAGACGTGCCCCGAGGAGCGTCTTGCCACATGTCAACAATGGGTCTGACTGAGGGCCTCCAGGAGAGAGGCCCGAGGAGCGTCTTGCCACATGTCACCTCTGGGTCTGACTGAGCGCCTCCAGGAGAGAGGCGCAAGCAAGAAACGCCCGAGGAGCGTCTTGACACATGTCAACACTGGGTCTGACTGAGCGCCTCCAGGAGAGAGGCCCAAGCAAGAAGCGCCCCGAGGAGCGTCTTGCCACATGTCAACAATGGGTCTGACTGAGGGCCTCCAGGGGAGAAGCCCAAGCAAGACGCTCCCCGAGGAGCGTCTTGCCACATGTCACTACTCGGTCTGACTGAGCGCCTCCAGGAGAGAGGCCCAAGCAAGACGCGCCCAGAGGAGCGTCTTGCCACGTGTCACCACTGGGTCTGATTGAGCACCTCCAGGAGAGAGGCCCCAGCAAGACGCGCCCCGAGGAGCGTCTTGCCTTATGTCAGCACTCGGTCTGACTGAGCACCTCCAGGAGAGAGGCCCAAGCAAGAAGCGCCCCGAGGAGCGTCTTGCCACATGTCACTACTTGGTCTGACTGAGCGCCTCCAGGAGAGAGGCCCAAGCAAGACGTGCCCCGAGGAGCGTCTTGCCACATGTCAACAATGTGTCTGACTGAGGGCCTCCAGGAGAGAAGCCCAAGCAAGACGCGCCCCGAGGAGCGTCTTGCCCCATGTCAACACTGGGTCTGACTGAGGGCCTCCAGGAGAGAGGCCCAAATAAGACGCGCCCCGAGGAGCGTCTTGCCACATGTCAACACTGGGTCTGACTGAGGGCCTCCAGGAGAGAAGCCCAAGCAAGATGCGCCCCGAGAAGCGTCTTGCCACATGTCACCTCTGGGTCTGACTGAGCGCCTCCAGGAGAGAGGCGCAAGCAAGAAACGCCCGAGGAGCGTCTTGACACATGTAAACACTGGGTCTGACTGAGCGCCTCCAGGAGAGAGGCCCCAGCAAGACGCGCCCCGAGTAGCGTCTTGCCTCATGTCAGCACTCGGTCTGACTGAGCGCCTCCAGGAGAGAGGCCCAAGCAAGAAGCGCCCCGAGGAGCGTCTTGCCACATGTCAACAATGGGTCTGACTGAGGGCCTCCAGGGGAGAAGCCCAAGCAAGACGCGCCCCGAGGAGCGTCTTGCCACATGTCACTACTCGGTCTGACTGAGCGCCTCCAGGAGAGAGGTCCAAGCAACACGCGCCCCGAGGAGCGTCTTGCCACATGTCAACACTGGGTCTGACTGAGTGCCTCCATGAGAGAAGCCCCAGCAAGACGGGCCCCGAGGAGCGTCTTGCCACATGGCACTACTCGGTCTGACTGAGCGCCTCCAGGAGAGAGGCCCAGGCAAGATGTGCCCCGAGGAGCGTCTTGCCACATATCAACACTGGGTCTGACTGAGCGCCTCCAGGAGAGAGGCCCAAGCAAGACACGCCCCGAGGAGCTTCTTGACACATGTCAACACTGGGTCTGACTGAGGGCCTCCATGAGAGAAGCCCAAGCAAGACACGCCCCGAGGAGTGTCTTGCCACATGTCAACAATGGGTCTGACAGAGGGCATCCAGGAGAGAGGCCCAAGCAATACGCGCCCCGTGGAGCATCTTGCCACATGTCAACAATGGGTCTGACTGAGGGCCTCCAGGAGAGAAGACAAAGCAGGACTCGCCCCGAGGAGCTTCTTTCCACAAGTCAACAATGGGTCTTACTGAGGGCCTCCATGAGAGAAGCCCAAGCAAGACGCGCCCCGAGTAGTGTCTTGCCACATGTCAACACTGTGTCTGACTGAGCGCCTCCAGGAGAGAGGCCCAAGCAAGACGTGCCCCGAGGAGCGTCTTGCCACGTGTCAACTCTGGGTCTGACTTAGCGCCTCCAGGAGAGAGGCCCAAGCAAGATGCGCCCCGAGGAGCGTCTTGCCACGTGTCACCACTGGGTCTGACTGAGCTCCTTTAGGAGAGAGAACCAAGCAAGACGCGCCCAGAGGAGCGTCTTGCCACTTGTCATCACTGGGTCTGATTGAGCACCTCCAGGAGAGAGGCCCCAGCAAGACGCGCCCCGAGGAGCGTCTTGCCTTATGTCAGCACTCGGTCTGACTGAGCGCCTCCAGGAGAGAGGCCCAAGCAAGACGCGCCCCGAGGAGCGTCTTGCCACATGTCACTACTCGGTCTAACTGAGCGCCTCCAGGAGAGAGGTCCAAGCAAGACGCGCCCCGAGGAGCGTCTTGCCACATGTCAACAATGGTTCTTACTGAGGGCCTCCAGGAGAGAAGCCCAAGCAAGACGCGCCCCGAGGAGCTTCTTGCCACATGTCAACAATGGGTATGACTGAGCGCCTCCAGGAGAGAGGCCAAAGCAAGACGCGCCCCGAGGAGTGTCTTGCCAAATGTCAACACTGGGTCTGACAGAGCGCCTCAGGGAGAGAGGTCCAAGCAAGACGTGCCCCGAGGAGTGTCTTGCCACATGTCACTACTCGGTCTGACTGAGCGCCTCAGGGAGAGAGGTCCAAGCAAGACGCGCCCCGAGGAGCGTCTTGCCACATGTCAACACTGGGTCTGACTGAGTGCCTCCATGAGAGAAGCCCCAGCAAGACGCGCCCCGAGGAGAGTCTTGCCACATGTCACTACTCGGTCTGTTTGAGCGCCTCCAGGAGAGAAGCCCAAGCAAGACGTGCCCCGAGGAGCGTCTTGCCACATGTCAACAATGGGTCTGACTGAGGGCCTACAGGAGAGAAGCCCAAGCAAGACGCGCCCCGAGGAGCGTCTTGCCAATGGTCAACACTGGGTCTGACTGAGAGCCTCCAGGAGAGAGGCCCAAATGAGACGCGCCCCGAGGAGCGTCTTGCCACATGTCAACAATGGGTCTGACTGAGGGCCTCCAGGAGAGAAGCCCAAGCAAGACCCGCCCCGAGGAGCGTCTTGCAACATGTCAGCACTCGGTCTGACTGAGCGCCTCCAGGAGAGAGGCCCAAGCAAGACGTGCCCCGAGGAGCGTCTTGCCACATGTCAACACTGTGTCTGACGGAGCGCCTCCAGGAGAGAGGCCCAAGCAAGACGCACCCCGAGGAGCGTCTTGCCACATGTGAACACTGGGTCTGACTGAGCGCCTCCAGGAGAGAGGCCCAAGCAAGACGCGCCCGGAGGAGCGTCTTGCCACATGTCAGCACTCGGTCTGACTGAGCGCCTCCAGGAGAGAGGCCCAAGCAAGACTCGCCCCGAGGAGCATCTTGACACATGTCTCCTCTGGGTCTGACTGAGCGCCTCCAGGAGAGAGGCCCAAGCAAGACGTGCCCCGAGGAGCGTCTTGCCACATGTCAACACTGGGTCTGACTGAGTGCCTCCATGAGAGAAGCCCCAGCAAGACGCGCCCCGAGGAGCATCTTGCCACATGTCAACACTGGATCTGACTGAGAACCTCCAGGAGAGAGGCCCAAGCAAGACGCGCCCCGAGGAGCGTCTTGCCACATGTCAACACTGGGTCTGACTGAGCGCCTCCAGGAGAGAGGCCCAAGCAAGACGTGCCCCGAGGAGCGTCTTGCCACATGTCAACACTGGGTCTGACTGAGTGCCTCCATGAGAGAAGCCCCAGCAAGACGCGCCCCGAGGAGCGTCTTGACACATGTCAACACTGGGTCTGACTGAGGGCCTCCATGAGAGAAGCCCAAGCAAGACGCGCCCCGAGGAGAGTCTTGCCACATGTCAACACTCGTTCTTACAGAGGGCATCCAGGAGAGAGGCCCAAGCAATACGCGCCCCGAGGAGCGTCTTGCCACATGTAACCACTGGGTCTGACTGAGCACCTCCAGGAGAGAGGCCCAACCAAGACGCGCCCTGAGGAGCGTCTTGCCACATGCCAACACTGGGTCTGACAGAGGGCCTCCAGGAGAGAGGCCCAACCAAGACGCGCCCCGAGGAGTGTCTTGCCACATGTCACCACTGGGTCTGACTGAGCGCCTCCAGGAGAGAGGCCCAAGCAAGACGCGCCCCGAGGAGCATCTTGTCACATGTCAACACTGGGTCTTACTGAGCGCCTCCAGGAGAGAGGCCCAAGCAAGACGCGCCCAAAGGAGCGTCTTGCAACATGTCAACAATGGGTCTGACTGAGGGCCTCCAGGAGAGAAGCCCAAGCAACACGCGGCCCGAGGAGCGTCTTGCCACATGTCAGCACTCGGTCTGACTGAGCGCCTCCAGGAGAGAGGCCAAAGCAAGACGCGCACCGAGGAGCGTCTTGCCACATGTCAACAATGGGTATGACTGAGGGCCTCCAGGAGAGAGGCCAAAGCAAGACGCGCCCTGAGGAGCGTCTTGACACATGTCAATACTGGGTCTGACAGAGGGCGTCCATGAGAGAGGCCCAAGCAAGACGCGCCCGGAGGAGTGTCTTGCCACATGTCAACACTGGGTCTGACTGAGCGCCTCCAGGAGAGAGGCCCAAGCAAGACGCGGCCTGAGGAGCGTCTTGCCACGTGTCAACACTGGGTCTGACTGAGCGCCTCCAGGAGAGAGGCCCAAGCAAGATGCGCCCCGAGGAGCGTCTTGCTAGTGTCACCACTGGGTCTGACTGAGCGCCTCCAGGAGAGAGGCCCAAGCAAGACACGCCCCAAGGAGCGTCTTGCCACGTGTCAACACTGGGTCTGATTGAGGGCCTTCTGGAGAGAGGCCCAAGCAAGACGCGTCCCGAGGAGCGTCTTGCCACATGTCAACAATGGTTCTTACTGAGGGCCTCCAGGAGAGAAGCCCAAGCAAGACGCGCCCCGAGGAGCTTCTTGCCACATGTCAACAATGGGTATGACTGAGCGCCTCCAGGAGAGAGGCCAAAGCAAGACTTCCCCCGAGGAGCGTCTTGACACATGTCAACACTGGGTCTGACAGAGGGCCTCCATGAGAGAGGCCCAAGCAAGACGCGCCCCGAGGAGTGTCTTGCCAAATGTCAACACTGGGTCTGACAGAGCGCCTCAGGGAGAGAGGTCCAAGCATGACGTGCCCCGAGGAGCGTCTTGCCACATGTCACTACTCGGTCTGACTGAGCGCCTCAGGGAGAGAGGTCCAAGCAAGACGCGCCCCGAGGAGCGTCTTGCCACATGTCAACACTGGGTCTGACTGAGTGCCTCCATGAGAGAAGCCCCAGCAAGATGCGCCCCGAGGAGAGTCTTGCCACATGTCACTACTCGGTCTGTTTGAGCGCCTCCAGGAGAGAAGGCCAAGCAAGACGTGCCCCGAGGAGCGTCTTGCCACATGTAAACAATGGGTCTGACTGAGGGCCTACAGGAGAGAAGCCCAAGCAAGACGCGCCCTGAGGAGCGTCTTGCCACATGTCAACACTGGGTCTGACTGAGAGCCTCCAGGAGAGAGGCCCAAATGAGACGCGCCCCGAGGAGCGTCTTGCCACATGTCAACAATGGGTCTGACTGAGGGCCTCCAGGAGAGAAGTCCAAGCAAGACCCGCCCCGAGGAGCGTCTTGCAACATGTCAGCACTCGGTCTGACTGAGCGCCTCCAGGAGAGAGGCCCAAGCAAGACGTGCCCCGAGGAGCGTCTTGCCACATGTCAACACTGGGTCTGACGGAGCGCCTCCAGGAGAGAGGCCCAAGCAAGACGCACCCCGAGGAGCGTCTTGCCACATGTGAACACTGGGTCTGACTGAGCGCCTCCAGGAGAGAGGCCCAAGCAAGACGCGCCCGGAGGAGCGTCTTTCCACATGTCAGCACTCGGTCTGACTGAGCGCCTCCAGGAGAGAGGCCCAAGCAAGACGCGCCCCGAGGAGCATCTTGACACATGTCTCCTCTGGGTCTGACTGAGCGCCTCCAGGAGAGAGGCCCAAGCAAGACGTGCCCCGAGGAGCGTCTTGCCACATGTCAACACTGGGTCTGACTGAGTGCCTCCATGAGAGAAGCCCCAGCAAGACGCGCCCCGAGGAGCATCTTGCCACATGTCAACACTGGATCTGACTGAGAACCTCCAGGAGAGAGGCCCAAGCAAGACGCGCCCCGAGGAGCGTCTTGCCACATGTCAACACTGGGTCTGACTTAGCGCCTCCAGGAGAGAGGCCCAAGCAAGACGCGCCCCGAGGAGCGTCTTGTCACATGTCACTACTCGGTCTGACTGAGCGCCTCCAGGAGAGAGGCCCAAGCAAGACGTGCCCCGAGGAGCGTCTTGCCACATGTCAACAATGGGTCTGACTGAGGGCCTCCAGGAGAGAAGCCCAAGCAAGAAGTGCCCCGAGGAGCGTCTTGCCACATGTCAACACTGGGTCTGACTGAGCGCCTCCAGGAGAGAGGCCCAAGCAAGACACGCCCCGAGGAGCTTCTTGACACATGTCAACACTGGGTCTGACTGAGGGCCTCCATGAGAGAAGTCCAAGCAAGACGCGCCCCGAGGAGAGTCTTGCCACATGTCAACACTGGGTCTGACAGAGGGCATCCAGGAGAGAGGCCCAAGCAATACGCGCCCCGAGGAGCGTCTTGCCACATGTCACCACTGGGTCTGACTGAGCACCTCCAGGAGAGAGGCCCAAGCAAGACGCGCCCCGAGGAGCGTCTTGCCACGTGTCAACACTGGGTCTGATTGAGGGCCTTCTGGAGAGAGGCCCAAGCAAGACGCGCCCCGAGGAGCGTCTTGCCACATGTCAACAATGGGTCTGACTGAGGGCCTCCAGGAGAGAAGCCCAAGCAAGACGCGCCCCGAGGAGCTTCTTGCCACATGTCAACAATGGGTATGACTGAGCGCCTCCAGGAGAGAGGCCAAAGCAAGACTTCCCCCGAGGAGCGTCTTGACACATGTCAACACTGGGTCTGACAGAGGGCCTCCATGAGAGAGGCCCAAGCAAGACGCGCCCCGAGGAGTGTCTTGCCAAATGTCAACACTGGGTCTGACAGAGCGCCTCTGGGAGAGAGGTCCAAGCAAGACGTGCCCCGAGGAGCGTCTTGCCACATGTCACTACTCGGTCTGACTGAGCGCCTCAGGGAGAGAGGTCCAAGCAAGACGCGCCCCGAGGAGCGTCTTGCCACATGTCAACACTGGGTCTGACTGAGTGCCTCCATGAGAGAAGCCCCAGCAAGACGCGCCCCGAGGAGAGTCTTGCCACATGTCACTACTCGGTCTGTTTGAGCGCCTCCAGGAGAGAAGGCCAAGCAAGACGTGCCCCGAGGAGCGTCTTGCCACATGTCAACAATGGGTCTGACTGAGGGCCTACAGGAGAGAAGCCCAAGCAAGACGCGCCCCGAGGAGCGTCTTGCCACATGTCAACACTGGGTCTGACTGAGAGCCTCCAGGAGAGAGGCCCAAATGAGACGCGCCCCGAGGAGCGTCTTGCCACATGTCAACAATGGGTCTGACTGAGGGCCTCCAGGAGAGAAGCCCAAGCAAGACCCGCCCCGAGGAGCGTCTTGCAACATGTCAGCACTCGGTCTGACTGAGCGCCTCCAGGAGAGAGGCCCAAGCAAGACGCACCCCGAGGAGCGTCTTGCCACATGTGAACACTGGGTCTGACTGAGTGCCTCCAGGAGAGAGGCCCAAGCAAGACGCGCCCGGAGGAGCGTCTTGCCACATGTCAGCACTCGGTCTGACTGAGCGCCTCCAGGAGAGAGGCCCAAGCAAGACGCGCCCCGAGGAGCATCTTGACACATGTCTCCTCTGGGTCTGACTGAGCGCCTCCAGGAGAGAGGCCCAAGCAAGACGTGCCCCGAGGAGCGTCTTGCCACATGTCAACACTGGGTCTGACTGAGTGCCTCCATGAGAGAAGCCCCAGCAAGACGCGCCCCGAGGAGCATCTTGCCACATGTCAACACTGGATCTGACTGAGAACCTCCAGGAGAGAGGCCCAAGCAAGACGCGCCCCGAGGAGCGTCTTGCCACATGTCAACACTGGGTCTGACTGAGCGCCTCCAGGAGAGAGGCCCAAGCAAGACGCGCCCCGAGGAGCGTCTTGTCACATGTCACTACTCGGTCTGACTGAGCGCCTCCAGGAGAGAGGCCCAAGCAAGACGTGCCCCGAGGAGCGTCTTGCCACATGTCAACAATGGGTCTGACAGAGGGCCTCCAGGAGAGAAGCCCAAGCAAGAAGTGCCCCGAGGAGCGTCTTGCCACATGTCAACAATGGGTCTGACTGAGGGCCTCCAGGAGAGAAGCCCAAGCAAGATGCGCCCCGAGGAGCTTCTTGCCACATGTCAGCACTCGGTCTGACTGAGCGCCTCCAGGAGAGAGGCCCAAGCAAGACGCGCCCCGAGGAGCGTCTTGACACATGTCACTACTCGGTCTAACTGAGCGCCTCCAGGAGAAAGGTCCAAGCAAGACGCGCCCCGAGGAGCGTCTTGCCACATGTCACTACTCGGTTTGACTGAGCGCCTCCAGGAGAGAGGCCCAAGCAAGACGTGCCCCGAGGAGCGTCTTGCCACATGTCAACAATGGGTCTGACTGAGGGCCTCCAGGAGAGAAGCCCAAGCAAGACGCGCCCCGAGGAGCGTCTTGCCACATGTCAACACTGGGTCTGACTGAGGGCCTCCAGGAGAGAAGCCCAAGCAAGACGCGCCACGAGGAGCGTCTTGCCACGTGTCAACACTGGGTCTGATTGAGGGCCTTCTGGAGAGAGACCCAAGCAAGACGCGCCCCGAGGAGCGTCTTGCCACATGTCAACAATGGGTCTGACTGAGCTCCTCCAGGAGAGAGGCCCAAGCAAGACGCGCCCCGAGGAGCGTCTTGCCACGTGTCACCACTGGGTCTGATAGAGCACCTCCAGGAGAGAGGCCCCAGCAAGACGCGCCCCGAGGAGCGTCTTGCCTTATGTCAGCACTCGGTCTGACTGAGCACCTCCAGGAGAGAGGCCCAAGCAAGACACGCCCCGAGGAGCGTCTTGCCACATGTCACTACTCGGTCTGACTGAGCGAATCCAGGAGAGAGGCCCAAGCAAGACGTGTCCCGAGGAGCGTCTTGCCACATGTCACCTCTGGTTCTGACTGAGCGCCTCCAGGAGAGAGGCCCAAGCAAGACGCGCCCCGAGGAGCGTCTTGTCACATGTCAACACTGGGTCTTTCTGAGCGCCTCCAGGAGAGAAGCCCAAGCAAGACGCGCCCCGAGGAGCGTCTTGCCACATGTCAACAATGGGTCTGACTGAGGGCCTCCAGGAGAGAAGCCCAAGCAAGACGCGCCCCGAGGAGCTTCTTGCCACATGTCAGCACTCGGTCTGACTGAGCGCCTCCAGGAGAGAGGCCCAAGCAAGACGCGCCCCGAGGAGCGTCTTGCCACGTGTCAACACTGGGTCTGACTGAGCGCCTCCAGGAGAGAGGCCCAAGCAAGATGCGCCCCGAGGAGCGTCTTGCCACGTGTCACCACTGGGTCTGACTGAGCGCCTCCAGGAGAGAGGCCCAAGCAAGACACGCCCCGAGGAGCGTCTTGCCACGTGTCAACACTGGGTCTGATTGAGGGCCTTCTGGAGAGAGGCCCAAGCAAGACGCGTCCCGAGGAGCGTCTTGCCACATGTCAACAATGGTTCTTACTGAGGGCCTCCAGGAGAGAAGCCCAAGCAAGACGCGCCCCGAGGAGCTTCTTGCCACATGTCAACAATGGGTATGACTGAGCGCCTCCAGGAGAGAGGCCAAAGCAAGACTTCCCCCGAGGAGCGTCTTGACACATGTCAACACTGGGTCTGACAGAGGGCCTCCATGAGAGAGTCCCAAGCAAGACGCGCCCCGAGGAGTGTCTTGCCAAATGTCAACACTGGGTCTGACAGAGCGCCTCAGGGAGAGAGGTCCAAGCAAGACGCGCCCCGAGGAGCGTCTTGCCACATGTCAACACTGGGTCTGACTGAGTGCCTCCATGAGAGAAGCCCCAGCAAGACGCGCCCCGAGGAGCGTCTTGCCACATGTCACTACTCGGTCTGTTTGAGCGCCTCCAGGAGAGAAGCCCAAGCAAGACGTGCCCCGAGGAGCGTCTTGCCACATGTCAACAATGGGTCTACCTGAGGGCCTCCAGGAGAGTAGCCCAAGCAAGACGCGCCCCGAGGAGCGTCTTGCCACATGTCAACACTGGGTCTGACTGAGCGCCTCCAGGAGAGAGGCCCAAGCAAGACACGCCCCGAGGAGCGTCTTGACACATGTCAACACTGGGTCTGACTGAGGGCCTCCATGAGAGAAGCCCAACCAAGACGCGCCCTGAGGAATGTCTTGCCACATGCCAACACTGGGTCTGACAGAGGGCCTCCAGGAGAGAGGCCCAAGCAAGATGCGCCCCGAGGAGTGTCTTGCCACATGTCACCACTGGGTCTGACTGAGCGCCTCCAGGAGAGAGGCCCAGGCAAGACGCGCCCCGAGGAGCGTCTTGTCACATGTCAACACTGAGTCTTTCTGAGCGCCTCCAGGAGAGAAGCCCAAGAAAGACGCGCCCCGAGGAGCGTCTTTCCACATGTCAGCACTCGGTCTGACTGAGCGCCTGCAGGAGAGAGGCCCAAGCAAGACGCGCCCCGAGGAGCGTCTTGCAACATGTCAACAATGGGTCTGACTGAGGGCCTCCAGGAGAGAAGCCCAAGCAACACGCGGCCCGAGGAGCGTCTGGCCACATGACAGCACTCGGTCTGACTGAGCGCCTCCAGGAGAGAGGCCAAAGCAAGACTCGCCCCGAGGAGTGTCTTGCCACATGTCAACAATGGGTATGACTGAGGGCGTCCAGGAGAGAAGCCCAAGCAAGACGCGCCCCGAGGAGCGTCTTGACACATGTCAACACTGGGTCTGACAGAGGGCCTCCAGGAGAGAGGCCAAAGCAAGACGTGCCCCGAGGAGCGTCTTGACACATGTCAACACTGGGTCTGACAGAGGGCCTCCATGAGAGAGGCCCAAGCAAGACGCGCCCCGTGGAGTGTCTTGCCACATGTCAACACTGGGTCTGACTGAGCGCCTCCAGGAGAGAGGCCCAAGCAACACGCGCCCCGAGGAATGTCTTGCCACGTGTCAACACTGGGTCTGACTGAGTGCCTCCAGGAGAGAGGCCCAAGCAAGATGCGCCCCGAGGAGCGTCTTGCCACGTGTCACCACTGGCTCTGACTGAGCGCCACCAGGAGAGAGGCCCAAGCAAGACGCGCCCCGAGGAGCGTCTTGCCACGTGTCACCACTGGGTCTGATTGAGCGCCTCCAGGAGAGAGGCCCCAGCAAGACACGCCCCGAGGAGCGTCTTGCCTTATGTCAGCACTCGGTCTGACGGAGCGCCTCCAGGAGAGAGGCCCAAGCAAGACGCGCCCCGAGGAGCGTCTTGCGACATGTCACTACTCGGTCTAACTGAGCGCCTCCAGGAGAGAGGTCCAAGCAAGACGTGCCCCGAGGAGCGTCTTGCCACATGTCACTACTCGGTCTGACTGAGCGCCTCCAGGAGAGAGGCCCAAGCAAGACGTGCCCCGAGGAGCGTCTTGCCACATGTCAACACTGGGTATGACTGAGCGCCTCCAGGAGAGAGGCCCAAGCAAGACGCGCCCCAAGGAGCGTCAGGCCACATGTCACTACTCAGTCTGACTGAGCGCCTCCAGGAGAGAGGCCCAAGCAAGATGCGCCCCGAGGAGCGTCTTGCCACATGTCAACACTGGGTCTGATTGAGGGCCTTCTGGAGAAAGGCACAAGCAAGACGCGCCCCGAGGAGCGGCTTGCCACATGTCAACAATGGGTCTTACTGAGGGTCTGCAGGAGAGAGGCCAAAGCAAGATGCGCCCGGAGGAAAGTCTTGCCACATGTCAACACTGGGTCTGACAGAGGACCTCCAGGAGAGAGGCCGAAGCAAGACGCGCCCCGAGGAGCGTCTTGCCACATGTCACCTCTGGTTCTGACTGAGCGCCTCCAGGAGAGAGGTCCAAGCAAGACGCGCCCCGAGGAGAGTCTTGCCACATGTCACTACTCGGTCTGACTGAGCGCCTCAGGGAGAGAGGTCCAAGCAAGACGCGCCCCGAGGAGCGTCTTGCCACATGTCAACACTGGGTCTGACTGAGTGCCTCCATGAGAGAAGCCCCAGCAAGACGCGCCCCGAGGAGCGTCTTGCCACATGTCACTACTCGGTCTGTTTGAGCGCCTCCAGGAGAGAAGCCCAAGCAAGACGTGCCCCGAGGAGCGTCTTGCCACATGTCAACAATGGGTCTGACTGAGGGCCTCCAGGAGAGTAGCCCAAGCAAGACGCGCCCCGAGGAGCGTCTTGCCACATGTCAACACTGGGTCTGACTGAGCGCCACCAGGAGAGAGGCCCAAGCAAGACACGCCCCGAGGAGCGTCTTGACACATGTCAACACTGGGTCTGACTGAGGGCCTCCATGAGAGAAGCCCAACCAAGACGCGCCCTGAGGAATGTCTTGCCACATGCCAACACTGGGTCTGACAGAGGGCCTCCAGGAGAGAGGCCCAAGCAAAATGTGCCCCGAGAAGTGTCTTGCCACATGTCACCACTGGGTCTGACTGAGCGCCTCCAGGAGAGAAGCCCAAGCAAGACGCGCCCCGAGGAGCGTCTTTCCACATGTCAGCACTCGGTCTGACTGAGCGCCTGCAGGAGAGAGGCCCAAGCAAGACGCGCCCCGAGGAGCGTCTTGCAACATGTCAACAATTGGTCTGACTGAGGGCCTCCAGGAGAGAAGCCCAAGCAACACGCGGCCCGAGGAGCGTCTTGCCACATGTCAGCACTCGGTCTGACTGAGCGCCTCCAGGAGAGAGGCCAAAGCAAGACGCGCCCCGAGGAGTGTCTTGCCACATGTCAACAATGGGTATGACTGAGGGCGTCCAGGAGAGAAGCCCAAGCAAGACGCGCCCCGAGGAGCGTCTTGACACATGTCAACACTGGGTCTGACAGAGGGCCTCCAGGAGAGAGGCCAAAGCAAGACGTGCCCCGAGGAGCGTCTTGACACATGTCAACACTGGGTCTGACAGAGGGCCTCCATGAGAGAGGCCCAAGCAAGACGCGCCCCGAGGAGTGTCTTGCCACATGTCAACACTGGGTCTGACTGAGCGCCTCCAGGAGAGAGGCCCAAGCAAGACGCGCCCCGAGGAATGTCTTGCCACGTGTCAACACTGGGTCTGACTGAGTGCCTCCAGGAGAGAGGCCCAAGCAAGATGCGCCCCGAGGAGCGTCTTGCCACGTGTCACCACTGGCTCTGACTGAGCGCCTCCAGGAGAGAGGCCCAAGCAAGACGCGCCCCGAGGAGCGTCTTGCCACGTGTCACCACTGGGTCTGATTGAGCGCCTCCAGGAGAGAGGCCCCAGCAAGACACGCCCCGAGGAGCGTCTTGCCTTATGTCAGCACTCGGTCTGACTGAGCGCCTCCAGGAGAGAGGCCCAAGCAAGACGCGCCCCGAGGAGCGTCTTGCGACATGTCACTACTCGGTCTAACTGAGCGCCTCCAGGAGAGAGGTCCAAGCAAGACGCGCCCCGAGGAGCGTCTTGCCACATGTCACTACTCGGTCTGACTGAGCGCCTCCAGGAGAGAGGCCCAAGCAAGACGTGCCCCGAGGAGCGTCTTGCCACATGTCAACACTGGGTCTGACTGAGCGCCTCCAGGAGAGAGGCCCAAGCAAGACGCGCCCCGAGGAGCGTCAGGCCACATGTCACTACTCAGTCTGACTGAGCGCCTCCAGGAGAGAGGCCCAAGCAAGATGCGCCCCGAGGAGCGTCTTGCCACATGTCAACACTGGGTCTGATTGAGGGCCTTCTGGAGAAAGGCACAAGCAAGACGCGCCCCGAGGAGCGTCTTGCCACATGTCAACAATGGGTCTGACTGAGGGCCTCCAGGAAAGAAGCCCAAGCAACACGCGGCCCGAGGTGCGTCTTGCCACATGTCAGCACTCGGTCTGACTGATCCCCTCCAGGAGAGAGGCCCAAGCAAGACGCGCCCCGAGGAGCGTCTTGCCACATGTCAACAATGGGTTTGACTGAGGGCCTCCAGGAGAGAAGGCCAAGCAAGACGCGCCCCGTGGAGCGTCTTGACACATGTCAACACTGGGTCTGACAGAGGGCCTCCAGGAGAGAGGCCCAAGCAAGACGCGCCCCGAGGAGTGTCTTGCCACATGTCACCACTGGGTCTGACTGAGCGCCTCCAGGAGAGAGGCCCAAGCAAGACGCGCCCCGAGGAGCGTCAGACCACATGTCACTACTCAGTCTGTCTGAGCGCCTCCAGGAGAGAGGCCCAAGCAAGACGCGCCCCGAGGAGCGTCTTGCCACGTGTCAACACTGGGTATGATTGAGGGCCTTCTGGAGAGAGGCCCAAGCAAGACGCGCCCCGAGGAGCGTCTTGCCACATGTCAACAATGGGTCTGACTGAGGGCCTCCAGGAGAGAAGCCCAAGCAAGACGCGCCCCGAGGAGCTTCTTGCCACATGTCAGCACTCGGTCTGACTGAGCGCCTCCAGGAGAGAGGCCAAAGCAAGACGCGCCCCGAGGAGCGTCTTGCCACATGTCAACACTGGGTCTGACTTAGCGCCTCCAGGAGAGCGGCCCAAGCAAGATGCGCCCCGAGGAGCGTCTTGCCACGTGTCACCACTGGGTCTGACTGAGCTCCTCCAGGAGAGAGGCCCAAGCAAGACGCGCCCCGAGGAGCGTCTTGCCACGTGTCACCACTGGGTCTGATAGAGCACCTCCAGGAGAGAGGCCCCAGCAAGACGCGCCCCGAGGAGCGTCTTGCCTTATGTCAGCACTCGGTCTGACTGAGCGCCTCCAGGAGAGAGGCCCAAGCATGACACGCACTGAGGAGCGTCTTGCCACATGTCACTACTCGGTCTGACTGAGAGCCTCCAGGAGAGAGGCCCAAGCAAGACGTGCCCCGAGGAGCGTCTTGCCACATGTCAACAATGGGTCTGACTGAGGGCCTACAGGAGAGAAGCCCAAGCAAGACGCGCCCCGAGGAGCGTCTTGCCACATGTCAACACTGGGTCTGACTGAGAGCCTCCAGGAGAGAGGCCCAAATGAGACGCGCCCCGAGGAGCGTCTTGCCACATGTCAACAATGGGTCTGACTGAGGGCCTCCAGGAGAGAAGCCCAAGCAAGACGCGCCCCGAGGAGCGTCTTGCCACATGTCAGCACTCGGTCTGACTGAGCGCCTCCAGGAGAGAGGCCCAAGCAAGACGTGCCCCGAGGAGCGTCTTGCCACATGTCAACACTGGGTCTGACGGAGCGCCTCCAGGAGAGAGGCCCAAGCAAGACGCACCCCGAGGAGCGTCTTGCCACATGTGAACACTGGGTCTGACTGAGCGCCTCCAGGAGAGAGGCCCAAGCAAGACGCGCCCGGAGGAGCGTCTTGCCAAATGTCAGCACTCGGTCTGACTGAGCGCCTCCAGGAGAGAGGCCCAAGCAAGACGCGCCCCGAGGAGCATCTTGACACATGTCTCCTCTGGGTCTGACTGAGCGCCTCCAGGAGAGAGGCCCAAGCAAGACGTGCCCCGAGGAGCGTCTTGCCACATGTCAACACTGGGTCAGACTGAGTGCCTCCATGAGAGAAGCCCCAGCAAGACGCGCCCCGAGGAGCATCTTGCCACATGTCAACACTGGATCTGACTGAGAACCTCCAGGAGAGAGGCCCAAGCAAGACGCGCCCCGAGGAGCGTCTTGCCACATGTCAACACTGGGTCTGACCGAGCGCCTCCAGGAGAGAGGCCCAAGCAAGACGCGCCCCGAGGAGCGTCTTGTCACATGTCACTACTCGGTCTGACTGAGCGCCTCCAGGAGAGAGGCCCAAGCAAGACGTGCCCCGAGGAGCGTCTTGCCACATGTCAACAATGGGTCTGACTGAGGGCCTCCAGGAGAGAAGCCCAAGCAAGAAGTGCCCCGAGGAGCGTCTTGCCACATGTCAACACTGGGTCTGACTGAGCTCCTCCAGGAGAGAGGCCCAAGCAAGACACGCCCCGAGGAGCTTCTTGACACATGTCAACACTGGGTCTGACTGAGGGCCTCCATGAGAGAAGCCCAAGCAAGACGCGCCCCGAGGAGAGTCTTGCCACATGTCAACATTGGGTCTGACAGAGGGCATCCAGGAGAGAGGCCCAAGCAATACGCGCCCCGAGGAGCGTCTTGCCACATGTCACCACTGGGTCTGACTGAGCGCCTCCAGGAGAGAGGCCCAAGCAAGACGCGCCCCGAGGAGCGTCTTGCCACGTGTCAACACTGGGTCTGATTGAGGGCCTTCTGGAGAGAGGCCCAAGCAAGACGCGCCCCGAGGCGCGTCTTGACACATGTCACTACTCGGTCTAACTGAGCGCCTCCAGGAGAAAGGTCCAAGCAAGACGCGCCCCGAGGAGCGTCTTGCCACATGTCACTACTCGGTTTGACTGAGCGCCTCCAGGAGAGAGGCCCAAGCAAGACGTGCCCCGAGGAGCGTCTTGCCACGTGTCAACAATGGGTCTGACTGAGGGCCTCCAGGAGAGAAGCCCAAACAAGACGCGCCCCGAGGAGCGTCTTGCCACGTGTCAACACTGGGTCTGATTGAGGGCCTTCTGGAGAGAGACCCAAGCAAGACGCGCCCCGAGGAGCGTCTTGCCACATGTCAACAATGGGTCTGACTGAGGGCCTCCAGGAGAGAAGCCCAAGCAAGACGCGCCCCGAGGAGCGTCTTTCCACGTGTCAACACTGGGTCTGACTTAGTGCCTCCAGGAGAGAGGCCCAAGCAAGATGCGCCCCGAGGAGCGTCTTGCCATGTGTCACCACTGGGTCTGACTGAGCTCCTCCAGGAGAGAGGCCCAAGCAAGACGCGCCCCGAGGAGCGTCTTGCCACGTGTCACCACTGGGTCTGATAGAGCACCTCCAGGAGAGAGGCCCCAGCAAGACGCGCCCCGAGGAGCGTCTTGCCTTATGTCAGCACTCGGTCTGACTGAGCGCTTCCAGGAGAGAGGCCCAAGCAAGACACGCCCCGAGGAGCGTCTTGCCACGTGTCAACACTGGGTCTGACTTAGCGCCTCCAGGAGAGAGGCCCAAGCAAGATGCGCCCCGAGGAGCGTCTTGCCATGTGTCACCACTGGGTCTGACTGAGCTCCTCCAGGAGAGAGGCCCAAGCAAGACGCGCCCCGAGGAGCGTCTTGCCACGTGTCACCACTGGGTCTGATAGAGCACCTCCAGGAGAGAGGCCCCAGCAAGACGCGCCCCGAGGAGCGTCTTGCCTTATGTCAGCACTCGGTCTGACTGAGCGAATCCAGGAGAGAGGCCCAAGCAAGACGTGTCCCGAGGAGCGTCTTGCCACATGTCAACAATGGGTCTGACTGAGGGCCTCCAGGAGAGAAGCCCAAGCAAGACGCGCCCCGAGGAGTGTCTTGCCACATGTCACCACTGGGTCTGACTGAGCGCCTCCAGGAGAGAGGCCCAAGCAAGACGCGCCCCGAGGAGCGTCAGGCCACATGTCACTACTCGGTCTGACTGAGTGCCTCAGGGAGAGAGGTCCAAGCAAGACGCGCCCCGAGGAGCGTCTTGCACATGTCAACACTGGGTCTGACTGAGTTCCTCCATGAGAGAAGCCCCAGCAAGACGCGCCCCGAGGAGCGTCTTGCCACATGTCACTACTCGGTCTGTTTGAGCGCCTCCAGGAGAGAGGCCCAAGCAAGACGTGCCCCGAGGAGAGTCTTGCCACATGTCAACACTCGGTCTGACAGAGGGCATCCAGGAGAGAGGTCCAAGCAATACACGCCCCGAGGAGCGTCTTGCCACATGTCACCACTGGGTCTGACTGAGCGCCTCCAGGAGAGAGACCCAACCAAGACGCGCCCTGAGGAGCGTCTTGCCACATGCCAACACTGGGTCTGACAGAGGGCCTCCAGGAGAGAGGCCCAAGCAAGACGCGCCCCGAGGAGCGTCTTGTCACATGTCAACACTGGGTCTTTCTGAGCGCCTCCAGGAGAGAAGCCCAAGAAAGACGCGCCCCGAGGAGAGTCTTTCCACATGTCAGCACTCGGTCTGACTGAGCGCCTCCAGGAGAGAGGCCCAAGCAAGACGCGCCCAAAGGAGCGTCTTGCAACATGTCAACACTGGGTCTGATTGAGGGCCTTCTGGAGAGAGGCCCAAGCAAGACGCGCCCCGAGGAGCGTCTTGCCACATGTCAACAATGGGTCTTACTGAGGGCCTCCAGGAGAGAAGCCCAAGCAACACGCGCCCCGAGGAGCTTCTTGCCACATGTCAGCACTCGGTCTGACTGGGCGCCTCCAGGAGAGAGGCCAAAGCAAGACGCGCCCCGAGGAGCGTCTTGACACATGTCAACACTGGGTCTGACAGAGGGCCTCCATGAGAGAGGCCCAAGCAAAACGCGCCCCGAGGAGTGTCTTGCCACATGTCAACACTGGGTCTGACTGAGCGCCTCCAGGAGAGAGGCCCAAGCAAGACGTGCCCCGAGGAGCGTCTTGCCACGTGTCAACACTGGGTCTGACTGAGCGCCTCCAGGAGAGAGGCCCAAGCAAGACGTGCCCCGAGGAGCGTCTTGCCACATGTCAACAATGGGTCTGACTGAGGGCCTCCAGGAGAGAAGCCCAAGCAAGACGCCCCCCGAGGAGCGTCTTGCCACATTTCAACACTGGGTCTGACTGAGGGCCTCTAGGAGAGAGGTCCAAATAAGACGCGCCCCGAGGAGCGTCTTGCCACATGTCAACAATGGGTCTGACTGAGTGCTTCCAGGAGAGAAGCCCAAGCAAGACGCGCCCCGAGGAGCGTCTTGCCACATGTCAGCACTCGGTCTGACTGAGCGCCTCCAGGAGAGAGCCCCAAGCAAGACGTGCCCCGAGGAGCGTCTTGCCACATGTCAACACTGGGTCTGACTGAGCGCCTCCAGGAGAGAGGCCCAAGCAAGATGCGCCCGGAGGAGCGTCTTGCCACATGTCAGCACTGGGTCTGACTGAGCGCCTCCAGGAGAGAGGCCCAAGCAAGACACGCCCCAAGGAGCGTATTGACACATGTCAACACTGGGTCTGACTGAGGGCCTCCATGAGAGAAGCCCAAGCAAGACGCGCCCCGAGGAGAGTCTTGCCACATGTCAACACTCGGTCTGACAGAGGGCATTCAGGAGAGAGGCCCAAGCAATACGCGCCCCGAGGAGCGTCTTGCCACATGTCACCTCTGGTTCTGACTGAGCGCCTCCAGGAGAGAGGCCCAAGCAAGACGCGCCCCGAGGAGCGTCTTGTCACATGTCAACACTGGGTCTTTCTGAGCGCCTCCAGGAGAGAAGCCCAAGCAAGACGCGCCCCGAGGAGCGTCTTGCCACATGTCAACAATGGGTCTGACTGAGGGCCTCCAGGAGAGAAGCCCAAGCAAGACGCGCCCCGAGGAGCTTCTTGCCACATGTCAGCACTCGGTCTGACTGAGCGCCTCCAGGAGAGAGGCCCAAGCAAGACGCGCCCCGAGGAGCGTCTTGCCACGTGTCAACACTGGGTCTGACTGAGCGCCTCCAGGAGAGAGGCCCAAGCAAGATGCGCCCCGAGGAGCGTCTTGCCACGTGTCACCACTGGGTCTGACTGAGCGCCTCCAGGAGAGAGGCCCAAGCAAGACACGCCCCGAGGAGCGTCTTGCCACGTGTCAACACTGGGTCTGATTGAGGGCCTTCTGGAGAGAGGCCCAAGCAAGACGCGTCCCGAGGAGCGTCTTGCCACATGTCAACAATGGTTCTTACTGAGGGCCTCCAGGAGAGAAGCCCAAGCAAGACGCGCCCCGAGGAGCTTCTTGCCACATGTCAACAATGGGTATGACTGAGCGCCTCCAGGAGAGAGGCCAAAGCAAGACTTCCCCCGAGGAGCGTCTTGACACATGTCAACACTGGGTCTGACAGAGGGCCTCCATGAGAGAGGCCCAAGCAAGACGCGCCCCGAGGAGTGTCTTGCCAAATGTCAACACTGGGTCTGACAGAGCGCCTCAGGGAGAGAGGTCCAAGCAAGACGCGCCCCGAGGAGCGTCTTGCCACATGTCAACACTGGGTCTGACTGAGTGCCTCCATGAGAGAAGCCCCAGCAAGACGCGCCCCGAGGAGCGTCTTGCCACATGTCACTACTCGGTCTGTTTGAGCGCCTCCAGGAGAGAAGCCCAAGCAAGACGTGCCCCGAGGAGCGTCTTGCCACATGTCAACAATGGGTCTACCTGAGGGCCTCCAGGAGAGTAGCCCAAGCAAGACGCGCCCCGAGGAGCGTCTTGCCACATGTCAACACTGGGTCTGACTGAGCGCCTCCAGGAGAGAGGCCCAAGCAAGACACGCCCCGAGGAGCGTCTTGACACATGTCAACACTGGGTCTGACTGAGGGCCTCCATGAGAGAAGCCCAACCAAGACGCGCCCTGAGGAATGTCTTGCCACATGCCAACACTGGGTCTGACAGAGGGCCTCCAGGAGAGAGGCCCAAGCAAGATGCGCCCCGAGGAGTGTCTTGCCACATGTCACCACTGGGTCTGACTGAGCGCCTCCAGGAGAGAGGCCCAGGCAAGACGCGCCCCGAGGAGCGTCTTGTCACATGTCAACACTGAGTCTTTCTGAGCGCCTCCAGGAGAGAAGCCCAAGAAAGACGCGCCCCGAGGAGCGTCTTTCCACATGTCAGCACTCGGTCTGACTGAGCGCCTGCAGGAGAGAGGCCCAAGCAAGACGCGCCCCGAGGAGCGTCTTGCAACATGTCAACAATGGGTCTGACTGAGGGCCTCCAGGAGAGAAGCCCAAGCAACACGCGGCCCGAGGAGCGTCTGGCCACATGACAGCACTCGGTCTGACTGAGCGCCTCCAGGAGAGAGGCCAAAGCAAGACTCGCCCCGAGGAGTGTCTTGCCACATGTCAACAATGGGTATGACTGAGGGCGTCCAGGAGAGAAGCCCAAGCAAGACGCGCCCCGAGGAGCGTCTTGACACATGTCAACACTGGGTCTGACAGAGGGCCTCCAGGAGAGAGGCCAAAGCAAGACGTGCCCCGAGGAGCGTCTTGACACATGTCAACACTGGGTCTGACAGAGGGCCTCCATGAGAGAGGCCCAAGCAAGACGCGCCCCGTGGAGTGTCTTGCCACATGTCAACACTGGGTCTGACTGAGCGCCTCCAGGAGAGAGGCCCAAGCAACACGCGCCCCGAGGAATGTCTTGCCACGTGTCAACACTGGGTCTGACTGAGTGCCTCCAGGAGAGAGGCCCAAGCAAGATGCGCCCCGAGGAGCGTCTTGCCACGTGTCACCACTGGCTCTGACTGAGCGCCACCAGGAGAGAGGCCCAAGCAAGACGCGCCCCGAGGAGCGTCTTGCCACGTGTCACCACTGGGTCTGATTGAGCGCCTCCAGGAGAGAGGCCCCAGCAAGACACGCCCCGAGGAGCGTCTTGCCTTATGTCAGCACTCGGTCTGACGGAGCGCCTCCAGGAGAGAGGCCCAAGCAAGACGCGCCCCGAGGAGCGTCTTGCGACATGTCACTACTCGGTCTAACTGAGCGCCTCCAGGAGAGAGGTCCAAGCAAGACGTGCCCCGAGGAGCGTCTTGCCACATGTCACTACTCGGTCTGACTGAGCGCCTCCAGGAGAGAGGCCCAAGCAAGACGTGCCCCGAGGAGCGTCTTGCCACATGTCAACACTGGGTATGACTGAGCGCCTCCAGGAGAGAGGCCCAAGCAAGACGCGCCCCAAGGAGCGTCAGGCCACATGTCACTACTCAGTCTGACTGAGCGCCTCCAGGAGAGAGGCCCAAGCAAGATGCGCCCCGAGGAGCGTCTTGCCACATGTCAACACTGGGTCTGATTGAGGGCCTTCTGGAGAAAGGCACAAGCAAGACGCGCCCCGAGGAGCGGCTTGCCACATGTCAACAATGGGTCTTACTGAGGGTCTGCAGGAGAGAGGCCAAAGCAAGATGCGCCCGGAGGAAAGTCTTGCCACATGTCAACACTGGGTCTGACAGAGGACCTCCAGGAGAGAGGCCGAAGCAAGACGCGCCCCGAGGAGCGTCTTGCCACATGTCACCTCTGGTTCTGACTGAGCGCCTCCAGGAGAGAGGTCCAAGCAAGACGCGCCCCGAGGAGAGTCTTGCCACATGTCACTACTCGGTCTGACTGAGCGCCTCAGGGAGAGAGGTCCAAGCAAGACGCGCCCCGAGGAGCGTCTTGCCACATGTCAACACTGGGTCTGACTGAGTGCCTCCATGAGAGAAGCCCCAGCAAGACGCGCCCCGAGGAGCGTCTTGCCACATGTCACTACTCGGTCTGTTTGAGCGCCTCCAGGAGAGAAGCCCAAGCAAGACGTGCCCCGAGGAGCGTCTTGCCACATGTCAACAATGGGTCTGACTGAGGGCCTCCAGGAGAGTAGCCCAAGCAAGACGCGCCCCGAGGAGCGTCTTGCCACATGTCAACACTGGGTCTGACTGAGCGCCACCAGGAGAGAGGCCCAAGCAAGACACGCCCCGAGGAGCGTCTTGACACATGTCAACACTGGGTCTGACTGAGGGCCTCCATGAGAGAAGCCCAACCAAGACGCGCCCTGAGGAATGTCTTGCCACATGCCAACACTGGGTCTGACAGAGGGCCTCCAGGAGAGAGGCCCAAGCAAAATGTGCCCCGAGAAGTGTCTTGCCACATGTCACCACTGGGTCTGACTGAGCGCCTCCAGGAGAGAAGCCCAAGCAAGACGCGCCCCGAGGAGCGTCTTTCCACATGTCAGCACTCGGTCTGACTGAGCGCCTGCAGGAGAGAGGCCCAAGCAAGACGCGCCCCGAGGAGCGTCTTGCAACATGTCAACAATTGGTCTGACTGAGGGCCTCCAGGAGAGAAGCCCAAGCAACACGCGGCCCGAGGAGCGTCTTGCCACATGTCAGCACTCGGTCTGACTGAGCGCCTCCAGGAGAGAGGCCAAAGCAAGACGCGCCCCGAGGAGTGTCTTGCCACATGTCAACAATGGGTATGACTGAGGGCGTCCAGGAGAGAAGCCCAAGCAAGACGCGCCCCGAGGAGCGTCTTGACACATGTCAACACTGGGTCTGACAGAGGGCCTCCAGGAGAGAGGCCAAAGCAAGACGTGCCCCGAGGAGCGTCTTGACACATGTCAACACTGGGTCTGACAGAGGGCCTCCATGAGAGAGGCCCAAGCAAGACGCGCCCCGAGGAGTGTCTTGCCACATGTCAACACTGGGTCTGACTGAGCGCCTCCAGGAGAGAGGCCCAAGCAAGACGCGCCCCGAGGAATGTCTTGCCACGTGTCAACACTGGGTCTGACTGAGTGCCTCCAGGAGAGAGGCCCAAGCAAGATGCGCCCCGAGGAGCGTCTTGCCACGTGTCACCACTGGCTCTGACTGAGCGCCTCCAGGAGAGAGGCCCAAGCAAGACGCGCCCCGAGGAGCGTCTTGCCACGTGTCACCACTGGGTCTGATTGAGCGCCTCCAGGAGAGAGGCCCCAGCAAGACACGCCCCGAGGAGCGTCTTGCCTTATGTCAGCACTCGGTCTGACTGAGCGCCTCCAGGAGAGAGGCCCAAGCAAGACGCGCCCCGAGGAGCGTCTTGCGACATGTCACTACTCGGTCTAACTGAGCGCCTCCAGGAGAGAGGTCCAAGCAAGACGCGCCCCGAGGAGCGTCTTGCCACATGTCACTACTCGGTCTGACTGAGCGCCTCCAGGAGAGAGGCCCAAGCAAGACGTGCCCCGAGGAGCGTCTTGCCACATGTCAACACTGGGTCTGACTGAGCGCCTCCAGGAGAGAGGCCCAAGCAAGACGCGCCCCGAGGAGCGTCAGGCCACATGTCACTACTCAGTCTGACTGAGCGCCTCCAGGAGAGAGGCCCAAGCAAGATGCGCCCCGAGGAGCGTCTTGCCACATGTCAACACTGGGTCTGATTGAGGGCCTTCTGGAGAAAGGCACAAGCAAGACGCGCCCCGAGGAGCGTCTTGCCACATGTCAACAATGGGTCTGACTGAGGGCCTCCAGGAAAGAAGCCCAAGCAACACGCGGCCCGAGGTGCGTCTTGCCACATGTCAGCACTCGGTCTGACTGATCCCCTCCAGGAGAGAGGCCCAAGCAAGACGCGCCCCGAGGAGCGTCTTGCCACATGTCAACAATGGGTTTGACTGAGGGCCTCCAGGAGAGAAGGCCAAGCAAGACGCGCCCCGTGGAGCGTCTTGACACATGTCAACACTGGGTCTGACAGAGGGCCTCCAGGAGAGAGGCCCAAGCAAGACGCGCCCCGAGGAGTGTCTTGCCACATGTCACCACTGGGTCTGACTGAGCGCCTCCAGGAGAGAGGCCCAAGCAAGACGCGCCCCGAGGAGCGTCAGACCACATGTCACTACTCAGTCTGTCTGAGCGCCTCCAGGAGAGAGGCCCAAGCAAGACGCGCCCCGAGGAGCGTCTTGCCACGTGTCAACACTGGGTATGATTGAGGGCCTTCTGGAGAGAGGCCCAAGCAAGACGCGCCCCGAGGAGCGTCTTGCCACATGTCAACAATGGGTCTGACTGAGGGCCTCCAGGAGAGAAGCCCAAGCAAGACGCGCCCCGAGGAGCTTCTTGCCACATGTCAGCACTCGGTCTGACTGAGCGCCTCCAGGAGAGAGGCCAAAGCAAGACGCGCCCCGAGGAGCGTCTTGCCACATGTCAACACTGGGTCTGACTTAGCGCCTCCAGGAGAGCGGCCCAAGCAAGATGCGCCCCGAGGAGCGTCTTGCCACGTGTCACCACTGGGTCTGACTGAGCTCCTCCAGGAGAGAGGCCCAAGCAAGACGCGCCCCGAGGAGCGTCTTGCCACGTGTCACCACTGGGTCTGATAGAGCACCTCCAGGAGAGAGGCCCCAGCAAGACGCGCCCCGAGGAGCGTCTTGCCTTATGTCAGCACTCGGTCTGACTGAGCGCCTCCAGGAGAGAGGCCCAAGCATGACACGCACTGAGGAGCGTCTTGCCACATGTCACTACTCGGTCTGACTGAGAGCCTCCAGGAGAGAGGCCCAAGCAAGACGTGCCCCGAGGAGCGTCTTGCCACATGTCAACAATGGGTCTGACTGAGGGCCTACAGGAGAGAAGCCCAAGCAAGACGCGCCCCGAGGAGCGTCTTGCCACATGTCAACACTGGGTCTGACTGAGAGCCTCCAGGAGAGAGGCCCAAATGAGACGCGCCCCGAGGAGCGTCTTGCCACATGTCAACAATGGGTCTGACTGAGGGCCTCCAGGAGAGAAGCCCAAGCAAGACGCGCCCCGAGGAGCGTCTTGCCACATGTCAGCACTCGGTCTGACTGAGCGCCTCCAGGAGAGAGGCCCAAGCAAGACGTGCCCCGAGGAGCGTCTTGCCACATGTCAACACTGGGTCTGACGGAGCGCCTCCAGGAGAGAGGCCCAAGCAAGACGCACCCCGAGGAGCGTCTTGCCACATGTGAACACTGGGTCTGACTGAGCGCCTCCAGGAGAGAGGCCCAAGCAAGACGCGCCCGGAGGAGCGTCTTGCCAAATGTCAGCACTCGGTCTGACTGAGCGCCTCCAGGAGAGAGGCCCAAGCAAGACGCGCCCCGAGGAGCATCTTGACACATGTCTCCTCTGGGTCTGACTGAGCGCCTCCAGGAGAGAGGCCCAAGCAAGACGTGCCCCGAGGAGCGTCTTGCCACATGTCAACACTGGGTCAGACTGAGTGCCTCCATGAGAGAAGCCCCAGCAAGACGCGCCCCGAGGAGCATCTTGCCACATGTCAACACTGGATCTGACTGAGAACCTCCAGGAGAGAGGCCCAAGCAAGACGCGCCCCGAGGAGCGTCTTGCCACATGTCAACACTGGGTCTGACCGAGCGCCTCCAGGAGAGAGGCCCAAGCAAGACGCGCCCCGAGGAGCGTCTTGTCACATGTCACTACTCGGTCTGACTGAGCGCCTCCAGGAGAGAGGCCCAAGCAAGACGTGCCCCGAGGAGCGTCTTGCCACATGTCAACAATGGGTCTGACTGAGGGCCTCCAGGAGAGAAGCCCAAGCAAGAAGTGCCCCGAGGAGCGTCTTGCCACATGTCAACACTGGGTCTGACTGAGCTCCTCCAGGAGAGAGGCCCAAGCAAGACACGCCCCGAGGAGCTTCTTGACACATGTCAACACTGGGTCTGACTGAGGGCCTCCATGAGAGAAGCCCAAGCAAGACGCGCCCCGAGGAGAGTCTTGCCACATGTCAACATTGGGTCTGACAGAGGGCATCCAGGAGAGAGGCCCAAGCAATACGCGCCCCGAGGAGCGTCTTGCCACATGTCACCACTGGGTCTGACTGAGCGCCTCCAGGAGAGAGGCCCAAGCAAGACGCGCCCCGAGGAGCGTCTTGCCACGTGTCAACACTGGGTCTGATTGAGGGCCTTCTGGAGAGAGGCCCAAGCAAGACGCGCCCCGAGGCGCGTCTTGACACATGTCACTACTCGGTCTAACTGAGCGCCTCCAGGAGAAAGGTCCAAGCAAGACGCGCCCCGAGGAGCGTCTTGCCACATGTCACTACTCGGTTTGACTGAGCGCCTCCAGGAGAGAGGCCCAAGCAAGACGTGCCCCGAGGAGCGTCTTGCCACGTGTCAACAATGGGTCTGACTGAGGGCCTCCAGGAGAGAAGCCCAAACAAGACGCGCCCCGAGGAGCGTCTTGCCACGTGTCAACACTGGGTCTGATTGAGGGCCTTCTGGAGAGAGACCCAAGCAAGACGCGCCCCGAGGAGCGTCTTGCCACATGTCAACAATGGGTCTGACTGAGGGCCTCCAGGAGAGAAGCCCAAGCAAGACGCGCCCCGAGGAGCGTCTTTCCACGTGTCAACACTGGGTCTGACTTAGTGCCTCCAGGAGAGAGGCCCAAGCAAGATGCGCCCCGAGGAGCGTCTTGCCATGTGTCACCACTGGGTCTGACTGAGCTCCTCCAGGAGAGAGGCCCAAGCAAGACGCGCCCCGAGGAGCGTCTTGCCACGTGTCACCACTGGGTCTGATAGAGCACCTCCAGGAGAGAGGCCCCAGCAAGACGCGCCCCGAGGAGCGTCTTGCCTTATGTCAGCACTCGGTCTGACTGAGCGCTTCCAGGAGAGAGGCCCAAGCAAGACACGCCCCGAGGAGCGTCTTGCCACGTGTCAACACTGGGTCTGACTTAGCGCCTCCAGGAGAGAGGCCCAAGCAAGATGCGCCCCGAGGAGCGTCTTGCCATGTGTCACCACTGGGTCTGACTGAGCTCCTCCAGGAGAGAGGCCCAAGCAAGACGCGCCCCGAGGAGCGTCTTGCCACGTGTCACCACTGGGTCTGATAGAGCACCTCCAGGAGAGAGGCCCCAGCAAGACGCGCCCCGAGGAGCGTCTTGCCTTATGTCAGCACTCGGTCTGACTGAGCGAATCCAGGAGAGAGGCCCAAGCAAGACGTGTCCCGAGGAGCGTCTTGCCACATGTCAACAATGGGTCTGACTGAGGGCCTCCAGGAGAGAAGCCCAAGCAAGACGCGCCCCGAGGAGTGTCTTGCCACATGTCACCACTGGGTCTGACTGAGCGCCTCCAGGAGAGAGGCCCAAGCAAGACGCGCCCCGAGGAGCGTCAGGCCACATGTCACTACTCGGTCTGACTGAGTGCCTCAGGGAGAGAGGTCCAAGCAAGACGCGCCCCGAGGAGCGTCTTGCACATGTCAACACTGGGTCTGACTGAGTTCCTCCATGAGAGAAGCCCCAGCAAGACGCGCCCCGAGGAGCGTCTTGCCACATGTCACTACTCGGTCTGTTTGAGCGCCTCCAGGAGAGAGGCCCAAGCAAGACGTGCCCCGAGGAGAGTCTTGCCACATGTCAACACTCGGTCTGACAGAGGGCATCCAGGAGAGAGGTCCAAGCAATACACGCCCCGAGGAGCGTCTTGCCACATGTCACCACTGGGTCTGACTGAGCGCCTCCAGGAGAGAGACCCAACCAAGACGCGCCCTGAGGAGCGTCTTGCCACATGCCAACACTGGGTCTGACAGAGGGCCTCCAGGAGAGAGGCCCAAGCAAGACGCGCCCCGAGGAGCGTCTTGTCACATGTCAACACTGGGTCTTTCTGAGCGCCTCCAGGAGAGAAGCCCAAGAAAGACGCGCCCCGAGGAGAGTCTTTCCACATGTCAGCACTCGGTCTGACTGAGCGCCTCCAGGAGAGAGGCCCAAGCAAGACGCGCCCAAAGGAGCGTCTTGCAACATGTCAACACTGGGTCTGATTGAGGGCCTTCTGGAGAGAGGCCCAAGCAAGACGCGCCCCGAGGAGCGTCTTGCCACATGTCAACAATGGGTCTTACTGAGGGCCTCCAGGAGAGAAGCCCAAGCAACACGCGCCCCGAGGAGCTTCTTGCCACATGTCAGCACTCGGTCTGACTGGGCGCCTCCAGGAGAGAGGCCAAAGCAAGACGCGCCCCGAGGAGCGTCTTGACACATGTCAACACTGGGTCTGACAGAGGGCCTCCATGAGAGAGGCCCAAGCAAAACGCGCCCCGAGGAGTGTCTTGCCATATGTCAACACTGGGTCTGACTGAGCGCCTCCAGGAGAGAGGCCCAAGCAAGACGTGCCCCGAGGAGCGTCTTGCCACGTGTCAACACTGGGTCTGACTGAGCGCCTCCAGGAGAGAGGCCCAAGCAAGACGTGCCCCGAGGAGCGTCTTGCCACATGTCAACAATGGGTCTGACTGAGGGCCTCCAGGAGAGAAGCCCAAGCAAGACGCCCCCCGAGGAGCGTCTTGCCACATTTCAACACTGGGTCTGACTGAGGGCCTCTAGGAGAGAGGTCCAAATAAGACGCGCCCCGAGGAGCGTCTTGCCACATGTCAACAATGGGTCTGACTGAGTGCTTCCAGGAGAGAAGCCCAAGCAAGACGCGCCCCGAGGAGCGTCTTGCCACATGTCAGCACTCGGTCTGACTGAGCGCCTCCAGGAGAGAGCCCCAAGCAAGACGTGCCCCGAGGAGCGTCTTGCCACATGTCAACACTGGGTCTGACTGAGCGCCTCCAGGAGAGAGGCCCAAGCAAGATGCGCCCGGAGGAGCGTCTTGCCACATGTCAGCACTGGGTCTGACTGAGCGCCTCCAGGAGAGAGGCCCAAGCAAGACACGCCCCAAGGAGCGTATTGACACATGTCAACACTGGGTCGGACTGAGGGCCTCCATGAGAGAAGCCCAAGCAAGACGCGCCCCGAGGAGAGTCTTGCCACATGTCAACACTCGGTCTGACAGAGGGCATTCAGGAGAGAGGCCCAAGCAATACGCGCCCCGAGGAGCGTCTTGCCACATGTCACCACTGGGTCTGAATGAGCGCGTCCAGGAAAGCGGCCCAACCAAGACGCGCCCCGAGGAGCGTCTTGCCACGTGTCAACACTGGGTCTGACTGAGCGCCTCCAGGAGAGAGGCCCAAGCAAGACACGCCCCGAGGAGCGTATCGACACATGTCAACACTGGGTCTGACTGAGGGCCTCCAGGAGAGAGGCCCAAGCAAGATGCGCCCGGAGGAGCGTCTTGCCACATGTCAACACTGGGTCTGAAAGAGGGCCTCCAGGAGAGAGGCCCAAGCAAGACGTGCCCCGAGGAGAGTCTTGCCACATGTCAAACCTCGGTCTGACAGAGGGCATCCAGGAGAGAGGTCCAAGCAATACACGCCCCGAGGAGCGTCTTGCCACATGTCACCACTGGGTCTGACTGAGCGCCTCCAGGAGAGAGACCCAACCAAGACGCGCCCTGAGGAGCGTCTTGCCACATGCCAACACTGGGTCTGACAGAGGGCCTCCAGGAGAGAGGCCCAAGCAAGACGCGCCCCGAGGAGCGTCTTGTCACATGTCAACACTGGGTCTTTCTGAGCGCCTCCAGGAGAGAAGCCCAAGAAAGACGCGCCCCGAGGAGAATCTTTCCACATGTCAGCACTCGGTCTGACTGAGCGCCTCCAGGAGAGAGGCCCAAGCAAGACGCGCCCAAAGGAGCGTCTTGCAACATGTCAACACTGGGTCTGATTGAGGGCCTTCTGGAGAGAGGCCCAAGCAAGACGCGCCCCGAGGAGCGTCTTGCCACATGTCAACAATGGGTCTTACTGAGGGCCTCCAGGAGAGAAGCCCAAGCAACACGCGCCCCGAGGAGCTTCTTGCCACATGTCAGCACTCGGTCTGACTGGGCGCCTCCAGGAGAGAGGCCAAAGCAAGACGCGCCCCGAGGAGCGTCTTGACACATGTCAACACTGGGTCTGACAGAGGGCCTCCATGAGAGAGGCCCAAGCAAGACGCGCCCCGAGGAGTGTCTTGCCACATGTCAACACTGGGTCTGACTGAGCGCCTCCAGGAGAGAGGCCCAAGCAAGACGTGCCCCGAGGAGCGTCTTGCCACGTGTCAACACTGGGTCTGACTGAGCGCCTCCAGGAGAGAGGCCCAAGCAAGATGCGCCCCGAGGAGCGTCTTGCCACGTGTCACCACTGGGTCTGACTGAGCGCCTCCAGGAGAGAGGCCCCAGCAAGACGTGCCCCGAGGAGCGTCTTGCCTTATGTCAGCACTCGGTCTGACTGAGCGCCTCTAGGAGAGAGGCCCAAGCAAGACGCGCCCCGAGGAGCGTCTTGCCACATGTCACTACTCGGTTTGACTGAGCGCCTCCAGGAGAGAGGCCCAAGCAAGACGTGCCCCGAGGAGCGTCTTGCCACATGTCAACAATGGGTCTGACTGAGGGCCTCCAGGAGAGAAGCCCAAGCAAGACGCCCCCCGAGGAGCGTCTTGCCACATGTCAACACTGGGTCTGACTGAGGGCCTCTAGGAGAGAGGTCCAAATAAGACGCGCCCCGAGGAGCGTCTTGCCACATGTCAACAATGGGTCTGACTGAGTGCTTCCAGGAGAGAAGCCCAAGCAAGACGCGCCCCGAGGAGCGTCTTGCCACATGTCAGCACTCGGTCTGACTGAGCGCCTCCAGGAGAGAGGCCCAAGCAAGACGTGCCCCGAGGAGCGTCTTGCCACATGTCAACACTGGGTCTGACTGAGCGCCTCCAGGAGAGAGGCCCAAGCAAGACGCGCCCGGAGGAGCGTCTTGCCACATGTCAGCACTGGGTCTGACTGAGCGCCTCCAGGAGAGAGGCCCAAGCAAGACGCGCCCCGAGGAGCGTCTTGCCACATGTGTTGACATGTGGCAAGACGCTCCTCGGGCCGCTCCTCGGGCCACGTGTTGCTTGGGCTTCTCTCCTGGAGGCCCTCAGTCAGACCCATTGTTGACATGTGGCAAGACGCTCCTCGGGGCGCGTCTTGCTTGGGCCTCTCTCCTGGAGGTGCTCAGTCAGACCGAGTGCTGACATGTGGCAAGACGCTCCTCGGGGCGCGTCTTGCTTGGGCTTCTCTCCTGGAGGCGCTCAGAAAGACCCAGTGTTGACATGTGAAAAGACGCTCCTCGGGGCGCGTCTTGCTTGGGCCTCTCTCCTGGAGGCGCTCAGTCAGACCGAGTGCTGACATAAGGCAAGACGCTCCTCGGGGCGCGTCCTGCTTGGGCCTCTCTCCTGGAGGCGCTCAGTCAGACTGAGTAGTGACATGTGGCCTGACGCTCCTCGGGGTGCGTCTTGCTTGGGCCTCTCTCCTGGAAGCGCTCAGTCAGACCCAGTGGTGACATGTGGCAAGACGCTCCTAGGGGCGCGTCTTGCTTGGGCTTCTCTCCTGGAGGCGCTCAGACAGACCCAGTGTTGACATGTGACAAGACACTCCTCGGGGCGCGTCTTGCTTGGGCCTCTCTCCTGGAGGCCCTCTGTCAGACCCAGTGTTGACATGTGGCAAGACGCTCCTCCCGGCGCATCTTGCTTGGGGCTCTCTCCTGGAGGCCCTCAGTCAGACCCATTGTTGACATGTGGCAAGACGCTCCTCGGGGCGCGTCTTGCTTGGGCCTCTCTCCTGGAGGCGCTCATTCAGACCCAGTGGTGACATGTGTCAAGACGCTCCTCGGGGCGCGTATTGCTTGGGCCTCTCTCCTGAATGCCCTCTGTCAGACCGAGTGTTGACATGTGGCAAGACTCTCCTCGGGGCGCGTCTTGCTTGGGCTTCTCTCATGGAGGCCCTCAGTCCGACCCAGTGTTGACATGTGTCAAGACACTCCTCGGGGCGTGTCTTGCTTGGGCCTCTCTCCTGGAGGCGCTCAGTCAGACCCAGTGTTGACATGTGGCAAGACGCTCCTCTGGGCGCGTCTTGCTTGGGCTTCTCTCCTGGAGGCCCTTAGTCAGTCCCATTGTTGACATGTGGCAAGACGCTCCTCGGGGCACGTCTTGCTTGGGCCTCTCTCCTGGAGGCGCTCAGTCAGACCGAGTAGTGACATGTGGCAAGACGCTCCTCGGGGCGCGTTTTGCTTGGACCTCTCTCCTGGAGGCGCTCAGTTAGACCGAGTAGTGACATGTGGCAAGACGCTCCTCGGGGCGCGTCTTGCTTGGGCCTCTCTCCTGGAGGCGCTCAGTCAGACCGAGTGCTGACATAAGACAAGACGCTCCTCGGGGCGCGTCTTTCTGGGGCCTCTCTCCTGGAGGTGCTCAATCAGACCCAGTGGTGACACGTGGCAAGACGCTCCTCTGGGCGCGTCTTGCTTGGGCCTCTCTCCTGGAGGAGCTCAGTCAGACCCAGTGGTGACACGTGGCAAGACGCTCCTCGGGGCGCATCTTGCTTGGGCCTCTCTCCTGGAGGCGCTAAGTCAGACCCAGTGTTGACATGTGGCAAGACGCTCCTCGGGGCGCGTCTTGCTTGGGCCTCTCTCCTGGAGGCGCTCAGTCAGACACAGTGTTGACATGTGGCAAGACACTCCTCGGGGCGCGTCTTGCTTGGGCTTCTCTCATGGAGGCCCTCAGTAAGACCCATTGTTGACATGTGGAAAGAAGCTCCTCGGGGCGCGTCTTGCTTTGGCTTCTCTCCTGGAGGCCCTCAGTCAGACCCATTGTTCACATGTGGCAAGACACTCCTCGGGGCGCGTATTGCTTGGGCCTCTCTCCTGGATGCCCTCTGTCAGACCCAGTGTTGACATGTGGCAAGACTCTCCTCGGGGCGCCTCTTGCTTGGCCTTCTCTCATGGAGGCCCTCAGTCAGACCCAGTGTTGACATGTGTCAAGACGCTCCTCGGGGCGTGTCTTGCTTGGGCCTCTCTCCTGGAGGCGCTCAGTCAGACCCAGTTTTGACATGTGGCAAGACGCTCCTCGGGGCGCTTCTTGCTTGGGCTTCTCTCCAGGAGGCCCTCAGTCAGACCCATTGTTGACATGTGGCAAGACGCTCCTCGGGGCATGTCTTGCTTGGGCCTCTCTCCTGGAGGCGCTCAGTCAGACCGAGTAGTGACATGTGGCAAGACGCTCCTCGGGGAGCGTCTTGCTGGGGCTTCTCTCATGGAGGCACTCAGTCAGACCCAGTGTTGACATGTGGCAAGACGCTCCTCGGGGCGCGTGTTGCTTGGACCTCTCTCCTGGAGGCGCTCAGTCAGACCGAGTAGTGACATGTGGCAAGACGCTCCTCGGGGCGCGTCTTGCTTGGGCCTCTCTCCTGGAGGTGCTCAATTAGACCCAGTGTTGACATGTGGCAAGACGCTCCTCGGGGCGCGTCTTGCTTGGGCTTCTCTCCTGGAGGCCCTCAGTCAGACCCATTGTTGACATGTGGCAAGACGCTCCTCGGGGCGCTTCTTGCTTGGGCCTCTCTCCTGGAGGCGCTCAGTCAGACCGAGTGCTGACATGTGGCAAGACGCTCCTCGGGGCGCGTCTTGCTGGGGCCTCTCTCCTGGAGGCGCTCAGTCAGACCCAGTGTTGACATGTGTCAAGACGCTCCTCGGGCGTTTCTTGCTTGCGCCTCTCTCCTGGAGGCGCTCAGTCAGACCCAGAGGTGACATGTGGCAAGACGCTCCTCGGGCCTCTCTCCTGGAGGCGCTCAGTCAGACCCAGTGTTGACATGTGGCAAGACGCTCCTCGGGGCGCGTCTTGCTTGGGCCTCTCTCCTGGATGTGCTCAGTCAGACCCAGTGTTGACATGTGGCAAGACGCTCCTCGGGGCGCGTCTTGCTGGGGCTTCTCTCATGGAGGGACTCAGTCAGACCCAGTGTTGACATGTGGCAAGATGCTCCTCGGGGCACGTCTTGCTTGGGCCTCTCTCCTGGAGGCGCACAGTCAGACCCAGAGGAGACATGTGTCAAGATGCTCCTCGGGGCGCGTCTTGCTTGGGCCTCTCTCCTGGAGGCGCTCAGTCAGATCCAGTGTTGACATGTGGCAAGAAGCTCCTCGGGGCGCGTCTTGCTTGGGCCTCTCTCCTGGAGGTTCTCAGTCAGACCCAGTGTTGACAAGTGGCAAGATGCTCCTCGGGGCACGTCTTGCTGGGGCTTCTCTCATGGAGGCCCTCAGTCAGACCCAGTGTTGACATGTGGCAAGACGCTCCTCGGGGCACGTCTTGCTTGGGCCTCTCTCCTGGAGGCGCTCAGTCAGACCCAGAGGAGACATGTGTCAAGATGCTCCTCGGGGCGCGTCTTGCTTGGGCCTCTCTCCTGGAGGCGCTCAGTCAGACCGAGTGCTGACATGTGGCAAGACGCTCCTCCGGGCGCGTCTTGCTTGGGCCTCTCTCCTGGAGGCGCTCAGTCAGACCCAGTGTTCACATGTGGCAAGACGCTCCTCGGGGCGCGTCTTGCTTGGGCCTCTCTCCTGGAGGCGCTCAGTCAGACCCAGTGTTGACATGTGGCAAGACGCTCCTCGGGGCACGTCTTGCTTGGGCCTCTCTCCTGGAGGCGCTCAGTCAGACCGAGTGCTGACATGTGGCAAGACGCTCCTCGGGGCGCGTCTTGCTTGGGCTTCTCTCCTGGAGGCCCTCAGTCAGACCCATTGTTGACATGTGGCAAGACTCTCCTCGGGGCACGTCTTGCTTGGGCTTCTCTCATGGAGGCCCTCAGTCAGACCCAGTGTTGACATTTGGCAAGACGCTCCTCGGGGCGCGTCTTGCTGGGGCTTCTCTCATGGAGGCACTCAGTCAGACCCAGTGTTGACATGTGGCAAGACGCTCCTCGGGGCACGTCTTGCTTGGGCCTCTCTCCTGGAGGCGCTCAGTCAGACCCAGAGGAGAAATGTGTCAAGACGCTCCTCGGGGCGCGTCTTGCTTGGGCCTCTTCCCTGGAGGCGCTCAGTCACACCGAGTGCTGACATGTGGCAAGACGCACCTCCGGGCGCGTCTTGCTTGGGCCTCTCTCCTGGAGGCGCTCAGTCAGACCCAGTGTTCACATGTGGCAAGACTCTCCTCGGGGCGCGTCTTGCTTGGGCCTCTCTCCTGGAGGCGCTCAGTCAGACCAAGTGCTGACATGTGGCAAGACGCTCCTCGGGGCGCGTCTTGCTTGGGCTTCTCTCCTGGAGGCCCTCAGTCAGACCCATTGTTGACATGTGGCAAGACGCTCCTCGGGGCACGTCTTATTTGGGCCTCTCTCCTGGAGGCCCTCAGTCAGACCCAGTGTTGACATGTGTCAAGACGCTCCTCGGGGCGTGTCTTGCTTGGGCCTCTCTCCTGGAGGCGCTCAGTCAGACCCAGTGTTGACATGTGGCAAGAAGCTCCTCGGGGCGCTTCTTGCTTGGGCTTCTCTCCTGGAGGCCCTCAGTCAGACCCATTGTTGACATGTGACAAGACGCTCCTCGGGGCGCGTCTTGCTTGGGCCTCTCTCCTGGAGGCGCTCAGTCAGACCCAGTGTTGACATGTGGCAAGACGCTCCTCGGGGCGCGTCTTGCTTGGGCCTCTCTCCTGGAGGTTCTCAGTCAGACCCAGTGTTGACAAGTGGCAAGATGCTCCTCGGGGCACGTCTTGCTGGGGCTTCTCTCATGGAGGCCCTCAGTCAGACCCAGTGTTGACATGTGGCAAGACGCTCCTCGGGGCACGTCTTGCTTGGGCCTCTCTCCTGGAGGCGCTCAGTCAGACCCAGAAGAGACATGTGTCAAGATGCTCCTCGGGGCGCGTCTTGCTTGGGCCTCTCTCCTGGAGGCGCTCAGTACTACCGAGTGCTGACATTTGGCAAGACGCTCCTCTGGGCGTGTCTTGCTTGGGCCTCTCTCCTGGAGGCGCTCAGTCAGACCGAGTGCTGACATGTGGCAAGAAGCTCCTCGGGGCGCGTCTTGCTTGGGCTTCTCTCCTGGAGGCCCTCGGTCAGACCCATTGTTGACATGTGGCAAGACGCTCCTCGGGGCGCGTATTGCTTGGGCCTCTCTCCTGGATGACCTCTGTCAGACCCAGTGTTGACATGTGGCAAGACTCTCCTCGGGGCGCGTCTTGCTTGGGCTTCTCTCATGGAGGCCCTCAGTCAGACCCAGTGTTGACATGTGTCAAGACGCTCCTCGGGGCGTGTCTTACTTGGGCCTCTCTCCTGGAGGCGCTCAGTCAGACCCAGTGTTGACATGTGGCAAGAAGCGCCTCGGGGCGCTTCTTGCTTGGGCTTCTCTCCTGGAGGCCCTCAGTCAGACCCATTGTTGACATGTGACAAGACGCTCCTCGGGGCGCGTCTTGCTTGGGCCTCTCTCCTGGAGGCGCTCATTCAGACCCAGTGTTGACATGTGGCAAGACGCTCCTCGGGGCGCGTCTTGCTTGGGCCTCTCTCCTGGAGGTTCTCAGTCAGACCCAGTGTTGACAAGTGGCAAGATGCTCCTCGGGGCACGTCTTGCTGGGGCTTCTCTCATGGAGGCCCTCAGTCAGACCCAGTGTTGACATGTGGCAAGACGCTCCTCGGGGCACGTCTTGCTTGGGCCTCTCTCCTGGAGGCGCTCAGTCAGACCCAGAGGAGACATGTGTCAAGATGCTCCTCGGGGTGCGTCTTGCTTGGGCCTCTCTCCTGGAGGCGCTCAGTCAGACCGAGTGCTGACATGTGGCAAGACGCTCCTCCGGGCGCGTCTTGCTTGGGCCTCTCTCATGGAGGCGCTCAGTCAGACCCAGTGTTCACATGTGGCAAGACGCTCCTCGGGGCGCGTCTTGCTTGGGCCTCTCTCCTGGAGGCGCTCAGTCAGACCCAGTGTTGACATGTGGCAAGACGCTCCTCGGGGCACGTCTTGCTTGGGCCTCTCTCCTGGAGGCGCTCAGTCAGACCGAGTGCTGACATTTGGCAAGACGCTCCTCGGGGCGCGTCTTGCTTGGGCTTCTCTCCTGGAGGCCCTCAGTCAGACCCATTGTTGACATGTGGCAAGACTCTCCTCGGGGCGCGTCGTGCTTGGGCTTCTCTCATGGAGGCCCTCAGTCAGACCCAGTGTTGACTTGTGGCAAGACGCTCCTCGGGGCACGTCTTGCTTGGGCCTCTCTCCTGGAGGCGCTCAGTCAGACCGAGTAGTGACATGTGACAAGACGCTCCTCGGGGCGCGTCCTGCTTGGGCCTCTCTCCTGGAGGCGCTCAGTCAGACCCAGTGTTGACATGTGGCAAGATGCTCCTCGGGGCGCGTCTTGCTGGGGCTTCTCTTATGGAGGCACTCAGTCAGACCCAGTGTTGACATGTGGCAAGACGCTCCTCGGGGCACGTCTTAATTGGGCCTCTCTCCTGGAGGCGCTCAGTGAGACCCGGAGGAGACATGTGTCAAGATGCTCCTCGGGGCGCGTCTTGCTTGGGCCTCTCTCCTGGAGGCGCTCCGTCAGACCCAGTGTTGACATGTGGCAAGACGCTCCTCGGGGCACGTCTTGCTTGGGCCTCTCTCCTGGAGGCACTCAGTCAGACCGAGTGCTGACATGTGGCAAGACGATCCTCGGGGCGCGTCTTGCTGGGGCTTCTCTCCTGGAGGCCCTCAGTCAGACCCATTGTTGACATGTGGCAAGACGCTCCTCGGGGCGCGTCTTGCTTGGGCCTCTCTCCAGAAGGCCCTCAATCGGACCCAGTGTTGACATGTGGCAAGACGCTCCTCGGGGCGCTTCTTGCTTGGGCCTCTCTCCTGGAGGCGCTCAGTCAGACCCAGTGTTGACAAGTGGCAAGATGCTCCTCGGGGTGCGTCTTGCTGGGGCTTCTCTCATGGAGGCACTCAGTCAGACCCAGTGTTGACATGTGGCAAGACGCTCCTCGGGGCACGTCTTGCTTGGGCCTCTCTCCTGGAGGCGCTCAGTGAGACCCGGAGGAGACATGTGTCAAGATGCTCCTCGGGGCGCGTCTTGCTTGGGCCTCTCTCCTGGAGGCGCTCAGTCAGACCGAGTGCTGACATGTGGCAAGACGCTCCTCGGGCCGAGTGTTGCTTGGGCTTCTTTCCTGGAGGCCCTCAGTCAGACCCATTGTTGACATGTGGCAAGACGCTCCTCGGGGCGCGTCTTGCTTGGGCCTCTCTCCTGGAGGCGCTCAGTCAGAACCAGAGGTGACATGTGGCAAGACGCTCCTCGGGGCGCGTCTTGCTTGGGCCTCTCTCCTGGAGGCCCTCTGTCAGACCCAGTGTTGACATGTGGCAAGACGCTCCTCTGGGCGCATCTTGCTTGGGCCTCTCTCCTGGAGGCCCTCAGTAAGACCCATTGTTGACATGTGGCAAGAAGCTCCTCGGGGCACGTCTTATTTGGGCCTCTCTCCTGGAGGCCCTCAGTCAGACCCAGTGTTGACATGTGTCAAGACGCTCCTCGGGGCGTGTCTTGCTTGGGCCTCTCTCCTGGAGGCGCTCATTCAGACCCAGTGTTGACATGTGGCAAGAAGCTCCTCGGGGCGCTTCTTGCTTGGGCTTCTCTCCTGGAGGCCCTCAGTCAGACCCATTGTTGACATGTGACAAGACGCTCCTCGGGGCGCGTCTTGCTTGGGCCTCTCTCCTGGAGGCGCTCAGTCAGACCCAGTGTTGACATGTGGCAAGACGCTCCTCGGGGCGCGTCTTGCTTGGGCCTCTCTCCTGGAGGTTCTCAGTCAGACCCAGTGTTGACAAGTGGCAAGATGCTCCTCGGGGCACGTCTTGCTGGGGCTTCTCTCATGGAGGCCCTCAGTCAGACCCAGTGTTGACATGTGGCAAGACGCTCCTCGGGGCACGTCTTGCTTGGGCCTCTCTCCTGGAGGCGCTCAGTCAGACCCAGAAGAGACATGTGTCAAGATGCTCCTCGGGGCGCGTCTTGCTTGGGCCTCTCTCCTGGAGGCGCTCAGTACTACCGAGTGCTGACATTTGGCAAGACGCTCCTCTGGGCGTGTCTTGCTTGGGCCTCTCTCCTGGAGGCGCTCAGTCAGACCGAGTGCTGACATGTGGCAAGAAGCTCCTCGGGGCGCGTCTTGCTTGGGCTTCTCTCCTGGAGGCCCTCGGTCAGACCCATTGTTGACATGTGGCAAGACGCTCCTCGGGGCGCGTCTTGCTTGGGCCTCTCTCCAGAAGGCCCTCAATCAGACCCAGTGTTGACACGTGGCAAGACGCTCCTCGGGGCGCTTCTTGCTTGGGCCTCTCTCCTGGAGGCGCTCAGTCAGACCGAGTGCTGACATGTGGCAAGACGCTCCTCGGGGCGCGTATTGCTTGGGCCTCTCTCCTGGATGCCCTCTGTCAGACCCAGTGTTGACATGTGGCAAGACTCTCCTCGGGGCGCGTCTTGCTTGGGCTTCTCTCATGGAGGCCCTCAGTCAGACCCAGTGTTGACATGTGTCAAGACGCTCCTCGGGGCGTGTCTTGCTTGGGCCTCTCTCCTGGAGGCGCTCAGTCAGACCCAGTGTTGACATGTGGCAAGAAGCTCCTCGGGGCGCTTCTTGCTTGGGCTTCTCTCCTGGAGGCCCTCAGTCAGACCCATTGTTGACATGTGACAAGACGCTCCTCGGGGCGCGTCTTGCTTGGGCCTCTCTCCTGGAGGCGCTCAGTCAGACCCAGTGTTGACATGTGGCAAGACGCTCCTCTGGGCGCATCTTGCTTGGGCCTCTCTCCTGGAGGCCCTCAGTAAGACCCATTGTTGACATGTGGCAAGAAGCTCCTCGGGGCACGTCTTATTTGGGCCTCTCTCCTGGAGGCCCTCAGTCAGACCCAGTGTTGACATGTGTCAAGACGCTCCTCGGGGCGTGTCTTGCTTGGGCCTCTCTCCTGGAGGCGCTCAGTCAGACCCAGTGTTGACATGTGGCAAGAAGCTCCTCGGGGCGCTTCTTGCTTGGGCTTCTCTCCTGGAGGCCCTCAGTCAGACCCATTGTTGACATGTGACAAGACGCTCCTCGGGGTGCGTCTTGCTTGGGCCTCTCTCCTGGAGGCGCTCAGTCAGACCCAGTGTTGACATGTGGCAAGACGCTCCTCGGGGCGCGTCTTGCTTGGGCCTCTCTCCTGGAGGTTCTCAGTCAGACCCAATGTTGACAAGTGGCAAGATGCTCCTCGGGGCACGTCTTGCTGGGGCTTCTCTCATGGAGGCCCTCAGTCAGACCCAGTGTTGACATGTGGCAAGACGCTCCTCGGGGCACGTCTTGCTTGGGCCTCTCTCCTGGAGGCGCTCAGTCAGACCCAGAAGAGACATGTGTCAAGATGCTCCTCGGGGCGCGTCTTGCTTGGGCCTCTCTCCTGGAGGCGCTCAGTACTATCGAGTGCTGACATTTGGCAAGACGCTCCTCTGGGCGTGTCTTGCTTGGGCCTCTCTCCTGGAGGCGCTCAGTCAGACCGAGTGCTGACATGTGGCAAGAAGCTCCTCGGGGCGCGTCTTGCTTGGGCTTCTCTCCTGGAGGCCCTCGGTCAGACCCATTGTTGACATGTGGCAAGACGCTCCTCGGGGCGCGTCTTGCTTGGGCCTCTCTCCAGAAGGCCCTCAATCAGACCCAGTGTTGACACGTGGCAAGACGCTCCTCGGGGCGCTTCTTGCTTGGGCCTCTCTCCTGGAGGCGCTCAGTCAGACCGAGTGCTGACATGTGGCAAGACGCTCCTCGGGGCGCGTATTGCTTGGGCCTCTCTCATGGAGGCCCTCAGTCAGACCCAGTGTTGACATGTGTCAAGACGCTCCTCGGGGCGTGTCTTGCTTGGGCCTCTCTCCTGGAGGCGCTCAGTCAGACCCAGTGTTGACATGTGGCAAGAAGCTCCTCGGGGCGCTTCTTGCTTGGGCTTCTCTCCTGGAGGCCCTCAGTCAGACCCATTGTTGACATGTGACAAGACGCTCCTCGGGGCGCGTCTTGCTTGGGCCTCTCTCCTGGAGGCGCTCAGTCAGACCCAGTGTTGACAGGTGGCAAGAAGCTCCTCGGGGCGCTTCTTGCTTGGGCTTCTCTCCTGGAGGCCCTCAGTCAGACCCATTGTTGACATGTGACAAGACGCTCCTCGGGGCGCGTCTTGCTTGGGCCTCTCTCCTGGAGGCGCTCAGTCAGACCCAGTGTTGACATGTGGCAAGACGCTCCTCGGGGCGCGTCTTGCTTGGGCCTCTCTCCTGGAGGTTCTCAGTCAGACCCAGTGTTGACAAGTGGCAAGATGCTCCTCGGGGCACGTCTTGCTGGGGCTTCTCTCATGGAGGCCCTCAGTCAGACCCAGTGTTGACATGTGGCAAGACGCTCCTCGGGGCACGTCTTGCTTGGGCCTCTCTCCTGGAGGCGCTCAGTCAGACCCAGAGGAGACATGTGTCAAGATGCTCCTCGGGGTGCGTCTTGCTTGGGCCTCTCTCCTGGAGGCGCTCAGTCAGACCGAGTGCTGACATGTGGCAAGACGCTCCTCCGGGCGCGTCTTGCTTGGGCCTCTCTCATGGAGGCGCTCAGTCAGACCCAGTGTTCACATGTGGCAAGACGCTCCTCGGGGCGCGTCTTGCTTGGGCCTCTCTCCTTGAGGCGCTCAGTCAGACCCAGTGTTGACATGTGGCAAGACGCTCCTCGGGGCACGTCTTGCTTGGGCCTCTCTCCTGGAGGCGCTCAGTCAGACCGAGTGCTGACATGTGGCAAGACGCTCCTCGGGGCGCGTCTTGCTTGGGCTTCTCTCCTGGAGGCCCTCAGTCAGACCCATTGTTGACATGTGGCAAGACTCTCCTCGGGGCGCGTCGTGCTTGGGCTTCTCTCATGGAGGCCCTCAGTCAGACCCAGTGTTGACATGTGGCAAGACGCTCCTCGGGGCACGTCTTGCTTGGGCCTCTCTCCTGGAGGCGCTCAGTCAGACCGAGTAGTGACATGTGACAAGACGCTCCTCGGGGCGCGTCCTGCTTGGGCCTCTCTCCTGGAGGCGCTCAGTCAGACCCAGTGTTGACATGTGGCAAGATGCTCCTCGGGGCGCGTCTTGCTGGGGCTTCTCTTATGGAGGCACTCAGTCAGACCCAGTGTTGACATGTGGCAAGACGCTCCTCGGGGCACGTCTTGCTTGGGCCTCTCTCCTGGAGGCGCTCAGTGAGACCCGGAGGAGACATGTGTCAAGATGCTCCTCGGGGCGCGTCTTGCTTGGGCCTCTCTCCTGGAGGCGCTCCGTCAGACCCAGTGTTGACATGTGGCAAGACGCTCCTCGGGGCACGTCTTGCTTGGGCCTCTCTCCTGGAGGCACTCAGTCAGACCGAGTGCTGACATGTGGCAAGACGATCCTCGGGGCGCGTCTTGCTGGGGCTTCTCTCCTGGAGGCCCTCAGTCAGACCCATTGTTGACATGTGGCAAGACGCTCCTCGGGGCGCGTCTTGCTTGGGCCTCTCTCCAGAAGGCCCTCAATCGGACCCAGTGTTGACATGTGGCAAGACGCTCCTCGGGGCGCTTCTTGCTTGGGCCTCTCTCCTGGAGGCGCTCAGTCAGACCCAGTGTTGACAAGTGGCAAGATGCTCCTCGGGGCGCGTCTTGCTGGGGCTTCTCTCATGGAGGCACTCAGTCAGACCCAGTGTTGACATGTGGCAAGACGCTCCTCGGGGCACGTCTTGCTTGGGCCTCTCTCCTGGAGGCGCTCAGTGAGACCCGGAGGAGACATGTGTCAAAATGCTCCTCGGGGCGCGTCTTGCTTGGGCCTCTCTCCTGGAGGCGCTCAGTCAGACCGAGTGCTGACATGTGGCAAGACGCTCCTCGGGCCGAGTGTTGCTTGGGCTTCTTTCCTGGAGGCCCTCAGTCAGACCCATTGTTGACATGTGGCAAGACGCTCCTCGGGGCGCGTCTTGCTTGGGCCTCTCTCCTGGAGGCGCTCAGTCAGAACCAGAGGTGACATGTGGCAAGACGCTCCTCGGGGCGCGTCTTGCTTGGGCCTCTCTCCTGGAGGCCCTCTGTCAGACCCAGTGTTGACATGTGGCAAGACGCTCCTCTGGGCGCATCTTGCTTGGGCCTCTCTCCTGGAGGCCCTCAGTAAGACCCATTGTTGACATGTGGCAAGAAGCTCCTCGGGGCGCGTCTTGCTTGGGCCTCTCTCCAGAAGGCCCTCAATCAGACCCAGTGTTGACATGTGGCAAGACTCTCCTCGGGCGCGTCTCGCTTGGGCCTCTCTCCTGGAGGCGCTCAGTCAGACTGAGTAGTGACATGTGGCCTGACGCTCCGCGGGGCGCGTCTTGCTTGGGCCTCTCTCCTGGAGGCGCTCAGTCAGACCCAGTATTGACATGTGGCAAGACGCTCCTCGGGGCGCGTCTTGCTTGGGCTTCTCTCCTGGAGGCCCTCAGTCAGACCCATTGTTGACATGTGGCAAGACGCTCCTCGGGGCACGTCTTGCTTGGACCTCTCTCCTGGAGGCGCTCAGTCAGACCGAGTAGTGACATAAGGCAAGACGCTCCTCGGGGCGCGTCTTGCTGGGGCCTCTCTCCTGGAGGCGCTCAATCAGACCCAGTGGTGACACGTGGCAAGACGCTCCTCGGGGCGCGTCTTTCTTGGGCCTCTCTCCTGGAGGCGCTAAGTCAGACCCAGTGGTGACACGTGGCAAGACACTCCTCGGGGCGCATCTTGCTTGGGCCTCTCTCCTGGAGGCGCTCAGTCAGACCCAGTGATGACACGTGGCAAGACGCTCCTCGGGGCGCGTGTTGCTTGGGCCTCTCTCCTGGAGGTGCTCAATCAGACCCAGTGGTGACACGTGGCAAGACGCTCCTCGGGGCGCGTCTTTCTTGGGCCTCTCTCCTGGAGGCGCTCAGTCAGACCCAGTGGTGACACGTGGCAAGACGCTCCTCGGGGCGCATCTTGCTTGGGCCTCTCTCCTGGAGGCGCTCAGTCAGACCCAGTGTTGACACGTGGCAAGACGCTCCTCGGGGCGCGTGTTGCTTGGGCCTCTCTCCTGGAGGCGCTCAGTCAGACCAAGTGGTGACATGTGGCAAGACGCTCCTCGGGGCGCGTCTCGCTTGGGCCTCTCTCCTGGAGGCGCTCAGTCAGACTGAGTAGTGACATGTGGCCTGACGCTCCGCGGGGCGCGTCTTGCTTGGGCCTCTCTCCTGGAGGCGCTCAGTCAGACCCAGTATTGACATGTGGCAAGACGCTCCTCGGGGCGCTTCTTGCTTGGGCTTCTCTCCTGGAGGCCCTCAGTCAGACCCATTGTTGACATGTGGCAAGACGCTCCTCGGGGCACGTCTTGCTTGGACCTCTCTCCTGGAGGCGCTCAGTCAGACCGAGTAGTGACAAGCAAGACGCGCCCCGAGGAGCGTCTTGACACATTTCAACACTGGGTCTGACAGAGGGCCTCCATGAGAGAGGCCCAAGCAAGACGCGCCCCGAGGAGTGTCTTGCCACATGTCAACACTGGGTCTGACAGAGGGCCTCCAGGAGAGAGGCCCAAGCAAGACGCGCCCCGAGGAGTATCTTGCCACATGTCACCACTTGGTCTGACTGAGCGCCTCCAGGAGAGAGCCCCAAGTAAGACGCGCCCCGAGGAGCGTCTTGCCACGTGTTTACACTGGGTCTGATTGAGGGCCTTCTGGAGAAAGGCCCAAGCAAGACGCGCCCCGAGGAGCGTCTTGCCACATGTCAACAATGGGTCTGACTGAGGGCCTCCAGGAGAGAAGCCCAAGCAAGACGCGCCCCGAGGAGTGTCTTGCCACATGTCAACACTGGGTCTGACTGCGGGCCTCCAGGAGAGAGGCCCAAATAAGACGCGCCCCGAGGAGCGTCTTGCCACATGTCACCTCTGGGTCTGACTGAGCGCCTCCAGGAGAGAGTCCCAAGCAAGACGCGCCCCGAGGAGCATCTTGTCACATGTCAACACTGGGTCTGTCTGAGCGCCTCCAGGAGAGAAGCCCAAGCAAGACGCGCCCCGAGGAGCGTCTTGCCACATGTCAACAATGGGTCTGACTGAGGGCCTCCAGGAGAGAAGCCCAAGCAAGACGCGCCCCGAGGAGCGTCTTGACACATGTCAACACTGGGTCTGACAGAGGGCCTCCAGGAGAGAGGCCCAAGCAAGATGCGCCCCGAGGAGTGTCTTGCCACATGTCACCACTGGGTCTGACTGAGCGCCTCCAGGAGAGAGGCCCAAGCAAGACACGCCCCGAGGAGCGTCAGGCCACATGTCACTACTCAGTCTGACTGAGCGCCTCCAGGAGAGAGGCCCAAGCAAGACGCGCCCCGAGGAGCATCTTGCCACATGTCAGCACTGGGTCTGACTGAGCGCCTCCAGGAGAGAGGCCCCAGCAAGACGCGCCCCGAGGAGCTTCTTGCCTTATGTCAGCACTCGGTCTGACTGAGCGCCTCCAGGAGAGAGGCCCAAGCAAGACGCGCCCCGAGGAGCGTCTTGCCACATGTCAACAATGGGTCTGACTGAGGGCCTCCAGGAGAGAAGCCCAAGCAACACGCGGCCCGAGGAGCGTCTTGCCACATGTCAGCACTCGGTCTGACTGAGCGCCTCCAGGAGAGAGGCCCAAGCAAGACGCACCCCGAGGAGCGTCTTGCCACATGTCAACAATGGGTCTGACTGAGGGCCTCCAGGAGAGAAGCCCAAGCAAGACGCGCCCCGAGGAGCGTCTTGACACATGTCAACTCTGGGTCTGACAGAGGGCCTCCAGGAGAGAGGCCAGAGCAAGACGCGCCCCGTGGAGTGTCTTGCCACATGTCACCACTTGGTCTGACTGAGCGCCTCCAGGAGGGAGGCCCAAGCAACACGCGCCCCGAGGAGCGTCAGGCCACATGTCACTACTCAGTCTGACTGAGCGCTTCCAGGAGAGAGGCCCAAGCAAGACGCGCCCCGAGGAGCGTCTTGCCACATGTCAACACTGGGTCTGACAGATGGCCTCCAGGAGAGAGGCCCAAGCAAGACGCGCCCCGAGGAGTGTCTTGCCACATGTCACCACTGGGTCTGACTGAGCGCCTCCAGGAGAGAGGCCCAAGCAAGACGCGCCCCGAGGAGCGTCAGGCCACATGTCACTACTCAGTCTGACTGAGCGCCTCCAGGAGAGAGGCCCAAGCAAGACGCGCCCCGAGGAGCATCTTGCCACATGTCAGCACTGGGTCTGATTGAGCGCCTCCAGGAGAGAGGCCCCAGCAAGACGCGCCCCGAGGAGCTTCTTGCCTTATGTCAGCACTCGGTCTGACTGAGCGCCTCCAGGAGAGAGGCCCAAGCAACACGCGCCCTGAGGAGCGTCTTGCCACATGTCAACAATGGGTCTGACTGAGGGCCTCCAGGAGAGAGGCCCAAGCAAGACGCGCCCCGAGGAGCGTCTTGCCACATGTCAACAATGGGTCTGACTGAGGGCCTCCAGGAGAGAGGCCCAAGCAACACGCGGCCCGAGGAGCGTCTTGCCACATGTCAGCACTCGGTCTGACTGAGCGCCTCCAGGAGAGAGGCCCAAGCAAGACGCGCCCCAAGGAGCGTCTTGCCACATGTCAACAATGGGTCTGACTGAGGGCCTCCAGGAGAGAAGCCCAAGCAAGACGCGCCCCGAGGAGCGTCTTGACACATGTCAACACTGGGTCTGACAGAGGGCCTCCAGGAGAGAGGCCCAAGCAAGACGCGCCCCGAGGAGTGTCTTGCCACATGTCACCACTTGGTCTGACTGAGCGCCTCCAGAAGGGAGGCCCAGGCAACACGCGCCCCGAGGAGCGTCAGGCCACATGTCACTACTCAGTCTGACTGAGCGCCTCCAGGAGAGAGGCCCAAGCAAGACGCGCCCCGAGGAGCGTCTTGCCACATGTCAACAATGGGTCTTACTGAGGGCATCCAGGAGAGAAGCCCAAGCAAGACGCGCCCCGAGGAGCGTCTTGCCACATGTCAGCACTGGGTCTGATTGAGGGCCTTCTGGTGAAAGGCCCAAATGAGACGCGCCCCGAGGAGCGTCTTGCCACATGTCAACAATGGGTCTGACTGAGGGCGCGTCTTGCTTTGGCCTCTCTCCTGGAGGCGCTCAGTCAGACCGAGTGCTGACATGTGGCAAGACGCTCCTCGGGCCGCGTGATGCTTGTGCTTCTCTCCTGGAGGCCCTCAGTCAGACCCATTGTTGACATGTTGCAAGACGCTCCTTTGGGCGCGTCTTGCTTGGGCCTCTCTCCTGGAGGCGCTCAGTCAGACCGAGTGCTGACATGTGGAAAGACTCTCCTCGGGGCGCGTCTTGCTTGGGCTTCTCTCCTGGAGGCGCTCAGAAAGACCCAGTGTTGACATGTGACAAGACGCTCCTCGGGGCGCGTCTTGCTTGGGCCTCTCTCCTGGAGGCGCTCAGTCAGAACCAGTGGTGACATGTGGCAAGACGCTCCTCGGGGCGTGTATTGCTTGGGCCTCTCTCCTGGATGCCCTCTGTCAGACCGAGTGTTGACATGTGGCAAGACTCTCCTCGGGGCACGTCTTGCTTGGGCCTCTCTCCTGGAGGCGCTCAAACAGACCGAGTAGTGACATGTGGCAAGACGCTCCTCGGGGCGCGTCTTGCTGGGGCTTCTCTCATGGAGGCGCTCAGTCAGACCGAGTAGTGACATGTGGCAAGACGCTCCTTGGGGCGCGTCTTGCTTGGACCTCTCTCCCTGTGGCGCTCAGTCACACCCAGTGTTGACATTTGGCAAGACACTCCTCGGGGCGCGTCTTGCTTGGGCCTCTCTCATGGAGGCCCTCTGTCAGACCCAGTGTTGACATGTGTCAAGACGCTCCTCGGGGCGCGTCTTGCTTGGGCCTCTGTCCTGGAGGCGCTCAGTCAGACCGAGTGCTGACATGTGGCAAGAAGCTCCTCGGGGCGCGTCTTGCTTGGGCTTCTCTCCTGGCGGCCCTCAGTCAGACCCATTGTTGACATGTGGCAAGACGCTCCTCGGGGCGCGTCTTGCTTGGGCTTCTCTCCTGGAGGCGCTCAGAAAGACCCAGTGTTGACATGTGACAAGACGCTCCTCGGGGCGCGTCTTGCTTGGGCCTCTCTCCTGGAGGCGCTCAGTCAGAACCAGAGGTGACATGTGGCAAGACGCTCCTCGGGGCGCGTCTTGCTTGGGCCTCTCTCCTGGAGGCCCTCTTTCAGACTGAGTAGTGACATGTGGCCTGACGCTCCTCGGGGCGCGTCTTGCTTGGGCCTCTCTCCTGGAGGCGCTCAGTCAGACCCAGTGGTGACATGTGGCAAGACACTCCTCGGGGCGCGTCTTGCTTGGGCTTCTCTCCTGGAGGCCCTCAGTCAGACCCATTGTTGACATGTGGCAAGACGCTCCTCGGGACACGTCTTGCTTGGGCCTCTCTCCTGGATTCGCTCAGTCAGACCGAGTAGTGACATGTGGCAAGACGCTCCTCGGGGCGTGTCTTGCTTGGGCCTCTCTCCTGGAGGCGCTCAGTCAGACCGAGTGCTGACATAAGGCAAGACGCTCCTCGGGGCGCGTCTTGCTGGGGCCTCTCTCCTGGAGGTGCTCTATCAGACCCAGTGGTGACACGTGGCAAGACGCTCCTCGGGGCGCGTCTTGCTTGGGCCTCTCTCCTGGAGGCCCTCAGTCAGACCCAGTGGTGACACATGGCAAGACGCTCCTCGGGGCGTGTCTTGCTTGGGCCTCTCTCCTGGAGGCGCTCAGTCAGACCCAGTGTTGACACGTGGCAAGACGCTCCTCGGGGCGCGTCTTGGTTGGGCCGCTTTCCTGGACGCGCTCATTCAGACCCAGTGGTGACATGTGGCAAGACGCTCCTCGGGGCGCGTATTGCTTGGGCCTCTCTCCTGAATGCCCTCTGTCAGACCGAGGGTTGACATGTGGCAAGACTCTCCTCGGGGCGCGTCTTGCTTGGGCTTCTCTCATGGAGGCCCTCAGTCCGACCCAGTGTTGACATGTGTCAATACGCTCCTCGGGGCGTGTCTTGCTTGGGCCTCTCTCCTGGAGGCGCTCAGTCAGACCCAGTGCTGACATGTGGCAAGACGCTCCTCCGGGCGCGTCTTGCTTGGGCCTCTCTCCTGGAGGCGCTCAGTCAGACCCAGTGTTGACATGTGGCAAGACGCTCCTCGGGGCACGTCTTGCTTGGGCCTCTCTCCTGGAGGCCCTCTGTCAGACCCAGTGTTGGCATGTGGCAAGACGCTCCTCAGGGCGCGTCTTGGTTGGGTCTCTCTCCTGGAGGCGCTCAGTCAGACCCAGTGGTGACATGTGGCAAGACGCTCCTCGGGGCGTGTATTGCTTGGGCCTCTCTCCTGGATGCCCTCTGTCAGACCGAGTGTTGACATGTGGCAAGACTCTCCTCGGGGCACGTCTTGCTTGGGCCTCTCTCCTGGAGGCGCTCAAACAGACCGAGTAGTGACATGTGGCAAGACGCTCCTCAGGGCGCGTCTTGCTGGGGCTTCTCTCATGGAGGCACTCAGTCAGACCCAGTGTTGACATGTGGCAAGACGCTCCTCGGGGCGCGTCTTGCTTGGACCTCTCTCCCTGAGGCGCTCAGTCAGACCGAGTAGTGACATGTGGCAAGACGCTCCTCGGGGCGCGTCTTGCTTGGACCTCTCTCCCTGTGGCGCTCAGTCACACCCAGTGTTGACATTTGGCAAGACACTCCTCGGGGCGCGTCTTGCTTGGGCCTCTCTCATGGAGGCCCTCTGTCAGACCCAGTGTTGACATGTGTCAAGACGCTCCTCGGGGCGCGTCTTGCTTGGGCCTCTCTCCTGGAGGCGCTCAGTCAGACCGAGTGCTGACATGTGGCAAGAAGCTCCTCGGGGCGCGTCTTGCTTGGGCTTCTCTCCTGGCGGCCCTCAGTCAGACCCATTGTTGACATGTGGCAAGACGCTCCTCGGGGCGCGTCTTGCTTGGGCCTCTCTCCTGGAGGCCCTCTTTCAGACTGAGTAGTGACATGTGGCCTGACGCTCCTCGGGGCGCGTCTTGCTTGGGCCTCTCTCCTGGAGGCGCTCAGTCAGACCCAGTGGTGACATGTGGCAAGACACTCCTCGGGGCGCGTCTTGCTTGGGCTTCTCTCCTGGAGGCCCTCAGTCAGACCCATTGTTGACATGTGGCAAGACGCTCCTCGGGACACGTCTTGCTTGGGCCTCTCTCCTGGATTCGCTCAGTCAGACCGAGTAGTGACATGTGGCAAGACGCTCCTCGGGGCGTGTCTTGCTTGGGCCTCTCTCCTGGAGGCGCTCAGTCAGACCGAGTGCTGACATAAGGCAAGACGCTCCTCGGGGCGCGTCTTGCTGGGGCCTCTCTCCTGGAGGTGCTCTATCAGACCCAGTGGTGACACGTGGCAAGACGCTCCTCGGGGCGCGTCTTGCTTGGGCCTCTCTCCTGGAGGCCCTCAGTCAGACCCAGTGGTGACACATGGCAAGACGCTCCTCGGGGCGTGTCTTGCTTGGGCCTCTCTCCTGGAGGCGCTCAGTCAGACCCAGTGTTGACACGTGGCAAGACGCTCCTCGGGGCGCGTCTTGGTTGGGCCGCTTTCCTGGACGCGCTCATTCAGACCCAGTGGTGACATGTGGCAAGACGCTCCTCGGGGCGCGTATTGCTTGGGCCTCTCTCCTGAATGCCCTCTGTCAGACCGAGGGTTGACATGTGGCAAGACTCTCCTCGGGGCGCGTCTTGCTTGGGCTTCTCTCATGGAGGCCCTCAGTCCGACCCAGTGTTGACATGTGTCAATACGCTCCTCGGGGCGTGTCTTGCTTGGGCCTCTCTCCTGGAGGCGCTCAGTCAGACCCAGTGCTGACATGTGGCAAGACGCTCCTCCGGGCGCGTCTTGCTTGGGCCTCTCTCCTGGAGGCGCTCAGTCAGACCCAGTGTTGACATGTGGCAAGACGCTCCTCGGGGCACGTCTTGCTTGGGCCTCTCTCCTGGAGGCCCTCTGTCAGACCCAGTGTTGGCATGTGGCAAGACGCTCCTCAGGGCGCGTCTTGGTTGGGTCTCTCTCCTGGAGGCGCTCAGTCAGACCCAGTGGTGACATGTGGCAAGACGCTCCTCGGGGCCTGTATTGCTTGGGCCTCTCTCCTGGATGCCCTCTGTCAGACCGAGTGTTGACATGTGGCAAGACTCTCCTCGGGGCACGTCTTGCTTGGGCCTCTCTCCTGGAGGCGCTCAAACAGACCGAGTAGTGACATGTGGCAAGACGCTCCTCAGGGCGCGTCTTGCTGGGGCTTCTCTCATGGAGGCACTCAGTCAGACCCAGTGTTGACATGTGGCAAGACGCTCCTCGGGGCGCGTCTTGCTTGGACCTCTCTCCCTGAGGCGCTCAGTCAGACCGAGTAGTGACATGTGGCAAGACGCTCCTCGGGGCGCGTCTTGCTTGGACCTCTCTCCCTGTGGCGCTCAGTCACACCCAGTGTTGACATTTGGCAAGACACTCCTCGGGGCGCGTCTTGCTTGGGCCTCTCTCATGGAGGCCCTCTGTCAGACCCAGTGTTGACATGTGTCAAGACGCTCCTCGGGGCGCGTCTTGCTTGGGCCTCTCTCCTGGAGGCGCTCAGTCAGACCGAGTGCTGACATGTGGCAAGAAGCTCCTCGGGGCGCGTCTTGCTTGGGCTTCTCTCCTGGCGGCCCTCAGTCAGACCCATTGTTGACATGTGGCAAGACGCTCCTCGGGGCGCGTCTTGCTTGGGCTTCTCTCCTGGAGGCGCTCAGAAAGACCCAGTGTTGACATGTGACAAGACGCTCCTCGGGGCGCGTCTTGCTTGGGCCTCTCTCCTGGAGGCCCTCAGTCAGACCCAGTGGTGACACATGGCAAGACGCTCCTCGGGGCGTGTCTTGCTTGGGCCTCTCTCCTGGAGGCGCTCAGTCAGACCCAGTGTTGACACGTGGCAAGACGCTCCTCGGGGCGCGTCTTGGTTGGGCCGCTTTCCTGGACGCGCTCATTCAGACCCAGTGGTGACATGTGGCAAGACGCTCCTCGGGGCGCGTATTGCTTGGGCCTCTCTCCTGAATGCCCTCTGTCAGACCGAGGGTTGACATGTGGCAAGACTCTCCTCGGGGCGCGTCTTGCTTGGGCTTCTCTCATGGAGGCCCTCAGTCCGACCCAGTGTTGACATGTGTCAATACGCTCCTCGGGGCGTGTCTTGCTTGGGCCTCTCTCCTGGAGGCGCTCAGTCAGACCCAGTGCTGACATGTGGCAAGACGCTCCTCCGGGCGCGTCTTGCTTGGGCCTCTCTCCTGGAGGCGCTCAGTCAGACCCAGTGTTGACATGTGGCAAGACGCTCCTCGGGGCACGTCTTGCTTGGGCCTCTCTCCTGGAGGCCCTCTGTCAGACCCAGTGTTGGCATGTGGCAAGACGCTCCTCAGGGCGCGTCTTGGTTGGGTCTCTCTCCTGGAGGCGCTCAGTCAGACCCAGTGGTGACATGTGGCAAGACGCTCCTCGGGGCGTGTATTGCTTGGGCCTCTCTCCTGGATGCCCTCTGTCAGACCGAGTGTTGACATGTGGCAAGACTCTCCTCGGGGCACGTCTTGCTTGGGCCTCTCTCCTGGAGGCGCTCAAACAGACCGAGTAGTGACATGTGGCAAGACGCTCCTCAGGGCGCGTCTTGCTGGGGCTTCTCTCATGGAGGCACTCAGTCAGACCCAGTGTTGACATGTGGCAAGACGCTCCTCGGGGCGCGTCTTGCTTGGACCTCTCTCCCTGAGGCGCTCAGTCAGACCGAGTAGTGACATGTGGCAAGACGCTCCTCGGGGCGCGTCTTGCTTGGACCTCTCTCCCTGTGGCGCTCAGTCACACCCAGTGTTGACATTTGGCAAGACACTCCTCGGGGCGCGTCTTGCTTGGGCCTCTCTCATGGAGGCCCTCTGTCAGACCCAGTGTTGACATGTGTCAAGACGCTCCTCGGGGCGCGTCTTGCTTGGGCCTCTCTCCTGGAGGCGCTCAGTCAGACCGAGTGCTGACATGTGGCAAGAAGCTCCTCGGGGCGCGTCTTGCTTGGGCTTCTCTCCTGGCGGCCCTCAGTCAGACCCATTGTTGACATGTGGCAAGACGCTCCTCGGGGCGCGTCTTGCTTGGGCCTCTCTCCTGGAGGCCCTCTTTCAGACTGAGTAGTGACATGTGGCCTGACGCTCCTCGGGGCGCGTCTTGCTTGGGCCTCTCTCCTGGAGGCGCTCAGTCAGACCCAGTGGTGACATGTGGCAAGACACTCCTCGGGGCGCGTCTTGCTTGGGCTTCTCTCCTGGAGGCCCTCAGTCAGACCCATTGTTGACATGTGGCAAGACGCTCCTCGGGACACGTCTTGCTTGGGCCTCTCTCCTGGATTCGCTCAGTCAGACCGAGTAGTGACATGTGGCAAGACGCTCCTCGGGGCGTGTCTTGCTTGGGCCTCTCTCCTGGAGGCGCTCAGTCAGACCGAGTGCTGACATAAGGCAAGACGCTCCTCGGGGCGCGTCTTGCTGGGGCCTCTCTCCTGGAGGTGCTCTATCAGACCCAGTGGTGACACGTGGCAAGACGCTCCTCGGGGCGCGTCTTGCTTGGGCCTCTCTCCTGGAGGCCCTCAGTCAGACCCAGTGGTGACACATGGCAAGACGCTCCTCGGGGCGTGTCTTGCTTGGGCCTCTCTCCTGGAGGCGCTCAGTCAGACCCAGTGTTGACACGTGGCAAGACGCTCCTCGGGGCGCGTCTTGGTTGGGCCGCTTTCCTGGACGCGCTCATTCAGACCCAGTGGTGACATGTGGCAAGACGCTCCTCGGGGCGCGTATTGCTTGGGCCTCTCTCCTGAATGCCCTCTGTCAGACCGAGGGTTGACATGTGGCAAGACTCTCCTCGGGGCGCGTCTTGCTTGGGCTTCTCTCATGGAGGCCCTCAGTCCGACCCAGTGTTGACATGTGTCAATACGCTCCTCGGGGCGTGTCTTGCTTAGGCCTCTCTCCTGGAGGCGCTCAGTCAGACCCAGTGCTGACATGTGGCAAGACGCTCCTCCGGGCGCGTCTTGCTTGGGCCTCTCTCCTGGAGGCGCTCAGTCAGACCCAGTGTTGACATGTGGCAAGACGCTCCTCGGGGCACGTCTTGCTTGGGCCTCTCTCCTGGAGGCCCTCTGTCAGACCCAGTGTTGGCATGTGGCAAGACGCTCCTCAGGGCGCGTCTTGGTTGGGTCTCTCTCCTGGAGGCGCTCAGTCAGACCCAGTGGTGACATGTGGCAAGACGCTCCTCGGGGCGTGTATTGCTTGGGCCTCTCTCCTGGATGCCCTCTGTCAGACCGAGTGTTGACATGTGGCAACACTCTCCTCGGGGCACGTCTTGCTTGGGCCTCTCTCCTGGAGGCGCTCAAACAGACCGAGTAGTGACATGTGGCAAGACGCTCCTCAGGGCGCGTCTTGCTGGGGCTTCTCTCATGGAGGCACTCAGTCAGACCCAGTGTTGACATGTGGCAAGACGCTCCTCGGGGCGCGTCTTGCTTGGACCTCTCTCCCTGAGGCGCTCAGTCAGACCGAGTAGTGACATGTGGCAAGACGCTCCTCGGGGCGCGTCTTGCTTGGACCTCTCTCCCTGTGGCGCTCAGTCACACCCAGTGTTGACATTTGGCAAGACACTCCTCGGGGCGCGTCTTGCTTGGGCCTCTCTCATGGAGGCCCTCTGTCAGACCCAGTGTTGACATGTGTCAAGACGCTCCTCGGGGCGCGTTTTGTTTTGGCCTCTCCTCTGGAGGCGCTCAGTCAGACCGAGTGCTGACATGTGGCAAGAAGCTCCTCGGGGCGCGTCTTGCTTGGGCTTCTCTCCTGGCGGCCCTCAGTCAGACCCATTGTTGACATGTGGCAAGACGCTCCTCGGGGCGCGTCTTGCTTGGGCTTCTCTCCTGGAGGCGCTCAGACAGACCCAGTGTTGACATGTGACAAGACGCTCCTCGGGGGCGCGTCTTGCTTGGGCCTCTCTCCTGGAGGCGCTCAGTCAGAACCAGAGGTGACATGTGGCAAGACGCTCCTCGGGGCGCGTCTTGCTTGGGCCTCTCACCTGGAGGCGCTCAGTCAGACCCAGTGGTGACATGTGGCAAGACACTCCTCGGGGCGCGTCTTGCTTGGGCTTCTCTCCTGGAGGCCCTCAGTCAGACCCATTGTTGACATGTGGCAAGACGCTCCTCGGGACACGTCTTGCTTGGGCCTCTCTCCTGGATTCGCTCAGTCAGACCGAGTAGTGACATGTGGCAAGACGCTCCTCGGGGCGTGTCTTGCTTGGGCCTCTCTCCTGGAGGCCCTCTTTCAGACTGAGTAGTGACATGTGGCAAGACGCTCCTCGGGGCGCGTCTTGCTTGGGCCTCTCTCCTGGAGGCGCTCAGTCAGACCCAGTGGTGACATGTGGCAAGACACTCCTCGGGGCGCGTCTTGCTTGGGCTTCTCTCCTGGAGGCCCTCAGTCAGACCCATTGTTGACATGTGGCAAGACGCTCCTCGGGACACGTCTTGCTTGGGCCTCTCTCCTGGATTCGCTCAGTCAGACCGAGTAGTGACATGTGGCAAGACGCTCCTCGGGGCGTGTCTTGCTTGGGCCTCTCTCCTGGAGGCGCTCAGTCAGACCGAGTGCTGACATAAGGCAAGACGCTCCTCGGGGCGCGTCTTGCTGGGGCCTCTCTCCTGGAGGTGCTCTATCAGACCCAGTGGTGACACGTGGCAAGACGCTCTTCGGGGCGCGTCTTGCTTGGGCCTCTCTCCTGGAGGAGCTCAGTCGGACCCAGTGGTGACACATGGCAAGACGCTCCTCGGGGCGCATCTTGCTTGGGCCTCTCTCCAGGAGGCGCTAAGTCAGACCCAGTGTTGACACGTGGCAAGACGCTCCTCGGGGCGCGTCGTGCTTGGGCCTCTCTCCTGGAGGCCCTCTTTCAGACCCAGTGTTGACATGTGGCAAAACGCTCCTCCGGGCGCATCTTGCTTGGGCCTCTCTCCTTGAGGCCCTCAGTCAGACCCAGTGTTGACATGTGTCAATACGCTCCTCGGGGCGTGTCTTGCTTGGGCCTCTCTCCTGGAGGCGCTCAGTCAGACCCAGTGTTGACACGTGGCAAGACGCTCCTCGGGGCGCGTCTTGGTTGGGCCGCTTTCCTGGACGCGCTCATTCAGACCCAGTGGTGACATGTGGCAAGACGCTCCTCGGGGCGCGTATTGCTTGGGCCTCTCTCCTGAATGCCCTCTGTCAGACCGAGTGTTGACATGTGGCAAGACTCTCCTCGGGGCGCGTCTTGCTTGGGCTTCTCTCATGGAGGCCCTCAGTCCGACCCAGTGTTGACATGTGTCAATACGCTCCTCGGGGCGTGTCTTGCTTGGGCTTCTCTCCTGGAAGCACTCAGTCCGACCCATTGTTGACATGTGGCAAGACGCTCCTCGGGGCGCGTCTTATTTGGACCTCTCTCCTAGAGGCCCTCAGTCAGACCCAGTGTTGACATGTGGCAAGACGCTCCTCGGGGCGCGTCTTGCTTGGGCTTCTCTCCTGGAGGCCCTCAGTCAGACCCATTGTTGACATGTGGCAAGACGCTCCTCGGGGCAGGTCTTGCTTGGGCCTCTCTCCTGGAGGCGCTCAGTCAGACCCAGTGGTGACACGTGGCAAGACGCTCCTCGGGGCGCACCTTGCTTGGGCCTCTCTCCTGGAGGCGCTCAGTCAGACCCAGTGTTGACACGTGGCAAGACGCTCCTCGGGGCGCGTCTTGCTTGGGCCTCTCTCCTGGAGGCGCTCAGTCAGACCCAGTGTTGACATGTGGCAAGACACTCCTCGGGGCGCGTCTTGCTTGGGCCTCTCTCATGGAGGCCCTCTGTCAGACCCAGTGTTGACATGTGTCAAGACGCTCCTCGGGGCGCGTCTTGCTTTGGCCTCTCTCCTGGAGGCGCCCAGTCAGACCGAGTGCTGACATGTGGCAAGAAGCTCCTCGGGGCGCGTGTTGCTTGGGCTTCTCTCCTGGAGGCCCTCAGTAAGACCCATTGTTGACATGTGGCAAGACGCTCCTCGGGGCGCGTCTTGCTTGGGCCTCTCTCCAGAAGGCCCTCAATCAGACCCAGTGTTGACACGTGGCAAGACGCTCCTCGGGGCACGTCTTACTTTGGCCTCTCTCCTGGAGGCGCTCAGTCAGACTGAGTAGTGACATGTGGCCTGACGCTCCTCGGGGCGCGTGTTGCTTGGGCCTCTCTCCTGGAGGCGCTCAGTCAGACCAAGTGGTGACATGTGGCAAGACACTCCTAGGGGCGTGTCTTGCTTGGGCCTCTCTCCTGGAGGCCCTCAGTCATACCCATTGTTGACATGTGGCAAGACGCTCCTCGGGGCGCGTCTTGCTTGGGCCTCTCTCCTGGAGGCGCTCAGTCAGACCGAGTGCTGACATGTGGCAAGACGCTCCTCGGGCCGCGTGATGCTTGGGCTTCTCTCCTGGAGGCCCTCAGTCAGACCCATTGTTGACATGTTGCAAGACGCTCCTTTGGGCGCGTCTTGCTTGGGCCTCTCTCCTGGAGGCGCTCAGTCAGACCGAGTGCTGACATGTGGAAAGACTCTCCTCGGGGCGCGTCTTTCTTGGGCTTCTCTCCTGGAGGCGCTCAGAAAGACCCAGTGTTGACATGTGACAAGACGCTCCTCGGGGCGCGTCTTGCTTGGGCCTCTCTCCTGGAGGCGCTCAGTCAGAACCAGTGGTGACATGTGGCAAGACACTCCTCGGGGCGCGTCTTGCTTGGGCCTCTCTCCTGGAGGCCCTCTGTCAGACCCAGTGTTGGCATGTGGCAAGACGCTCCTCAGGGCGCGTCTTGGTTGGGTCTCTCTCCTGGAGGCGCTCAGTCAGACCCAGTGGTGACATGTGGCAAGACGCTCCTCGGGGCGTGTATTTCTTGGACCTCTCTCCTGGATGCCCTCTGTCAGACCGAGTGTTGACATGTGGCAAGACTCTCCTCGGGGCACGTCTTGCTTGGGCCTCTCTCCTGGAGGCGCTCAAACAGACCGAGTAGTGACATGTGGCAAGACGCTCCTCGGGGCGCGTCTTGCTGGGGCTTCTCTCATGGAGGAACTCAGTCAGACCCAGTGTTGACATGTGGCAAGACGCTCCTCGGGGCGCGTCTTGCTTGGACCTCTCTCCCTGAGGCGCTCAGTCAGACCGAGTAGTGACATGTGGCCTGACGCTCCTCGGGGCGCGTCTTGCTTGGGCCTCTCTCCTGGAGGCGCTCAGTCAGACCCAGTGGTGACATGTGGCAAGACACTCCTCGGGGCGCATCTTGCTTGGGCTTCTCTCCTCGAGGCCCTCAGTCAGACCCATTGTTGACATGTGGCAAGACGCTCCTCGGGACACGTCTTGCTTGGGCCTCTCTCCTGGATTCGCTCAGTCAGACCAAGTGCTGACATAAGGCAAGACGCTCCTCGGGGCGCGTCTTGCTGGGGCCTCTCTCCTGGAGGTGCTCTATCAGACCCAGTTGTGACACGTGGCAAGACGCTCCTCGGGGCACGTCTTGCTTGGGCCTCTCTCCTGGAGGAGCTCAGTCAGACCCAGTGGTGACAAATGGCAAGACGCTCCTCGGGGCGCATCTTGCTTGGGCCTCTCTCCTGGAGGCGCTAAGTCAGACCCAGTGTTGACACGTGGCAAGACGCTCCTCGGGGCGTGTCTTGCTTGGGCCTCTCTCCTGGAAGCACTCAGTCAGACCGAGTGCTGACATAAGGCAAGACGCTCCTCGGGGCGCGTCTTGCTGGGGCCTCTCTCCTGGAGGTGCTCTATCAGACCCAGTGGTGACACGTGGCAAGACGCTCCTCGGGGCGCGTCTTGCTTGGGCCTCTCTCCTGGAGGAGCTCAGTCAGACCCAGTGGTGACACATGGCAAGACGCTCCTCGGGGCGCATCTTGCTTGAGCCTCTCTCCTGGAGGCGCTAAGTCAGACCCAGTGTTGACACGTGGCAAGACGCTCCTCGGGGCGCGTCTTGCTTTGGCCTCTCTCCTGGAGGCGCTCAGTCAGACCGAGTGCTGACATGTGGCAAGAAGCTCCTCGGGGCGCGTCTTGCTTGGGCTTCTCTCCTGGAGGCCCTCAGTCAGACCCATTGTTGACATGTGGCAAGACGCTCCTCGGGGCGCGTCTTGCTTGGGTCTCTCTCCAGAAGGCCCTCAATCAGACCCAGTGTTGACACGTGGCAAGACGCTCCTCGGGGCGCGTCTTGTTTGGGCTTCTCTCCTGGAGGCCCTCAGTCAGACCCATTGTTGACATGTGGCAAGACGCTCCTCGGGGCGCGTCTTATTTGGACCTCTCTCCTAGAGGCCCTCAGTCAGACCCAGTGTTGACATGTGGCAAGACGCTCCTCGGGGCGCGTCTTGCTTGGGCTTCTCTCCTGGAGGCCCTCAGTCAGACCCATTGTTGACATGTGGCAAGACGCTCCTCGGGGCACGTCTTGCTTGGGCCTCTCTCCTGGAGGCGCTCAGTCAAACCGAGTAGTGACATGTGTCAAGACGCTCCTCGGGGCGCGTCTTGCTTGGGCCTCTCTCCTGGAGGCGCTCAGTCAGACCGAGTGCTGACATGTGGCAAGAAGCTCCTCGGGGCGCGTCTTGCTTGGGCTTCTCTCCTGGAGGCCCTCAGTCAGACCCATTGTTGACATGTGGCAAGACGCTCCTCGGGGCGCGTCTTGCTTGGGCCTCTCTCCAGAAGGCCCTCAATCAGACCCAGTGTTGACACGTGGCAAGACGCTCCTCGGGGCGCGTCTTGCTTGGGCCTCTCTCCTGGAGGCGCTCAGTCAGACCCAGTGGTGACATGTGGCAAGACGCTCCTCGGGGCGCGTATTGCTTGGGCCTCTCTCCTGGATGCCCTCTGTCAGACCCAGTGTTGACATGTGGCAAGACTCTCCTCGGGGCGCGTCTTGCTTGGGCTTCTCTCATGGAGGCCCTCAGTCAGACCCAGTGTTGACATGTGTCAAGAAGCTCCTCGGGGCGTGTCTTGCTTGGGCTTCTCTCCTGGAGGCGCTCAGTCAGACCCAGTGTTGACATGTGGCAAGACTCTCCTCGGGGCACTTCTTGCTTGGGCTTCTCTCCTGGAGGCCCTCAGTCAGACCCATTGTTGACATGTGGCAAGACGCTCCTCGGGGCACGTCTTGCTTGGGCCTCTCTCCTGGAGGCGCTCAGTCAGACCGAGTAGTGACATGTGACAAGACGCTCCTCGGGGCGCGTCTTGCTTGGGCCTCTCTCCTGGAGGCGCTCAGTCAGACCCAGTGTTGACATGTGGCAAGACGCTCCTCGGGGCGCGTCTTGCTGGGGCTTCTCTCATGGAGGCACTCAGTCTGACCCAGTGTTGACATGTGGCAAGACGCTCCTCGGGGCACATCTTGCTTGGGCCTCTCTCCTGGAGGCGCTCAGTCAGACCCAGAGGAGACATGTGTCAAGATGCTCCTCGGGGCGCGTCTTGCTTGGGCCTCTCTCCTGGAGGCGCTCAGTCAGACCGAGTGCTGACATTTGGCAAGACGCTCCTCCGGGCGCGTCTTGCTTGGGCCTCTCTCCTGGAGGCGCTCAGTCAGACCCAGTGTTCACATGTGGCAAGACGCTCCTCGGGGTGCGTCTTGCTTGGGCCTCTCTCCTGGAGGCGCTCCGTCAGACCCAGTGTTGACATGTGGCAAGACGCTCCTCGGGGCACGTCTTGCTTGGGCCTCTCTCCTGGAGGCGCTCAGTCAGACCGAGTGCTGACATGTGGCAAGACGCTCCTCGGGGCGCGTCTTGCTTGGGCTTCTCTCCTGGAGGCCCTCAGTCAGACCCATTGTTGACATGTGGCAAGACGCTCCTCGGGGCGCGTCTCATTTGGGCCTCTCTCCTGGAGGCTCTCAGTCAGACCCAGTGTTGACATGTGGCAAGACGCTCCTCGGGGCGCGTCTTGCTTGGGCTTCTCTCCTGTAGGCCCTCAGTCAGACCCATTGTTGACATGTGGCAAGACGCTCCTCGGGGCACGTCTTGCTTGGGCCTCTCTCCTGGAGGCGCTCAGTCAGACCGAGTAGTGACATGTGGCAAGACGCTCAGTGCGTGTCATGCTTGGGCCTCTCTCCTGGAGGCGCTCAGTCAGACCGAGTGCTGACATAAGGCAAGACGCTCCTCGGGGCGCGTCTTGCTGGGGCCTCTCTCCTGGAGGTGCTCTATCAGACCCAGTGGTGACACGTGGCAAGACGCTCCTCGGGGCGCGTCTTGCTTGGGCCTCTCTCCTGGAGGAGCTCAGTCAGACCCAGTGGTGACACGTGGCAAGACGCTCCTCGGGGCGCATCTTGCTTGGGCCGCTCTCCTGGAGGCGCTAAGTCAGACCCATTGTTGACATGTGGCAAGACGCTCCTCGGGGCGCGTCTTGCTTGGGCCTCTCTCCAGAAGGCCCTCAATCATACCCAGTGTTGACACGTGGCAAGACGCTCCTCGGGGCGCGTCTTGCTTGGGCCTCTCTCCTGGAGGCGCTCAGACAGACTGAGAAGTGACATGTGGTCTGACGCTCCTCGGGGCGCGTCTTGCTTAGGCCTCTCTCCTGGAGGCGCTCAGTCAGACCCAGTGGTGACATGTGGCAAGACACTCCTCGGGGCGCGTCTTGCTTGGGCCTCTCTCCTGGAGGCCCTCTGTCAGACCCAGTGTTGACATGTGTCAAGACGCTCCACGGGGCGCGTCTTGCTTGGCCTTCTCTCCTGGAGGCCCTCAGTCAAACCCATTGTTGACATGTGGCAAGACGCTCCTCGGGGCGCGTCTTGCTTGGGCCTCTCTCCTGGAGGGGATCAGTCAGACCGAGTGCTGTCATGTGGCAAGACGCACCTCGGGCCGCGTGTTGCTTGGGCTTCTTTCCTGGAGGCCCTCAGTCAGACCCATTGTTGACATGTGGCAAGACGCTCCTCGGGGCGCGTCTTGCTTGGGCCTCTCTCCTGGAGGCGCTCAGTCAGAACCAGAGGTGACATGTGGCAAGACGCTCCTCGGGGCGCGTCTTGCTTCGGCCTCTCTCCTGGAGGTCCTCTGTCAGACACAGTGTTGACATGTGGCAAGACTTTCCTCCGGGCGCATCTTGCTTTGGCCTCTCTCCTGCAGACCCTCAGTAAGACCCATTGTTGACATGTGGCATGACGCTCCTCGGGGCGCGTCTTGCTTGTGCCTTTCTCCAGAAGGCCCTCAATCAGACCCAGTGTTGACATGTGGCAAGACGCTCCTCGGGGCGCATCTTGCTTGGGCCTCTCTCCTGGAGGCGCTCAGTCAGACTGAGTAGTGACATGTGGCCTGACGCTCCTCGGGGCGCGTCTTGCTTGGGCCTCTCTCCTGGAGGCGCTCAGTCAGACCCAGTGTTGACATGTGGCAAGACGCTCCTCGGGGCACGTCTTGCTTGGGCCTCTCTCCTGGAGGCGCTCAGTCAGACCGAGTAGTGACATGTGGCAAGACGCTCCTCGGGGCGCGTCTTGCTTGGGCCTCTCTCCTGGAGGCGCTCAGTCAGACCGAGTGCTGACATAAGACAAGGCGCTCCTCGGGGCGTGTCTTGCTGGGGCCTCTCTCCTGGAGGCGCTCAATCAGACCCAGTGGTGACACGTGGCAAGACGCTCCTCGGGGCGCGTCTTGCTTGGGCCTCTCTCCTGGAGGCGCTCAGTCAGAGCCAGTGGTGACACGTGGCAAGACGCTCCTCGGGGCGCATCTTGCTTGGGCCTCTCTCCTGGAGGCACTCAGTCAGACCCAGTGTTGACACGTGGCAAGACATTCCTCGGGGCGCGTCTTGCTTGGGCCTCTCTCCTGGAGGCGCTCAGTCAGACCCAGTGTTGACACGTGGCAAGACACTCCTCGGGGCACGTCTTGCTTGGGCCTCTCTCATGGAGGCCCTCTGTCAGACCCAGTGTTGACATGTGTCAAGACGCTCCTCGGGGCACGTCTTGCTTTGGCCTCTCTCCTGGAGGCCCTCTGTCAGACCCAGTGTTGACATGTGTCAAGACGCTCCTCGGGGCGCGT